>NW_027362765.1:432565000-433165000 GCF_046119375.1 Phyllobates terribilis | reverse complement strand
CCCCACCTAACAAACTGTGGCCTATCCGACAGGTAGTCAATTATCCAATTCACAAGTCCCTCATCCACCGCCATTTTAATCAACTTTCCTCGCAGTAAGAGTGGCTGTAATGTGTTGAACGCACTAGAGAAATCAAAGAACAAAGCACGCACTGTGGTTCCATCATTGTCCAAAAAGGAATGTACTGTTTGTAGCAGAGACGCTACAGCATCGTCCACACCCAGTCCCTGCCGGTACGCAAACTGAAGAGCATCAGTATGCGCCATCACCCTCGGACACAAGTGAGCAAGTACTATTCTCTCCAAGGACTTCATCGCATGCGATGTTAAGGCCACCGGTCTATAGTCCCCCGGGGAAGCCGGGAAGGTAGTCTTGGGAATCGGCACCAGGCAGGAAGTCTTCCATAGCACTGGTACTCTCTTTGATTGTAAGCTCTGGTTAAAGAGATGCTGGAAGACAGTACATAACTCATTTGCACACACTCTGAGGACACGTGGACTGAGACCGTCAGGCCCTGCTGCTTTGCCAATGGCCAGCTTACTAAACTGGTCCCTCACGTCATTTTTGGAGACCGAGAAATGATCTATTCCTCGGTCTCCAAAAATGACGAAAAATTGAGGACTCTTTCCTACAAGCAATTACGTCAGGTTAAAAGAGCAGCGGCAAAAAAGCCTTGTCATAGCAGCAGACAAGTTTTTGAAGCTTCTGGTGCCTCCAACGTACCCCGAACAACAAGATGCAGGGTCCTTCAGAGGTTTGCAGCTGTGCATACGCAATCCTGTCGACCTCCTCTATCCACTTCACACAAGCAGAAACGGCTCCCGTGGGCCAAACATTACATGAAGACTGATTTCAAAACTGTTTTGTTCACGGATGAGTGCCGTGCAGTGCTCGATGGTCCAGATGGATGGAGTGGAGGATGGCTGGTTGATGGACACCCCACGCAAACACGGCCACAGCGCCAACAAGGAGGAGGTGGAGTAACGTTTTGGGCTGGAATCATGGGGAGAGAGATTGTCGGCCCCTTTAGGATCCCTGAAGGCGCTAAAGATGAACTCCATAATGTATGTGGATTTTCTCAAACAGCACTTCCTGCCATGGTTCAAGAAGAAGAACCGTGTATTTCACAGCAAGATCATTTTTTTGCATGATAATGCACCATCTCATGCTGCACATAAAACATCTGCATCTCTGGCTGATATGGGCATAAAAGGGGACAAACTTACGGTGTGACCCCCATGCTCCCCTGACCTCTACCCCATTCAGAACCTCTGGAGCATCATCAAAAGGAGTGTCTATGATGGCGGGAGGCAGTTCACATCTAAGCAACAGCTCTGGGAGGGTATTCTGTCCTCATGCAAAACAATTGAAGCAGAAACCATCCAAAACCTGACAAATTCAATGGACGAGAGAGTTCAGAAGCTCCTTTCGAACAAGGGGTCCTTTGTGAAAATGTAACATCACCTAGAATAAAATTTTGAGATGAAAACTGTTTGATTTCAGTTTCTAATAACCTGCTAATGCTTATAATTTCAAAAATGACAATTTTTTTGGTCTTTATTAAAATGAAAAGGTTGATCGAAAAGTTTGGCGGATCTAAGAGTGTGGCAACCCAGTAGTCATGATTACTTCGAATTCTGACAATATGAGGGTCATGTTGCAGGTAGTGCAGCAAGAAGGCACTTATGTGTCTTGCGCATCTCGGAGCCCCAAAATTATTTTCCGGGCTAGATGCAGCTAAAAATTATTATTAATTTTAAATCTGGTGGAGCTTAGTATAGATGGCATAATAGGAGCAGTACTGCACACTGCTACAAAGCCCAAATTATTTTCCAGCCAAGATACAGATTAACATGATTAGTAATTTTAAATCTGGTGGAGCTTTTTATAGATGGCCTAATAGAATCAGTGTTGCACACTGCTACAAAGCCCAAATTATTTTCCAGCCAAGATACAGATAAACATGATTAGTAATTTGAAAGCTTAAAACGGTTGGTAGGGTGATTTTAACAAATCATCCATCTTTTACTCTCCCCAGGATGACACAGGGGTAGAAAAGTCATTTCGGATCCATGATTTGTTCATCTTTATGAACGTGAGTCTGTCTACATTATCAGTGGAGAGCTGCGTGCGCTTGTCTGTCAGCACACCACCAGCAGCGCTGAACACACGTTCAGACAGAACGCTGGCTGCGGGGCATGACAAAATCTCCAAGGCGTAAGTGGCTAGCTCCGGCCATTTATCCAGATTGGAAGCCCAAAAAGAGCAAGGGTCCAGTGACACAGTCATGGCTTCAATGTTTACTTGGAGATACTCCTGTACCATCGTCTCTAGGCGTTGACTATGTGTCAGACTTCTTGTCTCCTGTGGCCTTGCAAAGGATGGGCTAAAAAAGTGGTGAAATGATTCCGCAAAATTGATGTTACCAGCAGATACTGTGGTTCTGTTATGGTTTGAGTGCTGAACACTTGACGGTCCCACGGTTGGCAAGTTGGAACTGTGAGATTCACTACGTGCACCACTGGTGTTTTGTGGAAAAGCACATGTAAGATTCTGCAACAGTCTCTGCTGATACTCCTGCATGCGTGCATCCCTTTCTATGGCAGGAATAATTTCTGCAAATTTACTTTTGTACCGGGAATCTAACAGTGTGGCAACCCAGTAGTCAGGATTATTTCTAATTCTCCCAATTCGAGGGTCATGTTGCAGGTAGTGCAGCAAGAAGGCACTCATGTGTGTTGCGCATCCAGGAGCACCAAGTCCCTGTTGTGTTGGTGGCGAGGTAACAATCATGCTTCCTTCCTCTGTCCTCTCCCCCCAACCTCGCACAACAGAAATGTGATCAAGGTCTCCCTCATCTGATGAGTCTTCCATCAGTTCGTCCTCCACTTCTTCCTGGGCTCCTGCACCTTCCTCACTAGTTTGGCTGCTACCATGCGCCCTGGTAAAACCATCTCCCCCACCCTCACATGCCTGCCGCCTTGGTGCTGCCGACCGTCTGGACCTTGCAGATGTTAGCCCTTCCGCATACAACTCCTCCTCCTCTACTTCCTCCACCTCCTCTTGTGCCACCACCTGACTCCGAATTCTGTTTAACATGTGCTCCAGCATGTAAATCACCGGAATAGTCATGCTGATAATGGCATCGTCAGCACTAAACATCTTCGTCGCCATTTCAAAACTGTGCAGAAGGGTGCATAGGTCCCTGATCTGAGACCACTCCTCCAGCGTGATTTTCCCCACGTCTGGATCTCGTTGGCCCAGGCTATACATCAGAACGTATTGCACCAGGGCTTGTCGGTGCTGCCACAGTCGCTGCAACATGTGCAGAGTTGAATTCCATCGGGTAGGCACATCGCATTTTAGCCGGTGAAGTGGCAGGCCCAACGACTTCTGTAGAGATGTAAGTCGCTGAGCTGCGGGATGCGAACGGCGGAAGTGAGCACACAGCGACCGTGCCCTCTGCAGAAGGTCATCTAGTCTGGGATAGTGGGCTAAAAATTGCTGGACAACCAGGTTCAAAACGTGAGCCATACAAGGCACGTGTGTGACATTGCCCCGGCGAAGGGCCGCACCCAGGTTTGCAGCATTGTCGCACACGGCCTTCCCTGGTTTCAGGTCCAGTGGAGACAACCATTCATGAAATTGGTTCTCCAGAGCTGACCACAACTCCTCAGCTGTGTGACTCACATTTCCTAGACATTTCAAAGTAAAATCCACCTGATGACGTTGAGCCCTACTGCCAGCATAGTAAGGAGGTGTGCAGGATCCCTTCTGCGCAGTTAGAAAGCTTGTGGCATGACCAGACAGGCTTTGGGTGCAGGTGGAAGACCGAGAGGAGGTTGAGGAGGCAGAAGCAGGGGAGGAACTTTGACATAAAGAGGATTGACGCACAACTCGTGGGGACGGCAAGACTTGGACAGCAGCCCCTTGTCCTGCTGTCACCATAGTTACCCAGTGCCCAGTCAGCGACATGTAACGCCCCTGTCCATGACTACTCGTCCAAGTGTCTGTGGTGAAATGCACCCTGTCACACACAGAGTTTCTCAAAGAAGCGGTGATGTTGTGTGCGACATGCTGGTGGAGCGCAGGCACACCTTTCTTTGAGAAGTAGTGCCGACTGGGCATCTGGTACTGGGGTACTGCGACGGACATAAGGTCTCGAAAATCCTCTGTGTCCACCAGGCGGAAAGGCAGCATTTCTGTAGCCAAGAGCTTGAAGATGGTGAAATTCAACCTCTTAGCTTTCTCATGGCTAGGAGGAAATGGTCTTTTACTTGTCCACATCTGAGGGACCGAGGGCCTCTACTTAGCTTTTGCTGACAAATGTTACAGATAACACGAGTTGGGTCATCTTTATCGATCTGAAAAAATGCCCAGGCTATGCAAGGCTTAGCACCCATGCGACCTGAAGAGCCACCACGACTTGTGGTGAGAGGCAGAGTTGTGTTTGAGGATGCAGTTGTTGACGTGCTTCCAGTACTACGTCTCTGTCCAGGAAGGCGCAACCTGACCTCGTCGTCACTAGCATCTTCCTCCACCTCCTCTGCTGACCTCATCTCTTGGCTGACTGTGGGTTGACAGTAAGTGGGATCTCCAACCTCATCATCATCACCCTGTGCGTTATCACAACCGTCGTCCTCAGAGCCAACCTGTTCCTGCCCTGACAAAAAACTAAAGTTGTCGCTCCAATCAGGTATTTGAGTCTCATCATCGTCTTCCTCATTGTCTCCACCAACAGGAGTTACAGTTTGGGAATGAGGGTCTACATTATGGTCAGAACCTTCTGCGTCTGGTCCTGGATCCGACTCATAAAGATTTTGGGCATCAGTGCAGATCATTTCCTCATCTGGATTCACAGAAGCGCTGGAGTCAACCTCTGATTCCCAGGCTATAGTATGAGTAAACAGCTCTGCAGACTCAACCATCTGTTTTACCTCATACTCAGACGGGCAGCTGAAGATTTGGGAGCTGTGAGGAAGCAAGTGCGATTGGGGTGACACCTTTGAGGACTGGAGTATTTGTGATGTTGAAGTTGATGTGGAGGAGAGCCCACTTAAAGGAGCACTTGATATCCATTGAAGCATCTGCTGTTTTTGTGCCTCATCTGGAATTTGTAGCGATTGGCGTGGCCGTAAGAAAGGGATCTTATCACATTGTCCGCTAAAAGAAGTAGACATTTTAGTTTGGCTGGAAGATGGTCTTTCTTCTGCAGATGTTACTGTTGCTTTAACACCTACCCCACGGACACAACCTTTTTTCCCCTTCCCAACACGCCTATTCCCCTTTCCACCAGCAGCAGGCCTTTTTCCACTCATTTTGGTGGTTAACTAATTCACAACTCTGGAGTTGTTTGCACAAAAAAACAATGGATGGTAACCGAGCAGAGCTGAGTGGCCAAACTGTGGTATTAGGCCAAAACTATTGGCTGGGTTAGATGCAGAAAAAAATTATATTCAATTTGCAACCTGATGGAGGTCAGTATAGATGGACTAATAGAACAAGTCCCACACACAGCTAGAAGCCCAAATATTTTTTCAGAGGTAGATGCAGAAAAAAAAATATTCAGTTTGCAACCTGATGGAGGTCAGTATAGATGGACTAATAGAGAAAGTCCCACACACTGCTAGAAGGCCAAATATTTTTTCAGAGCTAGATGCAGACAAAAAATTATTTTGAATTTGCAACCTGATGGAGGTCAGTTTAGGTGGACTAATAGAACAAGTCCCACACACTGCTAGAAGGCCAAATATTTTTTCAGAGCTAGATGCAGAAAAAAATTATATTCAGTTTGCAACCTGATGGAGGTCAGTATAGATGGACTAATAGAGAAAGTCCCACACACTGCTAGAAGGCCAAATATTTATTCAGAGCTAGATGCAGAAAAAAATTATATTCAGTTTGCAACCTGATGGAGGTCTGTATAGATGGATTAATAGAACAAGTCCCACACACAGCTAGAAGCCCAATATTTTTTCAGAGGTAGATTCGGAAAAAAATATATTCAGTTTGCAACCTGATGGAGGTCAGTATAGATGGACTAATACAAAAAGTCCCACACACAGCTAGAAGCCCAATATTTTTTCAGAGCTAGATGCAGAAAAAAATTATATTCAATTTGCAACCTGATGGAGGTCAGTATAGATGGAGTAATAGAACAAGTCCCACACACAGCTAGAAGCCCAAATATTTTTTCAGAGCTAGATGCAGATAAAAATTATTTTTAATTTGCAACCTGATGGAGGTCAGTATAGATGGACTAATAGAGAAAGTCCCACACACTACTAGAAGGCCAAATATTTTTTCAGAGCTAGATGCAGAAAAAAATTATATTCAGTTTGCAACCTGATGGAGGTCTGTATAGATGGATTAATAGAACAAGTCTCACACACAGCTAGAAGCCCAATATTTTTTCAGAGGTAGATGCAGAAAAAAATATATTCAGTTTGCAACCTGATGGAGGTCAGTATAGATTGACTAATACAACAAGTCCCACACACAGCTAGAAGCCCAATATTTTTTCAGAGCTAGATGCAGAAAAAAATTATATTCAATTTGCAACCTGATGGAGGTCAGTATAGATGGAGTAATAGAACAAGTCCCACACACAGCTAGAAGCCCAAATATTTTTTCAGAGCTAGATGCAGATAAAAATTATTTTTAATTTGCAACCTGATGGAGGTCAGTATAGATGGACTAATAGAGAAAGTCCCACACACTGCTAGAAGGCCAAATATTTTTTCAGAGCTAGATGCAGAAAAAAATTATATTCAGTTTGCAACCTGATGGAGGTCTGTATAGATGGATTAATAGAACAAGTCCCACACAAAGCTAGAAGCCCAATATTTTTTCAGAGGTAGATGCAGTAAAAAATTATATTCAGTTTGCAACCTGATGGAGGTCTGTATAGATGGATTAATAGAACAAGTCCCACACACAGCTAGAAGCCCAATATTTTTTCAGAGGTAGATGCAGAAAAAAATATATTCAGTTTGCAACCTGATGGAGGTCAGTATAGATGGACTAATACAACAAGTCCCACACACAGCTAGAAGCCCAATATTTTTTCAGAGGTAGATGCAGAAAAAAATTATATTCAATTTGCAACCTGATGGAGGTCAGTATAGATGGAGTAATAGAACAAGTCCCACACACAGCTAGAAGCCCAAATATTTTTTCAGAGGTAGATGCAGAAAAAAATTATATTCAGTTTGCAACCTGATGGAGGTCTGTATAGATCGATTAATAGAACAAGTCCCACACACAGCTACAAGCCCAATATTTTTTCAGAGGTAGATGCAGAAAAAGATATATTCTGTTTGCAACCTGATGGAGGTCAGTATAGATGGACTAATAGAGAAAGTCCCACACACTGCTAGAAGGCCAAATATTTTTTCAGAGCTAGATGCAGAAAAAAATTATATTCAATTTGCAACCTGATGGAGGTCAGTATAGATGGACTAATAGAATGATGCTATGCCCAAAAGATTTTACTTCACTAGGTGCAGTAAAAAAATTGGTATTCTATACACAGGTGGTATATCTTGCAACACAGATAGGCTACTCCACTGACTAACACACTCTGCAATAGGCCAAAAAGGATTAGCTTTGCTAGATTCAGCCAAATGCTGTGAAAAAAACTTGCACAGCACTGGCACAGACCTGCCTGGCAAAAACTGATAGGAACTGATGTAACCTAGTCCTGAAAAGGACTCCAATTACAATTAGTCTTTACTCCCACAACCTATCTATTTAAGAGCACAGACCTGCCTGATAAAAGTCGTAGGAAATGCTGTAACCTAGTCCTTAAAATGACTGCAATCACAACTATTCCCTACTCCCAAGCTATCTGTAGATGTGTGCGAAAATTGGCTTGAAATTAACAAGGTATAGCGCACACAGCAACAGCGGTGCCGTCTAACACGCAGCTGCAGCAGTGAGAAAATGGTGGTGACGGGGAAAATGGCTTGGTCTTATAGGGCAAGGACATGTGACATACACTGCCAATGACACATGCCCTTGCTTGTGTGAAAAAAAGCACTTCGCTCCATGTGTGTGCGCTGCTGATAGGCTGACAGATTGCACCTCCCCACTGTAAATGCGGGAAAGAGAAAAAAAAATGGAGATCTTCATTATTCCTGCAGAGATCCATCCCCTGCCCCTCCCCCCACCCCGCTGTACACTCAAACTGCGTATTAACATTAATTTTCATCATTACTGAGAAAAAATCCAGTTATGATTTTGGTGCACGAACAGTTATCGAACATAACCTCGAACAGCCGAATTTTTCTCAAATCGTTCGTGTTCGCCGAACGGCTCGAACACCGCCCAAAACAGCTCGAACTTGAGATTGGCGAACAGTTCGAGTAGAACAACACTCATCTCTAGTTGGCAGTGAATTGAGTGGCTGCATCATCCTCTTGTTAAAATATTTTCTGGAATTATGTATCCATGATCCTTCTTTGTCTAACACTTGAAGCTTTTCTCATGAACTAGATGGACTCTATCACTGTCAGGCTCCATTCATTCCCTAGCTCATATTGCACAGCCCAAAACTGTATTACCATTAAAATTGGTACTTTGAAGGCAACCTGTCACCTCAAGAAATACACTGATGAGCACAATGGTAACAATGTTTTGAATTTTTGACTTTCAGGTTACATATCTCCCCATCCACTGCTGCTTCGAATGCGAGACAACCATCATCTTGGCTATCTCGTACATAAATTTGACTTTCAACTATTTAGCATATGATTATTTATGCAGATTCTTGGTGTGTCACTGCATTATTACTGTTTTACTCCTGGTGGGGGGGAAATCTTTTTCTTTCAGTATACTACAAAATAAAATCTGCTCTCACATTCCCTAATAGATCAATGTTTATTAGTTTGATTCCCAAACAAAAGGTCACTCATTCAGATCGAGGAGCAGCCATGAAGGAGATTTTCCAAGAAAAGAGAATCAGCATCCAACTCATTGATAGCGGTTTCTCAGCCAAGAAAATTGTCAACTGCATCATGTGAGTGCCATGTTAATTGGAAGAATACAAAATTAAAGAGATGTCAAAATATCGGAGTCAACAAGGCAGCTCATCCCAAAGTCTATCAGTTCTGATGCAACAAACACTGCAGTGCAGGTGGCTCATATGCTTAGTAATAGTGAGATCACAGAAGTCCATGCAAGCACCGTGCGAGGCACATTGCACAAGTTTAGATTGGTGGCTCAAAAATAGGTTAAGAAGCTTTGACTTTAATATGGTCATGGTTGAAGCATCGGCTCAAGTTTACAAAAAAGTACCAGAAGTGGACAGTTGAAGATTAGAAAGGGGTGATTTGGAGCAATAAGATGAAAGTCAAAAATCTAGTCTCTAATAGATAGAAATAGGTCTGGAAGAAACAAGAGATAAAGGAAGAAGCCTGATAATATGGGGCTGTTTCACAGCTAAAGGGGTTGGATACTTGACAATTGAAGGTGGGCTCAATACTGAGCTATACATGAGGTGAGATACTTTGCACACTCGAGAACTCTGGATGTGAAAAGGACAAATTAGTGTTCCAGCTGGAAAATGACCTGAAGCAAATATTGACATTGACGAAGTAATGGTTCAATGACAACGAAGTAGAGGCGCTGGATTTCCCCCAAAGTCCACAGACCTCAACTAATTTGAACACTTGTGGTAAAGTTAAATAAAATACAGTATACATATCCAACTGAGTTGATTAGTACTCATCAACTTTGGGAACATGTAGAAGAGACCTAGGATCCTATTTCAGTCGAGATATTTTTGAATCTGATCATGAGCATGCCCAGAAGGATTCTGCTAGTGTTTAAATCAATTTATAGATTTATAAAATACTGACAATATAATAAAAATTAAAATTTAGAATTTTAGGAGCAAAAGTAACAATGCAGTGGTATGACAAGAATACGCATAACTAATCATATGCTAAAGAGTTGGAAGGCAAATTTATGTATGAGATAGCCAAGATGATTGTCTATAAAATGATGGTAGTCTTATGTTCCAAGCAGCAGTGAATGGTAAGATATGGAGCCTGAAGTCAAAAGTTCATAACGTTGTTACCCTTTTGCTCGTCATGTACATCTTACAGGCAGCTATAGTGGTAATCTGGAGGTAAGTAGCATTTAAACCCTGTTTAATTCGCTTGCTGGATCAGCAGCTAAAGGGAAAAAATAACATTTTATTCTGTCTATAGCCACTCACTTCTAGATACCTGGGTGGTGCAAGGAAAGGTTATAGTCATCGCTTACTAAACATCTGTATAGCTGTAATAGCAACGAATAAGTGGTTCAAAAGATAGAAAAATTGTCTTTTTATCATCCTATTTATGCCCCCAAAACCTGATATATATGAAACCCCATTTTCAAAATGGATTAAAATTACCATGGGGTTTTGGATCATCTATGAAACGAATATAAAAAAATATATCTGTATATTTTATTACATAACAGATGTGGTAGATCGCTCACTCAGCTGCACACGGAGGTAGACATAGGTACGCTGTCTCTTTAAATCTTTTGGTTGGTTTATTGTAGTGTGGCATAAACCAACCCCCATGAAAATAAACACAGCCAACTGTACAAAACAGGAAAAACAAAGCAAAATGGTAACACACAAACACTGTCTTTGTGGTAGCAGGCATCCGCCTGCTGATAGTTCAGCAACTCCACATGGTTCAGGAACAAAAAAAAATGTCTGGAATTCTTCTCTCTAGACCTCCTGAACTCAAAATGACTCTGCAGGCCGGATATTTAAACCTCCCAAACCACACCCTGAGGTGTAGATATGGTGAATGACCTCCTGCCCTTCACAATGGCTATTCACAAAAAACAATCCCTTTCAATGGAGGTTTAAGCCTCTCAGCAAATAACATGCTGTAGCACACTTCATAGTTTCAATTCACTGAGGTTAATAGCCTCAGGGAAACATATCTCCCCTCCAGCATTTTACCAGTGACTTTGTCACATATCCCCCTCCCCTGCCCAAAGCTTTGTTTTGGCACCTTCACTCGCTAAACAGGGAAGTCTGGACAGGGCATCTGTGTTTCCATGTAGTTTCCCGGGCCTGTGCTCTACATGAAAATTAAAATCTTGGAGTGCTAGAAACCACCTTTTTACCTGGCCATTCTTCCCCTTCCTTTCCCTCATCCATCTCAGATGTGCATGGTCTGACTCTAGCCTGAAATTTCAGCCTAACAGATCGTATCTTATTGTCTCAATTGCCCATTTGATGGCCAAGCACTCCTCTACGATGGCATAGTTCTTTTCACAGGAAGAGAGTAAACTACTCAGGAACAGGACTTGATGTTCGTCCCCATTTATTTCCTCGGACAACACAGGACCCACACGGACCTCGGAGGCATCAGTCTGCACCATGAACTCCTTAGTGAAGTAAGGCGCTACTAAGACAGACTGTTATATAAGGAGAGCTTCAACTGATAAGAAGATCATTCCGGGGGATGGCTGCCATTGTGAAATTTGAAGTGAATCACCGATAATTCTCCACAATTCCCAGAAATGCACGAACTTGCTTTTTGGAGTTCGGTTGCGGCTAGTTTTGGATACCCTCCACCTTATTTACTTGTGGCTTTATTTTGCCCCTTCCGGCAATGTAGCTCAAGTATTTTGTCTCTTCATTCCCGGTGGTGCACTTTTATGGGTTTATCGTAAACCCTACCTTCCTTAGTGCATCCAGTATTGCCTGGACTTTCTGTAAATGACTTCCCCAATCCGGGCTGAATATCACGATGTCATCCAGGTAAGCTGCGGCGTACTGAGTGTGAGGGGCTAATATCTGGTCCATGGCCCTCTGGAAGGTAGCTGGGGCTCCCTGCAGACCGGACGGCATCCTGATGTACTGAAAGCACCAGTCAGGAGTAGAGAAGGCAGTGTTCTCCTTGGCACTTGGGTACAAGAGAATCTGCCAGTACCCTTTCATTTGGTCCAGGGTGGTGATATATCTGGCTGACCCTAGCCTCTCTACAAACTTAACGATGCGGGGCATCGGATATGCATCGAACTTTGACACCTCAATCAGCTTTCTGTAGTCATTACAGAACCGCCATTCTCAATCCAGCTTCGGCACCAGATCAATAGAGCTGGACCAGCCGCTGTTTGACTACTTGATGTCGCCCAGGCTCAACATTTTTCTCACCTCTTTGGAGATCACCTTGTGGCGTCCTTCAGGAATCCAATACACCCTCACATGCGGCTCTATCAAAATTTCATGTTCAACCACTTGTGTACAACCTGGCAGCTCTCGGCACTGTTGCTTCTGTGCCGGTGATAGTCTCTGCCACTGTGACATCTTTGACACGAGCTTCCAGATGGGCCCCTGGCACGTAGCCTCCACCGGCTCCCTGTCTCACCAAGGTTTGAGCAGATTAACATGGTACACCTGATACGGCTTCCTTCTTCCTGGTTGGTGGACCTTGTAGTTGACGTCACTCAACTTTTCGACCACCTCATAAGGCCCTTGCCACTTAGCCAAGAATTTACTTTCCACTGTGGGGATCAACACCCGGTTTCCAGGGCTAAACTGCCTCAGCCTCAATGACCAATTGTAGACCGTGGCCTCGGCCTCTTGTGCTTGAAGGAGGCTCTTTCTTACCATCTGCATTTCCTTCGCGATCTAATCTTGCATCTGGCCACATGCTCAATGACTCTAAAGTGGGGTGTTACCATGGCTTCCCAGGTCTCTCTCGCAATGTCCAATAGTCCCCGAGAGTGCCATTCATAAATTAACTCAAAGGGTGAGAACCCCGTAGAGGTCTGGGGAACTTCCCTAATGGAGAATAGCAGGTAGGGGAGTAGGCAATCCCAGTCTTGGCCATCCTTCTCCACGACATTTTTTAGCATAGACTTTAGGGTCTTGTTGAATCTCTCAACCAGGCTGTCCGTCGGCGGATGGTACACCGACGTGTGGAGTTCGGTAATTTGCAGAGCTGTACACAACTCCCTCATCACTCTTGTCATAAACGGAGTTCCTTGGTCCATCAGAATCTCCTTTGGCAGGCCCGTTCAGGAGAAATTATGGACTAGTTCACGCATTATACTCCGGGCAGAGGAGTTTCTTAATGGTACCCCCTCTGGGTACCATGTTGCGTAGTCCAGCACCACCAGGGTGTATTGGTGACCCCTGGCAGACTTAACTAAGGGTCCTACCAGGTCCATAGAAATTTGGTCAAATAGAACATCTATGGTAGGTAATGGGACCAGTTGACTACGAAAATGGGACACGGGAGCAGTTAGCTAACACGTAGGACAGGACCGACAATAGTTAACAACCTCCCGATGACACCCAGGCCAGTAAAACGTTTGAAGGACCGTCTCTTTGGTTTTGCCTATGCCCAAATGCCTCCCCAAGACATGAGAATGGGCTAGGTCTAGTAGCCTATGTCTGTAGGGTCCTGGTACCAATAGCTGCTCTTAACTTCCCCTCTCTGTTAGTGACCCAATATAGCAAATCCTTATTAACTGCAAAATAAGGAAACCTGGTGTCGGCCCCTGGCTCTTGGGTGACCTAATTTATCGCAGTCACATTGTCCCATGCCCCATTTAATGTAAGGTCCTCCATTTGAGCAGTCCCAAAATTCCCCCTAAAAACCCCCAATTCTGGAATCTCATCCTCATGGGTCACTGTCTCGTCCTCATTACCAGCAAGGACACACAAGAGAAACTCTCCCGCTTCTGACTGCAAAGAGCATTCTTCATGGAAGAACCGGCTCTTACCTGAGTTAGCAGGATCCCCCACCTTTCCCCACAAATCCAAACACAGTCTGAAGTCCTGCCTGACTATTACCGGATGTAGCAGGCCCTCTACCACCCCGACCTTATGTGTCTCAGTCCAACAGTTAGCTTTTTTTGTCACTCGGGTGACTGGGTAGTCCTTGGTGTCCACATGGATACAGCAGAAGCCCACCTACTTCCCCGGGATCAACTGGTGGGGAAGTGTGGCCTTTACGAGGGTCACCAAACTTCCTGAGTCCAGGAGTCCCGACACTAACTCTGATAGTCCAGAGCAGATAGTCCACACTACAGGCGGGGTAGTCATAGTATGAGCAGCGTCTTCCTACGCTACAGTCCATCTGCTCAGAGGACATAGGACAATGGGCAGCTATGTGTCCAGGACAGCAACACCTCTAGCAGATCATGTCTTTCCCAGCGGCCTTTGGTAACCCCTCAGCAACCCCTTGGGACCTTGGACTCCCCCCAGTCGCAGCTCTACTCCCCCTCTTTCGGAACCAAAAACCACTCCCTTTTAATGGAGGTTTAACTCTCTCAGCAAATAACAGTCTGGAGCACACTTCATGGTTTCAGTTCATTGAGGCTAATAGCCTCAAGGAAACATATCTCCCCTCCAGCACTTTAGTGACTTTGTCACACAGAACATGAATGATTAGACTGGAGGTTCAAAGCTTCAGTTTTTCTCTCATGCTCAGTAGGCACTGTCTATAATAACAGGGCTGATTCGCAAATGGTAGAACAGTCAGACGAGGAAAGGCGAGCAAAATTTGTTAAATTCGGGAAAATTAGTAAAGTTCAGCAAATTTACGTGGTTACAAGATAGCGGGGCAACTATAGCGTTTTTTAACAGTTTTGCTAGAATAGTGCTTGTGTATGATGAGCAGGGAGACGTGGTAGATGAGTGGATGAGTGGTTGTGCTGGTGATAGCGCAGACCAGGTCAGATCAGCGGAGTGCTGTTTTTTTTTTCCTGTACGCGGTAACTTTAAGTCAGGAACGCACCAATCAGAGCCCGGGAAGGATCCACAGTGTTCCAGACACAAGGGCTTCTGCAATTGGCTGCTGAAATCACATGTCCTCTCCATATAAAAACTGGCCATGTTCCCTCAGCGCCATTTTATGCACGTCACTTGTGTTAGACACTGCTCCTACACCCAGCTCCTGTCTAATGAGAGATATTGGCTAGATAGATGGGCACTTCTGTGGAAGTCAGATAGTGTAGATAAGTCCTGTCCTGTGTACCTGTTCAATCGACCTTGCAGCACTTCTTTTGTTTTTGTGCAATTACTGAGATTCTGACAGAAAGAGCCTATGGCATATAACAGTGTTGTGCACCAGTTGTACTGTCTGTGCTCCATACGTGGGTATACCTTCAATCTATTTTTGCACTTGCTAATGTGATAAAGCAAACAAGCAAGCAAACCCTTGTAGGTCACTTTTTGATTTTGCAGGGTTGAAAATCAGCTATCTGCAGAGCTTGTCAGTACAGAGCTTCTGAGTGCAGAGTACAAAAACCTTTTCTTTTCATTTGCTAATGTGATAGTGCAAGCTGTGTTAACCCAGTTTGTCATTTTTTGGTGGATGAACTTCAGCTTTATGCACAGAAAAGCAAATATTTTTTTTCTGTTGCTAGCCAGTCCACCAAAGATTTTTTTTGTGTGGCAAACGTGATACAGTTTGTTAAAAGCCACCTTCTATCTTGGTGGTGGTGAACCTCAGAAGTTTTCAAAGTAAAAAAATTATTTTTTTTGTCTTGCTAGGCATAGTCCACCAAAGATTTTTTGTATGGCAAACGTGATACAGTCTGTGAAAAGCCATATTCTATCTTAGTGGCAGTGAAATTCAGCTATATGCAGAGCTTATGCAGAGAAAAAAATCTATTTTTTACTGAGACTAACGTGATACAGCAGGCTAGATCTGAGTTTGAAATATCTTGGAGCATATATTCTATGTTATACAGGCCTCATCCATAGTCAAACAATACTTTCTTCGATTCCTAACGTTATACAGCAACGGATATCTCAGTTTGAATTAGTTTGGAGAATATCTTGTATGTTATACAGGCATCATCCACACTAAAAAAATACTTTCTTTCGTTAATAATGTCATACACTAGGTCAGATATCATTGTGCCAAGGGAGGGTGGTTCACTGCAATCGAGGGGGGTTGACAATTCCAGAAAAACTCTTAGTGAAGGTGTTAGTGAAGGCGAGAAACAAATGAAAGAGGAAGAAGTGATGGGCGAGCAACAGTCAGAACATGAAGAGGATAATCATCCCCTCTCTGTTCGTGTTTGGCAGGAGGGGATGGAGGAGACAAGCATTCGAAATAATCAGCCACCAACACAGCACGGGCCGGCATATGAGTGCGTTCTTGCTGCACTATCAGCAACATGATCCTTGTATAGTTATGATTCAAAATAGTGCTGACGACTGGGTTGTCACACTGTTAAATCCACGTTATAAGAGTAAATTTTGCCAGATGCTTTTCACCATGGAAAGGGACCTGCGAATTCTGGAGCATCTAAACACGCTTTTACACAACCTTAAGATAGGTTTTCCCCAAGCCAACAGTGAGGCACACAGATTTCATCGCAGCTCTACACTTCCAAACTCCGGCACGTCAATTCGTCAATTCCAAAATATTAGCAGCAGTAGTAGTGTAAGTGGCAGAAGCAATTTCTGTGAGTCTTTTCACAAATTTTTTAGACCAGCTCATACACCTGCACAACAGAGTACAAGTCTGACATGTGGTGAATGACTGGAGAGGATAGTGCAATCATGATTGAGTCTCCATCTGCTGGGATGGCTGTTGTGGAAAAGGTTTTGGTTCCTAATTCTACAATTTCTACTGTAGTGAAATTAATGGCACTTTGCTGGTGTCTGCCACTAATTTTTGGAAATGTGGTGAATCCTGATTGGGCTTCCATCTATTGAGTTTGTTTGTAGTGGAAGAGGTTTCTATCTCCATTAAACTAGTTTTACTCTGGTGAAATTGATACCACTTTGCTGCTCTCTGCCACTAATTTTTGGAAATGTGAGGAATCCTGATTGGGTCTCCATCTATTCGGTTGGCTGTAGTGGAAGTGGTGTTGGTCCCCATTGTACTACTTCTTCTCTAGTGAAATTGATGGCACTTAGCTGGTGTCAGGCCCTAATATTTTTAATGTGAACACTCCTGGTTGGGTCTCCATTTGCTAGGTTGGCTGTAGTGGAAGAGGTTTTGGTCTCCATTATAATAGTTATACTCTAGTGAAATTATTTATTTGGTGCAGATATTCTTCTCAACACAGGGGTAAACAAGCATGATAAACTCAAAATTGGTATTAAATAAACAACCATCAGCTGCCCCATCCAATGCATCTTCTGCTTATTCCTCCTCATCTGCTATTGTGCCAAGTATTGTCACGCAAGTCTCCCACCGAAGAACCTCCGTTTGTATACCTGCTCTAGTCAGGCTGAGTGAGAGCCCGTTATGTTAACGGAAGAGGACATGCTTGGTGTGTTTTCTTCACCGAGCAGACCACACGTTTCTCAATCCACTGTGACATCTCCGCCTGCACCTGACTCATGGTCCAGCAGTTTGTCCATTTCACCAAACTCCGCCCACTCTCAGCACTGCAGCCATCCCTCGGTCCCACTGTTGTGGCTACGTAAAAGATTGTTTCCTCCTACACATTACAAAGCTAAGCGGTTGAACTCCACCATCTCCAATCTGTTGGCCACGGAAATGCGGGTCTTAGGCCCTAATTGTTTTAAATGTGAACAGTTCTGATTGTGTCTCCATCTGCAGTATTGACTGTAGTGGAAGAGGTGTCGGTCCCCATTATACTACTTAAACTCTTGTGAAATTGATGGCACTTTGGTGGTTTTAGACCCTCATTAATTAAAATGTGAACACTCCTGATTGGGTCTCCATCTAATGGTTTCGCTGTAGTGGAAGAGTTTTCTGTCTCCATTAAACTACTTGTACTCTGGTGAAATTGATGCCACTTTGGTGGTGCTAGGCCCTAATTTAGGGAAATGTAAACACTTCTGATTGAGTCTCCTTCTACTGGGTTAGCTTTAGGGGAAGACGTGTCGTTCCTAATTATACAATTTCTACTGTACTGAAATTGATGCCACTTTGCTGGTGTCTGCCAATAATTTTTGGAAATGTGGGGAATCCTGATTAGGTCTCCATTTATTGGGTTTGGCTCTAGTGGAAGAGGTTTCTGACTCCATTAAACAACTTCTACTCTGGTGAAATTGATGCCACTTTGCTTGTGTCTGCCACTAATTTTTGGAAATGTGGGGAATCCTGATAGGGTCTCCATCTAATGGGTTAACTGTAGGGAAAGAGGTGTCATTCCTAATTCTACAATTTCTACTGTACTGAAATTGTTGCCACTTTGCTGGTGTCTGCCACTAATTATTGGAAATGTGGAGAATCCTGACTAAGCACCACCGAGAAGTGTGAGCTGATGTTGAACGGGTTGCCATTGCTTATGCAACAAGCTGCATTAGAGGACTTCCTGGGAGAAATGACAACCGGAGTAGATACATTTTCCGTCTATGCCAGTCCTTTCACCGAGGTAAAGAATATGGCTGTGGTGAAATACAACTCCCACTGAGAAGCTGTTTCAGATTGAAAAACATTGTGCCCACCAGAGGATTTGATTCTGAGGGATAAACTTTCTCACCCGCTGAAGAGCCCCATAGCAGCTGCAAAGTTAGCGCTATCATGAACTCTCCTGAGGTAAAAGCCAAGGCACACCAGAAGATTCTCTTGTGGGACCGTCCAACCCTGCCGAGAATCAGTCCTGGATAAGAAAAGGGTGTGGGAAGCATCCCGGACACTCTATGGCTGCTTTTTTACTGAGGAGGAAACACATGCAAACACGGGGAGAACATACAAAGTCCTTGCAGATGGTGTCCTTGCTGGGATTTGAACCCAGGATCCCAGTGCTGCAAGGCTTCAGTGCTAACCACTGATCCAATGTGCTGCCATTCACACTCTAATATCTAACAGGCTGGAGAAACTTGCACCTACTGGCACTCTATCTTCAGCTCCCTTGTGAGAAAATATATCTGGGCAGCAACTCAGTCTACCACATAAAATTCCGGAGAAGGAAATTGGGGATGGCTTTGCTACTGGTCCTGGGGGCAGTTCTAATACTATGGCATCATACCATAGTTTGCTGCAAATATTCCAGGCTGGCAGGAGGCAAGCAAATTCCCACAGAAAAGTACCAGCAGTAATAGTATAAATGTAAGAAAAAACTGGCTTCCCCAAAAAAATTTCCACATTTTTTTTTCTTTTTTGATAAAAAAATAGTTCATCATAGCTGGATCCTATGATATGATTTATCTATTGAATTTTTATCTCATTACCTGAACTGATCTGAACTATTTTTCTATCAATAAAAAAAAAAAAAAAATTTGGAAATTTTTTCCTGGAAGCCAGTTTTTTCTTACATTTATACTGTTTCTACTACGTGAGACCACACGTTACTAGACTTCCCTGCACCAGGAGCATGTGAGAATCAGGTGAGCCGAATTTATTTTATTTTTTATCTACCAGCTAAATACAACTCTCAGCAAAAAAAGTTGTGGACTGGCTCCGTACCGTCCCTGGCCACATTCACCTGTCCACGTGTTTGTGGTTAGGCGGTCCTTCCCAGTAAGTGCACTGGGGAGTCCACGGGTAAGGTTGTGGGACCCGTGCCTGTGGAAGGCGGAGGTGATACCGGGAAATATAGTGGCGGCTGGGGACCGAGTATGGACACCCTGCCGTCGCCGGCATGAGATTGTGAAAAGAGTCCGATTCCACGAGCTTAAAAGACCATATTTCAAGTGTAAATAGCTGCACAGAAATCTGGCAGTTTCGTTTTGCGGCCTGTGGGTGGGTGGGTGGCTGGCTGCATACTTGCACTTGCATTCCAAGTAACAGAAAACTAAGCAGATGGTGGCCTCTATCATCATCATGGCCTCAACTCGGCACTATGAACTCTCCTGAAGGAGAAGCCAGGGCCCGCCGGAGGAGTTTCCCATAGACTTACATTGGGCTCCTGGCTCGGGTCGAGCACCCGAGTGCTCCAATTTGCGCAACCCAAGCAACGAGTACCCGAGCATGTTAGTGCTCGCTCATCACTAGTCTCAGGCAAGAATATGGTGTGTCTGCAGCAGATAGGAAACAAGCCATAATCCTAGGCACCTAGAATGCATGTTTGGCAGTGTGCACTTCAGCAGTTTTTACAAGTTTTTAATTCTTTACTAGTCTACTGTCCAGACCTGGGATAGCGGCTATTTAGGAATACCACTTTAAAATGTTTTTAAAAAACTGTGTAAAAGTACAACTTGACAGTGACTTTATTTGTACAAGTTTTTTTGTGGTACCACTTACTGTTCTTTACAAAAAATAAATGCAAAATTACAGACGCTAATCTTGTACCAGTTATTCCCTGGAGCAAACCATTTGCCAACACAATTTCAGCTTCCACTTCCACCAGTAGAAATTGCTCTCTACCAGTTTGAGATTGTAATGACATTTGTTCAAGTCCCGGGCAACCAGTCCTCAAACAATGCTAAACTTGTTGGACCTAAATACTTTCTAAAATTCAACAATGTGGTTTTAGAATGTATTATTAATACATTTAGTTATTATGTATTTAGTTAGCACCGTATTTTTCGTACCATAAGACGCACTATTTTCCCCCAACTTTAGAAGGAAAATGGGGGGTGCGTCTTATGGTCCGAACCTTACCACATATTAGCGGTGGTGGGTGCGGCGGCAGGGGTGATGCAGCAGAGCAGCGGTGGGTGCGGCGGCAAAGCAGAGCGTCTGTGTGGCGGCGAGGAAGAGTGGATGTGCAGCGCTGCGGCGGCGAGGCAGAGCGGCGGTGGGCACACAGTGATCTACGGGAAAATGGCCACCCAAGCCGGCGCATGCGCCTTCTGGGAGCTCGGGCGGCCATTTTTCTGTGGATCACAGCTTCATGAAGATAGCCGCGACCACCGAAAAGCCGCATTGCAGCACCCACCACCGCTCTGCCGCACCGCTGCATAGCCGCAGCCACCGGACAGCAGCGCACGCCGCTCACAGGCCCAGGACCCAGCCCAGGCCCCATCTGGACCACAGGCCCCAGCCAGGCCACAACCATGCTCCAGCCCCAGCCAGGCTCCTGCCAGGCCCCAGCACAGGCCCAGGCCCCACCACAGGTACAGGCCCCAGGCCCCACCACAGGCCCATGCCCCAGTCCTACCACAGGCCTAGGTCCCACCACAGGCCCAGGCCCCAGGCCCCACCATGGGCCCAAGCCCTACCACAGGCCCCACCACAGGTCCAGGCCCCAGGCCCCACCACAGGCCCAGGCCCCAAAACAGGCCAAGGCCCCAGCCCGACCACAGGCATAGGCCACACCACAGGCCCAGGCCCCACCATAGGCCCCAGGAACCACCACAGTTCCAGGGGCCCACCACATGCCCCACCAAAGGCCCAGGCCCCAGCCCTACCACAGGCCTAGGCCCCACCACAGGCCCAGGCCCCATGCCCCACTACGGGCCCAAGCCCTACAACAGGCCCCACCACAGGTCCAAGCCCCAGTCCCCACCATAGGCCCAGGCCCCAATACAGGCCAAGGCCCCAGCAATACCACAGGCGTAGGCCACACCACAGGCCCAGGCCCCACCACAGGCCCCAGGAACCACCACAATTCCAGGGGCTCACCACAGGCCCCACCACAGGCCACAGGCCCCAGGCCACATCACAGGCCACAGGCCCCAGACCGCATCACAGGCCCAGGTCCCACCACAGGCCCAGGCCCCGGGCCCCACCACAGGCCCAGGCACCAGTTCTGCCGGCTTCCTGAAGAACCCTGCCTCCTGTGACCCTCGCTCCTATGCCTCTCAGGTAAGATACCTATTCAGACTATAAGACAAACCCCCTTCTTATAAAAAATATTTTTTTACTATTTTCCACCCAAAAATTTGGGGTGCGTCTTGTAGTCCGAAAAATACTGAAATTATTACTTTAATTTCTATGTTACGCTATTAAATTCTGTAAGTGCTTAAAAGTGTACTCTGACTAATGTGTCGAGATAGCTAATATTCTGGCTGTTTAGCCTCTGGAATATTGCTGTCAACTGTAATAATGACAAACAAGTAGTTAGAAAACTGATACAGGAGATTTTGTCACCTTATTGTTACCCCCACCACTTTATGTGGATAAAACCCTACACTAATATCCCAACATTTACAAAAATAAATAAATGAAATAAACTTACCATCGGGTTTTATCAAATCTGCAAAATTAACAAGGAAAAACATTTTAAAGCATAACAGAATGTTAATAACTGGATATGAGGTACAAAGTTTTGGTTTTGCTCTAATTCTTGGTAGGCATATTTATTATGAAAAAAAGACTTGTTTGGGCTTTTATGAACTGCTAAGAGAATGTAGTCATTGACTCCATTGAAAGCGTTCATAGAATCACTTGTCTCTGCAGATGTAATCTACACTCCTCAACATTGAAATTGCAACTAGAGGTGAGCGGTGTTCGACTCGAACTGTTCGCCAATCTCAAATTCGAGCTGTTTTGGGCGGTGTTCGAGCCATTCGGCGAACACGAACAATTTGAAAAAAATTCGGCTGTTCGAGGTTATGTTCGATAACTGTTCGTGCACCAAAATCATAACTGGATTTTTTCTCAGTAATGCTGAAAATTAATGTTAATACGCAGTTTGAGTGTACAGCGAGGTGGGGGGAGGGGCAGGGGATGGATCTCTGCAGACATAATGAAGATCTCCATTTTTTTTTCTCTTTCCCGCACTTACAGTGGGGAGGTGCAATCTATCAGCCTATCAGCAGCGCACACACGGAGCGAACTGCTTTTTTTCACACAAGCAAGGGCATGTGTCATTGGCAGTGTATGTCACATGTCCTTGCCCTATAAGACCCAGCCATTTTCCCCGTCGCCACCATTTTCTCACTGCTGCAGCTGCGTGTTAGACGGCACCGCTGTTGTTGTGTGTGCTATACTTTGTTAATTTCAAGCCAATTTTAGCACAAATCTACAGATAGCTTGGGAGTAGGGAATAGTTATGATTGCAGTCCTTTTAAGGACTAGGTTACATCATTTCCTATGACTTTTATCAGGCAGGTCTGTGCTCTTAAATAGATAGGATGGGAGTAAAGACTAATTGTAATTGCAGTCCTTTTGAGGGCTAGGTTACATCAGTTCCTATCACTTTTTGCCAGCCAGGTCTTTGCCAGGGCTGTGCAAGTTTTTTTCACAGCATTTGGCTAAATCTAGCAAAGCAAATCTTTTTTATCCACTTGCAGTGTGTGTTAGTCAGTGGAGTAGCCTATCTGTGTTGCAAACTACACCACCTGTGTATAGAATACTATTTTTTTTACTGCACCTAGTGAAGTAAAACCTTTTGGGCACAGCATCATTCTATTAGTCCATCTATACTAACCTCCACCAGGTTGCAAATTCAAAATAATTTTTATCTGCATCTAGCTCTGAAAAAATATTTCGGCTTGTAGCAGTGTGTGGGACTTGTTCTATTAGTCCATCTATACTAACCTCCACCAGGTTGCAAATTCAAAATAATTTTTATCTGCATCTAGCTTTGAAAAAATATTTGGGCTTCGGCTTGTAGCAGTGTGTGGGACTTGTTATATTAGTCCATCTATACTAACCTCCACCAGGTTGCAAATTCAAAATAATTTTTATCTGCATTTAGCTCTGAAACAATATTTGGGCTTCGGCTAGTAGCAGTGTGTGGGACTTGTTCTATTAGTCCATCTATACTAACCTCCACCAGGATGCAAATTCAAAATAAATTTTATCTGCATCTAGCTATGAATAAATATTTGGGCTTGGGCTTGTAGCAGTGTGTGGGACTTGTTCTTTAAGTCCATCTATACTAACCTCCACCAGGTTGCAAATTCAAAATAATTTTTATCTGCATCTAGCTCTGAAAAAATATTTGGGCTTGGGCTTGTAGCAGTGTGTGGGACTTGTTCTATTAGTCCATATTTACTAACCTCCACCAGGTTGCAAATTCAAAATAATTTTTATCTGCATCTAGCTATGAATACATATTTTGGCTTGGGCTTGTAGCAGTGTGCGGGACTTGTTCTATTAGTCAATCTATACTAACCTCCACCAGGTTGCAAATTCAAAATAATTTTTATCTGCATCTAGCTCTGAAAAAATATTTGGGCTTCGGCTTGTAGCAGTGTGTGGGACTTGTTCTATTAGTCCATCTATACTAACCTCCACCAGGTTGCAAATTCAAAATAATTTTTATCTGCATCTAGCTCTGAAAAAATATTTGGGCTTCGGCTTGTAGCAGTGTGTGGGACTTGTTCTATTAGTCTATCTATACTAGCCTCCACCAGGTTGCAAATTCAAAATAATTTTTATCTGCATCTAGCTCTGAAAAAATATTTGGGCTTCGGCTTGTAGCAGTGTGTGGGACTTGTTCTATTAGTCCATCTATACTAACCTCCACCAGGTTAGAAATTCAAAATAATTTTAGCTGCATATTGCCTGGAAAATAATTTTGGGCATAGTAGCAGTGTGTGGAACTCATTGTATTAGGCGATCTATGCCAAGCTCCACCAGCTTTGAAATTAATAATAATTTTTAGCTGCATCGAGCCCGGAAAAATATTTTTCTTCCCAATAGTGGTAGCAATAGAATTATGGGGCGCGCTCCTGGCTAACAAAAATATACGCTTCATAACAAAAAATACCAGCCTAGCACACTGCATTAATAAAATGGCATCATCGTCTCTCCCGTCTACGCCGGCTAGCATTCCTGTGCCTAAAACACTAATGCATGGGTCCGCGCTAGCCACGATGCTGAGGAGTCTAAAGCTGCTGCTAACGCTTTATCACAATTCAATTGGCAGATTTCCTCCCCAACGCCCACCCATCGGGCAACAGTTGCCCACCCTCCCTATGGGATCTAGTGGTGAATAGTTGATGCCATTAATCAGAGCGTCAGTTGCCCCGTCGACTTGGCAAGCATACGGTAAGGCATGGGAAGAGTGGACACGACTAGTAGCAGGCAGACGGGTTGACCAATGTGAACAAGCCAGATTACAAGTCACCATAGAATTTCTCCACCAGCTAATGATGAGGGGCATATCAGGGGCGTCAGCGCAGCGGTGTCTGACCGGAGTAGCATTTCACTTCCAACTACTGAATTGGGAAGATGTGACAAAGAGATTCATCATCAGACAATCCATAAAAGGGTGGAAAAGGGGTCAGCCAAGTCAGTAGTGTAGACGTCCCGTCCCGTGTCAGTAAAACTGATTTCTCACATCATATCCCTAACACCATTAACATCACACTCACAATTTGAAGCAACACTACTGTCTACTGCATTTGCGAACGCCTTTTTCGGGGCGCTATGCATAAGCGAATTAGTCCCTCTATCCAAAATTACCACGAGTGGAGGCTTATTACACCATGACGTAGTCATAGCCAATAATGCAATACGTCTGCGCATACGCCAATCGAAAACGGTTCCAGCGGGCAGGGGCACTTGGGTACTTCTACAACCCACAAACGGTACACTGAGTCGGGTAACAATAGTAAAAACATATATAACCATCAGATCACAAAATAATTTCTTCCTATCACACATTGATTGAACGCCATTATTAAGATACCTGTTCCAAGCTGTATTTAATAAATGCATAACATCATCAGGGAACCACCCCAAAAATTACGGGACACACTCATTCCGCATAGGCGCGGCAACGGAAGCAGCAAGAGTAGGTCTGTCAGAAACGGAAGTTCAGAGGATAGGGAGATGGCGATCCACGTGTTTGGCGAGATACATAAGACCGGACTTGTTATCCTAACGTGGTTTGTTTCTTTTACAGGTAACGCTAAGCCAACAGTGTGGGTGATAGGCCACTCATATATATATTGGAGAGAAAGAAGGGCGAAAGTCCGCCCAGGCGGGAGGAAATTAGAGTTTCTTAACACATATTTCAACTGGAGAGGTATTAGAGGCCTGCTACGGCCACAGGTACTAATGGAGGTAATCAAGGTAGGGAGAGAGGCAAGAGGTCCGGTCATCTTAGTTATACAGGCCCGGGGAAATGACCTAGGTCATCACAAGAGCGCATAACTAATGGCAATAATGAAACTAGACACTGAGCGCTTCAGAGAATTTTTCACAAAACTAACTATAGTATGGTTAGAGATTGTGCCGATAGCGGTATGGCAAGGTGCGTGAGACATCACGGCCATCGAATGGCCAAGGTGGGTAATAAATATTCGGATGGCAAAATTTAGAAGAGACAGAGGCGGCGTTGTGATACAACACCGACAACTGGAAGGAGATAAAGCAGGCCTCATACAGCCCGACGGTGTTCACTTAATGGATATTGGACTGGAAATATTCCTGTCAGGACTCCAGGACGGAGTGGAACAAGCGTTAAGAGTGATGGGTTGGGGTCAGTGTCCTGCATACGAGTACGCAGGATCCTCCGTGGCCTAGAAAAAGAAAGGACATGTTGGAGAGTTACACTTGTTGGCCAACTTGCCGGTGTGGAGACCCAAGGCATGCTGCAACAAGCTGAATTATTTTAGAAATAAAATGCCTTTCTAATAGAACGAGTATAAAGAGTTAATAAAGCTGTGACCGATCCTCACCCATCCAGTTGTAAGAGTTACATTATTGTATTGTCAAGGAAAGGGGGCTGAGCGTCTGGGTTTGGTTGGGGGTCCCCAAAGTCTGCCTAGGCTAGATGCATTTAAAAATTCTAATTAGATACACAGGCGGTACAGTTTGCTTCGCAGCTGGGCTACTACGCCCAAAGTATTGCCTAGGCTCGATGCAGTTAAAAATTCTACGCTGACTAGCAGACACTGAAGCTTTGGAGCAGACCTCTGAGTAAACAGCTCTTCAGACTCAACCATCTGTGTTACCCCAAGCCATTGTGTATGTAGTTTCTTACAGTTAAAAGGGGGGGAGCGACCCAACCCACCTGGAGTTGACAATGCCAACGTCACGTAAAACACAGCAAGGGGACTCCAAAAAGAGTCTCCATTTTTTCCAAAAATTGTGGCACAGACACCACTTAAGTGACATCAATTGCCCCAGAGTTGCTTAAAACGGTTGGTGAGGTGATTTTACCAAATCCTCAAGCTTTTAGCTTCCCCAGAATTACACAGGGGTAGAAAAGTCCTTGCAGATCCATGATTTGTTCATCTTTATGAACGTGAGTCTGTCTACATTCTCAGTGGACAGCCGCGTGTGCTTATCTGTCAGCACACCACAAGCAGCGCTGAACACACGTTCAGATAGAACGCTGGCTGCAGGGCATGACAAGATCTCCAAGGCGTGAGTGGCGAGCTCCGGACATTTTTCCAGATTGGAAGCCCAAAATGAGCAAGGGTCCAGTGAAACAGTCATAGCTTCGATGTTCACTTGGAGATACTCCAGTACCATCCTCTCTAGGAGTTGACTATGTGTCAGACTTCTTTTCTCCTGTGGCCATGCAAAGGATGGTCTAAAAAAGTGGTGAAACGATTCCACAAAATTGCTGTTACCAGCAGATACTGTATTACTGTTACGGTTTGAGTGATGAAGATTCCACAGTCACACGGTTTGCAAGTTAGAACTGTGAGATTCACTACGTGCACCACTGGTGTTTTGTGGAAAATCACGTGTAAGATTCTGCAACAGCCTCTGCAGATACTCCTGCATGCGTGAATCCATTTCTATGGCAGGAATTATTTCGGCAAATTTACTTTTGTACCGGGGATCTAAGAGTGTGGCAACCCAGTAGTCGGGATTACTTCGAATTCTGACAATCCGAGGGTCATGTTGCAGGTATTGCAGCAAGAAGGCTCTCATGTGTCTTGCGCATCCAGGAGGACCAAGTCCATGTTGTGTTGGTAGCGAGGTAAGAATCATGCTTCCTTCCTCTGCCCTCTCCCCCCAACTTCGCACAACAGAAATGTGATAAAGTCCTCCCTCATCTGATGAGTCTTACATGCCCATCTCCAGTTCGTCCTCCACTTCTTCCTCGGCTCCTGCACCTTCCTCAACAGTTTGGCTGCTACCATGCGCCCTGGTTAATCCCTCTCCCCCACCCTCCCATGCCTGCCGCCTTGGTGCTGCCGACCGTCTGGACCTTGGAGATGTTATCCCTTCCGCATACGACTCCTCCTCTACTTCCTCCACCTCCTCTTGTCCCACCACCTGACTCAGAATTCTGTTTAATGTGTGCTCCAGCATGTAATTCACAAGAATAGTCATGCTGATAATGGCATCGTCGTCAGCACTAAACATCTTCGTCGCCATTTCAAAACTGTGCAGAAGGGTTTGTGGCGCCCCTGAGGGTTCAGTCGCCACAGAGGTGCTGCATCTCACCCAGAGGTGTGGTATCTCACCCTCGGGTAAGGAAGGAGTATGGCTCGGGACCCTAACACCTGCATCCAACACATACCCGCAGTGGGGGTAGGGCGAGATTGCTCCTACGGGAGAGTACAGTCCCAGGTCCCTAGCTGGTGGGAGGGTCCTATGTAGTGGGTGTGGGTGGATAAAGCAGCTTAGGGGAGCACATGACAGGGATAGTATAAATAGGAAGCCATCTTAGAAAGAGCAAGCCAGTCAGAGGAGGAGAAGTGACAGGAGCAGAGGCTCTGCATAAGCTCTGCTCCGGAGGCGGGCCTAGCCTGGGAGGCCCAGGACTGAAGGAGAGAAGAGAGGAGTGGGAGCAGGAAGGCTCCAGGAACCGAAGGGACCCTAGGGGCGTACGGGTTCAGAAGGCCACCCGTACGCCCGCTGCTACCAGGAGGTAGAGGGGTCAGGCCACATAAGGGGAACCGGTCCCTCAACTAGCGGGGAAACAGCAAGGCTCAACTAGAAACCGGAGGCTGCAGCATTTCATGTACTGCAGGCCAAAGTCCACACCAGTCTCACTAAGAAGGTAGCCACATAGGACCCAGGGGACGGAACACACGTCGCCCGCCAAGGCCCGAGGATACCGGATAGAAGGGTCACTGGGTGTGATGTGCAGGGAGAAGGCCAGAGAAAGGACACACAGAAGGGGGTCCTGCTAAGTACTCCGGAGCTATCTGGGGGTGGACTGAGCCCCCTCATTGAGTACGCACAGCACGACGGGGGAGATTGCTCTCGTACCTGTAATCTGGACTGCAACAACTGTGAGTAAAGATCTTGGGACTGCATCACACGGACTCTGTGTTCATTAATGACTCCCTGCACTACAACCACCATCATCCACCCACACTGCCCTGAAGCTGCACTCTTCCTCTGGGGAGTAATAATACCATTGCTGCAAAACCACCAGCTTCAGAGGACTGTTGCGCAGCGGGGCCCCTTTGGCCGCACTCCACAGGTGGCGTAGTCGGACATTATAAAACCCATATATATAAATTACCCTTGGATTGACCACCCTGGGTCACGGACCGGGTGGCCGCCACAGTGACTACAACCCCCAGCGTCTACAGGCCCGGCTCCGGGTACTCCACGGCCCAGGGGGCGCGTCAACTTGATAGGTCCCTGATCTGAGACCACTCCTGCAGCGTGATTTGCCCCACCACTGGATCTCGTTGGCCCAGGCTATACGTCAGAACGTATTGCATCAGGGCTTGTCGGTGCTGCCACAGTCGCTGCAACATGTGCAGAGTTGAATTCCACTGTGTCGGCACATCGCATTTCAGCCGGTGAACTGGCAGGCCCAACGACTTCTGTAGAGATGTAAGACATTGATCTGTGGGATGTGAATGGCAGAAGTGAGCACACAGCGACCGTGCCCTCTGCAGAAGGCCATCTAGTCCGGGATAGTGGGCTAAAAATTACTGGGCAACCAGGTTCAACACGTGAGCCATACAAGGCACGTGTGTGACATTGCCTCGGCGAAGGGCCGCACCCAGGTTTGCAGCATTGTCGCACATGGCCTTCCCTGGTTGCAGGTCCAGTGGAGACAACCATTCCTGAAACTGGGTCTCCAGAGCTGACCACAACTTCTCAGCTGTGTGAGTCACATTTCCCAGACATTTCAAAGTAATCACCGCCTGATGCCATTGAGCCCTGCTGCCAGCATAGTAAGGAGGTGTGCAGGATTCCTTCTGCGCAGTTAGAAAGCGGGTGGCATTACCAGACAGGCTTTGGGTGCAGGTGGAGGACGGAGAGGAGGTTGAGGAGGCAGAAGCAGTGGAGGAGCTTCTAGATAAAGAGGATTGACGTACAAGTCATGGGGACAGCAAGACTTGGACAGCAGCCCCTTGTCCTGCTGTCACCATAGTTACCCAGTGCCCAGTCAGCGACATGTAACTCCCCTGTCCATGCTTACTCGCCCAAGTGTCTGTGGCGAAATGCACCCTGTCATACACAGAGATTCTCAAAGAAGCGGTGATGTTGTGTGCGACATGCTGGTGGAGCGCAGGCACACCTTTCTTTGAGAAGCAGTGCTGACTGGGCATCTGGTACTGGGGCACTGCGACGGACATAAGGTCTCGAAAATACTCTGTGTCCAACAGGCAAAAAGGCAGCATTTCTGTAGCCAACTGCTGCAGATGGTGAAATTCAACCTCTTAGCTTTGTCATGGCTAGGAGGAAATGGTCTTTTACTTGTCCACATCTGAGGGACCGAGGGCTGGCTGTTGTACTTAGACGGGGTTGAGTAGGGTGTCCCCGGCAAACTTGTCGGTCTGTGAGGAAGATGCAGGCAGAAGAGTTAGGTCGCCTAGATCCAAAGGTGGTGCCCTCGATGTTGGAGAGTGCTCAACACCAGCTGGTGTTTCCACTTCAAAATGAAATGATGACCTGCCAATCACACTGGCTGTTGCGGGTAAAGAGGTGGCAGGTCTGCGTCCAAAAGCATATGTGACTGCTGTCCCCCCAGTCACAGAGGATGAAGAGGCCGCGGATGCACAACATGGGGCAGACGGTGGTTGGCACGGCCCGCTAGCCCGCATTGTAGCACAGTGAGCTTCCCACTGCAACTTATGCTTCATATCCATGTGACGGTTCATGCATGAAGTTCTCAAACTATGGATTTTTTGGCCTCTACTTAGCTTTTCGTGACAAATATTACAGATAACACAAGTTGGGTCATCCTTATCGATCTGAAAAAATACCCAGGCTATGCAAGGCTTAGAGCCCATGTGACCTGTGAAGAGCCACTACAACTTGTGGTCAGAGGCAAAGTTGTGGTTGAGGATGCAGTTGTTGACGTGCTTCCAGTACTCCGTCTCTGTCCAGGAAGTCGCAACCTAACCTCGTCGTCAATAGCATCTGTGACGCACAGCTGCGCTTGGTATCACAGATCCTAGAAGAGTGCATTGATGGAATCCTCCACAAGAGGCCCCCATAAACATTCACACATCTCCACTTTCCACCTCAGACCAGCAGAGGGAGCCTGTTAGGGATATAAATAGCGAAGGTGGAGCTAGGCAGTTCAGTTCCTCTGAAGAGTTCCTGCAGTAGAGAAGCCTAAGAGAGGTCAGTCTGCAGTGGAGCTCAGTCTAGTCTAGAGAACTCAGTTAATAGTTCAGCAGTGGAGCATGAGGCTCCTGTTAGCTAGATTCAGGGAGCCCAGTTAGAGCTTAAGGTGTGCCGGCGCCATAAGATCGGTGAAGCACGGCAAGTTGCCGTTAGTGTGTATAGCCTATTGAGGGCCCGAGTAGGCCGAAGGTGAGTGGAGAGTTGGTACATAGGGGGCAGAGGAGCTTAACCAGCTCACCCCGAAGCATTTACCGGACACCGGGTCCGAGCTTACCGGGATCTCTATGACCCAGTAAGGCATAACCGGAATCCCTGGAGAACTACAAGTCCCAGGATCGCTAAGGTGCTGATACGTAACAGAGCCAGGAGACGCTTAGGCCTCTTATACTGGGAGCGTTAACTCCAAGACAAGGCCCTACCACAAGGTCAGCCAGCGTAGGACAGAGACAAAGTTAGGCCTAGCTCCAGGCAGGTCAGAAACTTACTACGCAGAGTCAAGAAACAGGAGGCCCTACACCCGCTCATTGGGGAGGATCCTGATATGCACCCTTCACCCTACAGTGCTCCAGGATGTGCCTGAATTTCCACCAGTAAAAGGTACTGAAGTGACTACCGTGTCCATTCCCGTTTTTGCTCTGACCCAGCTGGGTCTCGCCTGTCCTACATTCCCCCTGCATACGCTTTTCTGAGGCCTAGCTCCACCTGTGGGGAGCTATACCATCGAGCTGCCTTATCACCGGCCTCAGTGGACTACTGCAGCGCTGGTGCTTCTCACCAGATACCACAGGTGGCGTCACAAACTCTTATAAAATTAACAATTATCCACCCTTTTAAAGACTGACCCCAGGGTACGGGCCCAGGAGCCGACCACCGCAACATCCCAAAGGCCAGGCAAAGGCCCGGGTACTGAGTCATCCCCATCCCCTGGGCTAGTCACATCCTCCTCCACCTCCTCTGCTGACCTCATCGACTGGCTGACTGTGGGTTGACAGTAAGTGGGATCTCCAACCTCGTCATCATCACCCTGTGTGTTCTCACACCCGTCGTCCTCAGAGTCAACCTCTTCCTGCTCTGACCGAAAAGTCAAGTTGTCGCTCCAATCAGGTATTTGAGTCTCATCATCTTCTTCATCATTGTCTCCACCAACAGGAGTTACAGATTGGGAACGAGGGTCTACATTATGCTCAGAACCGTCTTCATCTGGTCCTGGATCCGACTTATAAAGATTATGGGCATCAGTGCAGATCATTTCCTCGTCTGGATTAACAGAAGCTCTGGAGCAGACCTCCGTTTCCCAGGCTATAGTATGAGTAAACAGCTGTGCAGACTCAACCATCTGTTTTACCCCATACTCAGACGGGCAGCTGTAGACTTGGGAGCTGTGAGGAAGCAAGTGCGATTGGGGTGACACCTCTGAGGACTGGAGTATTTGTGATGTTGAAGTTGAGGTGGAGGAGAGCCCACTTGAAGGAGCACTTGATATCCGTTGAAGCACCTGCTGTTTTTGTGCCTCATCTGGAATTTGTAGCGATGGGCATGTCCGTAAGAAAGGGATCGTATCACATTGTCCACGAAAAGAAGTAGACATCTTAGTTTGGCCGGAAGATGGTCTTTCTTCTGCAGATGTTACTCCCCCCCCACCGCGGGGGGGCTCGACCCACCAGCGGACAGGCACCAGTATTGAGAGAGGGGGGCAGGCCGTCAGGGTCCACCGCAGCTCTGGAACAAACCCGGCGACACGGAGGACGCACGGGCAGGAACGGGCTGGCCGTGTCGGCTTCGCACTTTTTTAGTTTTAGAAGGGCATGACATGCCAATATCTGTGTCTCCCCCTCCTTTTACTCCTCCACCTCTTTTCTTTTCGCATGACTATATGTACTTGTCACTTTTCCATGTGTTAGTTGTGTCTTCTGAGCAGTTTGTGTTTTTGTTTGCCTTCCATTGGTTTTAACGGTGTTGGACGGTGTTCGACGAACAGTTCGGTGAACATACGGGTGTTCGACGAACCGAACCGAACTCGAGCACTACGGGGGTGGCTCAACACTAATTGCAACACCAAGAAGGAAAAGTTGTGAAATTATGGAAATCACAGGATCGATAGTAATGAAATGATATGGAAATGATCTGCAGCTGATAGGGAACTAGTGATTTACAGAAATCACTCTATGGAAGTAGAATGCACGTTTTGTAGTGAACATTCCAGCAGTTTTTACTGAATGATCTCTTATTAATTCCATGTTAGTCTACAGTCCACAAGTGCAATAAAATCTTTAGGAGTTGCACTTTAACTTGTATATACAAACAGTTCAAGCTGATGAAAGTTTGATTTAATCACATTCTCCTGTTACTTCTTACATTGTTCTTAGCTAGCAGAAGGAACATGACTACACATGCTTATTGTATAACAATAATCCCTTGGATTAATTTATTCCTATTCCACCTACAGCAAAAACTCTCCCCTCATTGTTACTTTCTAATGGCATTTCTCAACAGGCAACCAGTCCTTTTAGAGAGATAAACAGTAGAGTCTTTCTTTTACAGCTGACAGTATATAGCTACTATCTCCCTGGCAGGCAGTCTCAAATTCATCAGCCCCTGAGGATCTATCTTGAAGAGACTTTTGAGGAGCTCTATCTGCATGACCCTTCTAACTCGTGCAGTCTCTCTCAACCAACTAGAAGGCTGCATGCTGCATTTTTTTCTCATGATGAATTGGTATGATAAAAAAATGCTGATCAGCATTGACTCACAAAAGGGCATTGTTTCGAGTGCTGTCTGAAAAAACATTGGATAGCTATAGTCCGATATATACACTTATGTGTGCGAGCCCTAAAGGGCAGAGCAGTAAGTGTATAAATAGTTGAAGAAGTTTTATGCACTTCTTGGTTCAGTCCTGGTGGTCAAACTATGCTTTAAGATTGCTGCATGGGTGGATATAGACAGAAAAGGGCCCCTGTGCATGAACTAAACATGGGCCTTATGCAATCTAATAGTTCTCATAATGCACAATACTACCTTCTTTGGAGACGGTGGTGGTCCCCTTTATCTGCTGGAACCCTTGCACCTGCACAGTTGGCATCAATGATATGTCCACCACTGGATGGCTAAATTATCTTGCCCAAAGTAACTTTAGGATAGGTTAACCACTTTGAAATAGACCGTTCCCATGAGCTGTATTCCTAGGTTATGCCATCTACTTGCCTAAAGAGTCTCAGGTAGTGATGAGCGAGCATGCTCGCTACTGCTCGGTGCTCGTCCGAGCATCTCACTGCTCGAGATGCTCGGCGCTAGCCGAGTATTTCCGGGTTGCTCGGGCGGGAACTCGGGTCCCCTCCCTGCATGTTTGGCGCTCTTTAGAGAGCCAATGAACATGCAGGGATAGCCTGCCATGCACTGTAATGCCGTAGCCATGTTTGTTGACGGCATTACAGTGATTGGCTGGCCGCACAGCGTCATCAGGTCTATATCAGACCTGGCGCCTCTGTGCTCGTCACAGTTACTTCGGATCAGACAGTGTAGGGAGAGCTGCTGCTGCGTTAGGGAGAGATTTGATTGTATATTAGGTAGTGTAGGGAGACAAACCATACATTACACATATCCATCTTAACAAACATCTTAATCCTCATTATTTGCTTAAAAAGCAATCCAGAGATCACCGTTTTTCTGCTCCATTTGCTTGTTTTGGGAGAGGTGCTGCTGCGTCAGGGAGAGATTTAATCATGTATTAGGTAGTCTAGGGAGAAAAACCATACATTACACATATCCATCTTATCAAACAGTCCTTTTGAGGACTAATCCATCTGCAGAGATATCAGGCAGGCAGGGTATATAGTCAGGAAGTGTATACAGCAGACTGCAGTGCATATAGCACAAGAGGCTCAATTCCAATTCTGCCTTCTGCTGCTGTTAGATATTTCTATAAAAAGGTCCAGGTCTCAGGGACCAGGAATACTTTTCTTTGGATTTTAGTCCTCATTATTTGCTTAAAAAGCAATCCAGAGAACACCATTTTTTCTTCGCCATTTGCTTGTTGGCACTGCAGAATACAGCCAGGTCCTTTCCATATCTGAGCGCTAGAAATCCAGCTATTTAAAACTGTGTTTTCTTCGTCAAACGGATCACATATACGTTGTGAGAAAATACTGCCATTTCTGGCCTCCATTAAAAATTTCCTTTATTTTGCCATTGAAGCAATTCACCGCAGTTTGCTGTTCAAACTACTTACCTACAGGCTAGGTATTTAAAATTCTGTTTTCTCTATCACACGGGTCACATATAAGTTCACTCCAGACTCAGTCATTTGTAGTGAGCGTGGAAGATACTGTCCTCCATTTAAAATGGGCAAGGCACGTGGCAAGGGACGGGTAACTGGACGTGATGGTAATGGTGCATGCAGAGGTCGAGGTCAAGGCCGTGGGCAAGCCGAAATTGTGCCACAGCAAACAACCACATCTTCTCGCCTGACCTTCCTGTCCCAATTTCTAGAGGACCGCAGCACACCACTATTGAACCCACAGCGGTGTCAAAAGGTTGTTGGTTGGATAGCGGATAATGCTTCCAGTCACTTAGCCACCACCACTACCCTGTCTTCCACATGGTCAAGTCTCAGTAGCCGTGAGTCTGGACCGCATATTCCTCATCCTGATCCTCCTTCCTCCCACCATGACGAGTACCCAGAGACAACTGATCCCACACTTGGACACTCTAAAGAGCTGTTCACTTTTCCATTTAAAGATTCAGGCCTCTCGCCCGGTCCACTTGAAGCGGGTCAAGAGTAGTGTTGAGCCACCCCCGTAGTGTTCGAGTTCGGTTCGGTTCGTTGAACACCCGTGTGTTCGCCGAACTGTTCGTCGAACTGTTCGTCGAACACCTTCGAAGACCGTTAAAACCAATGGCAGGCAAACAAAAACACATAGAAACACATAGAAAACACGTTCAAAGGTGTCCAAAAGCTGACAAACTGCTCAGAAGACACAACTAACACATGGAAAAGTGACAAGTACATATAGTCATGAGAAAAGAAAAGAGGTGGAGGAGTAAAAGGAGGGGGAGACACAGATATAGGCATGTCATGCCCTTCTAAAATCCAAAAAGTGAGAAGCCGACACGTTCAGTCCGCTCCTGCCCGTGCCACCTCCGTGTCGCCGGGTTTGTGCCAGAGCCGCGGTGAACCCTGACGGCCAGCCCCCCTCTCCCAATACTGGTGCCTGTCCGCTGGTGGGTCGAGCGAGCCCCCCTGTGGTGGAGGCAGCTCTAAGCTTTTTAATTTAAATTGTCTCTCTAATTTGAATGAATACACTTTAAATCCATTTACAAGGATCTATTGGAGGGCAAGTCTCATGCCAGCAGCCACGTAATTCCAGCTCCAGTAGCGTCCACTAAAGCTGCTGCAGTTAGAAAGCTTTTATAAGGATCGAGCTCGGCTGTCCACCGCAAGGCATCCTACTGCCAGTCCCAGCCCCTATGCCTTGGGGTGCCTCCTGATGCTCTTCACTGAGTATCCCGTGGTCCCGAAGCATTTCCTTTGAAAAAATTAAGTGTCCAAACTACAGGTGGTGTAGCTTGCTTAACAGCCGGGATAATCCGCTGACTAGCAGACACTGCTACTAGGCACAAAGTATTTCCTGGGCTAGATGCAGTTAAAAATTTGTAATTAGATACTCTCGTTGGATGCTGAGAAAGCATTCCATAGAGTCTCCTGGCACGCCATATATGATTCTCTTAAAAAGCTTGGGGTAGGGGTCTAGGGGACCCTTTTATAGCCAAAATCACGGCCCTGTATCGCAATACGTCACCTAGGCTGAAGATAAATGGAACTGTAGCACCCTGAGGGCTCGGTTGCTACAGACGTATTGCACCTCACCCAGAGGTGGGATATCTCACTCTCAGGTAAGGATGGAGTGTGGATCAGGACCCGACACCTGCATGCATTACACCACATTGCCGTGGGGCAGGGCGACCAATTTGCCCCTGAGATGGGCACGACAGTCCCTGTCCCTGGCTGGAGTGGGGGGAGGGAACACTGAGGAAGGGGAACCCTGTAGTGCAGGAGCAGGGAGGAAGCAGTTCCTGGGTGCATTGAGAAGGGAGTATAAAATGTGGGCACCATCTTAGTTCAGTGCAGAGAAGTCTGAGCAGAAGTAGCAGGGAGCAGGGGCTCTGCATGAGCTCTGCTCCGGAGGTGGGCCTAGTAACAGAGGCCCAGGCCTGGAAGAGGGAGAAGGAAGGAAGAGGAGCGGAGAAGGCTCCAGGAACGAGGAACGAAGGGATCCCAGGGGTGCGGACGGGCGAGTCGCCACCGCACGCCCGAATCCACCTGCATGGAGGGGTCAGGCCAAAGTGGGAGACCGGTCCCCAAAACTAGTGGAGGCAGGAAACGACCCTCAGCTAGAAACCGGAGGCTGTGACATTTTATGTGGCGCAGCCCCTCGCTACACCCGCTAGGAGGGCAGCACATAGGGTCAGGGAAACTGGCACCAAGTTTACCAAGAGGAGGCCCAAGGCAGCCGGACAGAAGGGTTGGTAAGAAAGGCCAGACAAAGGACACACAAAGGGGGTCCTGTGAAGCGCTCCAAAGTTATCTGGGAGTTGTCTGAGCCCCTCACCTGGTGAGCACAGTACGACGTGGGCAGCCGTTACCTGCAGACGTGGTCTGGATAATAAGAACTGTGAGTAAAGGCCCTGGACTGCATCACTGACTCCATGTCGTTACTGCTGCTGCCCTGCACCATCACCCCCATCCTCCGCATACACTGCCCTGAGGCTATACTCCTCCCGTGGGAAGTTATGCTACGCTCTGCTGCACCCACAACACCAGCCTCAGCGGTCTGCCCTGCAGCGGCGGTTCACTCTGACCGCAATCCACGGGTGGCGTAGTCGGACATTTAAACATCAAAACCACATAAATAGTTCCGCCACTGGTTTGACCACCCTGAGCCACGGAACCGGGTCGCCGCCACGAAGACTACAACCACCAGCATCCACCAAAAAGGGTCCGGCTCCGGGTGTCCCAAGGCCCAGGGGGTGCATCAGAACATTTTCATCACCTTTCACAATCACCAATGGGACAAGGCAGGGATGTCCTCTGTCCCCTCTCTTATACATCCTAGTGACGGAGCACCAGCTCTCATCAATTCGCCATAACCCCAATATTAGGTGGATTGAGGTGGGAGGCACCGAGTACAAGTGCTCTCTATTTGCTGATGATGTACTAGTATATATCACTCAATCACATATATCCATCCATGCTGTTATGGCTGAAATAGATCACTTTGTTACATGGTAAAATTTTAAAATCAATGCAGCGAAGTCTGAGGCCCTCGATGTCTCCCTCCCCAAATCCATATAGGATTCCATCCAGTCCTACTTTCCCTTTGCCTGGCCCTCACAGGGTATCAAATACTTAGGAATTCCTATTCATAGAGACCTCTCCCATCTATGTTATCTTAATTTTGGCCCTTTATTGAACAACTCCATACAGACCACGGTTGGCAAGTTAGAAATGTAAGATTCACTACGTGAACCACTGGTGTTTTGTGGAAAAGCACATGTACACTGTGTTCCAAATTATTATGCAAAAAGTGTTTAGGAGTGATAAGGGAAGAATTTGTTTGTTTGTCAGTTAAACTCATTGATGGTGATGTGTGTCAGGGCTCTTTATATCACTGTAAGCAATTGCAGACACCTGTGCTAATTAGTTTGGCAGGTGTGTCCAATGAAAGGCAAGACTACTTAAGAAGGCTGTCTCACATTATTAAGCAGCCTACATTTTCTGCCAAAATGGGAAAGAAAAACGATGTGTCGGCTGCTGAGAAGCAACAAATTGTGAAGTGTTTAGGTCAAGGCATGACTACAATCAACATTGTGCGGTGATCAGGATGAAGTGTCTTGGCAATCAAGAAGTATTAGCTGATTCACAGTACACACGTGTGCGTGCTGATAAGGGCAAATTGAGGACTCTTTCCTACAGGCAATTACGTCAGGTTAAAAGAGCAGCGGCAAAAAAGCCTTGTCATAGCAGCAGACAAGTTTTTGAAGCTGCTGGTGCCTCCAACGTCCCCCGAACAACAAGATGCAGGGTCCTTCAGAGGTTTGCAGCTGTGCATATGCCATCCTGTCGACCTCCTCTATCCACTTCACACAAGCAGAAACGGCTCCAGTGGGCCAAACATTACATGAAGACTGATTTCAAAACTGTTTTGTTCACGGATGAGTGCCGTGCAGCGCTCGATGGTCCAGATGGATGGAGTGGAGGATGGCTGGTTGATGGACACCCCACGCAAATACGGCTACAGCGCCAACAAGGAGGAGGTGGAGTAATGTTTTGGGCTGGAATCATGGGGAGAGAGATTGTCGGCCCCTTTAGGATCCCTGAAGGCGCTAAAGATGAACTCCATAATGTATGTGGATTTTCTCAAACAGCACTTCCTGCCATGGTTCAAGAAGAAGAACCATGTATTTCACAGCAAGATCATTTTTTTGCATGATAATGCACCATCTCATGCTGCACATAAAACATCTGCATCTCTGGCTGATATGGGCATAAAAGGGGACAAACTTATCGTGTGACCCCCATGCTCCCCTGACCTCTACCCCATTCAGAACCTATGGAGCATCATCAAAAGGAGTGTCTATGATGGCGGGAGGCAGTTCACATCTAAGCAACAGCTCTGGGAGGGTATTCTGTCCTCATGCAAAACAATTGAAGCAGAAACCATCCAAAACCTGACAAATTCAATGGACGAGAGAGTTCAGAAGCTCCTTTCGAACAAGGGGTCCTATGTGAAAATGTAACATCACCTAGAATAAAGTTTTGAGTTGAAAACTGTTTGATTTCAGTTTCTAATAACCTGCTAATGCTTATAATTTCAAAAATGACCATTTTTTTGGTCTTTATTAAAATGAAAAGGTTGATCGAAAAGTTTGGGGGATCTAAGAGTGTGGCAACCCAGTAGTCATGATTACTTCGAATTCTGACAATATGAGGGTCATGTTGCAGGTAGTGCAGCAAGAAGGAACTTATGTGTCTTGCGCATCTCGGAGCCCCAAAATTATTTTCCGGACTAGATGCAGCTACAAATTATTATTAATTTTAAATCTGGTGGAGCTTAGTATAGATGGGCTAATAGGATCAATGCTGCACACTGCTACAAAGCCCAAATTATTTTCCAGTCAAGATACAGATAAACATGATTAGTAATTTGAAAGCTTAAAACGGTTGGTAGGGTGATTTTAACCAATCATCAAGCTTTTACTCTCCCTAGGATGACACAGGGGTAGAAAAGTCGTTTCGGATCCATGATTTGTTCATCTTTATGAACGTGAGTCTGTCTACATTATCAGTGGAGAGCCGCGTGCGCTTATCTGTCAGCACACCACCAGCAGCGCTGAACACACGTTCAGACAGAACGCTGGCTGCAGGGCATGACAAGATCTCCAAGGCGTAAGTGGCTAGCTCCGGCCATTTATCCAGATTGGAAGCCCAAAAAGAGCAAGGGTCCAGTGACACAGTCATGGCTTCAATGTTTACTTGGAGATACTCCTGTACCATCGTCTCTAGGCGTTGACTATGTGTCAGACTTCTTGTCTCCTGTGGCCTTGCAAAGGATGGGCTAAAAAAGTGGTGAAATGATTCCGCAAAATTGATGTTACCAGCAGATACTGTGGTTCTGTTACGGTTTGAGTGCTAAACACTTGACGGTCCCACGGTTGGCAAGTTGGAACTGTGAGATTCACTACGTGCACCACTGGTGTTTTGTGGAAAAGCACATGTAAGATTCTGCAACAGTCTCTGCTGATACTCCTGCATGCGTGCATCCCTTTCTATGGCAGGAATAATTTCTGCAAATTTACTTTTGTACCGGGGATCTAACAGTGTGGCAACCCAGTAGTCAGGATTATTTCTAATTCTCCCAATTCGAGGGTCATGTTGCATTTAGTGCAGCAAGAAGGCACTCATGTGTGTTGCGCATCCAGGAGCACCAAGTCCCTGTTGTGTTGGTGGCGAGGTAACAATCATGCTTCCTTCCTCTGTCCTCTCCCCCCAACCTCGCACAACAGAAATGTGATCAAGGTCTCCCTCATCTGATGAGTCTTCCATCAGTTCGTCCTCCACTTCTTCCTGGCCTCCTGCACCTTCCTCACTAGTTTGGCTGCTACCATGCGCCCTGGTAAAACCATCTCCCCCACCCTCACATGCCTGCCGCTTGGTGCTGCCGACCCTCTGGACCTTGCAGATGTTAGCCCTTCCGCATACAACTCCTCCTCCTCTACTTCCTCCACCTCCTCTTGTGCCACCACCTGACTCCGAATTCTGTTTAACATGTGCTCCAGCATGTAAATCACCGGAATAGTCATGCTGATAATGGCATCGTCAGCACTAAACATCTTCGTCGCCATTTCAAAACTGTGCAGAAGGGTGCATAGGTCCCTGATCTGAGACCACTCCTCCAGCGTGATTTGCCCCACCTCCGGATTTCTTTGGCCCAGGCTAAACGTCAGAACGTATTGCACCAGGGCTTGTCGGTGCTGCCACAGTCGCTGCAACATGTGCAGAGTTGAATTCCACCGGGTAGGCACATCGCATTTTAGCCGGTGAAGTGGCAGGCCCAACGACTTCTGTAGAGATGTAAGTCACTGAGCTGCGGGATGCGAACGGCGGAAGTGAGCACACAGCGACCGTGCCCTCTGCAGAAGGCCATCTAGTCTGGGATAGTGGGCTAAAAATTGCTGGACAACCAGGTTCAACACGTGAGCCATACAAGGCACGTGTGTGACATTGCCCCGGCGAAGGGCCGCACCCAGGTTTGCAGCATTGTCGCACACGGCCTTCCCTGGTTTCAGGTCCAGTGGAGACAACCATTCATGAAATTGATTCTCCAGAGCTGACCACAACTCCTCAGCTGTGTTACTCACATTTCCCAGACATTTCAAAGTAAAAACCGCCTGATGACGTTGAGCCCTACTGCCAGCATAGTAAGGAGGTGTGCAGGATCCCTTATGCGCAGTTTGAAAGCTTGTGGCATGACCAGACAGGCTTTGGGTGCAGGTGGAAGACCGAGAGGAGTTTGAGGAGGAAGAAGCAGTGGAGGAACTTTGACATAAAGAGGATTGACGCACAACTTGTGGGGACGGCAAGACTTGGACAGCAGCCCCTTGTCCTGCTGTCACCATAGTTACCCAGTGCCAAGTAGAGATGAGCGTTGTTCTACTCGAACTGTTCGCCAATCTCAAATTCGAGCTGTTTTGGGCGGTGTTCGAGCCGTTCGGCGAACACGAACAATTTGAGAAAAATTCGGCTGTTCGAGGTTATGTTCGATAACTGTTCGTGCACCAAAATCATAACTGGATTTTTTCTCAGTAATGATGAAAATTAATGTTAATACGCAGTTTGAGTGTACAGCGGGGTGGGGGGAGGGGCAGGGGATGGATCTCTGCAGGAACAATGAAGATCTCCATTTTTTTTTCTCTTTCCCGCATTTACAGTGGGGAGGTGCAATCTGTCAGCCTATCAGCAGCGCACACACGGAGCGAAGTGCTTTTTTTCACACAAGCAAGGGCATGTGTCATTGGCAGTGTATGTCACATGTCCTTGCCCTATAAGACCAAGCCATTTTCCCCGTCGCCACCATTTTCTCACTGCTGCAGCTGCGTGTTAGACGGCACCGCTGTTGCTGTGTGCGCTATACCTTGTTAATTTCAAGCCAATTTTCGCACAAATATACAGATAGCTTGGGAGTAGGGAATAGTTGTGATTGCAGTCCTTTTAAGGACTAGGTTACAGCATTTCCTACGACTTTTATCAGGCAGGTCTGTGCTCTTAAATAGATAGGTTGTGGGAGTAAAGACTAATTGTAATTGGAGTCATTTTCAGGACTAGGTTACATCAGTTCCTATCAGTTTTTGCCAGGCAGGTCTGTGCCAGTGCTGTGCAAGTTTTTTTCACAGCATTTGGCTGAATCTAGCAAAGCTAATCCTTTTTGGCCTATTGCAGAGTGTGTTAGTCAGTGGAGTAGCCTATCTGTGTTGCAAGATATACCACCTGTGTATAGAATACCAATTTTTTTACTGCACCTAGTGAAGTAAAATCTTTTGGGCATAGCATCATTCTATTAGTCCATCTATACTGACCTCCATCAGGTTGCAAACTGAATATAATTTTTTTCTGCATCTAGCTCTGAAAAAATATTTGGCCTTCTAGCAGTGTGTCGCACTTTCTCTATTAGTCCATCTATACTGACCTCCATCAGATTGCAAATTCAAAATAATTTTTATCTGCATCTACAGTACCTCTGAAAAAATATTTGGGCTTCTAGCTGTGTGTGGGACTTGTTGTATTAGTCCATCTATACTGACCTCCATCAGGTTGCAAACTGAATATATTTTTTTCTGCATCTACCTCTGAAAAAATATTGGGCTTCTAGCTGTGTGTGGGTCTTATTCTATTAATACATCTATACAGACCTCCATCAGGTTGCAAACTGAATATAATTTTTTTCTGCATCTAGCTCTGAAAAAATATTTGGCCTTCTAGTAGTGTGTGGGACTTTCTCTGTTAGTCCATCTATACTGACCTCCATCAGGTTGCAAACTGAATATATTTTTTTCTGCATCTACCTCTGAAAAAATATTGGCTTTCTAGCTGTGTGTGGGTCTTGTTCTATTAATCCATCTATACTGACCTCCATCAGGTTGCAAACTGAATATAATTTTTTTCCGCATCTAGCTCTGAAAAAATACTTGGCCTTCTAGCAGTGTGTGGGACTTGTTCTATTAGTCCACCTATACTGACCTCCATCAGGTTGCAAATTCAAAATAATTTTTTGTATGCATCTAGCTCTGAAAAAATATTTGGCCTTCTAGCAGTGTGTGGGACTTTCTCTGTTAGTCCATCTATACTGACCTCCATCAGGTTGCAAACTGAATCTAATTTTTTTCTACATCTAGCTCTGAAAAAATATTTGGCCTTCTAGCAGTGTGTCGTACTTTCTCTATTAGTCCATCTATACTGACCTCCATCAGGTTGCAAATTAAAAATAATTTTTATCTGCATCTACAGTACCTCTGAAAAAATATTTGGGCTTCTAGCTGTGTGTGGGACTTGTTGTATTAATCCATCTATACTGACCTCCATCAGGTTGCAAACTGAATATATTTTTTTCTGCATCTACCTCTGAAAAAATATTGGGCTTCTAGCTGTGTGTGGGACTTGTTGTATTAGTCCATCTATACTGACCTCCATCAGGTTGCAAACTGAATATGTTTTTTTCTGCATCTACCTCTGAAAAAATATTGGGCTTCTAACTGTGTGTGGGTCTTGTTCTATTAATCCATCTATACAGACCTCCATCAGGTTGCAAACTGAATATAATTTTTTTCTGCATCTAGCTCTGAAAAAATATTTGGCCTTCTAGCAGTGTGTGGGACTTGTTCTATTAGTCCACCTATACTGACCTCCATCAGGTTGCAAATTCAAAATAATTTTTTGTATGCATCTAGCTCTGAAAAAATATTTGGCCTTCTAGCAGTGTGTGGGACTTTCTCTGTTAGTCCATCTATACTGACCTCCATCAGGTTGCAAACTGAATCTAATTTTTTTCTGCATCTAGCTCTGAAAAAATATTTGGCCTTCTAGCAGTGTGTCGGACTTTCTCTATTAGTCCATCTATACTGACCTCCATCAGGTTGCAAATTAAAAATAATTTTTATCTGCATCTACAGTACCTCTGAAAAAATATTTGGGCTTCTAGCTGTGTGTGGGACTTGTTGTATTAGTCCATCTATACTGACCTCCATCAGGTTGCAAACTGAATATATTTTTTTCTGCATCTACCTCTGAAAAAATATTGGGCTTCTAGCTGTGTGTGGGACTTGTTGTATTAGTCCATCTATACTGACCTCCATCAGGTTGCAAACTGAATTTATTTTTTTCTGCATCTACCTCTGAAAAAATATTGGGCTTCTAGCTGTGTGTGGGTCTTGTTATATTAATCCATCTATACAGACCTCCATCAGGTTGCAAACTGAATCTAATTTTTTTCTGCATCTAGCTCTGAAAAAATATTTGGCCTTCTAGCAGTGTGTGGGACTTGTTCTATTAGTCCACCTATACTGACCTCCATCAGGTTGCAAATTCAAAATAATTTTTTGTATGCATCTAGCTCTGAAAAAATATTTGGCCTTCTAGCAGTGTGTGGGACTTTCTCTATTAGTCCATCTATACTGAGCTCCATCAGGTTGCAAACTGAATCTAATTTTTTTCTGCATCTAGCTCTGAAAAAATATTTGGCCTTCTAGCAGTGTGTCGGACTTTCTCTATTAGTCCATCTATACTGACCTCCATCAGGTTGCAAATTAAAAATAATTTTTATCTGCATCTACAGTACCTCTGAAAAAATATTTGGGCTTCTAGCTGTGTGTGGGACTTGTTGTATTAGTCCATCTATACTGACCTCCATCAGGTTGCAAACTGAATATATTTTTTTCTGCATCTACCTCTGAAAAAATATTGGGCTTCTAGCTGTGTGTGGGTCTTGTTCTATTAATCCATCTATACAGACTAGAGATGAGCGTTGTTCTACTCGAACTGTTCGCCAATCTCAAATTCGAGCTGTTTTGGGCGGTGTTCGAGCCGTTCGGCGAACACGAACAATTTGAGAAAAATTCGGCTGTTCGAGGTTATGTTCGATAACTGTTCGTGCACCAAAATCATAACTGGATTTTTTCTCAGTAATGATGAAAATTAATGTTAATACACAGTTTGAGTGTACAGCGGGGTGGGGGGAGGGGCAGGGGATGGATCTCTGCAGGAACAATGAAGATCTCCATTTTTTTTTCTCTTTCCCGCATTTACAGTGGGGAGGTGCAATCTGTCAGCCTATCAGCAGCGCACACACGGAGCGAAGTGCTTTTTTTCACACAAGCAAGGGCATGTGTCATTGGCAGTGTATGTCACATGTCCTTGCCCTATAAGACCAAGCCATTTTCCCCGTCGCCACCATTTTCTCACTGCTGCAGCTGCGTGTTAGACGGCACCGCTGTTGCTGTGTGCGCTATACCTTGTTAATTTCAAGCCAATTTTCGCACAAATATACAGATAGCTTGGGAGTAGGGAATAGTTGTGATTGCAGTCCTTTTAAGGACTAGGTTACAGCATTTCCTACGACTTTTATCAGGCAGGTCTGTGCTCTTAAATAGATAGGTTGTGGGAGTAAAGACTAATTGTAATTGGAGTCCTTTTCAGGACTAGGTTACATCAGTTCCTATCAGTTTTTGCCAGGCAGGTCTGTGCCAGTGCTGTGCAAGTTTTTTTCACAGCATTTGGCTGAATCTAGCAAAGCTAATCCTTTTTGGCCTATTGCAGAGTGTGTTAGTCAGTGGAGTAGCCTATCTGTGTTGCAAGATATACAACCTGTGTATAGAATACCATTTTTTTTACTGCACCTAGTGAAGTAAAATCTTTTGGGCATAGCATCATTCTATTAGTCCATCTATACTGACCTCCATCAGGTTGCAAACTGAATATAATTTTTTTCTGCATCTAGCTCTGAAAAAATATTTGGCCTTCTAGCAGTGTGTCGGACTTTCTCTATTCGTCCATCTATACTGACCTCCATCAGATTGCAAATTCAAAATAATTTTTATCTGCATCTACAGTACCTCTGAAAAAATATTTGGGCTTCTAGCTGTGTGTGGGTCTTATTCTATTAATCCATCTATACAGACCTCCATCAGGTTGCAAACTGAATATAATTTTTTTCTGCATCTAGTTCTGAAAAAATATTTGGCCTTCTAGTAGTGTGTGGGACTTTCTCTGTTAGACCATCTATACTGACCTCCATCAGGTTGCAAACTGAATATATTTTTTTCTGCATCTACCTCTGAAAAAATATTGGGTTTCTAGCTGTGTGTGGGTCTTGTTCTATTAATCCATCTATACTGACCTCCATCAGGTTGCAAACTGAATATAATTTTTTTCCGCATCTAGCTCTGAAAAAATACTTGGCCTTCTAGCAGTGTGTGGGACTTGTTCTATTAGTCCACCTATACTGACCTCCATCAGGTTGCAAATTCAAAATAATTTTTTGTATGCATCTAGCTCTGAAAAAATATTTGGCCTTCTAGCAGTGTGTGGGACTTTCTCTGTTAGTCCATCTATACTGACCTCCATCAGGATGCAAACTGAATCTAATTTTTTTCTACATCTAGCTCTGAAAAAATATTTGGCCTTCTAGCAGTGTGTCGTACTTTCTCTATTAGTCCATCTATACTGACCTCCATCAGGTTACAAATTAAAAATAATTTTTATCTGCATCTACAGTACCTCTGAAAAAATATTTGGGCTTCTAGCTGTGTGTGGGACTTGTTGTATTAATCCATCTATACTGACCTCCATCAGGTTGCAAACTGAATATATTTTTTTCTGCATCTACCTCTGAAAAAATATTGGGCTTCTAGCTGTGTGTGGGACTTGTTGTATTAGTCCATCTATACTGACCTCCATCAGGTTGCAAACTGAATATGTTTTTTTCTGCATCTACCTCTGAAAAAATATTGGGCTTCTAACTGTGTGTGGGTCTTGTTCTATTAATCCATCTATACAGACCTCCATCAGGTTGCAAACTGAATATAATTTTTTTCTGCATCTAGCTCTGAAAAAATATTTGGCCTTCTAGCAGTGTGTGGGACTTGTTCTATTAGTCCACCTATACTGACCTCCATCAGGTTGCAAATTCAAAATAATTTTTTGTATGCATCTAGCTCTGAAAAAATATTTGGCCTTCTAGCAGTGTGTGGGACTTTCTCTGTTAGTCCATCTATACTGACCTCCATCAGGTTGCAAACTGAATCTAATTTTTTTCTGCATCTAGCTCTGAAAAAATATTTGGCCTTCTAGCAGTGTGTCGGACTTTCTCTATTAGTCCATCTATACTGACCTCCATCAGGTTGCAAATTAAAAATAATTTTTATCTGCATCTACAGTACCTCTGAAAAAATATTTGGGCTTCTAGCTGTGTGTGGGACTTGTTGTATTAGTCCATCTATACTGACCTCCATCAGGTTGCAAACTGAATATATTTTTTTCTGCATCTACCTCTGAAAAAATATTGGGCTTCTAGCTGTGTGTGGGTCTTGTTCTATTAATCCATCTATACAGACTAGAGATGAGCGTTGTTCTACTCGAACTGTTTGCCAATCTCAAATTCGAGCTGTTTTGGGCGGTGTTCGAGCCGTTCGGCGAACACGAACAATTTGAGAAAAATTCGGCTGTTCGAGGTTATGTTCGATAACTGTTCGTGCACCAAAATCATAACTGGATTTTTTCTCAGTAATGATGAAAATTAATGTTAATACGCAGTTTGAGTGTACAGCGGGGTGGGGGGAGGGGCAGGGGATGGATCTCTGCAGGAACAATGAAGATCTCCATTTTTTTTTCTCTTTCCCGCATTTACAGTGGGGAGGTGCAATCTGTCAGCCTATCAGCAGCGCACACACGGAGCGAAGTGCTTTTTTTCACACAAGCAAGGGCATGTGTCATTGGCAGTGTATGTCACATGTCCTTGCCCTATAAGACCAAGCCATTTTCCCCGTCGCCACCATTTTCTCACTGCTGCAGCTGCGTGTTAGACGGCACCGCTGTTGCTGTGTGCGCTATACCTTGTTAATTTCAAGCCAATTTTCGCACAAATATACAGATAGCTTGGGAGTAGGGAATAGTTGTGATTGCAGTCCTTTTAAGGACTAGGTTACAGCATTTCCTACGACTTTTATCAGGCAGGTCTGTGCTCTTAAATAGATAGGTTGTGGGAGTAAAGACTAATTGTAATTGGAGTCCTTTTCAGGACTAGGTTACATCAGTTCCTATCAGTTTTTGCCAGGCAGGTCTGTGCCAGTGCTGTGCAAGTTTTTTTCACAGCATTTGGCTGAATCTAGCAAAGCTAATCCTTTTTGGCCTATTGCAGAGTGTGTTAGTCAGTGGAGTAGCCTATCTGTGTTGCAAGATATACCACCTGTGTATAGAATACCAATTTTTTTACTGCACCTAGTGAAGTAAAATCTTTTGGGCATAGCATCATTCTATTAGTCCATCTATACTGACCTCCATCAGGTTGCAAACTGAATATAATTTTTTTCTGCATCTAGCTCTGAAAAAATATTTGGCCTTCTAGCAGTGTGTCGGACTTTCTCTATTAGTCCATCTATACTGACCTCCATCAGATTGCAAATTCAAAATAATTTTTATCTGCATCTACAGTACCTCTGAAAAAATATTGGGCTTCTAGCTGTGTGTGGGTCTTATTGTATTAATCCATCTATACAGACCTCCATCAGGTTGCAAACTGAATATAATTTTTTTCTGCATCTAGCTCTGAAAAAATATTTGGCCTTCTAGTAGTGTGTGGGACTTTCTCTGTTAGTCCATCTATACTGACCTCCATCAGGTTGCAAACTGAATATATTTTTTTCTGCATCTACCTCTGAAAAAATATTGGGTTTCTAGCTGTGTGTGGGTCTTGTTCTATTAATCCATCTATACTGACCTCCATCAGGTTGCAAACTGAATATAATTTTTTTCCGCATCTAGCTCTGAAAAAATACTTGGCCTTCTAGCAGTGTGTGGGACTTGTTCTATTAGTCCACCTATACTGACCTCCATCAGGTTGCAAATTCAAAATAATTTTTTGTATGCATCTAGCTCTGAAAAAATATTTGGCCTTCTAGCAGTGTGTGGGACTTTCTCTGTTAGTCCATCTATACTGACCTCCATCAGGTTGCAAACTGAATCTAATTTTTTTCTACATCTAGCTCTGAAAAAATATTTGGCCTTCTAGCAGTGTGTCGTACTTTCTCTATTAGTCCATCTATACTGACCTCCATCAGGTTACAAATTAAAAATAATTTTTATCTGCATCTACAGTACCTCTGAAAAAATATTTGGGCTTCTAGCTGTGTGTGGGACTTGTTGTATTAATCCATCTATACTGACCTCCATCAGGTTGCAAACTGAATATATTTTTTTCTGCATCTACCTCTGAAAAAATATTGGGCTTCTAGCTGTGTGTGGGACTTGTTGTATTAGTCCATCTATACTGACCTCCATCAGGTTGCAAACTGAATATGTTTTTTTCTGCATCTACCTCTGAAAAAATATTGGGCTTCTAACTGTGTGTGGGTCTTGTTCTATTAATCCATCCATACAGACCTCCATCAGGTTGCAAACTGAATATAATTTTTTTGTGCATCTAGCTCTGAAAAAATATTTGGCCTTCTAGCAGTGTGTGGGACTTGTTCTATTAGTCCACCTATACTGACCTCCATCAGGTTGCAAATTCAAAATAATTTTTTGTATGCATCTAGCTCTGAAAAAATATTTGGCCTTCTAGCAGTGTGTGGGACTTTCTCTGTTAGTCCATCTATACTGACCTCCATCAGGTTGCAAACTGAATCTAATTTTTTTCTGCATCTAGCTCTGAAAAAATATTTGGCCTTCTAGCAGTGTGTCGGACTTTCTCTATTAGTCCATCTATACTGACCTCCATCAGGTTGCAAATTAAAAATAATTTTTATCTGCATCTACAGTACCTCTGAAAAAATATTTGGGCTTCCAGCTGTGTGTGGGACTTGTTGTATTAGTCCATCTATACTGACCTCCATCAGGTTGCAAACTGAATATATTTTTTTCTGCATCTACCTCTGAAAAAATATTGGGCTTCTAGCTGTGTGTGGGACTTGTTGTATTAGTCCATCTATACTGACCTCCATCAGGTTGCAAACTGAATTTATTTTTTTCTGCATCTACCTCTGAAAAAATATTGTGCTTCTAGCTGTGTGTGGGTCTTGTTATATTAATCCATCTATACAGACCTCCATCAGGTTGCAAACTGAATATAATTTTTTTCTGCATCTAGCTCTGAAAAAATATTTGGCCTTCTAGCAGTGTGTGGGACTTGTTCTATTAGTCCACCTATACTGACCTCCATCAGGTTGCAAATTCAAAATAATTTTTTGTATGCATCTAGCTCTGAAAAAATATTTGGCCTTCTAGCAGTGTGTGGGACTTTCTCTATTAGTCCATCTATACTGACCTCCATCAGGTTGCAAACTGAATCTAATTTTTTTCTGCATCTAGCTCTGAAAAAATATTTGGCCTTCTAGCAGTGTGTCGGACTTTCTCTATTAGTCCATCTATACTGACCTCCATCAGGTTGCAAATTAAAAATAATTTTTAACTGCATCTACAGTACCTCTGAAAAAATATTTGGGCTTCTAGCTGTGTGTGGGACTTGTTGTATTAGTCCATCTATACTGACCTCCATCAGGTTGCAAACTGAATATATTTTTTTCTGCATCTACCTCTGAAAAAATATTGGGCTTCTAGCTGTGTGTGGGTCTTGTTCTATTAATCCATCTATACAGACTAGAGATGAGCGTTGTTCTACTTGAACTGTTCGCCAATCTCAAATTCGAGCTGTTTTGGGCGGTGTTCGAGCCGTTCGGCGAACACGATCAATTTGAGAAAAATTCAGCTGTTCGAGGTTATGTTCGATAACTGTTCGTGCACCAAAATCATAACTGGATTTTTTCTCAGTAATGATGAAAATTAATGTTAATACGCAGTTTGAGTGTACAGCGGGGTGGGGGGAGGGGCAGGGGATGGATCTCTGCAGGAACAATGAAGATCTCCATTTTTTTTTCTCTTTCCCGCATTTACAGTGGGGAGGTGCAATCTGTCAGCCTATCAGCAGCGCACACACGGAGCGAAGTGCTTTTTTTCACACAAGCAAGGGCATGTGTCATTGGCAGTGTATGTCACATGTCCTTGCCCTATAAGACCAAGCCATTTTCCCCGTCGCCACCATTTTCTCACTGCTGCAGCTGCGTGTTAGACGGCACCGCTGTTGCTGTGTGCGCTATACCTTGTTAATTTCAAGCCAATTTTCGCACAAATATACAGATAGCTTGGGAGTAGGGAATAGTTGTGATTGCAGTCCTTTTAAGGACTAGGTTACAGCATTTCCTACGACTTTTATCAGGCAGGTCTGTGCTCTTAAATAGATAGGTTGTGGGAGTAAAGACTAATTGTAATTGGAGTCCTTTTCAGGACTAGGTTACATCAGTTCCTATCAGTTTTTGCCAGGCAGGTCTGTGCCAGTGCTGTGCAAGTTTTTTTCACAGCATTTGGCTGAATCTAGCAAAGCTAATCCTTTTTGGCCTATTGCAGAGTGTGTTAGTCAGTGGAGTAGCCTATCTGTGTTGCAAGATATACCACCTGTGTATAGAATACCAATTTTTTTACTGCACCTAGTGAAGTAAAATCTTTTGGGCATAGCATCATTCTATTAGTCCATCTATACTGACCTCCATCAGGTTGCAAACTGAATATAATTTTTTTCTGCATCTAGCTCTGAAAAAATATTTGGCCTTCTAGCAGTGTGTCGGACTTTCTCTATTCGTCCATCTATACTGACCTCCATCAGATTGCAAATTCAAAATAATTTTTATCTGCATCTACAGTACCTCTGAAAAAATATTTGGGCTTCTAGCTGTGTGTGGGACTTGTTGTATTAGTCCATCTATACTGACCTCCATCAGGTTGCAAACTGAATATATTTTTTTCTGCATCTACCTCTGAAAAAATATTGGGCTTCTAGCTGTGTGTGGGTCTTATTCTATTAATCCATCTATACAGACCTCCATCAGGTTGCAAACTGAATATAATTTTTTTCTGCATCTAGTTCTGAAAAAATATTTGGCCTTCTAGTAGTGTGTGGGACTTTCTCTGTTAGACCATCTATACTGACCTCCATCAGGTTGCAAACTGAATATATTTTTTTCTGCATCTACCTCTGAAAAAATATTGGGTTTCTAGCTGTGTGTGGGTCTTGTTCTATTAATCCATCTATACTGACCTCCATCAGGTTGCAAACTGAATATAATTTTTTTCCGCATCTAGCTCTGAAAAAATACTTGGCCTTCTAGCAGTGTGTGGGACTTGTTCTATTAGTCCACCTATACTGACCTCCATCAGGTTGCAAATTCAAAATAATTTTTTGTATGCATCTAGCTCTGAAAAAATATTTGGCCTTCTAGCAGTGTGTGGGACTTTCTCTGTTAGTCCATCTATACTGACCTCCATCAGGTTGCAAACTGAATCTAATTTTTTTCTACATCTAGCTCTGAAAAAATATTTGGCCTTCTAGCAGTGTGTCGTACTTTCTCTATTAGTCCATCTATACTGACCTCCATCAGGTTACAAATTAAAAATAATTTTTATCTGCATCTACAGTACCTCTGAAAAAATATTTGGGCTTCTAGCTGTGTGTGGGACTTGTTGTATTAATCCATCTATACTGACCTCCATCAGGTTGCAAACTGAATATATTTTTTTCTGCATCTACCTCTGAAAAAATATTGGGCTTCTAGCTGTGTGTGGGACTTGTTGTATTAGTCCATCTATACTGACCTCCATCAGGTTGCAAACTGAATATGTTTTTTTCTGCATCTACCTCTGAAAAAATATTGGGCTTCTAACTGTGTGTGGGTCTTGTTCTATTAATCCATCTATACAGACCTCCATCAGGTTGCAAACTGAATATAATTTTTTTCTGCATCTAGCTCTGAAAAAATATTTGGCCTTCTAGCAGTGTGTGGGACTTGTTCTATTAGTCCACCTATACTGACCTCCATCAGGTTGCAAATTCAAAATAATTTTTTGTATGCATCTAGCTCTGAAAAAATATTTGGCCTTCTAGCAGTGTGTGGGACTTTCTCTGTTAGTCCATCTATACTGACCTCCATCAGGTTGCAAACTGAATCTAATTTTTTTCTGCATCTAGCTCTGAAAAAATATTTGGCCTTCTAGCAGTGTGTCGGACTTTCTCTATTAGTCCATCTATACTGACCTCCATCAGGTTGCAAATTAAAAATAATTTTTATCTGCATCTACAGTACCTCTGAAAAAATATTTGGGCTTCTAGCTGTGTGTGGGACTTGTTGTATTAGTCCATCTATACTGACCTCCATCAGGTTGCAAACTGAATATATTTTTTTCTGCATCTACCTCTGAAAAAATATTGGGCTTCTAGCTGTGTGTGGGTCTTGTTCTATTAATCCATCTATACAGACTAGAGATGAGCGTTGTTCTACTCGAACTGTTTGCCAATCTCAAATTCGAGCTGTTTTGGGCGGTGTTCGAGCCGTTCGGCGAACACGAACAATTTGAGAAAAATTCGGCTGTTCGAGGTTATGTTCGATAACTGTTCGTGCACCAAAATCATAACTGGATTTTTTCTCAGTAATGATGAAAATTAATGTTAATACGCAGTTTGAGTGTACAGCGGGGTGGGGGGAGGGGCAGGGGATGGATCTCTGCAGGAACAATGAAGATCTCCATTTTTTTTTCTCTTTCCCGCATTTACAGTGGGGAGGTGCAATCTGTCAGCCTATCAGCAGCGCACACACGGAGCGAAGTGCTTTTTTTCACACAAGCAAGGGCATGTGTCATTGGCAGTGTATGTCACATGTCCTTGCCCTATAAGACCAAGCCATTTTCCCCGTCGCCACCATTTTCTCACTGCTGCAGCTGCGTGTTAGACGGCACCGCTGTTGCTGTGTGCGCTATACCTTGTTAATTTCAAGCCAATTTTCGCACAAATATACAGATAGCTTGGGAGTAGGGAATAGTTGTGATTGCAGTCCTTTTAAGGACTAGGTTACAGCATTTCCTACGACTTTTATCAGGCAGGTCTGTGCTCTTAAATAGATAGGTTGTGGGAGTAAAGACTAATTGTAATTGGAGTCCTTTTCAGGACTAGGTTACATCAGTTCCTATCAGTTTTTGCCAGGCAGGTCTGTGCCAGTGCTGTGCAAGTTTTTTTCACAGCATTTGGCTGAATCTAGCAAAGCTAATCCTTTTTGGCCTATTGCAGAGTGTGTTAGTCAGTGGAGTAGCCTATCTGTGTTGCAAGATATACCACCTGTGTATAGAATACCAATTTTTTTACTGCACCTAGTGAAGTAAAATCTTTTGGGCATAGCATCATTCTATTAGTCCATCTATACTGACCTCCATCAGGTTGCAAACTGAATATAATTTTTTTCTGCATCTAGCTCTGAAAAAATATTTGGCCTTCTAGCAGTGTGTCGGACTTTCTCTATTAGTCCATCTATACTGACCTCCATCAGATTGCAAATTCAAAATAATTTTTATCTGCATCTACAGTACCTCTGAAAAAATATTGGGCTTCTAGCTGTGTGTGGGTCTTATTCTATTAATCCATCTATACAGACCTCCATCAGGTTGCAAACTGAATATAATTTTTTTCTGCATCTAGCTCTGAAAAAATATTTGGCCTTCTAGTAGTGTGTGGGACTTTCTCTGTTAGTCCATCTATACTGACCTCCATCAGGTTGCAAACTGAATATATTTTTTTCTGCATCTACCTCTGAAAAAATATTGGGTTTCTAGCTGTGTGTGGGTCTTGTTCTATTAATCCATCTATACTGACCTCCATCAGGTTGCAAACTGAATATAATTTTTTTCCGCATCTAGCTCTGAAAAAATACTTGGCCTTCTAGCAGTGTGTGGGACTTGTTCTATTAGTCCACCTATACTGACCTCCATCAGGTTGCAAATTCAAAATAATTTTTTGTATGCATCTAGCTCTGAAAAAATATTTGGCCTTCTAGCAGTGTGTGGGACTTTCTCTGTTAGTCCATCTATACTGACCTCCATCAGGTTGCAAACTGAATCTAATTTTTCTACATCTAGCTCTGAAAAAATATTTGGCCTTCTAGCAGTGTGTCGTACTTTCTCTATTAGTCCATCTATACTGACCTCCATCAGGTTACAAATTAAAAATAATTTTTATCTGCATCTACAGTACCTCTGAAAAAATATTTGGGCTTCTAGCTGTGTGTGGGACTTGTTGTATTAATCCATCTATACTGACCTCCATCAGGTTGCAAACTGAATATATTTTTTTCTGCATCTACCTCTGAAAAAATATTGGGCTTCTAGCTGTGTGTGGGACTTGTTGTATTAGTCCATCTATACTGACCTCCATCAGGTTGCAAACTGAATATGTTTTTTTCTGCATCTACCTCTGAAAAAATATTGGGCTTCTAACTGTGTGTGGGTCTTGTTCTATTAATCCATCCATACAGACCTCCATCAGGTTGCAAACTGAATATAATTTTTTTGTGCATCTAGCTCTGAAAAAATATTTGGCCTTCTAGCAGTGTGTGGGACTTGTTCTATTAGTCCACCTATACTGACCTCCATCAGGTTGCAAATTCAAAATAATTTTTTGTATGCATCTAGCTCTGAAAAAATATTTGGCCTTCTAGCAGTGTGTGGGACTTTCTCTGTTAGTCCATCTATACTGACCTCCATCAGGTTGCAAACTGAATCTAATTTTTTTCTGCATCTAGCTCTGAAAAAATATTTGGCCTTCTAGCAGTGTGTCGGACTTTCTCTATTAGTTCATCTATACTGACCTCCATCAGGTTGCAAATTAAAAATAATTTTTATCTGCATCTACAGTACCTCTGAAAAAATATTTGGGCTTCCAGCTGTGTGTGGGACTTGTTGTATTAGTCCATCTATACTGACCTCCATCAGGTTGCAAACTGAATATATTTTTTTCTGCATCTACCTCTGAAAAAATATTGGGCTTCTAGCTGTGTGTGGGACTTGTTGTATTAGTCCATCTATACTGACCTCCATCAGGTTGCAAACTGAATTTATTTTTTTCTGCATCTACCTCTGAAAAAATATTGTGCTTCTAGCTGTGTGTGGGTCTTGTTATATTAATCCATCTATACAGACCTCCATCAGGTTGCAAACTGAATATAATTTTTTTCTGCATCTAGCTCTGAAAAAATATTTGGCCTTCTAGCAGTGTGTGGGACTTGTTCTATTAGTCCACCTATACTGACCTCCATCAGGTTGCAAATTCAAAATAATTTTTTGTATGCATCTAGCTCTGAAAAAATATTTGGCTTTCTAGCAGTGTGTGGGACTTTCTCTATTAGTCCATCTATACTGACCTCCATCAGGTTGCAAACTGAATCTAATTTTTTTCTGCATCTAGCTCTGAAAAAATATTTGGCCTTCTAGCAGTGTGTCGGACTTTCTCTATTAGTCCATCTATACTGACCTCCATCAGGTTGCAAATTAAAAATAATTTTTAACTGCATCTACAGTACCTCTGAAAAAATATTTGGGCTTCTAGCTGTGTGTGGGACTTGTTGTATTAGTCCATCTATACTGACCTCCATCAGGTTGCAAACTGAATATATTTTTTTCTGCATCTACCTCTGAAAAAATATTGGGCTTCTAGCTGTGTGTGGGTCTTGTTCTATTAATCCATCTATACAGACTAGAGATGAGCGTTGTTCTACTTGAACTGTTCGCCAATCTCAAATTCGAGCTGTTTTGGGCGGTGTTCGAGCCGTTCGGCGAACACGATCAATTTGAGAAAAATTCAGCTGTTCGAGGTTATGTTCGATAACTGTTCGTGCACCAAAATCATAACTGGATTTTTTCTCAGTAATGATGAAAATTAATGTTAATACGCAGTTTGAGTGTACAGCGGGGTGGGGGGAGGGGCAGGGGATGGATCTCTGCAGGAACAATGAAGATCTCCATTTTTTTTCTCTTTCTCGCATTTACAGTGGGGAGGTGCAATCTGTCAGCCTATCAGCAGCGCACACACGGAGCGAAGTGCTTTTTTTCACACAAGCAAGGGCATGTGTCATTGGCAGTGTATGTCACATGTCCTTGCCCTATAAGACCAAGCCATTTTCCCCGTCGCCACCATTTTCTCACTGCTGCAGCTGCGTGTTAGACGGCACCGCTGTTGCTGTGTGCGCTATACCTTGTTAATTTTAAGCCAATTTTCGCACAAATATACAGATAGCTTGGGAGTAGGGAATAGTTGTGATTGCAGTCCTTTTAAGGACTAGGTTACAGCATTTCCTACGACTTTTATCAGGCAGGTCTGTGCTCTTAAATAGATAGGTTGTGGGAGTAAAGACTAATTGTAATTGGAGTCCTTTTCAGGACTAGGTTACATCAGTTCCTATCAGTTTTTGCCAGGCAGGTCTGTGCCAGTGCTGTGCAAGTTTTTTTCACAGCATTTGGCTGAATCTAGCAAAGCTAATCCTTTTTGGCCTATTGCAGAGTGTGTTAGTCAGTGGAGTAGCCTATCTGTGTTGCAAGATATACCACCTGTGTATAGAATACCAATTTTTTTACTGCACCTAGTGAAGTAAAATCTTTTGGGCATAGCATCATTCTATTAGTCCATCTATACTGACCTCCATCAGGTTGCAAACTGAATCTAATTTTTTTCTGCATCTAGCTCTGAAAAAATATTTGGCCTTCTAGCAGTGTGTCGGACTTTCTCTATTAGTCCATCTATACTGACCTCCATCAGATTGCAAATTCAAAATAATTTTTATCTGCATCTACAGTACCTCTGAAAAAATATTGGGCTTCTAGCTGTGTGTGGGTCTTATTCTATTAATCCATCTATACAGACCTCCATCAGGTTGCAAACTGAATATAATTTTTTTCTGCATCTACCTCTGAAAAAATATTTGGCCTTCTAGTAGTGTGTGGGACTTTCTCTGTTAGTCCATCTATACTGACCTCCATCAGGTTGCAAACTGAATATATTTTTTTCTGCATCTACCTCTGAAAAAATATTGGGTTTCTAGCTGTGTGTGGGTCTTGTTCTATTAATCCATCTATACTGACCTCCATCAGGTTGCAAACTGAATATAATTTTTTTCCGCATCTAGCTCTGAAAAAATACTTGGCCTTCTAGCAGTGTGTGGGACTTGTTCTATTAGTCCACCTATACTGACCTCCATCAGGTTGCAAATTCAAAATAATTTTTTGTATGCATCTAGCTCTGAAAAAATATTTGGCCTTCTAGCAGTGTGTGGGACTTTCTCTGTTAGTCCATCTATACTGACCTCCATCAGGTTGCAAACTGAATCTAATTTTTTTCTACATCTAGCTCTGAAAAAATATTTGGCCTTCTAGCAGTGTGTCGTACTTTCTCTATTAGTCCATCTATACTGACCTCCATCAGGTTACAAATTAAAAATAATTTTTATCTGCATCTACAGTACCTCTGAAAAAATATTTGGGCTTCTAGCTGTGTGTGGGACTTGTTGTATTAATCCATCTATACTGACCTCCATCAGGTTGCAAACTGAATATATTTTTTTCTGCATCTACCTCTGAAAAAATATTGGGCTTCTAGCTGTGTGTGGGACTTGTTGTATTAGTCCATCTATACTGACCTCCATCAGGTTGCAAACTGAATATGTTTTTTTCTGCATCTACCTCTGAAAAAATATTGGGCTTCTAACTGTGTGTGGGTCTTGTTCTATTAATCCATCCATACAGACCTCCATCAGGTTGCAAACTGAATATAATTTTTTTGTGCATCTAGCTCTGAAAAAATATTTGGCCTTCTAGCAGTGTGTGGGACTTGTTCTATTAGTCCACCTATACTGACCTCCATCAGGTTGCAAATTCAAAATAATTTTTTGTATGCATCTAGCTCTGAAAAAATATTTGGCCTTCTAGCAGTGTGTGGGACTTTCTGTGTTAGTCCATCTATACTGACCTCCATCAGGTTGCAAACTGAATCTAATTTTTTTCTGCATCTAGCTCTGAAAAAATATTTGGCCTTCTAGCAGTGTGTCGGACTTTCTCTATTAGTCCATCTATACTGACCTCCATCAGGTTGCAAATTAAAAATAATTTTTATCTGCATCTACAGTACCTCTGAAAAAATATTTGGGCTTCCAGCTGTGTGTGGGACTTGTTGTATTAGTCCATCTATACTGACCTCCATCAGGTTGCAAACTGAATATATTTTTTTCTGCATCTACCTCTGAAAAAATATTGGGCTTCTAGCTGTGTGTGGGACTTGTTGTATTAGTCCATCTATACTGACCTCCATCAGGTTGCAAACTGAATTTATTTTTTTCTGCATCTACCTCTGAAAAAATATTGTGCTTCTAGCTGTGTGTGGGTCTTGTTATATTAATCCATCTATACAGACCTCCATCAGGTTGCAAACTGAATATAATTTTTTTCTGCATCTAGCTCTGAAAAAATATTTGGCCTTCTAGCAGTGTGTGGGACTTGTTCTATTAGTCCACCTATACTGACCTCCATCAGGTTGCAAATTCAAAATAATTTTTTGTATGCATCTAGCTCTGAAAAAATATTTGGCCTTCTAGCAGTGTGTGGGACTTTCTCTATTAGTCCATCTATACTGACCTCCATCAGGTTGCAAACTGAATCTAATTTTTTTCTGCATCTAGCTCTGAAAAAATATTTGGCCTTCTAGCAGTGTGTCGGACTTTCTCTATTAGTCCATCTATACTGACCTCCATCAGGTTGCAAATTAAAAATAATTTTTAACTGCATCTACAGTACCTCTGAAAAAATATTTGGGCTTCTAGCTGTGTGTGGGACTTGTTGTATTAGTCCATCTATACTGACCTCCATCAGGTTGCAAACTGAATATATTTTTTTCTGCATCTACCTCTGAAAAAATATTGGGCTTCTAGCTGTGTGTGGGTCTTGTTCTATTAATCCATCTATACAGACTAGAGATGAGCGTTGTTCTACTTGAACTGTTCGCCAATCTCAAATTCGAGCTGTTTTGGGCGGTGTTCGAGCCGTTCGGCGAACACGATCAATTTGAGAAAAATTCAGCTGTTCGAGGTTATGTTCGATAACTGTTCGTGCACCAAAATCATAACTGGATTTTTTCTCAGTAATGATGAAAATTAATGTTAATACGCAGTTTGAGTGTACAGCGGGGTGGGGGGAGGGGCAGGGGATGGATCTCTGCAGGAACAATGAAGATCTCCATTTTTTTTCTCTTTCTCGCATTTACAGTGGGGAGGTGCAATCTGTCAGCCTATCAGCAGCGCACACACGGAGCGAAGTGCTTTTTTTCACACAAGCAAGGGCATGTGTCATTGGCAGTGTATGTCACATGTCCTTGCCCTATAAGACCAAGCCATTTTCCCCGTCGCCACCATTTTCTCACTGCTGCAGCTGCGTGTTAGACGGCACCGCTGTTGCTGTGTGCGCTATACCTTGTTAATTTTAAGCCAATTTTCGCACAAATATACAGATAGCTTGGGAGTAGGGAATAGTTGTGATTGCAGTCCTTTTAAGGACTAGGTTACAGCATTTCCTACGACTTTTATCAGGCAGGTCTGTGCTCTTAAATAGATAGGTTGTGGGAGTAAAGACTAATTGTAATTGGAGTCCTTTTGAGGACTAGGTTACATCAGTTCCTATCAGTTTTTGCCAGGCAGGTCTGTGCCAGTGCTGTGCAAGTTTTTTTCACAGCATTTGGCTGAATCTAGCAAAGCTAATCCTTTTTGGCCTATTGCAGAGTGTGTTAGTCAGTGGAGTAGCCTATCTGTGTTGCAAGATATACCACCTGTGTATAGAATACCAATTTTTTTACTGCACCTAGTGAAGTAAAATCTTTTGGGCATAGCATCATTCTATTAGTCCATCTATACTGACCTCCATCAGGTTGCAAACTGAATATAATTTTTTTCTGCATCTAGCTCTGAAAAAATATTTGGCCTTCTAGCAGTGTGTCGGACTTTCTCTATTAGTCCATCTATACTGACCTCCATCAGGTTGCAAATTCAAAATAATTTTTATCTGCATCTACAGTACCTCTGAAAAAATATTTGGGCTTCTAGCTGTGTGTGGGACTTGTTGTATTAGTCCATCTATACTGACCTCCATCAGGTTGCAAACTGAATATATTTTTTTCTGCATCTACCTCTGAAAAAATATTGGGCTTCTAGCTGTGTGTGGGACTTGTTGTATTAGTCCATCTATACTGACCTCCATCAGGTTGCAAACTGAATATATTTTTTTCTGCATCTACCTCTGAAAAAATATTGGGCTTCTAGCTGTGTGTGGGTCTTGTTATATTAATCCATCTATACAGACCTCCATCAGGTTGCAAACTGAATATAATTTTTTTCTGCATCTAGCTCTGAAAAAATATTTGGCCTTCTAGCAGTGTGTGGGACTTGTTCTATTAGTCCACCTATACTGACCTCCATCAGGTTGCAAATTCAAAATAATTTTTTGTATGCATCTAGCTCTGAAAAAATATTTGGCCTTCTAGCAGTGTGTGGGACTTTCTCTATTAGTCCATCTATACTGACCTCCATCAGGTTGCAAACTGAATCTAATTTTTTTCTGCATCTAGCTCTGAAAAAATATTTGGCCTTCTAGCAGTGTGTCGGACTTTCTCTATTAGTCCATCTATACTGACCTCCATCAGGTTGCAAATTAAAAATAATTTTTATCTGCATCTACAGTACCTCTGAAAAAATATTTGGGCTTCTAGCTGTGTGTGGGACTTGTTGTATTAGTCCATCTATACAGACTAGAGATGAGCGTTGTTCTACTCGAACTGTTCGCCAATCTCAAATTCGAGCTGTTTTGGGCGGTGTTCGAGCCGTTCGGCGAACACGAACAATTTGAGAAAAATTCGGCTGTTCGAGGTTATGTTCGATAACTGTTCGTGCACCAAAATCATAACTGGATTTTTTCTCAGTAATGATGAAAATTAATGTTAATACGCAGTTTGAGTGTACAGCGGGGTGGGGGGAGGGGCAGGGGATGGATCTCTGCAGGAACAATGAAGATCTCCATTTTTTTTTCTCTTTCCCGCATTTACAGTGGGGAGGTGCAATCTGTCAGCCTATCAGCAGCGCACACACAGAGCGAAGTGCTTTTTTTCACACAAGCAAGGGCATGTGTCATTGGCAGTGTATGTCACATGTCCTTGCCCTATAAGACCAAGCCATTTTCCCCGTCGCCACCATTTTCTCACTGCTGCAGCTGCGTGTAAGACGGCACCGCTGTTGCTGTGTGCGCTATACCTTGTTAATTTCAAGCCAATTTTCGCACAAATATACAGATAGCTTGGGAGTAGGGAATAGTTGTGATTGCAGTCCTTTTAAGGACTAGGTTACAGCATTTCCTACGACTTTTATCAGGCAGGTCTGTGCTCTTAAATAGATAGGTTGTGGGAGTAAAGACTAATTGTAATTGGAGTCCTTTTCAGGACTAGGTTACATCAGTTCCTATCAGTTTTTGCCAGGCAGGTCTGTGCCAGTGCTGTGCAAGTTTTTTTCACAGCATTTGGCTGAATCTAGCAAAGCTAATCCTTTTTGGCCTATTGCAGAGTGTGTTAGTCAGTGGAGTAGCCTATCTGTGTTGCAAGATATACCACCTGTGTATAGAATACAAATTTTTTTACTGCACCTAGTGAAGTAAAATCTTTTGGGCATAGCATCATTCTATTAGTCCATCTATACTGACCTCCATCAGGTTGCAAACTGAATACAATTTTTTTCTGCATCTAGCTGTGAAAATATATTTGGCCTTCTAGCAGTGTGTCGGACTTTCTCTATTAGTCCATCTATACTGACCTCCATCAGGTTGCAAATTCAAAATAATTTTTATCTGCATCTACAGTACCTCTGAAAAAATATTTGGGCTTCTAGCTGTGTGTGGGACTTGTTTTATTAGTCCATCTATACTGACCTCCATCAGGTTGCAAACTGAATATATTTTTTTCTGCATCTACCTCTGAAAAAATATTGGGCTTCTAGCTGTGTGTGGATCTTGTTCTATTAATCCATCTATACAGACCTCCATCACGTTGCAAACTGAATATAATTTTTTTCTGCATCTAGCTCTGAAAAAATATTTGACCTTCTAGTAGTGTGTCGGACTTTCTCTATTAGTCCATCTATACTGACCTCCATCAGGTTGCAAATTAAAAATAATTTTTATCTGCATCTACAGTACCTCTGAAAAAATATTTGGGCTTCTAGCTGTGTGTGGGACTTGTTGTATTAGTCCATCTATACTGACCTCCATCAGGTTGCAAACTGAATATATTTTTTTCTGCATCTACCTCTGAAAAAATATTGGGCTTCTAGCTGTGTGTGGGTCTTGTTCTATTAATCCATCTATACAGACCTCCATCAGGTTGCAAACTGAATATAATTTTTTTCTGCATCTACCTCTGAAAAAATATTGGGCTTCTAGGTGTGTGTGGGACTTGTTGTATTAGTCCATCTATACTGACCTCCATCAGGTTGCAAACTGAATATATTTTTTTCTGCATCTACCTCTGAAAAAATATTGGGCTTCTAGCTGTGTGTGGGTCTTGTTCTATTAATCCATCTATACAGACCTCCATCAGGTTGCAAACTGAATATAATTTTTTTCTGCATCTAGCTCTGAAAAAATATTTGGCCTTCTAGCAGTGTGTGGGACTTGTTCTATTAGTCCACCTATACTGACCTCCATCAGGTTGCAAATTCAAAATAATTTTTTGTATGAATCTAGCTCTGAAAAAATATTTGGCCTTCTAGCAATGTGTGGGACTTTCTCTATTAGTCCATCTATACTGACCTCCATCAGGTTGCAAACTGAATCTAATTTTTTTCTGCATCTAGCTCTGAAAAAATATTTGGCCTTCTAGCAGTGTGTCGGACTTTCTCTATTAGTCCATCTATACTGACCTCCATCAGGTTGCAAATTAAAAATAATTTTTATCTGCATCTACAGTACCTTTGAAAAAATATTTGGGCTTCTAGCTGTGTGTGGGACTTGTTGTATTAGTCCATCTATACTGACCTCAATCAGGTTGCAAACTGAATATATTTTTTTCTGCATCTACCTCTGAAAAAATATTGGGCTTCTAGCTGTGTGTGGGTCTTGTTCTATTAATCCATCTATACAGACCTCCATCAGGTTGCAAACTGAATATAATTTTTTTCTGCATCTACCTCTGAAAAAATGAAAAAATATTGGGCTTCTAGCTGTGTGTGGGACTTTTTGTATTAGTCCATCTATACTGACCTCCATCAGGTTGCAAACTGAATATATTTTTTTCTGCATCTACCTCTGAAAAAATATTGGGCTTCTAGCTGTGTGTGGGTCTTGTTCTATTAATCCATCTATACAGACCTCCATCAGGTTGCAAACTGAATATAATTTTTTTCTGCATCTAGCTCTGAAAAAATATTTGGCCTTCTAGCAGTGTGTGGGACTTGTTCTATTAGTCCACCTATACTGACCTCCATTCGGTTGCAAATTCAAAATAATTTTTTGTATGCATCTAGCTCTGAAAAAATATTTGGCCTTCTAGCAGTGTGTCGGACTTTCTCTACTAGTCCATCTATACTGACCTCCATCAGTTTGCAAACTGAATCTAATTTTTTTCTGCATCTAGCTCTGAAAAAATATTTGGCCTTCTAGCAGTGTGTCGGATTTTCTCTATTAGTCCATCTATACTGACCTCCATCAGGTTGCAAATTAAAAATAATTTTTATCTGCATCTACAGTACCTCTGAAAAAATATTTGGGCATCTAGCTGTATGTGGGACTTGTTGTATTAGTCCATCTATACTGACCTCCAACAGGTTGCAAACTGAATATATTTTTTTCTGCATCTACCTCTGAAAAAATATTGGGCTTCTAGCTGTGTGTGGGTCTTGTTCTATTAATCCATCTATACAGACCTCCATCAGGTTGCAAACTGAATATAATTTTTTTCTGCAACTACCTCTGAAAAAATATTGGGCTTCTAGCTGTGTGTGGGACTTGTTGTATTAGTCCATCTATACTGACCTCCATCAGGTTGCAAACTGAATATATTTTTTTCTGCATCTACCTCTGAAAAAATATTGGGCTTCTAGCTGTGTGTGGGACTTGTTGTATTAGTCCATCTATACTGACCTCCATCAGGTTGCAAATTGAATATAATTTTTTTCTGCATCTAACCCAGCCAATAGTTTTGGCCTAATACCACAGTTTGGCCACTCAGCTCTGCTCGGTAACCATCCATTGTTTTTTTGTGCAAACAATTCCAGAGTTGTGAATTAGTTAACCACCAAAATGAGTGGAAAAAGGCCTGCTGCTGGTGGAAAGGGGAATAGGCGTGTTGGGAAGGGGAAAAAAGGTTGTGTCCGTGGGGTAGGTGTTAAAGCAACAGTAACATCTGCAGAAGAAAGACCATCTTCCAGCCAAACTAAAATGTCTACTTCTTTTAGCGGACAATGTGATAAGATCCCTTTCTTACGGCCACGCCAATCGCTACAAATTCCAGATGAGGCACAAAAACAGCAGGTGCTTCAACGGATATCAAGTGCTCCTTTAAGTGGGCTCTCCTCCACATCAACTTCAACATCACAAATACTCCAGTCCTCAAAGGTGTCACCCAAATCGCACTTGCTTCCTCACAGCTCCCAAATCTCCAGCTGCCCGTCTGAGTATGAGGTAGAACAGATGGTTGAGTCTGCAGAGCTGTTTACTCATACTATAGCCTGGGAATCAGAGGTCGACTCCAGCGCTTCTGTGAATCCAGACGAGGAAATGATCTGCACTGATGCCCAGAATCTTTATGAGTCGGATCCAGGACCAGACGCAGAAGGTTCTGACCATAATGTAGACCCTCATTCCCAAACTGTAACTCCTGTTGGTGGAGACAATGAGGAAGACGATGATAAGACTCAAATACCTGATTGGAGCGACAACTTTAGTTTTTTGTCAGGGCAGGAACAGGTTGGCTCTGAGGACGACGGGTGTGATAACACACAGGGTGATGATGATGAGGTTGGAGATCCCACTTACTGTCAACCCACAGTCAGCCAAGAGATGAGGTCAGCAGAGGAGGTGGAGGAAGATGCTAGTGACGACGAGGTCAGGTTGCGCCTTCCTGGACAGAGACGTAGTACTGGAAGCACGTCAACAACTGCATCCTCAAACACAACTCTGCCTCTCACCACAAGTCGTGGTGGCTCTTCAGGTCGCATGGGTGCTAAGCCTTGCATAGCCTGGGGATTTTTTCAGATCGATAAAGATGACCCAACTCGTGTTATCTGTAACATTTGTCAGCAAAAGCTATGTAGAGGCCAAAAAATACATAGTTTGAGTACTTCATGCATGAACCGGCACATGGACATGAAGCATAAGTTGCAGTGGGAAGGTCGGTGTGCTACAATGCGGCCTAGCCGGCCGGGCCAGCCACCGTCTGCCATATCTTGTGCATCCGCGGCCTCTTCATCCTCTGTGACTGGGGGGACAGCAGTCACACCTGTTTTGGGGCGCAGACCTGCCACCTCTTTACCCGCAACAGCCAGCGTGATTGGCAGGTCATCATTTTCTTTGGAGGTGGTAACACCAGCTGGTGTTGAGCGCTGTCCGACATCGATAGCACCACCTTTGGATCAAGGCAACCTAACATGTCCGCCTGCATCTTCCTCACAGACCGGCAGTTTGCCGGGGACACCCTTATCAACCCCGTCTAAGCACAATAGCCAGCCCTCGGTCCCTCAGATGTGGACAAGTAAAAGACCATTTCCTCCTAGCCATGAGAAAGCTAAGAGGTTGAATTTCACCATCTGCAAGCTCTTGGCTACAGAAATGCTGCTTTTCCGCCTTGTGGACACAGAGGATTTTCGAGACCTTATGTCCGTCGCAGTGCCCCAGTACCAGATGCCCAGTCGTCACTACTTCTCAAAGAAAGGTGTGCCTGCGCTCCACCAGCATGTCGCACACAACATCACCGCTTCTTTGAGAAACTCTGTGTGTGACAGGGTGTATTTCACCACAGACACTTGGACGAGTAGGCATGGACAGGGGCGTTACATGTCGCTGACTGGGCACTGGGTAACTATGGTGACAGCAGGACAAGGGGCTGCTGTCCAAGTCTTGCCGTCCCCACGAGTTGTGCGTCAATCCTCTTTATGTCAAAGTTCCTCCACTGCTTCTGCCTCCTCAACCTCCTCTCGGTCTTCCACCTGCACCCAAAGCCTGTCTGGTCATGCCACAAGCTTTCTAACTGCGCAGAAGGGATCCTGCACACCTCCTTACTATGCTGGCAGTAGGGCTCAACGTCATCAGGCGGTTTTTACATTGAAATGTCTGGGAAATGTGAGTCACACAGCTGAGGAGTTGTGGTCAGCTCTGGAGAACCAATTTCATGAATGGTTGTCTCCACTGGACCTGAAACCAGGGAAGGCCGTGTGCGACAATGCTGCAAACCTGGGTGCGGCCCTTCGCCAGGGCAATGTCACACACGTGCCTTGTATGGCTCACGTGTTGAACCTGGTTGTCCAGAAATTTTTAGCCCACTATCCCAGACTAGATGGCCTTCTGCAGAGGGCACGGTCGCTGTGTGCTCACTTCCGCCGTTCGCATCCCGCAGCTCAGCGACTTACATCTCTACAGAAGTCGTTGGGCCTGCCACTTCACCGGCTAAAATGCGATGTGCCTACCCGGTGGAATTCAACTCTGCACATGTTGCAGCGACTGTGGCAGCACCGACAAGCCCTGGTGCAATACGTTCTGACGTATAGCCTGGGCCAACGAGATTCAGAGGTGGGGCAAATCACGCTGGAGGAGTGGTCTCAGATCAGGGACCTATGCACCCTTCTGCACAGTTTTGAAATGGCGACGAAGATGTTTAGTGCTGACGATGCCATTATCAGCATGACTATTCCGGTGATTTACATGCTGGAGCACATGTTAAACAGAATTCGGAGTCAGGTGGTGGCACAAGAGGAGGTGGAGGAAGTAGAGGAGGAGGAGTTGTATGCGGAAGGGCTAACATCTGCAAGGTCCAGAAGGTCGGCAGCACCAAGGCGGCAGGCATGTGAGGGTGGGGGAGATGGTTTTACCAGGGCGCATGGTAGCAGCCAAACTAGTGAGGAAGGTGCAGGAGCCCAGGAAGAAGTGGAGGACGAACTGATGGAAGACTCATCAGATGAGGGAGACCTTGATCACATTTCTGTTGTGCGAGGTTGGGGGGAGAGGACAGAGGAAGGAAGCATGATTGTTACCTCGCCACCAACACAACAGGGACTTGGTGCTCCTGGATGCGCAACACACATGAGTGCCTTCTTGCTGCACTACCTGCAACATGACCCTCGAATTGTGAGAATTAGAAATAATCCTGACTACTGGGTTGCCACACTGTTAGATCCCCGGTACAAAAGTAAATTTGCAGAAATTATTCCTGCCATAGAAAGGGATGCACGCATGCAGGAGTATCAGCAGAGACTGTTGCAGAATCTTACATGTGCTTTTCCACAAAATACCAGTGGTGCACGTAGTGAATCTCACAGTTCCAACTTGCCAACCGTGGGACCGTCAAGTGTTCAGCACTCAAACCGTAACAGAACCACAGTATCTGCTGGTAACATCAATTTTGCGGAATCATTTCACCACTTTTTTAGCCCATCCTTTGCAAGGCCACAGGAGACAAGAAGTCTGACAAATAGTCAATGCCTAGAGACGATGGTACAGGAGTATCTCCAAGTAAACATTGAAGCCACAACTGTGTCACTGGACCCTTGCTCTTTTTGGGCTTCCAATCTGGATAAATGGCCGGAGCTAGCCACTTACGTCTTGGAGATCTTGTCATGCCCCGCAGCCAGCGTTCTGTCTGAACGTGTGTTCAGCGCTGCTGGTGGTGTGCTGACAGATAAGCGCACGCGGCTCTCCACTGATAATGTAGACAGACTCACGTTCATAAAGATGAACAAATCATGGATCCGAAACGACTTTTCTACCCCTGTGTCATCCTGGGGAGAGTAAAAGCTTGATGATTGGTTAAAATCACCCTACCAACCGTTTTAAGCTTTCAAATTACTAATCATGTTTATCTGTATCTTGACTGGAAAATAATTTGGGCTTTGTAGCAGTGTGCAGCACTGATCCTATTAGGCCATCTATAATAAGCTCCACCAGATTTAAAATTAAAAATAATTTTTAGCTGCATCTAGCCCGGAAAATAATTTTGGGGCTCCGAGATGCGCAAGACACATAAGTGCCTTCTTGCTGCACTACCTGCAGCATGACCCTCATATTGTCAGAATTCGAAGTAATCATGACTACTGGGTTGCCACACTCTTAGATCCCCCAAACTTTTCGATCAACCTTTTCATTTTAATAAAGACCAAAAAAATGGTCATTTTTGAAATTATAAGCATTAGCAGGTTGTTAGAAACTGAAATCAAACAGTTTTCAACTCAAAACTTTATTCTAGGTGATGTTACATTTTCACATAGGACCCCTTGTTCGAAAGGAGCTTCTGAACTCTCTCGTCCATTGAATTTGTCAGGTTTTGGATGGTTTCTGCTTCAATTGTTTTGCATGAGGACAGAATACCCTCCCAGAGCTGTTGCTTAGATGTGAACTGCCTCCCGCCATCATAGACACTCCTTTTAATGATGCTCCAAAGGTTCTGAATGGGGTAGAGGTCAGGGGAGCATGGGGGTCACACCATAAGTTTGTCCCCTTTTATGCCCATATCAGCCAGAGATGCAGATGTTTTATGTGCAGCATGAGATGGTGCATTATCATGCAGAAAAATGATCTTGTTGTGAAATACACGGTTCTTCTTCTTGAACCATGGCAGGAAGTGCTGTTTGAGAAAATCCACATACATTATGGAGTTCATCTTTAGCGCCTTCAGGGATCCTAAAGGGGCCGAAAATCTCTCTAACCATGATTCCAGCCCAAAACATTACTCCACCTCCTCCTTGTTGGCGCTGTAGCCGTGTTTGCGTGGGGTGTCCATCAACCAGACATCCTCCACTCCATCCATCTGGACCATCGAGCGCTGCACGGCACTCATCCGTGAACAAAACAGTTTTGAAATCAGTCTTCATGTAATGTTTGGCCCACTGGAGCCGTTTCTGCTTGTGTGAAGTGGATAGAGGAGGTCGACAGGATGGCATATGCACAGCTGCAAACCTCTGAAGGACCCTGCATCTTGTTGTTCGGGGGACGTTGGAGGCACAAGCAGCTTCAAAAACTTGTCTGCTGCTATGACAAGGCTTTTTGCCGCTGCTCTTTCAACCTGACGTAATTGCCTGTAGGAAAGAGTCCTCAATTTGCCCTTATCAGCACGCACACGTGTGTACTGTGAATCAGCTACATACTTCTTGATTGCCAAGACACTTCATCCTGATCATCGCACAATGTTGATTGTAGTCATGCCTTGACCTAAACACTCCACAATTTGTTGCTTCTCAGCAGCCGACACATCCTTTTTCTTTCCCATTTTGGCAGAAAATGTAGGCTGCTTAATAATGTGAGAGAGCCTTCTTAAGTAGTCTTGCCTTTCATTGGACACACCTGCCAAACTAATAAGCACAGGTGTCTGCAATTGCTTACAGTGATATAAAGAGCCCTGACACACATCACCATCAATGAGTTTAACTGACAAACAAACAAATTCTTCCCTTATCACTCCTAAACACTTTTTGCATAATAATTTGGAACGCAGTGTACATGTGCTTTTCCACAAAACACCAGTGGTTCATGTAGTGAATCTTACAGTTCTAACTTGCCAACCATGGTCTGTATGGAATTGTTCAATAAAGGGCCCAAAATTAAGATAACATAGATGGGAGAGGTCTCTATGAATAGGAATTCCTAAGTATTTGATACCCTGTGAGGGCCAGGCAAAGGGAAAGTTGGACTGGATGGAATCCTATATGGATTTGGGGAGGGAGACATCGAGGGCCTCAGACTTCGCTGCATTGATTTTAAAATTTTACCATGTAACAAAGTGATCTATTTCAGCCATAACAGCAGGGATGGATATATGTGATTGAGTGATATATACTAGGACATCATCAGCAAATAGAGAGCACTTGTACTCGGTGCCTCCCACCTCCATCCACCTAATATTGGGGTTATGGCGAATTGATGAGAGCAGGTGCTCCGTCACTAGGATGTATAAGAGAGGGGACAGAGTACATCCCTGCCTTGTCCCATTGGTGATTGTGAAAGGTGATGAAAATGTTCTGACGCACCCCCTGGGCCTTGGGACACCCGGAGCCGGACCCTTTTTGGTGGATGCTGGTGGTTGTAGTCTTCGTGGCGGCGACCCGGTTCCATGGCTCAGGGCGGTCAAACCAGTGGCGGAAATATTTATGTGGTTTTGATGTTTAAATGTACGACTACGCCACCCGTGGATTGCGGTCAGAGTGAACCGCTGCTACAGGGCAGACCGCTGAGTCTGGTGTTGTGGGTGCAGCAGAGCGTAGCATAACTCCCCACGGGAGGAGTATAGCCTCAGGGCAGTGTATTCGGAGGATGGGGGTGATGGTGCAGGGCAGCAGCAGTAACGACACGGAGTCAGTGATGCAGTCCAGGGCCTTTACTCACAGTTCTTATTATCCAGACCACGTCTGCAGGTAACGGCTGCCCACGTCGTACTGTGCTCACCAGGTGAGGGGCTCAGACAACTCCCAGATAACTTTGGAGCAATTCACAGGACCCCCTTTGTGTGTCCTTTGTCTGGCCTTTCTTACCAACACTTCTGTCCGGCTGCCTCGGGCCTCCTCTTGGTAAACTTGGCGCCAGTTTCCCTGACCCTATGTGGTGCCTTCCTAGCGGGTGTAGCGAGGGGCTGCGCCACATAAAATGTCAGAGCCTCCGGTTTCTAGCTGAGGGTCGTTTCCTGCCTCCACTAGTTCGGGGACCGGTCTCCCACTTTGGCCTGACCCCTCCACGCAGGTGGATTCGGGCGTGCGGTGGCGACTCGCCCGTCCGCACCCCTGGGATCCCTTCATTCCTCGTTCCTGGAGCCTTCTCCGCTCCTCTTCCTTCCTTCTCCCTCTTCCAGGCCTGGGCCTCTGTTACTAGGCCCGCCTCCGGAGCAGAGCTCATGCAGAGCCCCTGCTCCCTGCCACTTCTGCTCAGACTTCTCTGCACTGAACTAAGATGGTGCCCACCTTTTATACTTCCTTCTCAATGCACCCAGGAACTGCTTCCTCCCTGCTCCTGCACTACAGGGTTCCGGTTCCTCAGTGTTCCCTCCCCCCACTCCAGCCAGGGACAGGGACTGTCGTGCCCATCTCAGGGGCATATTTGTCGCCCTGCCCCACGGCAATGTGGTGTAATGCATGCAGGTGTCGGGTCCTGATCCACACTCCATCCTTACCTGAGAGTGAGATATCACACCTCTGGGTGAGGTGCAATACGTCTGTAGCAACCGAGCCCTCAGGGTGCTACAGTTCCATTTATCTTCAGCCTAGGTGACGTATTGCGATACAGGGCCGTGATTTTGGCTATAAAAGGGTCCCCTAGACTAGAGATGAGCGGTGTTCGACTAGAACTGTTCGCCAATCTCAAATTCGAGCTGTTTTGGGCAGTGTTCGAGTTGTTCGACGAACCTGAACGATTTGCAAAAAATTCGGCTGTTCGAGGTTATGTTCGATAACTGTTCGTGCACCAAAAGCGTGTCCTGCATGTCTGGTGCTATTTAGAGCACCAATCATGCAGGGATTGTCTGCCACTCACTGTAATGCCACAGCCATGGTGGTTGTGGCATTACAGTGATTGCTCAAATCGATGGGAACTGTGCTCACAGTGAAACACGAAAAGCCGGCAATTCAGCAGCGGCATACACCGGTACCCGACAATTTAGAACCGAAAGAATAGAGCTTCACACATAGATTAGATAGATATAAACATGTCAGCCACATATATACGAAGTACAGTGAAAGTGCTGCTTACTGTACTTGTCATTTAGCGTAAAGGATTTATCAAAAAAAATAATAGTGTTTTCATGCACCGTCTCTTTAAAAAAGCCGGCCGGCAATTCAGCATCTGTACCCGACAATTTAGAATAGAAAGAATAGAGCTTCACACATAGATTAGATAGATAGAAACATTTCAGTCACATATATATGAAGTACAGTGATAGTGTTGGTTACTGTACTTGTCATTTAGTATTAAAATAAAGGATTTATTATTAAAAAAATTGGCGTGGGGTTCCCCTTAATTTTAGGCTCTAGCAGAGGTTAAGCAGACAGCTGGGGCAGATGTTTGAAGCCTGGGAAGGGGGTAATACCCACGGAGCTTCCCAGGCTACTAATATCAGCCCCCAGCTGAATACATAGCCTTTACTAGCTATTAAAATGGGGGACTCCCCCAAAAAAATGACGTGGGGTCCCCCCTAATTTAATAGCTAGCAAAGGCTAGGCAGACAGCTGGGGGCTGATATTAATAGCCCAGGAAGGGAGCCATGAATATTGGCCCCCTCCCAGGCTAGAAACACCAGCCGTCAGCCGCCCCAGAAATGGCGCATTCATAGGATGCGCCAATTCTGGCACTTAGCCTCGCTCTTCCACGCTGCCCTGTAGCGGTGGCAGGGGGTAATAGGGCTGGGGTTGATGTCAGCTTATAATGCCAGCTGACATCAAGCCCAGGTTAGTAATGGAGAGGCGTCCATAAGACACCCCCATTACTAACCCCATAGTCAAAGTTAAAAAAAACACAAACACCCAGAATAAAGTCCTTTAATTGAAATAAAGACACAATTCTTTATTGTTCTAAATTAAACCATACTTACCATCACGCCCATTCCAGCTGAAGCCATCTCCTGCAATAAAAGTAAAATAATAAAGCAACCTCATCCTTACCTCACTTCAGAGAATTCTTACCTCACTTCGCCCTGTTTTTGTGTCCAGCCAGGTACAACTATGCAGCTGGGGGCTGGAATCCGCAGCGCAGGGAGGCCCAAGCTTTCTGGGCCACCCCCGCTGCAAATTGCAGTCCGCAGCCACCCCGGAAAATGGCGCGTTCATAGAAGCGCCATCTTCTGGCGCTGTACCCAACTCATCCAGGGCCCTGATGCGGTGGCTCACTGGGTAATAAAGGGGTTAGGGCCAGCTTGGCATTATCAGCGGGCCCTAAGCCCAAAATTCATGGGGTCACACCAATATTAGACATGACCACCATGAATTTCTAGTAAAGTATTTAAAAAAAACACAACACCCAGAAAAAAGTCCTTTAATTGAAATAAACACACAATTCTTTATTGTTCTAAATTAAACCATACTTACCGTCACGCCCATTCCAGCTGAAGCCAACGATCTCCTGAAATAAAAGAAAAATAATAAAGCAACATCATCCTTACCTTTCCATGGTTCCCATGACAGCTTCAGCTCTGCTACATCGAGATGACAGGCTGGACCGCAGCAGAACGCTGCCATCCAGCCTGTCATCCCGCAGACACTGAGAAGCGCAGGCTTGCTTGCGCTCCACAGTGTCTCTCTGTGAGGGCATCCAGATGAGCCGAGTTAATGTCCAATGAACTCGGCTCACCTCATGCACGTCACTGACAGCGTGGGAAAATTCTCCTGCACTCAGCGCTTCAGCGTGGGAGAATTCTCACACTGAAGCGCTGAGTGCAGGAGAATTCTCCCACGCTGTCAGTGACGTGCAGGAGGTGAGCTGAGTTCATTGGACATGAGCTCACCTTATGCACGTCACTGACAGCGTGGGAAAATTCTCCTGCACTCAGCGCTTCAGCGTGTGAGAATTCTCACGCTGAAGCGCTGAGTGCAGGAGAATTCTCCCACGCTGTCAGTGACGTGCAGGAGGTGAGCTGAGTTCATTGGACATGAGCTCACCTTATGCACGTCACTGACAGCGTGGGAGAATTCTCCTGCACTCAGCGCTTCAGCGTGAGAATTTTCCCACGCTGTCAGTGACGTGCATGAGGTGCGCCGAGTTCATTGGACATGAACTCGTCTCATCTTTATGCCGTCACAGCCAGACACTGCAGAGCGCAAGCATGCCTGCGCTTCTCAGTGTCTGCGGAATGACAGGCTGGATGGCAGCGTTCTGCTGCGGTCCAGCCTGTCATCTCGATGTAGCAGAGCTGAAGCTGTCGTGGGAACCATGGAAAGGTAAGGATGATGTTGCTTTATTATTTTTCTTTTATTGCAGGAGATCGTTGGCTTCAGCTGGAATGGGCGTGATGGTAAGTATGGTTTAATTTAGAACAATAAAGGATTGTGTCTTTGTTTCAATTAAAGGACTTTATTTTGGGTGTTTGTGTTTTCTTTTAACTTTGACTATGGGGTTAGTAATGGGGGTGTCTTATAGACGCCTCTCCATTACTAATCTGGGCTTGATGTCAGCTGGCATTATAAGCTGACATCAACCCCAGCCCTATTACCCCCTGCCACCGCTACAGGGCAGCGTGGAAGAGCGAGGCTAAGTGCCAGAATTGGCGCATCCTATGAATGCGCCATTTCTGGGGCGGCTGACGGCTGGTGTTTCTAGCCTGGGAGGGGGCCAATATTCATGGCTCCCTTCCTGGGCTATTAATATCAGCCCCCAGCTGTCTGCCTAGCCTTTGCTAGCTATTAAATTAGGGGGGACCCCACATAATTTTTTGGGGGGTTTCCCGCATTTTAATAGCTAGTAAAGGCTATGTATTCAGCTGGGGGCTCATATTAGTAGCCTGGGAAGCTCCGTGGGTATTACCCCCTTCCCAGGCTTCAAACATCTGCCCCAGCTGTCTGCTTAACCTCCGCTAGAGACTAAAATTAAGGGGAACCCTACGCCAATTTTTTTTAATAATAAATCCTTTATTTTAATACTAAATGACAAGTACAGTAACCAACACTATCACTGTACTTCATATATATGTGACTGACATGTTTCTATCTATCTAATCTATGTGTGAAGCTCTATTCTGTCTGTTATAAATTGTTGGGTACAGATGCTGAATTGCCGGCCGGCTTTTTTAAAGAGACGATGCATGAAAACACTATTATTTTTTTTAATAAATCCTTTACACTAAATGACAAGTACAGTAAGCAATACTGTCACTGTACTTCATATATATGTGACTGACATGTTTCTATCTATCTAATCTATGTGTGAAGCTCTATTCTTTCTGTTATAAATTGTCGGGTACCGCTGCTGAATTGCCGGCCGGCTTTTTTAAAGAGACAGTGCATGAAAACACTATTATATTTTTTAATAAATCCTTTACACTAAATGACAAGTACAGTAAGCAACACTGTTACTGTACTTCATATATATGTGACTGACATGTTTCTATCTATCTAATCTATGTGTGAGGCTCTATTCCTTCTTGTCTAAATTGTCGGGTACCGGTGTATGCCGCTGCTGAATTGCCGGCCGGCTTTTTTAAAGAAAGCGTCTTATGAGCATTTTGTCAGCTTTTGGACACCTTTGAATGTGTTTTCTATGTGTTTCTATGTGTTTTTGTTTGCCTGCCATTGGTTTTAACGGTGTTCGACGGTGTTCTAAGGTGTTCGACGAACAGTTCGACAACAGTTCCTCGAACATCCCGGTGTTCGACGAACCGAACCGAACCCGAACACTACGGGGGTGGCTCAACACTACCCTAGACCCCTACCCCAAGCTTTTTAAGAGAATCATATATGGTGTGCCAGGAGACTCTATGGAATGCTTTCTCAGCATCCAACGAGAGTATCTAATTACAAATTTTTAACTGCATCTAGCCCAGGAAATACTTTGTGCCTAGTAGCAGTGTCTGCTAGTCAGCGGATTATCCTGGCTGTTAAGCAAGCTACACCACCTGTAGTTTAGACACTTAATTTTTTCAAAGGAAATGCTTCGGGACCATGGGATACTTAGTGAAGAGCATCAGGAGGCACCCCAAGGCATAGGGGCTGGGACTGGCAGTAGGATGCCTTGCGGTGGACAGCCGAGCTCGATCCTTATAAAAGCTTTTTAACTGCAGCAGCTTTAGTGGACGCTACTGGAGCTGGAATTACCGCGGCTGCTGGCATGAGACTTGCCCTCCAATAGATCCTTGTAAATGGATTTAAAGTGTATTCATTCAAATTAGAGAGACAATTTAAATTAAAAAGCTTAGAGCTGCCTCCACCACAGGGGGGCTCGCTCGACCCACCAGCGGACAGGCACCAGTATTGGGAGAGGGGGGCTGGCCGTCAGGGTTCACCGCGGCTCTGGCACAAACCCAGCGACACGGAGGTGGCACGGGCAGGAGCGGACTGGCCGTGTCGGCTTCTCACTTTTTGGATTTTAGAAGGGCATGACATGCCTATATCTGTGTCTCCCCCTCCTTTTACTCCTCCACCTCTTTTATTTTCGCATGACTATATGTACTTGTCACTTTTCCATGTGTTAGTTATGTCTTCTGAGCAGTTTGTCAGCTTTTGGACACCTTTGAAGGTGTTTTCTATGTGTTTCTATGTGTTTTTGTTTGCCTGCCATTGGTTTTAACGGTGTTCGAAGGTGTTCGACGAACAGTTCGACGAACAGTTCGGCGAACACACGGGTGTTCGACGAACCGAACCGAACTCGAACACTACGGGGGTGGCTCAACACTAGTGCCCAGTCAGCGACATGTAACGCCCCTGTCCATGCCTACTCGTCCAAGTGTCTGTGGTGAAATGCACCCTGTCACACACAGAGTTTCTCAAAGAAGCGGTGATGTTGTGTGCGACATGCTGGTGGAGCGCAGGCACACCTTTCTTTGAGAAGTAGTGCCGACTGGGCATCTGGTACTGGGGCACTGCGACGGACATAAGGTCTCGAAAGTCCTCTGTGTCCACCAGGCGGAAAGGCAGCATTTCTGTAGCCAAGAGCTTGCAGATGGTGAAATTCAACCTCTTAGCTTTCTCATGGCTAGGAGGAAATGGTCTTTTACTTGTCCACATCTGAGGGACCGAGGGCTGTCTATTGTGCTTAGATGGGGTTGAAAAGGGTGTCCTCGGCAAACTGCCGGTCTGTGAGGAAGATGCAGGCGGACATGTTAGGTTGCCTTGATCCAAAGGTGGTGCTATCGATGTCGGACAGCGCTCAACACCAGCTGGTGTTACCACCTCCAAAGAAAATGATGACCTGCCAATCACGCTGGCTGTTGCGGGTAAAGAGGTGGCAGGTCTGCGCCCCAAAACAGGTGTGACTGCTGTCCCCCCAGTCACAGAGGATGAAGAGGCCGCGGATGCACAAGATATGGCAGACGGTGGTTGGCCCGGCCGGCTAGGCCGCATTGTAGCACACTGAGCTTCCCACTGCAACTTATGCTTCATGTCCATGTGCCGGTTCATGCATGAAGTACTCAAACTATGTATTTTTTGGCCTCTACTTAGCTTTTGCTGTCAAATGTTACAGATAACACGAGTTGGGTCATCTTTATCGATCTGAAAAAATGCCCAGGCTATGCAAGGCTTAGCACCCATGCGACCTGAAGAGCCACCACGACTTGTGGTGAGAGGCAGAGTTGTGTTTGAGGATGCAGTTGTTGACGTGTTTCCAGTACTACGTCTCTGTCCAGAAAGGTGCAACCTGACCTCGTCGTCACTAGCATCTTCCTCCACCTCCTCTGCTGACCTCATCTCTTGGCTGACTGTGGGTTGACAGTAAGTGGGATCTCCAACCTCATCATCATCACCCTGTGCGTTATCACACCCGTCGTCCTCAGAGCCAACCTGTTCCTGCCCCGACAAAAAACTAAAGTTGTCGCTCCAATCAGGTATTTGAGTCTCATCATCGTCTTCCTCATTGTCTCCACCAACAGGAGTTACAGTTTGGGAATGAGGGTCTACATTATGGTCAGAACCTTCTGCGTCTGGTCCTGGATCCGATTCATAAAGATTCTGGGCATCAGTGCAGATCATTTCCTTGTTTGGATTCACAGAAGCGCTGGAGTTGACCTCTGATTCCCAGGCTATAGTATGAGTAAACAGCTCTGCAGACTCAACCATCTGTTCTACCTCATACTCAGATGGGCAGCTGGAGATTTGGGAGCTGTGAGGAAGCAAGTGCGATTGGGGTGACAAATTTGAGGACTGGAGTATTTGTGATGTTGAAGTTGATGTGGAGGAGAGCCCACTTAAAGGAGCACTTGATATCCGTTGAAGCACCTGCTGTTTATGTGCCTCATCTGGAATTTGTAGCGATTGGCGTGGCCGTAAGAAAGGGATCTTATCACATTGTCCGCTAAAAGAAGTAGACATTTTAGTTTGGCTGGAAGATGGTCTTTCTTCTGCAGATGTTACTGTTGCTTTAACACCTACCCCACGGACACAACCTTTTTTCCCCTTCCCAACACGCCTATTCCCCTTTCCACCAGCAGCAGGCCTTTTTCCACTCATTTTGGTGGTTAACTAATTCACAACTTTGGAGTTGTTTGCACAAAAAAACAATGGATGGGAAACGAGCAGAGCTGAGTGGCCAAACTGTGGTATTAGGCCAAAACTATTGGCTGGGCTAGATGCAGAAAAAAATTATATTCAATTTGCAACCTGATGGAGGTCAGTATAGATGGACTAATAGAGAAAGTCCCACACACAGCTAGAAGCCCAAATATTTTTTCAGAGGTAGATGCAGAAAAAAAATATATTCAGTTTGCAACCTGATGGAGGTCAGTATAGATGGACTAATAGAGAAAGTCCCACACACTGCTAGAAGGCCAAATATTTTTTCAGAGGTAGATGCAGAAAAAAATTATATTCAGTTTGCAACCTGATGGAGGTCAGTATAGATGGACTAATAGAGAAAGTCCCACACACAGCTAGAAGCCCAAATATTTTTTCAGAGGTAGATGCAGAAAAAAAATATATTCAGTTTGCAACCTGATGGAGGTCAGTATAGATGGACTAATAGAGAAAGTCCCACACACTGCTAGAAGGCCAAATATTTTTTCAGAGGTAGATGCAGAAAAAAATTATATTCAGTTTGCAACCTGATGGAGGTCAGTATAGATGGACTAATAGAACAATTCCCATACACAGCTAGAAGCCCAAATATTTTTTCAGAGGTAGATGCAGATAAAAATTATATTCAGTTTGCAACCTGATGGAGGTCTGTATAGATGGATTAATAGAACAAGTCCCACACACAGCTAGAAGCCCACTATTTTTTCAGAGGTAGATGCAGAAAAAAAATATATTCAGTTTGCAACCTGATGGAGGTCAGTATAGATGGACTAATAGAGAAAGTCCCACACACTGCTAGAAGGCCAAATATTTTTTCAGAGCTAGATGCAGACAAAAAATTATTTTTAATTTGCAACCTGATGGAGGTCAGTATAGATGAACTAATAGAGAAAGTCCCACACACTGTTAGAAGGCCAAATATTTTTTCAGAGCTGGATGCAGATAAAAATTATTTTTAATTTGCAACCTGATGGAGGTCAGTATAGATGGACTAATAGAGAAAGTCCCACACACTGCTAGAAGGCCAAATATTTTTTCAGAGCTAGATGCAGAAAAAAATTATATTCAGTTTGCAACCTGATGGAGGTCAGTATAGATGGACTAATAGAACAAGTCCCACACACAGCTAGAAGCCAAAATATTTTTTTCAGCGGTAGATGCAGATAAAAATTATTTTTAATTTGCAACCTGATGGAGGTCAGTATAGATGGACTAATAGAGAAAGTCCCACACACTGCTAGAAGGCCAAATATTTTTTCAGAGCTAGATGCAGACAAAAAATTATTTTCAGTTTGCAACCTGATGGAAGTCAGTATAGATGGACAATTAGAACAAGTCCCACACACAGCTAGAAGCCCAAATATTTTTTCAGAGGTAGATGCAGAAAAAAATTATATTCAGTTTGCAACCTGATGGAGGTCTGTATAGATGGATTAATAGAACAAGTCCCACACACAGCTAGAAGGCCAAATATTTTTCCAGAGCTACATGCAGACAAAAAATTATTTTTAATTTGCAACCTGATGGAGGTCAGTATAGATGGACTAATAGAGAAAGTCCCACACACTGCTAGAAGGCCAAATATTTTTTCAGAGCTAGATGCAGACAAAAAATTATTTTCAGTTTGCAACCTGATGGAGGTCAGTATAGATGGACAATTAGAACAAGTCCCACACACAGCTAGAAGCCCAAATATTTTTTTAGAGGTAGATGCAGAAAAAAATTATATTCAGTTTGCAACCTGATGGAGGTCTGTATAGATGGATTAATAGAACAAGTCCCACACACAGCTAGAAGGCCAAATATTTTTCCAGAGCTACATGCAGACAAAAAATTATTTTTAATTTGCAACCTGATGGAGGTCAGTATAGATGGACTAATAGAGAAAGTCCCACACACTGCTAGAAGGCCAAATATTTTTTCAGAGCTAGATGCAGAAAAAAATTATTTTCAGTTTGCAACCTGATGGAGGTCAGTATAGATGGACTAATAGAACAAGTCCCACACACAGCTAGAAGCCCAAATATTTTTTCAGAGGTAGATGCAGAAAAAAATTATATTCAGTTTGCAACCTGATGGAGGTCTGTATAGATGGATTAATAGATCAAGTCCCACACACAGCTAGAAGCCCAATATTTTTTCAGAGGTAGAAGCAGAAAAAAAATATATTCAGTTTGCAACCTGATGGAGGTCAGTATAGATGGACTAATAGAGAAAGTCCCACACACTGCTAGAAGGCCAAATATTTTTTCAGAGCTAGATGCAGACAAAAAATTATTTTTAATTTGCAACCTGATGGAGGTCATTATAGATTGACTAATAGAGAAAATCCCACACACAGCTAGAAGCCCAAATATTTTTTCAGAGCTAGATGCAGAAAAAAATTATATTCAGTTTGCAACCTGATGGAGGTCAGTATAGATGGACTAATAGACCAAGTCCCACACACAGCTAGAAGCCCAAATATTTTTTCAGAGCTAGATGCAGACAAAAAAATATTTTTAATTTGCAACCTGATGGAGGTCAGTATAGATGGACTAATAGAGAAAGTCCCACACACTGCTAGAAGGCCAAATATTTTTTCAGAGCTGGATGCAGATAAAAAAATTTTTTAATTTGCAACCTGATGGAGGTCAGTATAGATGGACTAATAGAGAAAGTCCCACACACTGCTAGAAGGCCAAATATTTTTTCAGACCTAGATGCAGAAAAAAATTATATTCACTTTGCAACCTGATGGAGGTCAGTATAGATGGACTAATAGAACAAGTCCCACACACAGCTAGAAGCCCAAATATTTTTTCAGAGGTAGATGCAGATAAAAATTATTTTTAATTTGCAACCTGATGGAGGTCAGTATAGATGGACTAATAGAACAAGTCCCACACACAGTTAGAAGCCCAAATATTTTTTCAGAGGTAGATGCAGAAAAAAATTATATTCAGTTTGCAACCTGATGGAGGTCTGTATAGATGGATTAATAGAACAAGTCCCACACACAGCTAGAAGCCCAATATTTTTTCAGAGGTAGATGCAGAAAAAAAATATATTCATTTTGCAACGTGATGGAGGTCAGTATAGATGGACTAATAGAGAAAGTCCCACACACTGCTAGAAGGCCAAATATTTTTTCAGAGCTAGATGCAGAAAAAAATTATATTCAGTTTGCAACCTGATGGAGGTCAGTATAGATGGACTAATAGAACAAGTCCCACACACTGCTAGAAGCCCAAATATTTTTTCAGAGCTAGATGCAGAAAAAAATTATATTCAATTTGCAACCTGATGGAGGTCAGTATAGATGGACTAATAGAATGATGCTATGCCCAAAAGATTGTACTTCACTAGGTGCAGTAAAAAAATTGGTATTCTATACACAGGTGGTATATCTTGCAACACAGATAGGCTACTCCACTGACTAACACACTCTGCAATAGGCCAAAAAGGATTAGCTTTGCTAGATTCAGCCAAATGCTGTGAAAAAAACTTGCACAGCACTGGCACAGACCTGCCTGGCAAAAACTGATAGGAACTGATGTAACCTAGTCCTGAAAAGGACTGCAATTACAATTAGTCTTTACTCCCACAATCTATCTATTTAAGAGCACAGACCTGCCTGATAAAAGTCGTAGGAAATGCTGTAACCTAGTCCTTAAAAGGACTGCAATCACAACTATTCCCTACTCCCAAGCTATCTGTAGATTTGTGCGAAAATTGGCTTGAAATTAACAAGGTATAGCGCACACAGCAACAGCGGTGCCGTCTAACACGCAGCTGCAGCAGTGAGAAAATGGTGGCGACGGGGAAAATGGCTTGGTCTTATAGGGCAAGGACATGTGACATACACTGCCAACGACACATGCCCTTGCTTGTGTGAAAAAAGCACTTCACTCCGTGTGTGCGCTGCTGATAGGCTGACAGATTGCACCTCCCCACTGTAAATGCGGGAAAGAGAAAAAAAAATGGAGATCTTCATTATTCCTGCAGAGATCCATCCCCTGCCCCTCCCCCCACCCCGCTGTACACTCAAACTGCGTATTAACATTAATTTTCATCATTACTGAGAAAAAATCCAGTTATGATTTTGGTGCACGAACAGTTATCGAACATAACCTCGAACAGCCGAATTTTTCTCAAATCGTTCGTGTTCGCCGAACGGCTCGAACACCGCCCAAAACAGCTCAAATTTGAGATTGGCGAACAGTTCGAGTAGAACAACGCTCATCTCTAGTCAAGAGGAGATCGCGTGTAGCGATGCCCAAATATTTGAGCAGCCACGGTCACACGAAGGCGACGGTGGGAAAGTGTCACAAGAGGTGGACCATGATGAGACACAATTGCAGAAAGTCAGGAGGAGGACCAGGGTGCGGAACTGGAAGACGAGGTGGTGGATGATATAGTAACTGACTCAACCTGGCAGGATGACATACAGAGCGAGGACAGCAGCACACAGGGGGAGGGAGGCAGAGCACCCCAACAGGCAGGAAGAAGCAGTGTGGTGGCAGGCAACCGTTCCCCGTAACACCAACACGAAGGAAGTTGCCAGTACAACTGTTAGGTCTTCCCGAGTCTGGTTCTTTTTTAAAGACTCTGCCGATAACCCCAAAAAGGACATTTGCACCACCTGCCAGGCCAGCAGCAGCAGGGGTGGCAAAACGACCAGTCTGACCACCACCAGCATGATCAGGCACATGGCAGCAAAGCATCTGACTTTGTGGGCCGAACCCCAGGGTCCAGGAACAGTGTCTGCGGGTGGCACCTTTGCTTCTTCCGCTGTTGTGCATACAAGCCAATACCCTGCCCATGGTGCATGCGAAGATGCCTCCTGCCCTGCTCCTGTCGTTGCACACTCTCAAGTAGCAGCATCAGGAAGCACGTCCATGTCCTTGTTCCAGCGCAGTGTTCAGTTGGCCATACCCAAGTCCTTGGAACGCAAGCGCAAACATGCAGCCAACGCCCCACAGGCCACACTACTAAATTCTCACATTTCACGACCGCTTGCGCTCGAAATGTTGCCTTTTAGGCTCGTAGAGATGGAAGTATTCCGCAACCTGATGGCGGCGGCCATTCCTTGGTACTCGGTCCCCAGCAGCCACTATTTATCCCGGTGTGCCGTCCCCGCATTACACAAGCACGTGTCCCAAAACATTAGCCGTGCTCTCAACAATGCAGTTACTGGTAAAGTCCACCTAACCACGGACACGTGGACAAGTGCTTGTGGGCAGGGACGGTACATCTTGCTGACGGCACACTGGGTTAACATAGCGGAAGCTGGGACCCAGTCGGACCTTGGGATGAAACACGTCCTCCCGACACCAAGGATTGCGGGCCCTAGGTCAATCAGGATTGCCCCCACGGTCTACAGCTCCTGCACCTCATCCTCCTCAGCCTCCTCCTCCTCTACAGCCTCCATCTCCGAAATGACCACATCAGTCACAAGCTGGAACCACTGCAGCACTGTCTCGGCCAAGCAGCAACTGGCTGCGCTGAAGCTAATATGCTTAGGTGAAAAAACGCACGATGCTGAAGAGTTGTGGACAGCTCTGAAACAGCAGGCAGATCTGTGGCTCACACCGCTGAACCTACAGCAAGACATGGTCGTGTGTGACAATGGCCGGAATCTGGTGGCGGCTCTGAGACGATGCGTGCTCACACACGTACCATGCCTGGCCCATGTGCTTAACCTCGTGGTTCACCGGTTTCTAAAATCCTACCCGATGCTGCCTGATCTGCTTGTAAAAGTACGCTGCCTGTGTGCCTATTTTAGAAAGTCACTGTCACGGGTGTGTCGCCATGAAGATCGTCACGATTACACAGCCTGACTTCTCGCAGCTGAGTTTTTGGTGTTTTGTGTTTTTCGGCAGTGAGGGAGTTAACTCTCTCTCTCTCTGTGCTAGATGAGGTCCAGCCTCGCCCAGCTGCAATCAATGCTGCAGTAGTGGGACTCCTTCAAATGCCTGCCGGTCTGTTAGGGAAGTGTCGGTGAAAGCATTTCATACAGACAAACAGAGCGGATCGTGGTATTTTGGAGTTCTGAGCTAAGTGTATTTGGTGTGGTTTTTCCCTTCCTCGCTTTATCATTTATCTCCTTTCCCATTGGTGTTCCCTCTGTAGTTGTGGTGTAGTTTTTGTATGCAAGGTGGTTTTTGGTTTGACCCTTGTATTGTCTCGTTCGTCTAAGTACTGTGTGTTGGCATATTATTTCCTGTCCCCTATTGTTGTGATCGGGGTCCTTCTCAGGACTAGATTACTGAGGTGCAGGGATCCTCAGGAGGTAGGGGTTACGCTGGCGGCCTGGACCTCTGTACCTTTAACAGTACCTCCAGGTAGAGGGATTAGTCAGGGCCCCAGCTTAGAGTCAGCTTAGGCCCCTGACCTCCTGTACACAGTGTCAGAGTGACAGTCACCTACAGCTTCCACTGCCCTGGCAGTGTTTTAGCAGCGTTTGCAGCTTCCGGCTCACAGACTGGTGTGTGATATCCCCACGCGTTGGAACTCTACACTGCAGATGTTGGGAAGCATTTGTGAGCAGAAGAGGGCAGTTGTTGAGTACCAGCATCAACAAAGCCGTCGGTAATCAGTTCAGACTCCACACATAAGACCTCAGGAGTGGACATGGATGTCAGACATATGTACCATCCTCCAAAACTTTGAGGACTCCTCCAAGATGGTGAGCGGTGATGATGCCATAATTAGCATCACCATCCTGCTTCTCTGTCTTCTGAAACGCTCTCTGCTCACAATCAAAGAGGATGCATTGCAGGCGGAGCACGATGAGATGGAGCCAGGAACCATACAGGGTGATTACACACAGCCAAGCCTCATCTCATCCTAATGTAGATTGGGTGACAATGAGGAAGAGGAGGAGGAGGAGGAAGTACAGGAGCTAATTTCATGCACTATAGATGGTACTACCTGCACAGCTGTCATACTGTCTGTTCAGTGAGGATAGCCAGAGGACAGAGAGGAGGAGGAGGAGAGCATGGTCAGTCATTCTCTTGGTGAGGACACGGAAGTCTTGCCTGTTAGTAGTCTGGCCCATGACACTCGCATTCTCAAAATTTTGGGTGACATTCATTACTGGTTGGTGACATTTCTAGACCCACGCTACAATGAGAACTTTATATCTCTTATTCCTGAGGCGGACAGGTCTACAAAAATGGGGCAGTAGCAGAAGGCCCTTCGTTGGACAACCAAGGAGTACAGGCGAGAGACACACAACTTCAATCCAGCAGAGGCAGGGGAACACTGTTAAAGTTCTGGGAGAGTTTTCTCAGATCCTCCCATCGCACAGACCCTGAGGCGCAGAGTACTCTGACAAGGAGTGCAAAGTTTTGGAAGATGCTGAGGGAGTACCTTGCCGACCGTACCAACGTTCTCCGTGATTCCTCTGTGCCTTATAATTGTTGGGTATCCAAGCTGGATACGTGGAATGAACTGGCTCTCTATGCCTTGGAGGTCCTGGCCTGCCCTGCCGCCAGCGTTTTATCAGAGCGGGTTTTTAGTGCCGCTGGAGGAATTATAACTGATAAGCGCATCCGCCTGTCAACTGAAAATGCTGACAGGCTGACTCTTATAAAAATGAACAAGGGCTGGATTGGGCCAGACTTCTCAACACCACCGAATGATAGCAGATTAACATAAACTCCAATCCAGTGTCTTTTCTTGGGAGGTGTATTCCCATGCACCTTTTCACACCCACACATGGGTATACGCTTCCTGATTTTGTCTATTTGCTCTTGTCCTCCTCCTTCTCCTCATCCTCCACCACCATATCACCAGGGTGACCGTGGTTCGTGATGTAACACCCACATAATTTTTTTAAAGTGTGTTTATGATGCCCGTGAAATTTTTTTTTTATACAGTATGCTCATGTATACCCCCAGGGGTAAATGTTTGTCAGCCCATACACTTAGTGCATTGGCATTACAAGTATAGGAGGCCTGCTCCTTTCTAATGGGAACATTTTTTTATGAGGCCCTCCTCCACGTCTCTTCCAAGGGGCATTGAAGTGCCTCCAAATTTTTGGCAGCCCTTACATTCAATGCATAGGCCAACACTATGGGAAACTCTCTCCTTTCTAATGGGAATTTGTTGTTACTGTGGCCCTGCTCTGTATGTCTTTAAATACTTAGTGGGGTTATTGGTAAAATTGGTCAGCCGTTGGACTCACTGCATACCCTATAACTGTATAGCAGACCCTCTCCTTTCGAATGGGACCATGTCGTACCTTGTTACTGTGGCCCTGCTCTATGTGTCTTTAAATTCTTAGTGGGGTTTTCCTAAAATTGGTCAGACGTTGGACTCACCTCATACCCTATAATTGTATTGCAGACCCTCTCCTTTCTAATGGGAACATGTCGTACCTTGTTACTGTGGCCCTGTTCCGTGTGTCTTTAAATTCTTAGTGGGGTTTTTCCAAAAATTGGTCAGCCGTTTGACTCACTGCATACCCTATAACTGTATAGCAGACCCTCTCCTTTCTAATGGGAACATGTAGTACCTTGTTACTGTGGCCCTGCTCTATGTGTCTTTAAATTCTTAGTGGGGTTTTTCCCAAATTTTGGCAGCCCTTGCAGTCACAGCATGGGCATTACCACTATAGGAGACCCGCTCCTTTATAATGGGAACATTTTTTTTTCTGAGACTCTCCTCTATGTCTCTTCAAAGGGGTATTGGGTTGCGTCCAAATTTTTGGCAGCCCTTGCAGTCATTGGATACGTAATATCAGTATAGCTGACCCACTTGTTAATAATGGGAACAACAAAGCATAGCCGGCTGATGGCTCTCTTACAATAGCTATGGCCAACTGCTGGCCTTTTAAGAATAGTAAGATGCCGTCTGATGTCCCTGTAAAAATAGGCTTTATGACTTTCAGAGTCCCTCCATCATAAATTAAAAAGTATGTGTCTGATGATGTGTCACACACCATATTGCCAGATAAGGTTGTAAAATGTTAAAATGACATTTCCCGGTGAATGCATTTGTCTTAAAAAATAACGTAAAAAAAACAAAACAATAGGATCTTTCTTTAGTATAAAAAACCGCGTCACCAATTTAACCTCAATGTAATCACATTGTTCAGCTCATGCACCTCCTCTTCCATCTTCGAAATTATCACATCAGTCACAAGCTGACAGCACTCCAGCACTGCCTTGGCCAAGCGGCAACAGGCTGTGCTGAAGATAACATGCTTAATGCTTAACTGACAAACCGTCCAGCGCTGCAGAGTTGTTGAATACTGTAACACAGCAGACTGATCTGTGGCTCTCACCGCTGAACATACAGTCATGTGTGACAATGGGCGGAACCTGGTGACGGAGAAATGACAGCCGGGGCTAGATACGGTTTCCCTCTATGCCAGTCCTTTCACCGAGCTAAAGAATATGGCTGTGGTGAAATACAACTCCCACTGAGAAGCTGTTTCAGATTGAAAAACATTGTGCCCACCAGAGGACTTGATTCTGAGGGCTAAACTTTCTCACCCGCTCAAGAGCCCCATAGCAGCTGCAAAGTTAGCGCTATCATGAACTCTCCTGAGGTAGAAGCCAAGGCACACCAGATGATTCTCTTGTGGGACCGTCCAACCCTGCCGAGAAGCAGTCCGGGCTAAGAAAAGTGTGTGGGAAGGTTCCCGGACATTCTATGGCTGCTATTTTACTGAGGAGGAAACACACGCAAACACAGGGAGAACATACAAAGTCCTTGCAGACGTTGTCCTTGCTGGAATTTTAACCCAGGATCCCAGCGCTGCAAGGCTTCAGTGCTAACCACTGATCCATTGTGCTGCCGTTCACCCTCTAATATCTAACAGGCTGGAGAAACTTTCATTTACTGCCACTCTATCTTCAGCTCCTTTGTGAGAAAATGTATTTGGGCAGCCACTCAGTGTATCACATAAAATTCCTGAGTAGGAAATTGGTGATGGCTTCGCTACTGGTACTGGGGGCAGTGCTAATACCATGGCTTCGTACCATAGCTTGCTGGAAATATTCCAGGCTGGTAGGAGGCAAGCATATTCCTGCAGAAAAGTACCAGCAGTAATGTTCAGGCCACACTTCAAGTGCAAGCAGCTTTAGAGGACTTCCTGGGAGAAATGACACGCAGGGTACATACAGTTTCCCTCTATGTCAGTCCTTTCACCGAGCTAAATACAACTCTCAGCAAAAAAAGTTGTGGACAGGCTCCGTACCGTCCCTGGCCACATTCACCTGTCCATGTGCTTGTGGTTAGGCGGTTCTTCCCAGTAAGTGCACTGGGGAGGGCACTGGTAATGTCGTGGGACCCGTGCTTGTGGAAGTCGGAGGCGATACCGGGAAATATAGTGGCAGCTGGGGACCGAGTATCGACACCCGGCAGCCGCCGGCATGAGGTTGTGAAAATCTTCCACCTCCACGAGCTTAAAAGGCCATATTTCAAGTGCAAAGAGCTGTCCTGAAATTTGGCAATTTAGTGTTGCGGCCTGTGGGTGGGTGGCTGGCTGCATACATGCGCTTGCACTCCAAGGAATGGGGTAGGGACTAGTGTTGAGCCACCCCCGTAGTGTTCGGGTTCGGTTCGGTTCGTCGAACACCGGGATGTTCGAGGAACTGTTCGTCGAACTGTTCTTCGAACACCTTAGAACACCGTCGATCACCGTTAAAACCAATGGCAGGCAAACAAAAACACATAGAAACACATAGAAAACTCCTTCAAAGGTGTCCAAAAGCTGACAAACTGCGCAGAAGACGCTCTCTTTAAAAAAGCCGGCCGGCAATTCAGCAGCGGCATACACCGGTACCCGATAATTTAGACAAGAAGGAATAGAGCATCACACATAGATTAGATAGATAGAAACATGTCAGTCACATATATAAGAAGTACAGTAACAGTGTTGGTTACTGTACTTGTCATTTAGTGTAAAGGATTTATTTAAAAAAATATTAGTGTTTTCATGCACCGTCTCTTTAAAAAAGCCGGCCGGCAATTCAGCAGCGGTACCCGACAATTTAGAACAGAAAGAATAGAGCTTCACACATAGATTAGATAGATAGAAACATGTCAGTCACATATATAATAAGTACAGTGACAGTGTTGGTTACTGTACTTGTCATTTAGTGTAAAGGATTTATTTAAAATAATAATAGTGTTTTCATGCACCGTCTCTTTAAAGAAGCCGGCCGGCAATTCAGCAGCGGTACGCGACAATTTAGAACAGAAAGATAGAGCATCACACATAGATTAGATAGATAGAAACATGTCAGTCACATATATAAGAAGTACAGTGACAGTGTTGGTTACTGTACTTGTCATTTAGTGTTAAAATAAAGGATTTATTAAAAAAAAAATTGGCGTGGGGTTCCCCGTAATTTTAGTCTCTAGTGGAGGTTAAGCAAACGGCTGGGGCAGATGTTTGAAGCCTGGGAAGGGGGTAATACCCACGGAGCTTCCCAGGCTACTAATATCAGCCCCCAGCTGAATACCTAGCCTTTACTAGCTATTAAAAGTGGGGACCCCCCCAAAAAAATTATGTGGGGTCCCCCCTATTTTAATAGCTAGCAAAGGCTAGGCAGACAGCTGGGGGCTGATATTAATAGCCCACGAAGGGTGCCATGAATATTGGCCCCCTCCCAGGCTAGAAACACCAGCCGTCAGCCACCCCAGAAATGGCGCATCCATAGGATGCGCCAATTCTGGCACTTAGCCTCGCTCTTCCCACTGCCCTGTAGCGGTGGCAGTGGGGTAATAGGGTTGGGGTTGATGTCAGCTTATAATGCCAGCTGACTTCAAGCCCAGGTTAGTAATGGAGAGGCGTCTATAAGACACCCCCATTGCTAACCCCATAGTCAAAGTTAAAAAAAAACACAAACACCCAGAATAAAGTCCTTTAATTGAAATAAACACACAATTCTTTATTGTTCTAAATTAAACCATACTTACCATCAAGCCCATTCCAGCTGAAGCCAATGATCTCCTGCAATAATAGAAAAATAACAAAGCAACATCATCCTTACCTTTCGATGGTTCCCAGGACAGCTCCAGCTCTGCTACATCGAGATGACAGGCTGGACCGCAGCAGAAAGCTGCCATCCAGCCTGTCATCCCGCAGACACTGAGATGCGCAGGCATGCTTGCGCTCCTCAGTGTCTGGCTGTGACGGCATCCAGATGAGCCGAGGTCAGGTCCAATGAACTCGGCTCACCTCATGCATGTCACTGACAGCGTGGGAGAATTCTCACGCTGAAGCGCTGAGTGCAGGAGAATTTTCCCACGCTGTCAGTGACGTGCATGAGGTGAGCCGAGTTCATTGGACATGAACTCGGCTCATCTGGATGCCGTCACAGCGAGACACTGAGGAGCGCAAGCATGCCTGCGCTTCTCAGTGTCTGCGGGATGACAGGCTGGATGGCAGCTTTCTGCTGCGGTCCAGCCTGTCATCTCGATGTAGCAGAGCTGAAGCTGTCGTGGGAACCATGGAAAGGTAAGGATGATGGTGCTTTATTATTTTACTTTTTTTGCAGGAGATCATTGGCTTCAGCTGGAATGGGCGTGATGGTAAGTATGGTTTAATTTAGAACAATAAAGAATTGTGTGTTTATTTCAATTAAAGGACTTTATTCTGGTGTTGTGTTTTTTTTTAAATTCTTTACTAGAAATTCATGGCGGTCATGTCTAATATTAGCGTGACCCCATGAATTTCGGGCTTAGGGCCAGCTGATAATACCAAGCTGGCCCTAACCCCAGGGCCATGGATGAGTTGGGTACAGCTCCAGAAGATGGCGCTTCTATGAACGCGCCATTTTCCGGGGTGACTGCGGACTGCAATTTGCAGCGGGGGGGGGGGCCCAGAAAGCTTTGGCCTCCCTGTGCTGCAGATTCCAGCCCCCAGCTGCCTAGTTGTACCTGGCTGGACACAAAAATAGGGCGAAGCCCCACGTATTTTTTTTAAATTATTTCATGAAATTCATGAAATAATTAAGAAAAAAAGGCCTTCCCTATATTGTTGTGTCTGGCCAGGTACAAATAGGCAGCTGGTGGTTGGGGGCTGCCCGTTCCTGCCTGCTGTACCTGGCTGGACACAAATATAGTGCGAAGCCCCATGTCAATTTTTTTTAATTATTTCAGGAAATTCATGAAATAATTTTAAAAAAATTGCCGTCACTGTCACTGTACTTCATATATATGTGACTGACATGTTTCTATCTATCTAATTTATGTGTGATTCTCTAGTCTTTCTGTTCTAAATTGTCGGGTACCGGTGTATGCCGCTGCTGAATTGCCGGCTTTTCATGTTTCACTGTGAGCACTATTCCCATCGATTTGGGCAATCACTGTAATGCCACAACCACCATGGCTGTGGCATTACAGTGAGTGGCAGACAATCCCTGCATGATTGGTGCTCTAAATAGTGCCAGACATGCAGGACACGCTTTTGGTGCATGAACAGTTATCGAACATAACCTCGAACAGCCGAATTTTTTGCAAATCGTTCGGGTTCGTCGAACAACTCGAACACCGCCCAAAACAGCTTGAATTTGAGATTGGCGAACAGTTCTAGTCGAACACCGCTCATCTCTAGTAGGGACAGCTAAACATTGCAGTGGGACAAGGACATGGACGGTGATTGTTGCAAGTCTACAATGACTGGTGCATGGCGGGAGGTATCTTCGCATGCAACAAGGATCACTTATGATGGGCACACTTTTAGGCAGTGACCTGGGAGTCAGAGATGCTTCCATAGGTCTTCCCCATGCTGTTCCCATGTCTTTTCAGCACTGTATGCATGTGTCTGATGATGTGTCACACACCACATGGCCAGATAAGGTTGTAAAATGTTAAAATGACATTTCCTGGTGAATGCACTTGTCTTGTTTGAAAGCAATTCTAAAGTGCAAAACCGCATCAAAAACGGTACATGTGAACACAGCCCAAGGTGTGGAGGAGTATTTTTGTTTTTGGTTATTTATTCTGCCTTATATACAAGTCATTACTAGTGTTGAGCCACCCCCGTAGTGTTCGAGTTCGGTTCGGTTCGTCGAACACCCGTGTCAGTCTGATATATGAAACCCCATTTACAAAGAAGATTACACTTACCAAGGGGTTTCTCATCATCTATGAAATGAATTAGAAAAAAATATGTATCTCAATACACAATAGAATGTGAATAATTATACAGTAGGTACAAAGCTTCTGTTTTTATCTCATGCTCGGCAGGACTAGTTTATATTTACAGGAAGAGCAGTAAATGGTTGAACAGTCAGACTGTGCACCAGGATGGCTGACTGATCTTGCCTGAACCCAAGTGCCACTGTGGATCCAAGGGAGACTGAAAAAAATTATCCAACGTTGGCAGTAGTGTTGAGCCACCCCCGTAGTGTTCGAGTTCGGTTCGGTTCGTCGAACACCCGTGTGTTCGCCGAACTGTTCGTCGAACTGTTCGTCGAACACCTTCGAACACCGTTAAAACCAATGGCTGGCAAACAAAAACACATAGAAACACATAGAAAACACCTTCAAAGGTGTCCAAAAGCTGACAAACTGCTCTGAAGACACAACTAACACATGGAAAAGTGACAAGTACATATAGTCATGCGAAAAGAAAAGAGGTGGAGGAGTAAAAGGAGGGGGAGACACAGATATAGGCATGTCATGCCCTTCTAAAATCCAAAAAGTGAGAAGCCGACACGTTCAGTCCGCTCCTGCCCGTGCCACCTCCGTGTCGCCGGGTTTGTTCCAGAGCCGCGGTGAACCCTGACGGCCAGCCCCCCTCTCCCAATACTGGTGCCTGTCCGCTGGTGGGTCGAGCGAGCCCCCCTGTGGTGGAGGCAGCTCTAAGCTTTTTAATTTAAATTGTCTCTCTAATTTGAATGAATACACTTTAAATCCATTTACAAGGATCTATTGGAGGGCAAGTCTCATGCCAGCAGCCGCGTAATTCAGGCTCCAGTAGCGTCCACTAAAGCTGCTGCAGTTAAAAAGCTTTTATAAGGATCGAGCTCGGCTGTCCACCGCAAGGCATCCTACTGCCAGTCCCAGCCCCTATGCCTTGGGTTGCCTCCTGATGCTCTTCACTGAGTATCCCATGGTCCCGAAGCATTTCCTTTGAAAAAATTAAGTGTCTAAACTACAGGTGGTGTAGCTTGCTTAACAGCCGGGATAATCCGCTGACTAGCAGACACTGCTACTAGGCACAAAGTATTTCCTGGGCTAGATGCAGTTAAAAATTTGTAATTAGATACTCTCGTTGGATGCTGAGAAAGCATTCCATAGAGTCTCCTGGCATTCTCTTAAAAAGCTTGGGGTAGGGGTCTAGGGGACCCTTTTATAGCCAAAATCACGGCCCTGTATCACAATACATCACCTAGGCTGAAGATAAATGGAACTGTAGCACCCTGAGGGCTCGGTTGCTACAGAGGTATTGCACCTCACCCAGAGGTGTGATATCTCACTCTCAGGTAAGGATGGAGTGTGGATCAGGACCCGACACCTGCATGCATTACACCACATTGCCGTGGGGCAGGGCGACCAATATGCCTCTGAGATGGGCACGACAGTCCCTGTCCCTGGCTGGAGTGGGGGGAGGGAACACTGAGGAAGGGGAACCCTGTAGTGCAGGAGCAGGGAGGAAGCAGTTCCTGGGTGCATTGAGAAGGGAGTATAAAAGGTGGGCACCATCTTAGTTCAGTGCAGAGAAGTCTGAGCAGAAGTGGCAGGGAGAAGGGGCTCTGCATGAGCTCTGCTCCGGAGGCGGGCCTAGTAACAGAGGCCCAGGCCTGGAAGAGGGAGAAGGATGGAAGAGGAGCGGAGAAGGCTCCAGGAATGAGGAATGAAGGGATCCCAGGGGTGCGGACGGGCGAGTCGCCACCGCACGCCCGAATCCACCTGCGTGGAGGGGTCAGGCCAAAGGGGGAGACCGGTCCCCGAAACTAGTGGAGGCAGGAAACGACCCTCAGCTAGAAACCGGAGGCTGTGACATTTTATGTGGCGCAGCCCCTCGCTACACCCGCTAGGAAGGCACCACATAGGGTCAGGGAAACTGGCGCCAAGTTTACCAAGAGGAGGCCCGAGGCAGCCGGACAGAAGGGTTGGTAAGAAAGGCCAGACAAAGGACACACAAAGGGGGTCCTGTGAAGCGCTCCAAAGTTATCTGGGAGTTGTCTGAGCCCCTCACCTGGTGAGCACAGAACGGCGTGGGCAGCCGTTACCTGCAGACGTGGTCTGGAAAATAAGAACTGTGAGTAAAGGCCCTGGACTGCATCACTGACTCCGTGTCGTTACTGCTGCTGCCCTGCACCATCACCCCCATCCTCCGCATACACTGCCCTGAGGCTATACTCCTCCCGTGGGGAGTTATGCTACGCTCTGCTGCACCCACAACACCAGTCTCAGCGGTCTGCCCTGCAGCGGTGGTTCACTCTGACCGCAATCCACGGGTGGCGTAGTCGGACATTTAAACATCAAAACCACATAAATAGTTCCTCCACTGGTTTGACCACCCTGAGCCACGGAACCGGGTCGCCGCCACGAAGACTACAACCACCAGCATCCACCAAAAAGGGTCCGGCTCCGGGTGTCCCAAGGCCCAGGGGGTGCATCAGAACATTTTCATCACCTTTCACAATCACCAATGGGACAAGGCAGGGATATCCTCTGTCCCCTCTCTTATACATCCTAGTGACGGAGCACCTGCTCTAATCAATTTGCCATAACCCCAATATTAGGTGGATTGAGGTGGGAGGCACCGAGTACAAGTGCTCTCTATTTGCTGATGATGTCCTAATATATATCATTCAATCACATATATCCATCCATGCTGTTATGGCTGAAATAGATCACTTTGTTACATGGTCAAATTTTAAAATCAATGCAGCGAAGTCTGAGGCCCTCGATGTCTCCCTCCCCAAATCCATATAGGATTCCATCCAGTCCAACTTTCCCTTTGCCTGGCCCTCACAGGGTATCAAATACTTAGGAATTCCTATTCATAGAGACCTCTCCCATCTATGTTATCTTAATTTTGGGCCCTTTATTGAACAACTCCATACAGACCACGGTTGGCAAGTTAGAACTGTAAGATTCACTACGTGAACCACTGGTGTTTTGTGGAAAAGCACATGTACACTGCGTTCCAAATTATTATGCAAAAAGTGTTTAGGAGTGATAAGGGAAGAATTTGTTTGTTTGTCAGTTAAACTCATTGATGGTGATGTGTGTCAGGGCTCTTTATATCACTGTAAGCAATTGCAGACACCTGTGCTAATTAGTTTGGCAGGTGTGTCCAATGAAAGGCAAGACTACTTAAGAAGGCTGTCTCACATTATTAAGCAGCCTACATTTTCTGCCAAAATGGGAAAGAAAAAGGATGTGTCGGCTGCTGAGAAGCAACAAATTGTGGAGTGTTTAGGTCAAGGCATGACTACAATCAACATTGTGCGATGATCAGGATGAAGTGTCTTGGCAATCAAGAAGTATGTAGCTGATTCACAGTACACACGTGTGCGTGCTGATAAGGGCAAATTGAGGACTCTTTCCTACAGGCAATTACGTCAGGTTGAAAGAGCAGCGGCAAAAAAGCCTTGTCATAGCAGCAGACAAGTTTTTGAAGCTGCTTGTGCCTCCAACGTCCCCCGAACAATAAGATGCAGGGTCCTTCAGAGGTTTGCAGCTGTGCATACGCCATCCTGTCGACCTCCTCTATCCACTTCACACAAGCAGAAACGGCTCCAGTGGGCCAAACATTACATGAAGACTGATTTCAAAACTGTTTTGTTCACGGATGAGTGCCGTGCAGCGCTCGATGGTCCAGATGGATGGAGTGGAGGATGGCTGGTTGATGGACACCCCACGCAAACACGGCTACAGCGCCAACAAGGAGGAGGTGGAGTAATGTTTTGGGCTGGAATCATGGGGAGAGAGATTGTCGGCCCCTTTAGGATCCCTGAAGGCGCTAAAGATGAACTCCATAATGTATGTGGATTTTCTCAAACAGCACTTCCTGCCATGGTTCAAGAAGAAGAACCGTGTATTTCACAGCAAGATCATTTTTCTGCATGATAATGCACCATCTCATGCTGCACATAAAACATCTGCATCTCTGGCTGATATGGGCATAAAAGGGGACAAACTTATGGTGTGACCCCCATGCTCCCCTGACCTGTACCCCATTCATAACCTTTGGAGCATCATTAAAAGGAGTGTCTATGATGGCGGGAGGCAGTTCACATCTAAGCAACAGCTCTGGGAGGGTATTCTGTCCTCATGCAAAACAATTGAAGCAGAAACCATCCAAAACCTGACAAATTCAATGGACGAGAGAGTTCAGAAGCTCCTTTCGAACAAGGGGTCCTATGTGAAAATGTAACATCACCTAGAATAAAGTTTTGAGCTGAAAACTGTTTGATTTTAGTTTCTAACAACCTGCTAATACTTATAATTTCAAAAATGACCATTTTTTTGGTCTTTATTAAAATGAAAAGGTTGATCGAAAAGTTTGGGGGATCTAAGAGTGTGGCAACTCAGTAGTCATGATTACTTCGAATTCTGACAATATGAGGGTCATGCTGCAGGTAGTGCAGCAAGAAGGCACTTATGTGTCTTGCGCATCTCGGAGCCCCAAAATTATTTTCCGGGCTAGATGCAGCTAAAAATTATTTTTAATTTTAAATCTGGTGAAGCTTTAGTATAGATGGCCTAATAGGATCAGTGCTGCACACTGCTACAAAGCCCAAATTATTTTCCAGCCAAGATACAGATAAACATGATTAGTAATTTGAAAGCTTAAAACGGTTGGTAGGGTGATTTTAACCAATCATCAAGCTTTTACTCTCCCCAGGATGACACAGGGGTAGAAAAGTCGTTTCGGATCCATGATTTGTTCATCTTTATGAACGTGAGTCTGTCTACCTTATCAGTGGAGAGCCGCGTGCGCTTATCTGTCAGCACACCACCAGCAGCGCTGAACACACGTTCAGACAGAACGCTGGCTGCGGGGCATGACAAGATCTCCAAGGCGTAAGTGGCTAGCTCCGGCCATTTATCCAGATTGGAAGCCCAAAAAGAGCAAGGGTCCAGTGACACAGTCGTGGCTTCAATGTTTACTTGGAGATACTCCTGTACCATCGTCTCTAGGCGTTGACTATGTGTCAGACTTCTTGTCTCCTGAGGCCTTGCAAAGGATGGGCTAAAAAAGTGGTGAAATGATTCCGCAAAATTGATGTTACCAGCAGATACTGTGGTTCTGTTACGGTTTGAGTGCTGAACACTTGACGGTCCCACGGTTGGCAAGTTGGAACTGTGAGATTCACTACGTGCACCACTGGTATTTTGTGGAAAAGCACATGTAAGATTCTGCAACAGTCTCTGCTGATACTCCTGCATGCGTGCATCCCTTTCTATGGCAGGAATAATTTCTGCAAATTTACTTTTGTACCGGGGATCTAACAGTGTGGCAACCCAGTAGTCAGGATTATTTCTAATTCTCACAATTCGAGGGTCATGTTGCAGGTAGTGCAGCAAGAAGGCACTCATGTGTGTTGCGCATCCAGGAGCACCAAGTCCCTGTTGTGTTGGTGGCAAGGTAACAATCATGCTTCCTTCCTCTGTCCTCTCCCCCCAACCTCGCACAACAGAAATGTGATCAAGGTCTCCCTCATCTGATGAGTCTTCCATCAGTTCGTCCTCCACTTCTTCCTGGGCTCCTGCACCTTCCTCACTAGTTTGGCTGCTACCATGCGCTCTGGTAAAACCATCTCCCCCACCCTCACATGCCTGCCGCCTTGGTGCTGCCGACCGTCTGGACCTTGCAGATGTTAGCCCTTCCGCATACAACTCCTCCTCCTCTACTTCCTCCACCTCCTCTTGTGCCACCACCTGACTCCGAATTCTGTTTAACATGTGCTCCAGCTTGTAAATCACCGGAATAGTCATGCTGATAATGGCATCGTCAGCACTAAACATCTTCGTCGCCATTTCAAAACTGTGCAGAAGGGTGCATAGGTCCCTGATCTGAGACCACTCCTCCAGCGTGATTTGCCCCACCTCTGAATCTCGTTGGCCCAGGCTATACGTCAGAACGTATTGCACCAGGGCTTGTCGGTGCTGCCACAGTCGCTGCAACATGTGCAGAGTTGAATTCCACCGGGTAGGCACATCGCATTTTAGCCGGTGAAGTGGCAGGCCCAACGACTTCTGTAGAGATGTAAGTCGCTGAGCTGCGGGATGCGAACAGCGGAAGTGAGCACACAGCGACCGTGCCCTCTGCAGAAGGCCATCTAGTCTGGGATAGTGGGCTAAAAATTGCTGGACAACCAGGTTCAACACGTGAGCCATACAAGGCACGTGTGTGACATTGCCCCGGCAAAGGGCCGCACCCAGGTTTGCAGCATTGTCGCACACGGCCTTCCCTGGTTTCAGGTCCAGTGGAGACAACCATTCATGAAATTGGTTCTCCAGAGCTGACCAAAACTCCTCAGCTGTGAGACTCACATTTCCCAGACATTTCAATGTAAAAACCGCCTGATGACGTTGAGCCCTACTGCCAGCATAGTAAGGAGGTGTGCAGGATCCCTTCTGCGCAGTTAGAAAGCTTGTGGCATGACCAGACAGGCTTTGGGTGCAGGTGGAAGACCGAGAGGAGATTGAGGAGGCAGAAGCAGTGGAGGAACTTTGACATAAAGAGGATTGACGCACAACTCGTGGGGACGGCAAGACTTGGACAGCAACCCCTTGTCCTGCTGTCACCATTGTTACCCAGTGCCCAGTCAGCGACATGTAACGCCCCTGTCCATGCCTACTCGTCCAAGTGTCTGTGGTGAAATGCACCCTGTCACACACAGAGTTTCTCAAAGAAGCGGTGATGTTGTGTGCGACATGCTGGTGGAGCGCAGGCACACCTTTCTTTGAGAAGTAGTGCCGACTGGGCATCTGGTACTGGGGCACTGCGACGGACATAAGGTCTCGAAAATCCTCTGTGTCCACCAGGCGGAAAGGCAGCATTTCTGTAGCCAAGAGCTTGCAGATGGTGAAATTCAACCTCTTAGCTTTCTCATGGCTAGGAGGAAATGGTCTTTTACTTGTCCACATCTGAGGGACCGAGGGCTGGCTATTATGCTTAGACGGGGTTGATAAGGGTGTCCCCGGCAAACGGCCGTCTGTGAGGAAGATGCAGGCGGACATGTTAGGTTGCCTTGATCCAAAGGTGGTGCTATCGATGTCGGACAGCGCTCAACACCAGCTGGTGTTACCACCTCCAAAGAAAATGATGACCTGCCAATCACGCTGTCTGTTGCGGGTAAAGAGGTGGCAGGTCTGCGCCCCAAAACAGGTGTGACTGCTGTCCCCCCAGTCACAGAGGATGAAGAGGCCGCGGATGCACAAGATATGGCAGACGGTGGTTGGCCCGGCCGGCTAGGCCGCATTGTAGCACACTGAGCTTCCCACTGCAACTTATGCTTCATGTCCATGTGCCGGTTCATGCATGAAGTACTCAAACTATGTATTTTTTGGCCTCTACTTAGCTTTTGCTGACAAATGTTACAGATAACACGAGTTGGGTCATCTTTATCGATCTGAAAAAATGCCCAGGCTATGCAAGGCTTAGCAACCATGCGACCTGAAGAGCCACCACGACTTGTGGTGAGAGGCAGAGTTGTGTTTGAGGATGCAGTAGTTGACGTGCTTCCAGTACTACGTCTCTGTCCAGGAAGGCGCAACCTGACCTCGTCGTCACTAGCATCTTCCTCCACCTCCTCTGCTGACCTCATCTCTTGGCTGACTGTGGGTTGACAGTAAGTGGGATCTCCAACCTCATCATCATCACCCTGTGCGTTATCAAACCCGTCGTCCTCAGAGCCAACCTGTTCCTGCCCTGACAAAAAACTAAAGTTGTCGCTCCAATCAGGTATTTGAGTCTTATCATCGTCTTCCTCATTGTCTCCACCAACAGGAGTTACAGTTTGGGAATGAGGGTCTACATTATGGTCAGAACCTTCTGCGTCTGGTCCTGGATCCGACTCATAAAGATTCTGGGCATCAGTGCAGATCATTTCCTCGTCTGGATTCACAGAAGCGCTGGAGTCGACCTCTGATTCCCAGGCTATAGTATGAGTAAACAGCTCTGCAGACTCAACCATCTGTTCTACCTCATACTCAGACGGGCAGCTGGAGATTTGGGAGCTGTGAGGAAGCAAGTGCGATTGGGGTGACACCTTTGAGGACTGGAGTATTTGTGATATTGAAGTTGATGTGGAGGAGAGCCCACTTAAAGGAGCACTTGATATCCGTTGAAGCACCTGCTGTTTTTGTGCCTCATCTGGAATTTGTAGCGATTGGCGTGGCCGTAAGAAAGGGATCTTATCACATTGTCCGCTAAAAGAAGTAGACATTTTAGTTTGGCTGGAAGATGGTCTTTCTTCTGCAGATGTTACTGTTGCTTTAACACCTACCCCACGGACACAACCTTTTTTCCCCTTCCCAACACGCCTATTCCCCTTTCCACCAGCAGCAGGCCTTTTTCCACTCATTTTGGTGGTTAACTAATTCACAACTCTGGAGTTGTTTGCACAAAAAAACAATGGATGGGAACCGAGCAGAGCTGAGTGGCCAAACTGTGGTATTAGGCCAAAACTATTGGCTGGGTTAGATGCAGAAAAAAATATATTCAGTTTGCAACCTGATGGAGGTCTGTATAGATGGATTAATAGAACAAGTCCCACACACAGCTAGAAGCCCAATATTTTTTCAGCGGTAGATGCAAAAAAAAATATATTCAGTTTGCAACCTGATGGAGGTCTGTATAGATGGATTAATAGAACAAGTCCCACACACAGCTAGAAGCCCAATATTTTTTCAGAGGTAGATGCAGAAAAAAATATATTCAGTTTGCAACCTGATGGAGGTCTGTATAGATGGATTAATAGAACAAGTCCAACACACAGCTAGAAGCCCAATATTTTTTCAGAGGTAGATGCAGAAAAACATATATTCAGTTTGCAACCTGATGGAGGTCTGTATAGATGGATTAATAGAACATGTCCCACACACAGCTAGAAGCCCAATATTTTTTCAGAGGTAGATGCAGAAAAAAATATATTCAGTTTGCAACCTGATGGAGGTCAGTATAGATGGACTAATACAACAAGTCCCACACACAGCTAGAAGCCCAATATTTTTTCAGAGGTAGATGCAGAAAAAGATATATTCAGTTTGCAACCTGATGGAGGTCAGTATAGATGGACTAATACAACAAGTCCCACACACAGCTAGAAGCCCAATATTTTTTCAGAGGTAGATGCAGAAAAAAATATATTCAGTTTGCAACCTGATGGAGGTCTGTATAGATGGATTAATAGAACAAGTCCCACACACAGCTAGAAGCCCAATATTTTTTCAGAGGTAGATGCAGAAAAAAATATATTCAGTTTGCAACCTGATGGAGGTCTGTATAGATGGATTAATAGAACAAGTCCCACACACAGCTAGAAGCCCAATATTTTTTCAGAGGTAGATGCAGAAAAAAATATATTCAGTTTGCAACCTGATGGAGGTCTGTATAGATGGATTAATAGAACAAGTCCCACACACAGCTAGAAGCCCAATATTTTTTCAGAGCTAGATGCAGAAAAAAATTATATTCAATTTGCAACCTGATGGAGGTCAGTATAGATGGACTAATAGAATGATGCTATGCCCAAAAGATTTTACTTCACTAGGTGCAGTAAAAAAATTGGTATTCTATACACAGGTGGTATATCTTGCAACACAGATAGGCTACTCCACTGACTAACACACTCTGCAATAGGCCAAAAAGGATTAGCTTTGCTAGATTCAGCCAAATGCTGTGAAAAAAACTTGCACAGCACTGGCACAGACCTGCCTGGCAAAAACTGATAGGAACTGATGTAACCTAGTCCTGAAAAGGACTCCAATTACAATTAGTCTTTACTCCCACAATCTATCTATTTAAGAGCACAGACCTGCCTGATAAAAGTCGTAGGAAATGCTGTAACCTAGTCCTTAAAAGGACTGCAATCACAACTATTCCCTACTCCCACGCTATCTGTAGATTTGTGCGAAAATTGGCTTGAAATTAACAAGGTATAGCGCACACAGCAACAGCGGTGCCGTCTAACACGCAGCTGCAGCAGTGAGAAAATGGTGGCGACGGGGAAAATGGCTTGGTCTTATAGGGCAAGGACATGTGACATACACTGCCAATGACACATGCCCTTGCTTGTGTGAAAAAAAGCACTTCGCTCCGTGTGTGCGCTGCTGATAGGCTGACAGACTGCACCTCCCCACTGCAAATGCGGGAAAGAGAAAAAAAAATGGAGATCTTCATTGTTCCTGCAGAGATCCATCCCCTGCTCCTCCCCCCACCCCGCTGTACACTCAAACTGCGTATTAACATTAATTTTCATCATTACTGAGAAAAAATCCAGTTATGATTTTGGTGCACGAACAGTTATCGAACATAACCTCGAACAGCCGAATTTTTCTCAAATTGTTCGTGTTCGCCGAACGGCTCGAACACCGCCCAAAACAGCTCGAATTTGAGATTGGCGAACAGTTCGAGTAGAACAACGCTCATCTCTAGTCATTACCCTTTAAAGGATGTTCCTTGACATATTTCCCAAGAAAATCCATTTTGGTTTCGTTTTTGTATGTTTTATTGTGAGTCCATAAAAGTGGCATAATACTCTGACCACGTTGCTGACAGCAGTGATCTGGGAGTCAGAGATGCTTCCAGCGGGCTTCCCCATGCTGTTCCCATGTAATTTGAGCACTGTTTGAATCAATTTGGGAAATTTTTAGGCCCTCTGCAGACCGCCAGGTGGAGCGGCCTGAAAAATGCTCGAGTTTCCCATAGACTTACATTGGGCTCGTTGCTCGGGTCGAGCACCCGAGTTTTCCAATTTGCTCAACCCGAGCAACGATTACCCGAGCATGTTAGTGCTCACTCATCACTAGTCTCAGGCAAGAATATGGTGTGTCTGCTGAAGATAGGAAACAAGCCATAACCCTAGGCACCTAGAATGCATGTTTGGTAGTGTGCACTTTAGCAGTTTTTACAAGTTTTTAATTCTTTGCTAGTCTACTGTCCAGACCTGGTATAGCGGGTTTTTAGGAATACCACTTTAACTTGTTTTTAAAAAACTGTGTAAAAGTACAACTTGACAGTGACTTTATTTGTCCAAGTTTTTTGCGGTACCACTTACTGTTCTTTACAATAAATAAATGCAAAATTACAGACGCTAATCTTGTACCAGTAATTCCCTGGAGCAACCATTTGCCCACACAATTTCAGCTTCCACTTCCACCAGTAGAAATTGCTCTCTACCAGTTTGAGATTGTAATGACATTTGTTCAAGCCCCTGGCAACCAGTCCTCATACAATGCTAAACTTGTTGGACCTAAATACTTTCTAAAAGTTCAACAATGTGCTTTTAGAATGTATTATTAATTTATTTAGTTATTATGTATTTAGTTAGTACCGTATTTTTCGGACTATAAGACGCAATTTTTTTCCCCCAAGTTTAGGAGGAAAATGGGGAGTGCGTCTTATGGTCCGAACCTTACCACATACTTGCGGTGGTGCGTGCGGGGGCAGGGCCGATGCATTGGAGCAGCGGTGGGTGCGGCGGCGAGGCAGAGCGTCTGTGCGGCGGCGAGGCAGAGTGGATGTGCAGCACTGCGGCGGCGAGGCAGAGCGGCGGTGGGTGCACAGTGAGCTGCGGGAAAATGGCCACCCAAGCCAGCGCATGCACCTTCTGGGAGCTCGGGCGGCCATTTTTCTGTGGATCACAGCTTCATGAAGATAGCCGCGACCACTGGAAAGCCGCACCGCAGCACCCACCACCGCTTTGCCGCACCGCTGCACAGCCACAGCCACTGGAAAGCAGCGCACGCTGCTCACAGGCCCAGGACTCGGCCCTGGCCCCATCCGGACCACAGGTCCCAGCCAGGCCACAGCCAGGCTCCAGCCCCAGCCAGGCTCCAGCCCCAGCACAGGCCCAGGCCCCAGGCCCCACCACAGGCCCAGGCCCCAGCACAAGTCCACGCACAAGCACAGGCCCAGGCCCAACCACAGGTCCAGGCCCCAGGCCCTACCACGGGCCCAGACCCCAACACAGGCCCGGGCCCCAGCCCTACCACAGGCCTTGGCCCCACCACAGGCCCTGGCCCCACCACGGCCCCAGGGCCCGCCACAGGCCCCACCACAGGCCATAGGCCCCAGGCCCCATCAAAGACCCAGGCCCAGGTCCCACCACAGGCCTATGCCCCAGACCCCACCACAGGCCCACGCCTCACTTCCACCTGCTTCCTGAAGGACCCTGCCTGCTGTGACCCTCGCTCCAAAGCTTCCCAGGTAAGATACCTATTCAGTCTATAAGACAAACCCGCTTATGCTAAAAAATATTTTTTTCCTATTTTCCACCCCAAAATTTGGGGTGCGTCTTATGGTCTGGTGCGTATATACTGGCTGTTTAGCCTCTGGAATACTGTTGTCAACTGTGATAATGACAAACAAGTGGTTATAAGATTGATACAGGAGCTTTTGTCACCTTATTGTTACCCTCATCACTTTACAGTATGTGGATAGAACGCTACACTAATATCCCAACATTTACAAAAATAAATAAATGAAATAAACTTACCATCGGGTTTTATCAAATCTGCAAAATTAACAAGGAAAAACATTTTAAAGCATAACAGAATGTTAATAACTGGATATGAGGTACAAAGTTTTGGTTTTGCCCTAGTTCTTGGTTGGCATATTTATTATGAAAAAAAGACTTGTTTGGGCCTTTATGAACTGCTGAGAGAATGTAGTCATTGCCTCCATTGAAAGTGTTCATAAAATCACTTGTCTCTGCAGATCAAATCTACACACCTCAACATTGAAATTGCAACACCAAGAAGGAAATGTTGTGAAATTATGGAAATCACAGGATCGATAGTAATGAAATGATATGGAAATGATCTGCAGCTGATAGGGAACTAGTGATTTACAGAAATCACTCTATGGAAGTAGGATGCACGTTTTGTAGTGAACATTCCAGCAGTTTTTACTCATACTGAATGATCTCTTATTAATTCCATAGAATCATAGAATCATAGAATCATAGAATCATAGAATGGTAGAGTTGGAAGGGACCTCCTGGGTCATCTGGTCCAACCCCCTGCTCAAAGCAGGATTCACTAGATCATCTCAGATAGATGTCTGTCCAGCCTCTGTTTGAAGACGTCCATTGAAGGGGAACTCACCACCTCTCGTGGCAGCCTGTTCCACTCATTAATCACCCTAACTGTCAAAAAGTTTTTTCTAATATCTAATCTGTGTCTCCTCCCATTTAGTTTCATCCCATTGCTTCTAGTCTTTCCTTGTGCAAATGAGAATAAAGATGATCCTTCTACAATGTGACAGCCCTTGACATATTTGTAGACAGCTATTAAGTCTCCTCTCAGTCTTCTTTTTTGCAAACTAAACATTCCCAAATCCTGCAACCGTTCCTCATAGGACATGGTTTGCAGACCAGTCACCATTCTGGTCGCTCTTCTCTGAACTTGCTCCAGTTTGTCTATGTCTTTTTTAAAATGTGGTGCCCAAAACTGTACACAGTATTCCAGATGAGGTCTGACCAAAGAGGAGTAAAGACCGATAATGACTTCACGTGATCTAGACTGTATGCTTCTGTTAATACATCCCAGAATTGTATTTGCCTTTTTTGCTGCTGCATCACACTGTTGACTCATGTTCAGTCTATGATCTATTAGTATACCTAAGTCTTTTTCACATGTACTGTTGCTTAGCTCTATTCCTCCCATTCTGTATATGCTTTTTTCATTTTTATTGCCCAGATGTAGTACTTTGCATTTTTCCCTGTTAAAAACCATTCTGTTGGTTGCTGCCCACTGCTCCAGTTTATTTAGGTCTTTTTGAATCCTCTCTCTCTCTTCTCTAGTATTAGCTATCCCTCCTAGCTTTGTGTCATCAGCAAATTTAATCAGTTTACCCTCAATTCCTTCATCTAAATCATTGATAAAGATGTTGAACAATACAGGTCCCAGGACGGAGCCCTGTGGTACCCCACTTGAGACATTCATCCAGCTGGATGTGAAGCCATTTACAACCACCCTTTGAGTCCGATCACTAAGCCAGTTATGAATCCACCTAACAGTTGCCTGGTCCATTGCATACTTGGTCATTTTTTCAATAAGGATGGTGTGAGATACTTTGTCAAATGCTTTGCTGAAGTCAAGATATACTATATCTACAGCATTTCCCTGATCCACCCAGTCAGTGATTCTGTCATAGAAGGAAATTAAGTTAGTTTGACATGACTTGTTAGTTACAAACCCATGCTGACTCTGGTTAATCACTTCATTCTTATCCATGTACTTACATACATGTTGTTTAATAATTTGTTCAAAGATCTTTCCTGGTATAGAAGTCAGACTCACCGGCCTATAGTTCCCTGGGTCCACCTTCTTCCCCTTTTTGAAGATAGGAACAACATTTGCTCTTCTCCAGTCTTCTGGGACTTCTCCTGTTCTCCAAGAATTTTCAAAGATTATGGAGAGTGGTTCTAAAATTTCTTCTACGATCTCCTTCAGTACTCTGGAGTGTAATTCATCTGGACCTGGAGACTTGAACTCATTTATGTTAGCTAAATATTCCCTCACAATCTTTCTGTTTACAGTTAACTTGGATTCCTCTATTCCTTTAAAAGGACAGTGAAGATCAGTTGATGTTACATTTTCTTTCTGAGAGAAAACAGATGCAAAATAGGAATTAAAAAGTTCGGCCTTCTCAACATCCTCTCTTACCATTTCTCCATTTTCATCCTGTAAAAATCCTATAGCATCTTTGACTTTTCTTTTACTTTTGACATACCCCCAAAATCCTTTTTTATTGCTTTTGACATCTCTTGCAAGCCTTAATTCATTGTCAGCTTTAGCTAACCTGATACGTGCCCTGCAGGATCTGCAGACTGCATTATAATCTTCTTTAGATATGCCTCCCTCTTTCCATTTAATAAACATTTCTTTCTTTCTTATTAGCATGTGTTTAAGTTCTGTGTTCATCCATCCTGGTTTCCTTAAATGCTTCCCATTCTTCCTACTTTTCGGGATTGTTAACGATTGTGCTTTGAGAATCTCATTTTTAAAAATTTCCCATTCTTCCTGGACATTTTTGTCCTTAAGGACATCCAGCCATTGGATCCCTCCTATTCTCTTTCTGAGTCTCTTAAAATCTGCCTTTCTAAAATCTAACCTTGAAGTCTGAGTCTTCACATGTCTTCCTCCTCTAGTTATCCAAAATTCTATAATAGCATGATCGCTGCCTCCTAGGGTCCCAGCCACCTTTACCTCCTCAACCATTTCCTCCCTGTTTATAAGGATTAGATCCAAAGTAGCAGATCCCCTTGTTTTCTCCCCTACCTTTTGGAAGATAAAGTTGTCAGCAAGAGAGGATAAGAATTTGCTTGACCTGTTAGTTTTACTTGAGAGAGATTCCCAACAAATGTCTGGATAGTTGAAATCTCCCATGACCACTACGTCATATTTTTTGGAGAACTTGGTCATTTGATACATAAAGAGTTCATCCATATCTTCAGCTTGCCCAGGTGGCCTGTAGTAAATGCCTACAATGGTGTCCTTTCCGTTGTTCTCTCCTTGTATTCTTACCCAAACAGTTTCCACAGAACTCCCAGTCTCTGAAGCTTCAATCTCTGTGCAGATATACGCTTTTCTAACATACAATGCAACACCTCCTCCTCGTTTATCAAGTCTGTTTCTTGCAAATAAGTTGTATCCTTTTAGCCTTTTATTCCAATCATGTGTATCGTCCCACCAAGTTTCAGTGATTCCAATGACATCATATTCCTTTTCCTGCATTAGTAGTTCCAATTCTCCTTGTTTGTTGCCCATGCTTTGTGCATTTGTATAAAAACATTTTAGTTTGTGATTGGTTTCTCTTCCTCCCATATTTTTATTATTTAAATTGTTTTGTCTTTGTTCTTCCTTTCCACTTCCAGTAGCAGAGATCTCAATAGTATTTGTCAGCTGTATGGCTTTTTCTGGCCTTTTGCTTCCCTTCCCACATTGTTCTAGTTTAAAGCTCTTCTGATGAGTGTAGCAAGGCGACTTCCAAATACATGTTTTCCAGTCTTCGTAAGGTGCACCCCATCTCTAGCAAGTAGTCCATCGTATAGGTAATTCATTCCGTGATCCAGAAATCCAAATCCTTGTTGACGGCACCATCGACGTAGCCAGTTGTTCACCTGTAGAATCTTATTCCACCTCATTGTTCCATGGCCATCCACTGGGAGGATGGATGAGAAGACCACCTGCGCTCCCAATTCTTTCACTTTCTTGCCTAAGTCTTCAAAGTCACTGCAGATGGTTTCCAGGTCCTTTCTTGCGGTGTCATTTGTCCCCACATGTATTAGCAGGAATGGGTAGTGATCTGTAGGTCTGAAGAGTCTTGATATCCTGTCAGACACATCTTTAATTTTTGCTCCTGGAAGACAGCACATTTCTCTTGAGGTTATGTCTGGTCTGCAGATAGCCACCTCTGTTCCTCTTAACAGGGAATCCCCCATGACCACCACTCTCCGTTTTTTCTTCACAACATTCTTCTTTCTCCATCCAGGAGGATTCTGAGGGCTTACAAGGTTATTCATTGCTGGCAAAGTCTTATTTTGCTGTATTTCTTCATGGTTCTCCTGCGTGAGAGCCTGGTACTGGTTCCTGAGCAGTATGGGTGCTGACTGCCTCTCGATCCTCCTGCTTCTGTGGGTCACATGCTTCCATTCCTCTGTTTCGTCAGGTGCAGTTAGAATTTCTTCTCTTTCTGAATCATGAAGAGATAATTCTGCTCTGTCTAAGAACTCTTCACCTTCCTTAATGATTTTCAAGGTAGTTAACCTCTCTTCTAGATTTCGCAACTTTTCCTCCAACAGGGACACAAGCTTGCATTTCTGGCATGTGAAGTTTGGCTTTTCCACTGGCAAGTCTGTGAACATGTAGCAGGATATGCAGCTCACCAAATGGCTCCTGGACTCTTCCATGTTCTTATTGTTAATGTTCTGAAAACAGTGAAAAAAGCTTAAAAAAAAAAAAAAAGCTTCAAAATGCGCGCGCCAGTAGGCGCGCGGTTTACCGATGTCCTCTTTTCAGCTCCAACAGCCAAAATCCAGTGTTCTTTGAGCTCGCGGAGACTCTTCACTTACCCCAAAATGCAGTGGGAATATGCCAATTATCTCCTCAGGACTCCTCCCCTGGTTTGTGCAAAAGTGCAATAAAATCCTTAGGAGTTGCACTTTAACTTGTATATACAAACAGTTCAAGCTGATGAAAGTTTGTTTTTAGCACATTCACCTGGTACTTCTTACATTGTTCTTGGCTAGCAGAAGGAGCATAACTATACATGCTTATTGTATAACAATAATCCCTTGGATTAATTAATTCCTATTCCACCTACAGCAAAAACTCTCCCCTCAATGTTACTTTCTAATGGCAGTTGTCAACAGGCAACCAGTCCTTATACAAAGCTAAACAGTAGAGTCTTTCATTTACAGCTGACAGTATATAGCTACTATCTCCCTGGCAGGCAGTCTCAAATTCATCAGCCCCTGAGGATCTATCTTGATGAGACTTTTGAGGAGCTCTATCTGCATGACCCTTCTAACTCGTGCAGTCTCTCTCAACCAGCTAGAAGGCTGCATGCTGTCAGCATTGACAAAAAAACATTGGTTCGAGTGCTGTCTGAAAAAACATTGGATAGCAATAGTCCGATATACATGATTATGTGAGCGAGCCCTAAAGGGCAGAGCAGTAAGTGTAAAAACAGTTATTGAAGTTTTATGCACTTCTTGGTTCAGTCCTGGTGGTCAGACTATGCTTTAAGACTGCTGCATGGGTGGATATAGACAGAAAAGGGCCCCTGTGCATGAACTATACATGGGCCCTTTACAATCTAAAAATTCTCATAATCCACAATTCTACCTTCTTTGGAGATGGTGGTGGGCCCCTTTAACTGCTGGAACCCTTTGCACCTGCACAGTTGGCATCAATGATATGTCCACCACTCAATGGCTAAATTATCTTGCCCAAACTAACTTTAGGTTAACGTTAACCACTTTGAAATAGACCCTTCCCATGAGCTGTATTCCTAGGTTATGCCATCTACTTGCCTAAAGAATCTCAGGCAAGAATATGGTGTGTCTGCAGCAGATAGGAAACAAGCCATAACCCTAGGCACCTAGAATGCATGCTTGGCAGTGTGCACTTCAGCAGTTTTTACAAGTTTTTAATTCTTTGCTAGTCTACTGTCCAGACCTGGGATAGCGGCTTATTAGGAATACCACTTTAACTTGTTTTTAAAAAACTGTGTAAAAGTACAACTTGACAGTGACTTTATTTGTCCAAGTTTTTTGTGGTACCACTTACTGTTCTTTACAATAAATAAATGCAAAATTACGGACGCTAATCTTGTACCAGTAATTCCCTGGAGCAACCATTTGCCAACACAATTTCAGCTTCCACTTCCACCAGTAGAAATTGCTCTCTACCAGTTTGAGATTGTAATGACATTTGTCCAAGCCCCGGGCAACCTTTTCTCATACAATGCTAAACTTGTGGACCTAAAAACTTTCTAAAAGTTCAACAATGTGCTTTTAGATTGTATTATTAATTTATTTAGTTATTATGTATTTAGTTAGTACCGTATTTTTCGGACCATAAGACGCACTTTTTTTCCCCCAAGTTGAGGAGGAAAATGGGGGGTGTGTCTTTTGGTCCGAACCTTACCACATACTTGCGGTGGTGGGTGTGGCGTCAAGACCGATGCAGCAGAGTGGCGGAGGGTGTGGCGATGAGGCAGAGCGTCTGTGCGGCGGCGAGGCAGAGTGGATGTGCAGCGCTGCGGTGGCTAGGCAGAGCGGCGGTGGGTACACAGTGATCTACGGGAAAATGGCCACCCGAGCCAGCGCATGCGCCTTCTGGGAGCTCGGGTGGCCATTTTTCTGTGGATCACAGCTTCATGAAGATAGCCGTGACCACCGGAAAGCCGCACCGCAGCACCCACCAACCCTCTGCCGCACCTCTGCACAGCCGCAGCCACCGGACAGCAGCGCACGCCACTCACAGGCCCAGGACCCGGCCCCGGCCCCATCCAGACTACAGGCCCCAGCCAGACCACAGCCAGGCTCCAGCCCCAGCACAGGCCCAGGCCCCACCACAGGTCAAGGCCCCAGGCCCCACCACAGGCCCAGGCCCCAACATAGGCCCAGGTCCCAGCCCTACCACAGGCCTAGGCCCCACCACAGGCCCAGGCCCCACCACAGGCCCCACCACAGGCCCCAGAGCCCACCACAGGCCCCACCACAGGCCACAGGCCCCAGGCCTCATCACAGGCCCAGGTCCCACCACAGGCCCAGGCCCCACCACAAGTCCAGGCCCCACTTCCACCTGCTTCCTGAAGAACCCTGCCTCCTGTGACCCTCGCGCCAAAGCCTCGCAGGTAAGATACCTATTCAGACTATAAGACAAACCCCCTTCTTATAAAAAATATTTTTTTCCTATTTTCAACCCCAAAATTTGGGGTGCGTCTTATGGTCCGATGCGTCTTATAGTCCGAAAAATACAGAAATTATTACTTTAATTTCTATGTTACCCTATTAAATTCTGTAAGTGCTTAAAAGTGAACTCTGACTGATGTGTCGAGATAGCTAATATTCTGGCTGTTTAGCCTCTGGAATATTGCTGTCAACTGTGATAATGACATACAAGTGGTTATATGATTGATACAGGAGCTTTTGTCACCTTATTGTTACCCTCACCACTTTATGTGGATAAAACCCTACACTAATATCCCAACATTTACAAAAATAAATAAATGAAATAAACTTACCATCGGGTTTTATCAAATCTGCAAAATTAACAAGGAAAAACATTTTAACGCATAACAGAATGTTAATGACTGGATATGAGGTACAAAGTTTTGGTTTTGACCTAGTTCTTGGTAGGCATATTTATTATGAAAAAAAGACTTGTTTGGGCTTTTATGAACTGCTAAGAGAATGTAGTCATTGACTCCATTGAAAGCGTTCATAGAATCACTTGTCTCTGCAGATCAAATCTACACACCTCAACATTGAAATTGCAACACCAAGAAGGAAAAGTTGTGAAATTATGGAAATCACAGAATCGATAGTAATGAAATGATATGGAAATGATCTGCAGCTGATAGGGAACTAGTGATTTACAGAAATCACTATATGTAAGTAGGATGCACGTTTTGTAGTGAACAATCCAGCAGTTTTTACTCATACTGAATGATCTCTTAATTATGTTAGTCTACAGTCCACAAGTGCAATAAAATCCTTAGGAGTTGCACTTTAACTTGTATATACAAACAGTTCAAGCTGATGAAAGTTTGTTTTTATCACATTCACCTGGTACTTCTTACATTGTTCTTGGCTAGCAGAAGGAACATGACTACACATGCTTATTGTATAAAAATAATTCCTTGGATTAATTAATTCCTATTCCACCTACAGCAAAAACTTTCCCCCCAATGTTACTTTTTATAATGGCATTTGTCAACAGGCAACCAGTCCTTATACAAAGCTAAACAGTAGAGTCTTTCATTTACAGCTGACAGTATATAGCTACTATCTCCCTGGCAGGCAGTCTCAAATTCATCAGCCCCTGAGGATCTATCTTGAAGAGACTTTTGAGGAGCTCTATCTGCATGACCCTTCTAACTTGTGCAGTCTCTCTAAAACAGCTAGAAGGCCTTCGTTTGTCCCCAAGCTCCAGTCATTACATGGCCTCTGTTTTAGAGCCCACAAATAATAAATGCATTATGTATTTTAGTCATTATTATTATTGTTCCTTAAATTACTACATTCTTTTACTAAATCTTTAAAGAGTTCAATATTGTTAGACTTCTGAATGATTTGTGAAGATATCAATCATCTTGATTGTTTAACTTTTCGGATATCAAAGTCATCAGTAATAACAACAAGCAAGAGGCTAAAAAGAGGGAGATGGTTACCCTATCAGTTTCCCCATAGCCTTATAAAGAGTAAATTTTACATTGACAATAAAAATTAAACTTACAATAGGACTTTTCATAACCTTAGAAATTAATAGGGAAAAATATTTTAATATACCAAGAGATTTGAATAACTAGATATGAGTCACAAAATTTCGGTGTTACTCTCACCCTTGTTAAGAACTCTCTCTTTATAAAGGTATAAGGCCACATGCACACTTTCAGTATTACATCAGTATTTGTAAGCCAAAACCAGGTGTGGAACAATCAGAGGAAAAGTATATTAGAAACAGGTCACCACTTCTGCATTTTTCACCCACTCCAGGTTTTGGCAAATACTGAGGTAAAAAACTCACCAAATACTCAACATGTGCACGTGGCCTCACGAGCAGAGTAGTAAATGAAGAGCAGTTGAAAACAATTTACGTTTAGTTCTTAGTCCAGTCCTGATGGTTACACTGTGCTTTCAAATTGTCTGAATTATCTTGCCCGACCCATGTGCCACTATGTGTCTAAGGTAGTAGCTTTTTCCCTTAGAAAATATATCCTACCTTGATGTTGTGTGGGCCACAGGCAATCAGACCTCATGTAAGCCTAAACATGTTGGGACCTTTCAAATACATCTGACATTATATAGCCACTATTTCCCTGACAAGCAATCTCAGCCTCTGAGGGTCTATCTCCAAGTGACACCACTGAGGATTTCTTTCTTCGAGTGCTTTCTAACTCTTGCATCTCCCAACAGCTAGATGGATTTCATTTCTACTTTAAGGGGTTTCCCACAAGCAAAAGTTCATTTTAATCAATGGATCTTGGAACAATAATAACTTCCACAATTGGATGTATTTAAATTAAATGTTCCTGTGCTCAGATAATCTTATAAATGTGCCCCTGCTGTGTAATGGCTGTGTCTGACCATACAGGAGCATGGTCTGATTATATCACATCTCCTCTTCATGAGAACAAAATTTTGCATCATCCAGTTCCCTCAGAGTATATTCAATGTCTTCCTTGCGAATAAACTCCACACATAATTGACGAGAAGTGACTCATATCCATTGCGTCCTCAGCATCCTGTGGTTCCTGAATTAAATCCGATGAGTGTTGGTGGCCTGGTATTCAATCCGTTGAAGCTGGCACAGCTACTGTAGTTGCTGTTTCTTATTGCTGCTGTATATCCTCTTTGGTCCTCCTCCCAAAGCCGGGCTGGTAGGGTTGGACATGGTAGCATCCGAAACCCGCAGTGTATGCCTCACCTATGCTCTGTTTACATGCCTTTCTAGTTGTGGAGCCCTTTGAACAGTGTGTGCTATCACCAGTCCCCTTGCAGCTCCCCCAGATCCGCTAGGCTGAGTAGCATCCCACTGCTGCCACCAAAATGTGAAGACACAGGGTCTTCCATGGGCAGAATACCACTTAGACAACACAGGGTAAGGGTAAAACAGCGAGGCAATAATATATTGAACCACCAAAGAAACACATACAATCGAAATTCACTCACTAGCCAAGAGCACATAATCTTCACCATGATCCTCCTTCCTCCTACCATGGCAAGACACATGAGACAAGTGATCCCACACTCGGTCACTTGGAGGAGCTCTTTATGTTTCCATTTATTGATTTTGGTCTCTCGCCCTGTACATTTCAAGAGGAACATGAGGAGATCATGTGTAGTGATGCCCAAATATTTGAGCAGCCACGGTCAGAATAAGACAACACCACTACATCTTCCCCTGTGCTACGTGCTTGCACCTGTTGTTGCACATTCGCTAGCACCGTCAGCAACCGCGTCCAGTTCCTTGTCCCAGAGCAGAATTCAACTGTCCCTCCACCAGGTCTTGGAGCGGAAATGAAAATACCCAGCCACGCATCCACAGGCTCAAACATTAAACAAACACATTTCCAGACTGCTTGCCCTGGAAACATTGCGGTTTAGGCTTGTTGACACTGGGGCTTTCCGTATCCTTATGGCGGTGGCCATCCCTTGGTGCTGAGTACCCATTCGCCACTATTTTTCTCCATTAGCCGTCACCTTCTTACTCCAGCACATGTTCCAGAACATCACCTGTGCCCTGACCAACAAAGTTACTGGAAGGTCCACACGTGGACAAGTGCTTGTGGCCAGGGAGGCTATATTTCTTTGAAGGCACACTGGGTGAACCTTGTGGAGACCAGTGCCGAGTTAGACCCTGGGATGGCACAGTGCTTCCAATGCCAAGGATTGCAGGCCCTAGTTCCATCAGGGCTGCCTGAACCTCCTACACCAGATCCTGCACCCCCTCCTACGTCTCTTCCTCCATCTCTGAATTGTCATCTCGGAAAACAATGTCAATATCAGTCAGAAGCTGAAAGCACTGCAACACTGCCTTGGTGAAGCAGCAACAGGCTCTGCTGAAACCAATTTGTTTAGATTAAAAACAGCACACCACCACAGAGTCATGGAACGGTATAACAGACCAAACAAATGTGTGGCTCTCGCCGCTGAACTTACAACCAGGCATAATTGAGTGTGATAATAGCCGTAACCTGATGGCGGTTCTGAAGCTTGGCAAGCTCACGTACATACTATACCTGGCCCATGTGCTCAACTTAAAGGTTCAGCGGTTTCTGAAAACCTACCCAGATTTGCCAGAGCCACTTGTGAAGGTACGCCGCGTATGCGGCAATTTCCGCAAGTCAGCTACAGCTGCTGCCGGCCTGGCAGTGCTGCAGCAGCGCTTGCATGTGTCAGCTCAACCAATTGGTGTACGACGTGACTCCACGCTGGAACTCCACATTGTATAATTTGGCAAGGGTTTGTGAACAGCAGAGGGCAGAAGTTGAATACCAGCTACAACATGTTCGTCGGTATTCCGGTCAGCCTTCGCACATAGCAACCAACGAGTGGACATGGATGGTTGACATCTGAGGTTCAACGAAAGTTTGAGAAATCAACCAAGATAGTGGACAGCGATGATGCCAAAATAAGTGTAACCACCCCCTTCGGATTCTACTCAAATGCTCGCTGCTCACAATTAAAGAGGAAAACAAAAGAAAAGAACCACCAAACGAAAATGTATATCATTTGAAATGAATATTGGAATCCAGTCTCTGGCATAAAATCCAATGTTGGAGATCAGCACAAGTACCATGAATGGCAGACCATTCGGTATAATTGCACTAAAAGAAAAAAGGAGAACAACCGAACATCTGGTCCCTAAGTAAATTAATGGAGGGGCAATTTATAGATAATAAAATACCTTTATTAACATAGTGGTACACCATAAAAGGAGAGAATTACGTACGCAGATAGGCATATATGTTACTTCAAAATTAGACATAAAAGGAACCAATTAGGACAAAAGGTCCTCTATCCATACTGTCCTCTAAGTAAAAAAGAAAAATAAGGAAACAGATAATACCCAAATGAGGACAAAAAAAAGGGGGGAAGGGGGGGAGGAAGGGGGGGGGGAACTGGTAAGGTACTAGGGCACAAGGGAAATGCTATATGGTCATATAACCTATATAAGGAATGAATATGGCAATGCTACAATGTCATATAGGAAAAAATCATACAAAGTATGTCAAAATTATACCAGAAAAATATATATGTAGTCATATGTCCCAAGAAAAGTATAAGTGCCAGGAATAAAGTTTGTCCAACAAATAAGGGAGAATGGACAGAGGTCCAAAGGTCGATATATCAAACATTCAAGTCATCTCATACCTGTGGGTAATAAGCCAGCTACGCAGCTGGCTTATTACAAAAATTTCCATCTGACAACACTGGCGGCAGAGGTCATAGATCCTTGGGCAACCAAGGAGGAGAGACGAAGGAGACATACACCAGGTCCAACAGAGGCAGGGGAACACTATCAAAGGTCTGGTACAGTTTCATTAGAGCCTCCAAGCGCCAAGGCCCTGATGCATGGGGTAGTCTGACAAAGAGGGAAAAGTTTTGGAAGATGGTGAAGGAGTACCTATCCGATCGTATCAGCATCCACTGTGATTCTTTTGTGCCCTACAACTATTGGGTATCCAAGCTGGACATGTGGCATGAACTTGGAGGTAATGGCCTGCTCTGCAGGCAGCGTTTTGTCAGAACCTGTCAACTGAAAATGCTGACAGGCAGACTCTAATCAAAATGAACATGGCCTGGATTGGCCCAGACTTCTCAATCCCACCTGATAACAGCAGCAAAACATAAAGCCAATTCAAATGTTCCTTTTTTTCTCGTGTTTTCCCATGCATCCCTTCCCACTCAAAAAAAGTGCATATGGTTCATGATTCCTTCTTTTTCTTGTCCTCTTCCTCCTCCACAGGGTAATCTTCCTTCTAATTTTTGACAGTCCTTGAATTTTCACAATGGGGAAAATGTTTTCTGAGGCCCTCCTCTATGTGTCTTCAGGGGTGTGTTGCATTCCCTCCTTCTAATTTTTGGCAGCCCTTGCACATAGTGTATAGATTTTATGAGTCTAGGAGTCCCACTAGCTAACAATTTTAACAAAATGTGTATGAGGCCCTCCTTCATGTCTAATATTAGGTGTATCAGAATCCCTCTTCCTTCTAATTTTTGGCAGTCCTTGCATTTTGTGCATATGTGGCACCCCAGGAGTCCGGTTGCCACAGTGGCATTGCCTCCCTCACAAGGGAGTGATGCCATGCCTGGAAGCAAGGAGGGATCCCCTAATCAGGTTTTGCTAGCATGCAACACTTTCTTGGCTCCAGACCAGCAAGGGAATCTCCTCCCCTTAGCAACTGCATCTGGAGGCGGGGTAAGTTAGTGTGAGGAGAACAGACAGGAGTTGGAGTCAGGACGTTGACTAGGAAAGACCTAGGGAGTGGAGCTGCACGGCAGTTCACCCCAGAGGAGAGAAGTGCAGAAGAACCAGACACCGGAGTCTGAGGTTGTGGGGCACTGAAGGCCCAGCAGCAGAAACCGTAGAGCAGGAGACTGCAGGTCTCCTGGCCCATCAGATGCCTGGAGGCTCAGCAGCATGATAGGGCCCAGCACCGCCACATGGGAGCGACACTCCAAGAAGGCCCGAGCTGCCTGCCATAAGGGTGAGCACAAAGACGTTTTACTCAGGGACGAGGGCCGCAGCATAGCTATACGCAGCAGGGCCAAAGAGGTAGTGCAAAAGGGAAGGCCTACAACTCCTAGGCTCCTAGGCTAGGTGGATTCCCCAACTTGCTTCCAGGCCGCCCGGACCTCTACTACCAGCTAGTACCCGTGCCCCGGTCTGCTTAACCACCGCAAGTAAAGATAAGAGGAAACACCCATTAAGTTGTGGACTGATTATTAACTGCGCCATCCTCTGCACTACACCATAGCAGCAACGTCTACACTGCCCTGGAGCTAAGCTCTACCTATGGAGTGCTAAACCAACTCTGCTGCATTAGCAACAGTTCCAGAGGACCTGCTCCGCAGGAGGCGGCTCCCCTTAGCCGCATACCACAGTTGGCGTCACGGACCGTATACAAGAACTTTAATTCCCCTGTAAATATCCCCTTTTTACTGACCACTCTGGGTCACGGACCGGGTCACCACCACTGTGACATCTCCCCTAGCAACGACCAGCTGGGCTGGCACCGAGCACCCCACGGCCCAGGGGACGCGTCACATAGGCTTTATGAGTCTAGGAGTCCCACTACCTAACAATTTTAACAGAATGTGTATGAGACCCTATTTTATGTCTAATACAAGGCGTATCGGAGTCCCTCTTCTTTATAATTTGGCAGTTCTTGCATTGTCCATATAGGCTTTGTGAGATTTAGAGTCCCTCCTTAATAAATGACACAGGATGTGCCTGACCATGGCACACACCACATGCCGGAGTTTGTGGCCGAGCTGGTGTGGGTCTATAATAACCGGGTACATAGTGCCACAGGGTTCACCTCCTACACCCTGCTGTTCGGACAAAAGGGTAGGGAGATCACCGAGCTTGAACTAGATCCCGTGGAGGACTGGCCCCGGACAGGCCCATCTACCTGGGTCCGGGAGCATCGGCACCGGTTGCAGACTCTTCGGAGGTTGGTGCAGCAAAAGTTTAAGGAACATAGGCACCATGAAACGCCAGCTCTTCGGGGGACAGCCCTTAAGTCGGGAGAACGGGTGTTGGTACAGGACATGAGACCCTGGGGCAAGCTGAGTAGACTGTGGGAGTCGACCCCGTATCGAGTGAAAGGGAGAGTTAGTCCTGAAGGACCGGTGTATGAGGTTCAGCCTGAGGGGTGAAGAAGCAGCTCCAACTAGAATCATTCATCGAAGCATGTTACGGCCCTGTTTGTCTAGCGATGAGGAAAAGAAGGAGGAACTCAGCACAAGGACGAGAGATCCCACACCCAGTGTGCCCATCTACGATGATGAGGAGGAAGAGATGATAGTGGCTGCGATCCCCAGTCTCACATCGCCCACAGCTTCCCACACGAGAGAGGAGGGCCCACCTCTCCGTCAGGCTGGGCCGGGCGAAGTTGGGAACCCCAGCGACTCTCAAATACCCTGCGCTCCAACTGCGTTACGCCAGTCCAAACGATCCAAGGCTGATGTGCCGCCTATCCGCTACAATTAGGATCATTTCATCTGGCAACGCATCATCCAAGAGGTCAGAGAGTGTGAGCGCCTGGTGAAAAAACTCTCGCCCGTGGAATGGCGAGCTCAAAGGGAGCGGGAGTGTAAGAAGGAAGACTTGCCTAGGGACAGGTATGCAGCTCCGGCGCCGGAACTGCCAGGGTCCTGCCCAGTGTTGCCAGGGGACGGGATTAAGAGTGCACAGGGGACTTCCTGGACAGTGCTGGGGGACAGAGGAGAGGGATGGAAGAGAGGAAGTCAGGTGTCTGGGCTCACGCGAAAGAGACAGTTGGTAGTGGAGAGCAGACCGGCAGTTGGAGAGAAACGGTCTGTCCTGCCGACAACGAGAGAGAGACGTGCTGCCCTGTCCTAGGTGAAATAGAGACGTGCTGACCTGTCTGCGGTGACGGACGAACGGGTGACACAGCTTGACGCAAAACAAGGGTTGTGCGGTCTGTACCGGGCCTACAGAAAGTGATCGTTCAGTTACCTGCATCACCACAGTTTTCCAGACATCTGACGGTGACCTACGGGTGAGGACGCACCCGGGATTAGTGATTGTAACGCAGTTTGTTTTACGCTGGAGGAGTTTTCTACGGCTCTTAAAGGAGTCGTGACTGCTGCCAGAAGATGGAAACGCTCCGGAGTGAGTGTCTGAAGATGGACGTAGTTATCGCTAAAGGACAGATAAGTGCAAGACTCCAGTAATCTACTTTCTCTTATTCAGCCTGAACTTTTGGGACTGCGCCGTAGTGTTCATCCTTTCTGTGTTATAGTTAAACCACAATCATTTATTGTCCGATATTACTGTTTTATTGTTGTGTTACTTAAATTTACACTCCCTGCGTGGAGAAACCAAATCTTGAATTAAACCTCTGCCATACTCTCTGCGTGCTGTGTGCGGCATCCGAGCCTTTTAACAAGACTGTGACTTAAGATGGATGAATAATTTTGCCTAAACCCATGTACCACTATTGGCTTAAAATAGGTTATCCACTTTGAAAATAGACCCTTCTATGAGTTGAATTGCTGGGTTATTCCATCTGCTTGCCTAAAGAGTCTCAAGCAAGCAGATGGTTTGTGTGCAGCAAATAGGACACTATCCATCACCACAATCATCTAGAATGCATTTTTGGCAGTGTACATTCCAGCAGTTTTTACTAGACCTGATTCATTTTATTTTTTTTTGCAGGTATACTGTCCAGAACTGGGAAGATGCCTTTTCATGAATATCACTTTAACGTTTTTTTTTTACTACACACAGTACAGCTTGACAGTGACTTTATTTTTACAAGCTTTCTATGGAACTATTAGGCTGTGTGCCCACGATGCGTTTTTTAAGCGTTTCCGCAGCAGCAAAAACGCTGCAGAAATGCTTAAAAAATGCATGGTAGAAGGCCTGCCATGTTCCCCAATGATAATCTGCATGTGCTGTGCACATGCTGCGGAAATTTCCGCTGCGGATTATCATTGCGGAAAAAAACGCAGCACTACCAATTATTTTGCGGAAGTACTGTGTTTTCGCCACCATTGACTTGCATTAGATCACATGGATTAGGCATCACTGTATATGTGGCACCCCGAGGTCTGGTTGCCACAGTGGCAGCAATGTCATGTCTGAGAGCAGGTGGGAGGTTCCCTGGTTGGGGACAATTAGCATGCAGCACCTCCTGCCCCAGTCCAGGGAGGGGAGAAACCTGCCCTTTATAAACTGGATCTGGGGCGGGGTTAGAGAGTCCAGCTAGAGACCAGCCAGAGTCTAGTTCCAGAGACAGGGACAGGTCAGCAGCAGGTTGAGGAGTCCCTGTAGGCAGAGGAGGAACATGAGGCCAGGAGGGGAGCTAGCAGAGTTCGTCCTGACCAGAGACTTACTAAGCCGGACACTGGAGTCCGAGGCTGTGAGGGTTATAAGCCCAGCAGCAGAAAACCACCACGCAGGGGACTTCAAGTCCTTTGGCACAAGGAAGCCCGGAGGCTCAGCCACATGAGAGGGACCACTACTGCCCTGCAGGGGTGAGAAGCACGGAAGGCCCGAGTCGCCAGTCATACGGGTGAGAACAACACAGTACACTAAGGGACGTGGGCTACCACTACACTACAGCAGGATAGCCAAGAAAGAGTGAAGTCAGCACAGTAGTCCTACAAACTCCCCCTGACCAGTGGGATTTCCCAGTTTCTCTCAGACTGACCAGGCCTCCATTGTTAACCTGTATTCCAGACAGGTCCTTTAATACCACCAACAGTAAAGACCCTGACTTGCATGACAGACTCCGTGTGGTTACTGCTGCTCCTGCGCACCATCACCACCAACATCCCTACTTTCTGCCCTGAGGCTATACTCCTCCTGGGGAGTTATACTATTCTCTGCTGCATTCCCAATACCAGCCTCAGCGGTCTGCCCTGCAGCAGCGGTACTCTCTGACCGCAATCCACGGGTGGTGTAGTCGGACATTTAAATATCATAAAACCACACAAATAGACTGCCATTTCAGTTGACCACCCTGAGCCACGGGACCAGGTCCCCGCCACGCAAGGACTACAACCCCCAGCATCCGCAACGGGTCCGGTTCCGGGTATCCCCACACACACACGGCCCACGGGGCGTGTCAGCTTTTGGCGTAGTCGGCAGGATTTCGTGCCCGCCATCAACGGGTACTGCGTGCATGAGGAAAGACTTTAAAACGTACCTTTGTGGAGTTTCCCGCCATCCGCAGCCGTTTCCCACCATCCGCAGCCATTTTCCCGCCATCGGGCGCCATCTCTGGGACGCCGCGCGGGAAGAATAGGGGCGTGGACGACGAAAGCGCGCGAGAACTGGAGCCCCGCCTTACGCACGGACACTGCGCAAGGTCCTGAAAGGAGCCGAGCGGACGCTGACGTCACCAGGACGCGACGCAAGGTCCTTAACCCCGACGATCGTCTGCGGAGCCGCGGCCTACAGAAGAAAAAGCAATGGAAGGTAGGCCACGGTTGACTAGGGGGAAGAGGATGACGGAAGCAGAGGGAACTGTCACCGCCAGCGCGGCCGCTGACGCAGTAATGCCGTTCACGATGCCCTATATCCTCGTAGCGGCCTGGTTGCCCCAGTACTCAGGGGAGTTGCATACCCTGAGCGACTTTAAAGAGAGACTGTATAGCCTGTTCAAGGTGTACCCCCGACGGAAGAACAAAAAGTGGCCATACTGATAGGCCAGTTAACCGGCGCGGCCCAACGAGAAGTAAAGTCCTGGTCAGTCAGGGACAAGGGGACCGTGAAGGAGATTTTGGCCCGTCTAAAGGACACTTTTGATACCCGCACCTCAGCAGAGATCAAAATGAGATTTTATGGGTGCAAGCAGCGGGCCCAAGACAGTATAAGAGAGTATGCTTTGAACTTGCAAGAGGCCCTGAGAGCCATCAAGCAGGCAGACCCTGACAGTGTGAGGAATGCAGATGAACTGCTGACTGAACAATTCATTGAGGGTCTGCTGTCCAGCACCCACTGAACTCAGTTACGCCTGTTGGCCCTGCAGAACCCTGGGTTAGACTTTGCACAGTTTAAGGACAGAGCCATCCGGGTACTCCGAGAACCCGCACCCGGTGGCGTTGCGGCCTCCAGGCGCCCTGCTATCACTTATCATCAAGAGGCAGCGCCCCAGTCAAAAGAATCTGCAGGAGCCAACACACAGAATAGTACCCCGTCTACAGACCTGCACCATCAGGTCCAAGAACTGACTAAAAGCGTTGCCGCACTAACCAGGACTGTGCAGTCGTTACAGGTATCCTCTCCAGGAAAGATCCAGCTGGCTACTAGTCTGGAGGACGTCCCATGGCACCACCAGAAGAGGATCCCGCCGCCCTGAGGGAAGCCAACGGACCGCTACGACCAGGATGGACAACGCATCTGCCGCCGCTGCAGCCAGCCAGGACATATTGCGAGGTACTGTAATTTAAACGGGCAAAACCTGGGGCAGAGGGCCAACCCCCAGGCGTAAGATCATCAGGCCCGTCAAACTGGCGTGACAAGTATGTGGGGGGACGACCGGTCTTGCCTGTGGTACTGGATGGCATTCCTATGAGTGCACTGTTGGACACCGGGTCACAGGTAACCACCATCCCCTACGTGCTTTTCAAGCGGTACTGGGATGACACGGATATTACCCGCTACCCAGATAATGACTTGAGCATCATTGCCAGTAATGGTCAGCCCGTGCCGCAGCTGGGGTTCAAGGAGGTGTCCATCAAAATTGGTAAGGTTGAACTGCCGGCACAGGGACTGATTATTGTGGACATTGACCATCGTGAAAGTCACCCTAAAATAACCTTGGGTATTAACGTAATTGAAAATTGTCTTTCAGAGATAATTGTTATATTACAACAGGTTGCAATGAATGCCAGCTCCAACCAGCAGCGGGTCTTACAAAAGGAGATCAGAGCCCTGATGAATCGGCAACAGGTAGAACTATCTGGTGGTGAGATTGGAAGCGTTAGGATGAGTGCCCCATTCCCTATCGCCATGCCCCCAAAAAGTGAAATGATGATCTGGTGCCAATCGGGTTGAGAGGTAGAGACTACCAAGCTATGGTAGAACCCGTTTACTCAGACAGTAGGCCCACCATTTTGACAGCACGGGGGGTGGTTGATGTCCACCATGGGAGGGTACCAGTCCGCATCCTAAATATTGGGGAAAGAGAAGTACACTTGCCCCGGTATGCCACTCTAGCCAAATTGTTCACCATTAACCAGAACTCTGTAAAGGCCATGGAACCCTTGCCTCCATCTCAACCAGAGGAGGGTAACGGCTCCAAGAAACAAATGGAGTACTGGTGTCAGAAACTGCATGTGGGCACCGATTCCACGCCCTCACACCAAAAACAGGGAGTCTACCGGGTGGTTCAGGAGTACGAAAGAGTCTTTAGTAAACACCCGCTAGACTTTGGGCAAGTAAAGGGGGTAGAACACCAAATCCCCACAGGAGACCATCCACCCATAAAAGAGAGATACCGGCCTGTACCCCCTGAACACTACCAGAATGCCAAGGGTATGTTACGAGAGATGAAGGAGGCTGGGGTGATCAGGGATAGCTGTAGCCCCTGGGCAGCTCCTCTAGTTCTTGTAAAAAAGAAAGATGGCACGATGAGGATGTGTGTAGATTATAGAAAGGTCAACAGAATAACACACAAAGATGCGTACCAGTTGCCTGGGATAGAGGAGTCTTTGGCTGCATTAAAATCTGCTAACTTCTTCTCTACTTTGGATCTCACTAGCGGGTACTGGCAGGTTCCTGTAGCAGAGTCGGATAAGGAGAAGACCGCCTTCACCACCCTGATGGGTCTCAGTGAATTCAACTGTATGCTGTTCGGACTCTGCAATGCACCAGGGACCTTCAAGAGGCTAATGGAGTGCTGTCTGGGGCACAGGAATTTCGAGACGGTCCTACTGTACCTGGACGATGTCATCATATATTCCAAGACCTATGAGGACCATCTAAAACACCTGGCAGAGGTGTTCGATGCGCTGGCAGGCTTCGGCCTAAAGGTGAAACCCTTCAAGTGTCATCTACTGTGTTATGCACACGCCCGGGCTAAGCGGCGTGTGCGTGTGATTGGTAGTGATTCCACTGGACCGTGCCGGAGAGTGAATGCCTGGAGGGGCGTGACTAAGTATTCACCCGATCCGACCAGGGTCGCACGACGGCATACGACGCCAGTGCACCAAGGAGGAACCGAGCAGAGGGACCAGGTGCTACTCCAGGACAGACCCCGGACACGGCTGTTGACCCACACAGGGGAATACAGGAACAGGCTGGTAGGCTGGCACACAGAGTGGTGGGTATAGGCAGGCACGACTGGTATGCAGGCAGGCGGGTATGCAGGCAGGGGGGTAAAGGCAAGCACAGCTAGAGTGCAGACAGGGAGGCACTAGCAGGTAGGAACACAGGCGGGATAGGACCCAGTACACACCGGGACTCAGGAACAATACAGGCAGAGGGTTACAAGCAAGCACAGCTAGAGTGCAGACAAGGCTGAGCAGGGAGGACAGGGCTCTGTTCACACAGAACAGACAGGAAGGGAAAGACAGAGCCAGATACTCACACAGTACTTGCAGAGACAACAAGCAGGAGTTAGGTACGAGTTCAGACTCTGCAGAAAAAGGAAGGGAACGGACATAGAGGTAAAACAGGTAAAGGACAGGAGAGAGTTCAGACTGGAACTGAGTGTACGGAGGAGACCGACACTGCAGAGGGATACAGGAGCGGGTCTGGGAATACGGCCCCCAGAGAGGCGGAACGAACAGGCAAGGAGCGTGTTCAGACAGGACAGACCAGACGCAGGAGCGGGTCTAGGAAATCGGCCACTAGAAGGCGAGAGGAACAGGCTAGGAGCGTGTTCAGACAGGACAGACAAGAGAGCACAGAAAGGACTCAGTTCAGACACGGGAGCTGATACCGCAAAGCAGGAGACATACAGGACTCAGTTCAGACACGGGAGCTGATACCGCAAAGCAGGAGACATACAGGACACAGTTCAGACACGGGAGCTGATACCGTAAAGCAGGAGACATACAGGACTCAGTTCAGACACGGGAACTGATACAAAAAGCAGGAGACAAGAGACGGGACCTGGCACCTTCAGAGTGCAAGCACACACTGAAGGAAACACTATGCTCAGGCAGGGATAGAAGGGAGCTGCTGAGCTATATACCAAGTGACAGACAGCAATAGGCTGAGGACGCACAAGGGGTGTGACCCATAGCAGGTACAAAAGGCAGGAAGTGATCGGGCGCCGCCCTTAAGCAGCAGAAACAGACACAAACAGACAGCATGGAGGGAAGCCAGAGAGACATTCTGGACAGGAGATCAAGTGCGCCCTCTTGCACAGTGGGAGATGGACCACCATGCAAGGACGCCGCCAGGTATGTTACATACTGAAGCCAAAAGTACAGTACCTGGGACACGTGGTGAGTGCTGACGGAGTAGCCCCAGACCCTGACAAGATCACGGTGATAAAGGACTGGCCAAGACCCTTCAGCATAAAGGAAGTGCGGCAGTTCCTTGGGTTGGTAGGCTACTACCTTAGATTCATCTCCAGGTTCACCAAAATGGCAGCCCCTATGCAGGACCTCCTGTTAGGTCAGTCAAAGACTAAAAGTCAGAAGCCACCCTTTAAGTGGGATAAGCTGGAAGAGGAGTCTTTCCGCCAGCTGAAGATGGCCCTCACGGGGGATGAGGTTCTGGCCTACCCTGATTACGGCCAGCCTTTTATCCTCCACACCGACGCCAGTAACGTGGGGCTAGGAGCCGTACTGTCCCAGATCCAGCAGGGCAGAGAACGGGTAATTGCTTATGCCAGCAGAAAGCTGAGACCCACAGAGAGAAACCCTGAGAATTATAGATCCTTCAAGCTAGAGTTCCTGGCGGTGGTGTGGGCAGTCACCGAACGCTTCAAGCATTACCTGGCTTCTTCACGGTAAGTTCACGGTATACACGGACAACAACCCGTTGACACACCAGGACACTGCAAGACTTGGCGCCCTAGAGCAGAGATGGATGGCCCGGCTGTCCAATTATGAATTTACCATCAAATACCGGACAACGCGCGCAAATGCCAACGTAGATGCATTGTCCAGAATGCCTCACTTGCAGGACGGGGGAGAGGATCCAGAAGAACTGGAAGAAATTGAACTCCCTGCATTCCACCATCATGGGGTCACCCAGTGTTCCCATTGCATAAAGGAGAGGTGCTCTGCCACTGCTACGTTCAATCCCTTACCCCAACACGGCTGGGCAGAGACACAAGATAGTGACCCCGCAGTCCGCCTGGTAAAAGAGATGCTGACCCAGGCTGATGCCCACCTTGATCCGGATGCTCCAGAAGAGGCCAAACAGCTGTGGAAGGAGAGGAGCAAGCTGTTTCTCTACGAGGGAAGGCTGTGCCACAGAACCGTCAACTCTCGAACACATGAGCTGATCTGGCAAGCAGTGGTCCCAAGGCGGGATGCGGCTATGGTCCTGGAAGCATACCATGACGGCGCAGGGCACTTTGGATGGAAGAAGCTGGAGTTCCTGTTGCGTGAGCGGTTCTTCTGGGTAGGCATGAGAGGGGCTATAGAGAGATGGTGCAGAGACTGTGGCCCGTGCAACCTAAGGAGGAAGGACCGCGCCAGCCAGAAGACTCCCCTGCAGCCCATCATCACAAGGCAGCCCCTTGAGCTGGTGGCCCTGGACCACGTAAAGCTGGCTCCAAGCAAATTGGGATACGTCTACGCCCTCACATTCGTAGATCGCTACTCCCAGTTCCTAGTGATGGTCCCTGTCAAAGACTTAACAGCTCAGATGGCCGCCAGAGCCTTTCAGCAGAATTTCTGCCGCCCAAACGGGTATCCAAAGCAAGTGTTGACTGATCAAGGTCTAGCGTTCGAGCCTGAAGTCTTCCAGGAATTCTGCAACCTGTATGGCTGCAAGAAGATAAGGACAACGCCTTACCACCCCCAAACCAACGGGATGTGTGAGAAAATGAGCCAGGTAGTAAAAGACCTGCTCAAGACGTTGTTCCGGAGGAACGCAGCCTGTGGCCTGAGAAACTGCCGGATCTGGAGAACTTGTATAACCATATCCCAGTGGGTTCCACCAACTGCACCCTGGCTTACCTAATGAGAGCAAGACCTGGTAAGCTGCCAATTGACCTGGAGATGGGAGTCCTGACACCCGAGGACACTTCAACAGAAGCAGACAGGGACACAGAACGACAGCAGCAGTACCGGAAAGTGCAGGAGTGTGTGGATCGAAGCTTATCTCAAGCAAGAGAGAGGCAAGAGAGAAATTCCAACCAGTATGCTCCTGCTGCTCCCCTGGCACCTGGAGAGCAGGTCTTGAAGAGGAAGAGACGGCTCTACAAGTTGGATGACCAATGGGAGAAAGACCCATACACCGTACTGCCGTCAAGCCATGAAAACCCAGAGGTGTGTGTTATCAGTAAGGATGGAGGAGAGACCACAGCCACTGTCTCCAGAGACCACCTGAAGAGGTGTCCCGAGCAGCTGCAAAGTGCTGAGGAAGACCAAGATAGCCCTCAACCCGCAGAGGAAAGGGAAGAAATGGTCAGTACAGTGCTCAGAGAATTTCCCCGGTCCTGGACACAAATCAACAACGCCATAGTGGTACCCGTCCTTACCTTCCTCCAGCCAACCCCTCAAGAGCCCGCAGAAGAACCAGTAGTGTTGGAAGAGCAAGTGGCCCCGGAGGCAGAAGACTCCGTACCAGCAGCTCAGGAGAATCAACCCTCTGCTAGTAGCGAACCTGCCATGCCCGTGGTGAGCCAAAGAGTGCACAGAAAGCTGCCCAACCTACCCGTGACATCTGCAAACACCTCTAGTGCAGACATGAGCACACCCAGTACACAGGGGGTGAAAATAGGGGACCCAAATAGAGTACCACCAGACAGTGGGTTACGTAGGTCCGCCAGGAGCACTAGGGGTCAAATACCAGCTCGCTGGAGAATCTAAATGCAATGTATATCTACCTGTATATTGCAAATGTTTAATGTTTGTTGTCTGGTTACTAATTATGTTTTTCTAGTTACCCGACAGGGTTCATGGACTAGCAGGTTATGGACAGTGAATAACCGGAACTACCTTGTAGATAGTTGCACCTGGTGCCCTTTTGCGAAGATGGCCACAGAAGAAAAACCTGTCCGGCGTGGCCCCCTTATGGTCCAAAGTAGATAGCTTCAGCCTTGCCGCCACGCCCAAGGCCAGGAACTTGGGGTTTGTGGGGACAGGTCCCCGCACCGTTCAAGACTTCACCTTGTTGGGTGACATGGACACCCGGTCACGGAAGCGCCGTGACCTATAAAAACTAAATGTACTTGTATATATGTTTATGTTATCACTTATACCCTGTATTTGTGTTTTCTTGAAATATGTTTAGTCCCGGAGTACTAAATTTCACTAGGGGGGAATGTGGCACCCCGAGGTCTGGTTGCCACAGTGGCAGCAATGTCATGTCTGAGAGCAGGTGGGAGGTTCCCTGGTTGGGGACAATTAGCATGCAGCACCTCCTGCCCCAGTCCAGGGAGGGGAGAAACCTGCCCTTTATAAACTGGATCTGGGGTGGGGTTAGAGAGTCCAGCTAGAGACCAGCTAGAGACCAGCCAGAGTCTACTTCCAGAGACAGGGACAGGTCAGCAGCAGGCTGAGAATTCCCTGTAGGCAGAGGAGGAACACGAGGCCAGGAGGGGAGCTAGCAGAGTTCGTCCTGACCAGAGACTTACTAAGCTGGACACTGGAGTCCGAGGCTGTGAGGGTTATAAGCCCAGAAGCAGAAAACCACCACGCAGGGGACTTCAAGTCCTTTGGCCCAAGAAAGCCCGGAGGCTCAGCCACAAGAGAGGGACCACTACTGCCCTGGAGGGGTGAGAAGCACGGAAGGCCCGAGTCGCCAGTCATACGAGTGAGAACAACACGGTACACTCAGGGAAGTGGGCTACCACTACACTACAGCAGGATAGCCAAGAAAGAGTGAAGTCAGCACGGTAGGCCTACAAACTCCCCCTTACCAGTGAGATTTCCCAGTTGCTCTCAGACTGACCAGGCCTCCATTGTTAACCTGTATTCCAGACGGGTCCTTTAATACCACCAACAGTAAAGACCCTGACTTGCAAGACAGACTCCGTGTGGTTACTGCTGCTCCAGCGCACCATCACCACCAACATCCCTACTTTCTGCCCTGAGGCTATACTCCACCCGTGGGGAGTTATACTATTCTCTGCTGCATTCCCAATACCAGCCTCAGCGGTCTGCCCTGCAGCGGCGGTACTCTCTGACCGCAATCCATGGGTGGCGTAGTCGGACATTTAAATATCATAAAACCACACAAATAGACTGCCATTTCAGTTGACCACCCAGAGCCACGGGACCGGGTCCCCACCACGCAAGGACTACAACCCCCATCATCAGCAACGGGTCCGGTTCCGGGTATCCACACACACACACGGCCCAGGGGGCGCGTCATATATGCAGATGTGCATTCCATGCGTTCTAATGTGTGGATGGTACCCAGGTCTAGGGGAGAGGAGACTCTCCTCTGGACCTGGGTACCATAGAAAACAGTAAAAAAAAGAATAAAATAAAAAATAAATATACACTTACCCCCAATGCGCTCCTCCTTGCTTGCCGGCAGTTCGCAATGGAATGAAGGACCTGCGCTGACGTCATAGTCATGTGACGGGTCACGCGACGCTGACGTCGGCATGTCCTTCAGTCTACCGCTGCCGGCAGCCGGGACGGAGGGAATCAAGGCTGCGGGGGCCATCAGAAGCTAAGTGTAGATATTATTTTTTATTTTTTACCATTCTTTAAGGTCACAGTATATAAATCCATGCCGTTTGCATGGATTTATATAGTGTGACCAAGTTGACAAGCACTTCCCCAGTGATGCTAAAATCACTTGTAAAGCGCTTGTCAACCCGCATGCGGAAATGCAAGTGAAGAACGCTTCACTTCTGCATGTCCCTGGCAGGAAAAGGCATGTACAATCCGCATGCGTTTTTTCTGCCAGAGAGATGCAGAAACGCTCAGGAAAAAATCCTCAGCATTTCTGCATCGTGGGCACATAGCCTTACATTGTTTTTTTCAAGCAATGGAAGCAAAACTACAGATGCCAATACGTTTTCAACATAATCATTGCTTCAACCAGTAGAAATATCTCTCTACCAGTTAGCAATGACGATTCTTCAAGCCCCGGATACGAGTTCTCATACCACACTAAACTTGTTGGACCTTTGAAAATGTGACTCATAGTGCGGCTTCCTTGCAGGTAGTTTTAGACTCCCCTGCCCCTGAGAATCTATCTACTTATCACAGCTCTGAGGTTCTCTGATCCTTCACTTTCTAACTCTTGCTGTCTCTCTCAGCAAATAGAGATACTCCGCTTATCCTCAGACTCCAGTCATTCCCTGGCCTCAAATGCACAGCTCACCAAATTGTTTTTGAAATGTATGTATTAATTTGTTTAGTAATTATTAGTTTATTTAGTAATTATTATTACTTAAATTACTATGTGTCTCTAATACATTTCTGTTTGTGCTCAATAGTGTAGTCTGAATGATATGTTGAGATAACTAATATTCTGGCTTTTTAACCTCTTGAATATTACGGTCAACTGTGATATTGAGAAGCAAGTTATTAAAAAGACGGATACTGTGGCTTTGTCTCCTTATCATTGCCGCCACAACTTTATGTGGATAAAACCCTACACTAACATCTCAACATTTGCAAAGAAAATGAATAAATAAAATAAACTTACCATCGGGTATTTTATAATCTGCAAAATTAACAAGGGAAAACATTTTAAAACATAACAGAATGTGAATAACTGGATATGAGGTCCAAAGTTTTGGTTTTACTCTCATTCTTGGTAGGCATAGTCTCTATTATAATGATAAACCTCTTTGGGCTTTTATCATGTGCCTGACAAAATGTGGTCATTGGCTACAATAAAAGCGTTCATAGAATCACCAGTCTCTGCAGATCTTATCTACACTCAACATTGAAATTGCAACACCAAGAAAGAAAAGTAGGAAATTTATAAAAATCAATGGATCGATAGATATGTTAATGATACAAAACTGATGAAATTCTGAAAACAAGATATTCAAAAGCTATTGAAAAAATCTTGATTTATTCGGTAAACGCTTGACTGTTATCAGTAGAGATGAGCGTTGTTCGACTCGAACTGTTCGCCAATCTCAAATTCGAGCTGTTTTGGGCGGTGTTCGAGCCGTTCGGCGAACACGAACGATTTGAGAAAAATTCGGCTGTTCGAGGTTATGTTCGATAACTGTTCGTGCACCAAAATCATAACTGGATTTTTTCTCAGTAATGATGAAAATTAATGTTAATACGCAGTTTGAGTGTACAGCGGGGTGGGGGGAGGGGCAGGGGATGGATCTCTGCAGGAATAATGAAGATCTCCATTTTTTTTCTCTTTCCCGCATTTACAGTGGGGAGGTGCAATCTGTCAGCCTATCAGCAGCGCACACACATGGAGCGAAGTGCTTTTTTTCACACAAGCAAGGGCATGTGTCATTGGCAGTGTATGTCACATGTCCTTACCCTATAAGACCAAGCCATTTTCCCCGTCGCCACCATTTTCTCACTGCTGCAGCTGCGTGTTAGACGGCACCGCTTTTGCTGTGTGCGCTATACCTTGTTAATTTCAAGCCAATTTTCGCACAAATCTACAGATAGCTTGGGAGTAGGGAATAGTTGTGATTGCAGTCCTTTTAAGGACTAGGTTACAGCATTTCCTGTGACTTCTATCAGGCAGGTCTGTGCTCTTAAATAGATAGGTTGTGGGAGTAAAGACTAATTGTAATTGCAGTCCTTTTCAGGACTAGGTTACATCAGTTCCTATCAGTTTTTGCCAGGCAGGTCTGTGCCAGTGCTGTGCAAGTTTTTTTCACAGCATTTGGCTGAATCTAGCAAAGCTAATCCTTTTTGGCCTATTGCAGAGTGTGTTAGTCAGTGGAGTAGCCTATCTGTGTTGCAAGATATACCACCTGTGTATAGAATACCAATTTTTTTACTGCACCTAGTGAAGTAAAATCTTTTGGGCATAGCATCATTCTATTAGTCCATCTATACTGACCTCCATCAGGTTGCAAATTGAATATAATTTTTTTCTGCATCTAGCTCTGAAAAAATATTTGGCCTTCTAGCAGTGTGTGGGACTTTCTCTATTAGTCCATCTATACTGACCTCCATCAGGCTGCAAATTAAAAATATTTTTTATCTGCATCTACCTCTAAAAAAATATTTGGCCTTCTAGCTGTGGGTGGGACTTGTTCTATTAGTCCATCTATACTGACCTCCATCAGGTTGCAAACTGAATATAATTTTTTTCTGCATCTAGCTCTGAAAAAATATTTGGCCTTCTAGCAGTGTGTGGGACTTTCTCTATTTGTCCATCTATACTGACCTCCATCAGGTTGCAAATTAAAAATAATTTATATCTGCATCTAGCTCTGAAAAAATATTTGGCCTTCTATCAGTGTGTGGGACGTTCTCTATTAGTCCATCTATACTGACCTCCATCAGGTTGCAAATTAAAAATAATTTTTTGTCTGAATCTAGCTCTGAAAAAATATTTGGGCTTCTAGCAGTGTGTGGGACTTTCTCTATTAGTCCATCTATACTGACCTCCATCAGGTTGCAAACTGAATATATTTTTTTCTGCATCTACCTCTGAAAAAATATTTGGGCTTCTAGCTGTGTGTGGGAATTGTTCTATTAATTCATCTATACAGACCTCCATCAGGTTGCAAACTGAATATAATTTTTTTCTGCATCTACCTCTGAAAAAATATTTGGGCTTCTAGCTGTGTGTGGGACTTGTTCTATTAGTCCATCTATACTGACCTCCATCAGGTTGCAAACTGAATATATTTTTTTTCTGCATCTACCTCTGAAAAAATATTGGGCTTCTAGCAGTGTGTGGGACTTTCTCTATTAGTCCATCTATACTGACCTCCATCACGCTGCAAATTCAAAATAATTTTTTGTCTACATCTAGCTCTGAAAAAATATTTGGCCTTCTAGCCGTGTGTGGGACTTTCTCTATTAGTCCATCTATACTGACCTCCATCAGGTTGCAAATTAAAAATAATTTTTATCTGCATCTACCTCTGAAAAAATATTTGGGCTTCTAGCTGTGTGTGGGACTTGTTCTATTAGTCCATCTATACTGACCTCCATCAGGTTGCAAACTGAATATAATTTTTTTCTGCATCTAGCTCTGAAAAAATATTTGGCCTTCTAGCAGTGTGTGGGACTTTCTCTATTAGTCCATCTATACTGACCTCCATCAGGTTGCAAATTAAAAATAATTTTTATCTGCATCTAGCTCTGAAAAAATGTTTGGCCTTCTAGCAGTGTGTGGGACTTTCTCTATTAGTCCATCTATACTGACCTCCATCAGGTTGCAAATTCAAAATAATTTTTTGTCTGCATCTAGCTCTGAAAAAAATATTTGGCCTTCTACCAGTGTGTGGGACTTTCTCTATTAGTCCATCTATACTGACCTCCATCAGGCTGCAAATTAAACATATTTTTTATCTGCATCTACCTCTGAAAAAATATTTGGCCTTCTAGCTGTGTGTGGGACTTGTTCTATTAGTCCATCTATGCTGACCTCCATCAGGTTGCAAACTGAATATAATTTTTTTCTGCATCTAGCTCTGAAAAAATATTTGGCCTTCTAGCAGTGTGTGGGACTTTCTCTATTAGTCCATCTATACTGACCTCCATCAGGTTGCAAATTAAAAATAATTTATATCTGCATCTTGCTCTGAAAAAATATTTGGCCTTCTAGCAGTGTGTGGGACTTTCTCTATTAGTCCTTCTATACTGACCTCCATCAGGTTGCAAATTAAAAAAAATTTTTTGTCTGCATCTAGCTCTGAAAAAATATTTGGCCTTCTAGCAGTGTGTGGGACTTTCTCTATTAGTCCTTCTATACTGACCTCCATCAGGTTGCAAATTAAAAATAATTTTTTGTCTGCATCTAGCTCTGAAAAAATATTTGGCCTTCTAGCAGTGTGTGGGACTTTCTCTATTAGTCCATCTATACTGACCTCCATCAGGTTGCAAACTGAATATATTTTTTTTCTGCATCTACCTCTGAAAAAATATTGGGCTTCTAGCTGTGTGTGGGACTTGTTCTATTAATCCATCTATACAGACCTCCATCAGGTTGCAAACTGAATATAATTTTTTTCTGCATCTACCTCTGAAAATATATTTCGGCTTCTAGCTGTGTGTGGGACTTGTTCTATTAATCCATCTATACAGACCTCCATCAGGTTGCAAACTGAATATAATTTTTTTCTGCATCTACCTCTGAAAAAATATTTGGGCTTCTAGCTGTGTGTGGGACTTTCTCTATTAGTCCATCTATACTGACCTCCATCAGGTTGCAAATTAAAAATAATTTTTATCTGCATCTAGCTCTGAAAAAATATTTGGCCTTCTAGCAGTGTGTGGGACTTTCTCTATTAGTCCATCTATACTGACCTCCATCAGGTTGCAAACTGAATATATTTTTTTTCTGCATCTACCTCTGAAAAAATATTGGGCTTCTAGCAGTGTGTGGGACTTTCTCTATTAGTCCATCTATACTGACCTCCATCACGCTGCAAATTCAAAATAATTTTTTGTCTGCATCTAGCTCTGAAAAAATATTTGGCCTTCTAGCAGTGTGTGGGACTTTCTCTATTAGTCCATCTATACTGACCTCCATCAGGTTGCAAATTAAAAATAATTTTTATCTGCATCTAGCTCTGAAAAAATATTTGGCCTTCTAGCAGTGTGTGGGACTTTCTCTATTAGTCCATCTATACTGACCTCCATCAGGTTGCAAATTAAAAATAATTTATATCTGCATCTAGCTCTGAAAAAATATTTGGCCTTCTAGCAGTGTGTGGGACTTTCTCTATTATTCCTTCTATACTGACCTCCATCCGGTTGCAAATTAAAAATAATTTTTTGTCTGCATCTAGCTCTGAAAAAATATTTGGCCTTCTAGCAGTGTGTGGGACTTTCTCTATTAGTCCATCTATACTGACCTCCATCAGGTTGCAAATTAAAAATAATTTTTTGTCTGCATCTAGCTCTGAAAAAATATTTGGCCTTCTAGCAGTGTGTGGGACTTTCTCTATTAGTCCATCTATACTGACCTCCATCAGGTTGCAAACTGAATATATTTTTTTTCTGCATCTACAGTTATATGAAAAAGTTTGGGCACCCCTATTAATCCTAAGCTTAATGTTTTATAAAAATTGGTGTTTTTGCAACAGCTATTTCAGTTTGATATATGTAATAACTGTTGGACACAGTAATGTTTCTGCCTTGAAATGAGGTTTATTGTACTAACAGAAAATGTGCAATCTGCATTCAAACAAAATTTGACAGGTGCATAAGTATGGGCACCTCACCAGAAAAGTGACATTAATATTTAGTAGATCCTCATTTTGCAAAAATAACAGCCTCTAGTCGCTTCCTGTAGCTTTTAATGAGTTCCTGGATCCTGGATGAAGGTATTTTTGACCATTCCTCTTTACAAAACAATTCCAGTTCAGTTAAGTTTGATGGTCGCCGAGCATGGACAGCCCTCTTCAAATGATCCCACAGATGTTCAATGATATTCAGGTCTGGGGACTGGGATGGCCATTCCAGAACATTGTAATTGTTCCTCTGCATGAATGCCTGAGCAGATTTGGAGCGGTGTTTTGGATCATTGTCTTGCTGAAAGATTCATCCCCTGCGTAACTTCAACTTTATCACTGATTCTTGAACATTATTGTCAAGAATCTGCTGATACTGAGTGAATCCATGCGTCCCTCAACTTTAACAAGATTTCCGGTGCCGGCATTGGCCACACAGCCATAAAGCATGATGGAACCTCCACCAAATTTTACTGTGGGTAGCAATTGTTTTTCTTGGAATGCTGTGTTTTTTTGCCGCCATGCATAACGCCTTTTTGTATGACCAAACAACTCAATCTTGGTTTCATCAGTCCACAGGACCTTCTTCCAAATAGAAATTGGCTTCTCCAAATGTGCTTTTGCATAACTCAGCCGACTCTGTTTGTGGCGTGCTTCCAGAAACGGCTTCTTTCGCATCACTCTCCCATACAGCTTCTCCTTGTGCAAAGTGCGTTGTATAGTTGACCGATGCACAGTGACACCATCTGCAGCAAGTTGATGCTGCAGCTCTCTGGAGGTGGTCTGAGGATTGTCCTTGACTGATCACACCATTCTTCTTCTCTGCCTTTCTGATGTTTTTCTTGGCCTGCCACTTCTGGCCTTAACAAGAACTGTCCCTGTGTTCTTCCATTTCCTTACTATGTTCCTCACAGTGGAAACTGACAGGTTAAATCTCTGAGACAGCTTTTCGTATCCTTCCCCTGAACAACTATGTTAAATAATATTTGTTTTCAGATCATTTGACAGTTGTTTTGAGGAGCCCATGATGCCACTCTTCAGAGGAGATTCAAACAGAAGAACTACTTGCAAGTGGCCACTTTAAGTAGCTTTTCTCATGATTGCATACACCTGGCTATGAAGTTCAAAGCTCAATGAGGTTACAAAACCAAAAAAAAGTGCTTTAGTAAGTCAGTAAAAAGTAGGTAGGAGTATTTAAAACAAGAAAATGATAAGGGTGCCCATACTTATGCACCTGTCAAATTTTGTTTGAATGCAGATTGCACATTTTCTGTTAGTACAATAAACCTCATTTCAAGGCAGAAACATTACTGTGTCCAACAGTTATTACATATATCAAACTGAAATAGCTGTTGCAAAAACACCAATTTTTATAAAACATTAAGCTTAAGATTAATAGGGGTGCCCAAACTTTTTCATATAACTGTACCTCTGAAAAAATATTGGGCTTCTAGCTGTGTGTGGGACTTGTTCTATTAATCCATCTATACAGACCTCCATCAGGTTGCAAACTGAATATAATTTTTTTCTGCATCTACCTCTGAAAAAATATTTGGGCTTCTAGCTGTGTGTGGGACTTGTTCTATTAATCCATCTATACAGACCTCCATCAGGTTGCAGACTGAATATAATTTTTTTCTGCATCTACCTCTGAAAAAATATTTGGGCTTCTAGCTGTGTGTGGGACTTGTTCTATTAGTCCATCTATACTGACCTCCATCAGGTTGCAAACTGAATATAATTTTTTTCTGCATCTAGCTCTGAAAAAATATTTGGCCTTCTAGCAGTGTGTGGGACTTTCTCTATTAGTCCATCTATACTGACCTCCATCAGGTTGCAAATTAAAAATAATTTATATCTGCATCTAGCTCTGAAAAAATATTTGGCCTTCTAGCAGTGTGTGGGACTTTCTCTATTAGTCCATCTATACTGACCTCCATCAGGTTGCAAACTGAATATATTTTTTTTCTGCATCTACCTCTGAAAAAATATTTTGGCTTCTAGCTGTGTGTAGGACTTGTTCTATTAGTCCATCCATACTGACCTCCATCAGGTTGCAAACTGAATACAATTTTTTTCTGCATCTACCTCTGAAAAAATATTTGGGCTTCTAGCTGTGTGTGGGACTTGTTCTATTGGTCCATCTATGCTGACCTCCATCAGGTTGCAAATTGAATATAATTTTTTTCTGCATCTAACCCAGCCAATAGTTTTGGCCTAATACCACAGTTTGGCCACTCAGCTCTGCTTGGTTCCCATCCATTGTTTTTTTGTGCAAACAACTCCAGAGTTGTGAATTAGTTAACCACCAAAATGAGTGGAAAAAGGCCTGCTGCTGGTGGAAAGGGGAATAGGCGTGTTGGGAAGGGGAAAAAAGGTTGTGTCCGTGGGGTAGGTGTTAAAGCAACAGTAACATCTGCAGAAGAAAGACCATCTTCCAGCCAAACTAAAATGTCTACTTCTTTTAGCGGACAATGTGATAAGATCCCTTTCTTACGGCCACGCCAATCGCTACAAATTCCAGATGAGGCACAAAAACAGCAGGTGCTTCAACGGATATCAAGTGCTCCTTTAAGTGGGCTCTCCTCCACATCAACTTCAACATCACAAATACTCCAGTCCTCAAAGGTGTCACCCCAATCGCACTTGCTTCCTCACAGCTCCCAAATCTCCAGCTGCCCATCTGAGTATGAGGTAGAACAGATGGTTGAGTCTGCAGAGCTGTTTACTCATACTATAGCCTGGGAATCAGAGGTCGACTCCAGCGCTTCTGTGAATCCAGACGAGGAAATGATCTGCACTGATGCCCAGAATCTTTATGAGTCGGATCCAGGACCAGACGCAGAAGGTTCTGACCATAATGTAGACCCTCATTCCGAAACTGTAACTCCTGTTGGTGGAGACAATGAGGAAGACGATGATGAGACTCAAATACCTGATTGGAGCGACAACTTTAGTTTTTTGTCAGGGCAGGAACAGGTTTGCTCTGAGGACGACGGGTGTGATAACGCACAGGGTGATGATGATGAGGTTGGAGATCCCACTTACTGTCAACCCACAGTCAGCCAAGAGATGAGGTCAGCAGAGGAGGTGGAGGAAGATGCTAGTGACGACGAGGTCAGGTTGCGCCTTCCTGGACAGAGACGTAGTACTGGAAGCACGTCAACAACTGCATCCTCAAACACAACTCTGCCTCTCACCACAAGTCGTGGTGGCTCTTCAGGTCGCATGGGTGCTAAGCCTTGCATAGCCTGGGCATTTTTTCAGATCGATAAAGATGACCCAACTCGTGTTATCTGTAACATTTGTCAGCAAAAGCTAAGTAGAGGCCAAAAAATACATAGTTTGAGTACTTCATGCATGAACCGGCACATGGACATGAAGCATAAGTTGCAGTGGGAAGCTCAGTGTGCTACAATGCGCCTAGCCGGCCGGGCCAACCACCGTCTGCCATATCTTGTGCATCCGCGGCCTCTTCATCCTCTGTGACTGGGGGGACAGCAGTCACACCTGTTTTGGGGCGCAGACCTGCCACCTCTTTACCCGCAACAGCCAGCGTGATTGGCAGGTCATCATTTTCTTTGGAGGTGGTAACACCAGCTGGTGCTGAGCGCTGTCCGACATCGATAGCACCACCTTTGGTTCAAGGCAACCTAACATGTCCGCCTGCATCTTCCTTACAGACCGGCAGTTTGCCGGGGACACCCTTATCAACCCCGTCTAAGCACAATAGCCAGCCCTCGGTCCCTCAGATGTGGACAAGTAAAAGACCATTTCCTCCTAGCCATGAGAAAGCTAAGAGGTTGAATTTCACCATCTGCAAGGTCTTGGCTACAGAAATGCTGCCTTTCCGCCTGGTGGACACAGAGGATTTTCGAGACCTTATGTCCGTCGCAGTGCCCCAGTACCAGATGCCCAGTCGGCACTACTTCTCAAAGAAAGGTGTGCCTGCGCTCCACCAGCATGTCGCACACAACATCACCGCTTCTTTGAGAAACTCTGTGTGTGACAGGGTGCATTTCACCACAGACACTTGGACGAGTAGGCATGGACAGGGGCGTTACATGTCGCTGACTGGGCACTGGGTAACTATGGTGACAGCAGGACAAGGGGCTGCTGTCCAAGTCTTGCCGTCCCCACGAGTTGTGCGTCAATCCTCTTTATGTCAAAGTTCCTTCACTGCTTCTGCCTCCTCAACCTCCTCTCGGTCTTCCATCTGCACCCAAAGCCTGTCTGGTCATGCCACAAGCTTTCTAACTGCGCAGAAGGGATCCTGCACACCTCCTTACTATGCTGGCAGTAGGGCTCAACGTCATCAGGCGGTTTTTACATTGAAATGTCTGGGAAATGTGAGTCACACAGCTGAGGAGTTGTGGTCAGCTCTGGAGAACCAATTTCATGAATGGTTGTCTCCACTGGACCTGAAACCTGGGTGCGGCCCTTCGCCGGGGCAATGTCACACACGTGCCTTGTATGGCTCACGTGTTGAACCTGGTTGTCCAGCAATTTTTAGCCCACTATCCCAGACTAGATGGCCTTCTGCAGAGGGCACGGTCGCTGTGTGCTCACTTCCGCCGTTCGCATCCCGCAGCTCAGCGACTTACATCTCTACAGAAGTCGTTGGGCCTGCCACTTCACCGGCTAAAATGCGATGCGCCTACCCGGTGGAATTCAACTCTGCACATGTTGCAGCGACTGTGGCAGCACCGACAAGCCCTGGTGCAATACGTTCTGACGTATAGCCTGGGCCAACGAGATCCAGAGGTGGGGCAAATCACGCTGGAGGAGGGGTCTCAGATCAGGGACCTATGCACCCTTCTGCACAGTTTTGAAATGGCGACGAAGATGTTTAGTGCTGATGATGCCATTATCAGCATGACTATTCCGGTGATTTACATGCTGGAGCACATGTTAAACAGAATTCAGAGTCAGGTGGTGGCACAAGAGGAGGTGGAGGAAGTAGAGGAGGAGGAGTTGTATGCGAAAGGGCTAACATCTGCAAGGTCCAGACGGTCGGCAGCACCAAGGCGGCAGGCATGTGAGGGTGGGGTTTTACCAGGGCGCATGGTAGCAGCCAAACTAGTGAGGAAGGTGCAGGAGCCCAGGAAGAAGTGGAGGACGAACTGATGGAAGACTCATCAGATGAGGGAGACCTTGATCACATTTCTGTTGTGCGAGGTTGGGGGGAGAGGACAGAGGAAGGAAGCATGATTGTTACCTCGCCACCAACACAACAGGGACTTGGTGCTCCTGGATGCGCAACACACATGAGTGCCTTCTTGCTGCACTACCTGCAACATGACCCTCGAATTGTGAGAATTAGAAATAATCCTGACTACTGGGTTGCCACACTGTTAGATCCCCGGTACAAAAGTAAATTTGCAGAAATTATTCCTGCCATAGAAAGGGATGCACGCATGCAGGAGTATCAGCAGAGACTGTTGCAGAATCTTACATGTGCTTTTCCACAAAACACCAGTGGTGCACGTAGTGAATCTCACAGTTCCAACTTGCCAACCGTGGGACCGTCAAGTGTTCAGCACTCAAACCGTAACAGAACCACAGTATCTGCTGGTAACATCAATTTTGCGGAATCATTTCACCACTTTTTTAGCCCATCCTTTGCAAGGCCACAGGAGACAAGAAGTCTGACACATAGTCAACGCCTAGAGACGATGGTACAGGAGTATCTCCAAGTAAACATTGAAGCCATGACTGTGTCACTGGACCCTTGCTCTTTTTGGGCTTCCAATCTGGATAAATGGCCGAAGCTAGCCAGTTTCGCCTTGGAGATCTTGTCATGCCCCGCAGCCAGCGTTCTGTCTGAACGTGTGTTCAGCGCTGCTGGTGGTGTGCTGACAGATAAGCGCACGCGGCTCTCCACTGATAATGTAGACAGACTCACGTTCATAAAGATGAACAAATCATGGATCCGAAACGACTTTTCTACCCCTGTGTCATCCTGGGGAGAGTAAAAGCTTGATGATTGGTTAAAATCACCCTACCAACCGTTTTAAGCTTTCAAATTACTAATCATGTTTATCTGTATCTTGGCTGGAAAATAATTTGGGCTTTGTAGCAGTGTGCAGCACTGATTCTATAAGGCCATCTATAATAAGCTCCACCAGATTTAAAATGACTAATTATGTTTATCTGTATCTTGACTGGAAAATAATTTGGACTTTGTAGCAGTGTGCAGCACTGATCCTATTAGGCCATCTATACTAAGCTCCACCAGATTTAAAATTAATAATAATTTTTAGCTGTATCTAGCCCGGAAAATAATTTTGGGGCTCCGAGATGCGCAAGACACATAAGTGTCTTCTTGCTGCACTACCTGCAACATGACCCTCATATTGTCAGAATTCGAAGTAATCATGACTACTGGGTTGCCACACTCTTAGATCCCCCAAACTTTTCGATCGACCTTTTCATTTTAATAAAGACCAAAAAAATGGTCATTTTTGAAATTATAAGCATTAGCAGGTTATTAAAAACTGAAATCAAACAGTTTTCAACTCAAAACTTTATTCTAGGTGATGTAACATCTTCACATAGGACCCCTTGTTCGAAAGGAGCTTCTGAACTCTCTCGTCCATTGAATTTGTCAGGTTTTGGATGGTTTCTGCTTCAATTGTTTTGCATGATGACAGAATACCCTCCCAGAGCTGTTGCTTAGATGTGAACTGCCTCCCGCCATCATAGACACTCCTTTTGATGATGCTCCAGAGGTTCTGAATGGGGTAGAGGTCAGGGGAGCATGGGGGTCACACCATAAGTTTGTCCCCTTTTATGCCCATATCAGCCAGAGATGCAGATGTTTTATGTGCAGCATGAGATGGTCCATTATCATGCAAAAAAATGATCTTGCTGTGAAATACACGGTTCTTCTTCTTGAACCATGGCAGGAAGTGCTGTTTGAGAAAATCCACATACATTATGGAGTTCATCTTTAGCGCCTTCAGGGATCCTAAAGGGGCCGACAATCTCTCTCCCCATGATTCCAGCCCAAAACATTACTCCACCTCCTCCTTGTTGGCGCTGTAGCCGTGTTTGCGTGGGGTGTCCATCAACCAGCCATCCTCCACTCCATCCATCTGGACCATCGAGCGCTGCACGGCACTCATCCGTGAACAAAACAATTTTGAAATCAGTCTTCATGTAATGTTTGGCCCACTGGAGCCGTTTCTGCTTGTGTGAAGTGGATAGAGGAGGTCAACAGGATGGCGTATGCACAGCTGCAAACCTCTGAAGGACCCTGCATCTTGTTGTTCGGGGGACGTTGGAGGCACCAGCAGCTTCAAAAACTTGTCTGCTGCTATGACAAGGCTTTTTTGCCGCTGCTCTTTTAACCTGACGTAATTGCCTGTAGGAAAGAGTCCTCAATTTGCCCTTATCAGCACGGAAACGTGTGTACTGTGAATCAGCTACATGCTTCTTGATTGCCAAGACACTTCATCCTGATCATCGCACAATGTTGATTGTAGTCATGCCTTGACCTAAACACTCCACAATTTGTTGCTTCTCAGCAGCCGACACATCCTTTTTCTTTCCCATTTTGGCAGAAAATGTAGGCTGCTTAATATTGTGGGACAGCCTTCTTAAGTAGTCTTGCCTTTCATTGGACACACCTGCCAAACTAATTAGCACAGGTGTCTGCAATTGCTTACAGTGATATAAAGAGCCCTGACACACATCACCATCAATGAGTTTAACTGACAAACAAACAAATTCTTCCCTTATCACTCCTAAACACTTTTTGCATAATAATTTGGAACACAGTGTACATGTGCTTTTCCACAAAACACCAGTGGTTCACGTAGTGAATCTTACAGTTCTAACTTGCCAACCGTGGTCTGTATGGAGTTGTTCAATAAAGGGCCCAAAATTAAGATAACATAGATGGGAGAGGTCTCTATGAATAGGAATTCCTAACTATTTGATACCCTGTGAGGGCCAGGCAAAGGGAAAGTTGGACTGGATGGAATCCTATATGGATTTGGGGAGGGAGACATCGAGGGCCTCAGACTTCGCTGCATTGATTTTAAAATTTGACCATGTAACAAAGTGATCTATTTCAGCCATAACAGCATGGATGGATATATGTGATTGAGTGATATATACTAGGACATCATCAGCAAATAGAGAGCACTTGTACTCGGTGCCTCCCACCTCAATCCACCTAATATTGGGGTTATGGCGAATTGATGAGAGCAGGTGCTCCGTCACTAGGATGTATAAGAGAGGGGACAGATGACATCCCTGCCTTGTCCCATTGGTGATTGTGAAAGGTGATGAAAATGTTCTGATGCACCCCCTGGGCCTTGGGACACCCGGAGCCGGACACTTTTTGGTGGATGCTGGTGGTTGTAGTCTTCGTGGCGGCGACCCGGTTCCGTGGCTCAGGGTGGTCAAACCAGTGGCGGAACTATTTATGTGGTTTTGATGTTTAAATGTCCGACTACGCCACCCGTGGATTGCGGTCAGAGTGAACCGCCGCTGCAGGGCAGTCCGCTGAGGCTGGTGTTGTGGGTGCAGCAGAGCGTAGCATAACTCCCCACGGGAGGAGTATAGCCTCAGGGCAGTGTATGCGGAGGATGGGGGTGATGGTGCAGGGCAGCAGCAGTAACGACACGGAGTCAGTGATGCAGTCCAGGGCCTTTACTCACAGTTCTTATTATCCAGACCACGTCTGCAGGTAACGGCTGCCCACGTCGTACTGTGCTCACCAGGTGAGGGGCTCAGACAACTCCCAGATAACTTTGGAGCGCTTCACAGGACCCCCTTTGTGTGTCCTTTGTCTGGCCTTTCTTACCAACCCTTCTGTCCGGCTGCCTCGGGCCTCCTCTTGGTAAACTTGGCGCCAGTTTCCCTGACCCTATGTGGTGCCTTCCTAGCGGGTGTAGCGAGGGGCTACGCCACATAAAATGTCACAGCCTCCGGTTTCTAGCTGAGGGTCGTTTCCTGCCTCCACTATTTTCGGGGACCGGTCTCCCCCTTTGGCCTGACCCCTCCACGCAGGTGGATTCGGGCGTGCGGTGGCGACTCGCCCGTCCGCACCCCTGGGATCCCTTCATTCCTCGTTCCTGGAGCCTTCTCCGCTCCTCTTCCTTCCTTCTCCCTCTTCCAGGCCTGGGCCTCTGTTACTAGGCCCGCCTCCGGAGCAGAGCTCATGCAGAGCCCCTGCTCCCTGCCACTTCTGCTCAGACTTCTCTGCACTGAACTAAGATGGTGCCCACCTTTTATACTCCCTTCTCAATGCACCCAGGAACTGCTTCCTCCCTGCTCCTGCACTACAGGGTTCCCCTTCCTCAGTGTTCCCTCCCCCCACTCCAGCCAGGGACAGGGACTGTCGTGCCCATCCCAGAGGCATATTGGTCGCCCTGCCCCACGGCAATGTGGTGTAATGCATGCAGGTGTCGGGTCCTGATCCACACTCCATCCTTACCTGAGAGTGAGATATCACACCTCTGGGTGAGGTGCAATACCTCTGTAGCAACCGAGCCCTCAGGGTGCTACAGTTCCATTTATCTTCAGCCTAGGTGACGTATTGTGATACAGGGCCGTGATTTTGGCTATAAAAGGGTCCCCTAGACCCCTACCCCAAGCTTTTTAAGAGAATCATATATGGTGTGCCAGGAGACTCTATGGAATGCTTTCTCTGCATCCAACGAGAGTATCTAATTACAAATTTTTAACTGCATCTAGCCCAGGAAATACTTTGTGCCTAGTAGCAGTGTCTGCTAGTCAGCGGATTATCCCGGCTGTTAAGCAAGCTACACCACCTGTAGTTTGGACACTTAATTTTTTCAAAGGAAATGCTTCGGGACCACGGGATACTCAGTGAAGAGCATCAGGAGGCACCCCAAGGCATAGGGGCTGGGACTGGCAGTAGGATGCCTTGCAGTGGTCAGCCGAGCTCGATCCTTATAAAAGCTTTTTAACTGCAGCAGCTTTAGGGGACGCTACTGGAGCTGGAATTACGCGGCTGCTGGCATGAGACTTGCCCTCCAATAGATCCTTGTAAATGGATTTAAAGTGTATTCATTCAAATTAGAGAGACAATTTAAATTAAAAAGCTTAGAGCTGCCTCCACCACAGGGGGAATCGCTCGACCCACCAGCGGACAGGCACCAGTATTGGGAGAGGGGGGCTGGCCGTCAGGGTTCACCGCGGCTCTGGCACAAACCCGGCGACACGGAGGTGGCACGGGCAGGAGCGGACTGAACGTGTCGGCTTCTCACTTTTTGGATTTTAGAAGGACATGACATGCCTATATCTGTGTCTCCCCCTCCTTTTACTCCTCCACCTCTTTTCTTTTCGCATGACTATATGTACTTGTCACTTTTCCATGTGTTAGTTGTGTCTTCTGAGCAGTTTGTCAGCTTTTGGACACCTTTGAAGGTGTTTTCTATGTGTTTCTATGTGTTTTTGTTTGCCTGCCATTGGTTTTAACGGTGTTCGAAGGTGTTCGACGAACAGTTCGACGAACAGTTCGGCGAACACACGGGTGTTCGACGAACCGAACCGAACTCGAACACTACGGGGGTGGCTCAACACTAGTTATCAGTTAGATTAATAATGTTTGCCTAAGGAATGTTGTTCCACACTTAATGCACTTTGGCAAATTATCAAGATCCTCTGACTGCTGCAATTTCCAAATAATGACAGGTGTAGACAGGCAGCAAGAAGGCATCATGGAGTGATGTGTCTTCGGTGTACCTGGCCTCGGTGACATGACACCTGGGAAAGGCTCCAACACTGATAGAATGCTGAGAGGTTTTACTTTGTGGAGCAGCAAAGTTTTAAGGTGTCAGGAATGACTAGTAAATGATGGGCAAGACCGGTCATTCCCATTGTTACACGCACGCCGGCTAAGTTCAGATAGGGGTGAGACAGGTTACATGTATTCTTTGAAATCCTGGGGGAACCATTACTCAGGGTGACCATAGGCTACAGCTTCTCTCACTCAGACGATAGATTTAATTGACCAGACACATCAGACAAGAGTCCTTCTGAACGATTTAACAGTAACGTTTAATGTAGCACGGCTAGTGGAACTTAAATGTCCTTTGAGCAACAGGCTCCAGTAACAATAATACAGTTTCCTTAGCAGCACACAGTCTTTTCAGTAGTACAGTAAAGCACACAGTCCATCCATTAGTACAGTGCTCCTACCAGCAGTCTCTGGTCCACAGCTTCCCTGGCTTTTACCTTAGTGCAGTGAGGTACGGGGGATGTTGAACGGCAGGATAAGCCCAGTCCTCAGATGTGGTGTTTGATCCCTGTGCCTGCTCTGCAGCAGATAACTCCTTGCTCCACTACTTTCCTCTGTAGATACCACAAACAACCAGATGGCAGTTGCAGTGGGATAGTGTCCCAGGACCCTAGTCAGCCTGGTGAAGAGGTCTGTATCTTTTAAGCTCGCTCCCCAAGACAGAACTGATTCACCTCAATCTCTCTAAGTCAGGCTTAGCCACTCCTCCCTAACTGCACCCTGTTAACCCCCCTGGTTGCTGCATGCTTCTCAAGCACAAAAGTATGTGTGGTATCTACCCGTCACACCATCTTCGAATCCATCAGGTGCAGCTGGGTTAAAAGGGCTGTTAACATGTTCATAATGGTCTGTTTGTAGAGGTGGAAACATCTCTGAGACATTGACTGCGTGGGATCTGGAGAGACCTTGTACTTCTGATCGGACTGTGCAATTAGAATCTAAACAATATTGTGAAGGGGATGAGCCCTGTACAATTGTATAAACCAGTGGTGGGCAATTAAGTTTCCTGAGGGGCCACATGAGAGACTGTGATAATTGTGGAGGGCCAAACCAATAGTCTGAAATTAATTCTGCTCCATATTAATATTAATTATAATTATTATATTAATGATATTAATATTAATTGCATGACTTAATGTTGAGCAGAAGTACAGTGGGTACGGAAAGTATTCAGACCCCTTTCAATTTTTCACTCTTTCTTTCATTGCAGCCATTTGGTAAATTCTAAAAAGTTAATTTTTTTTTCTCATTAAAGTACACTCTGCATCCCATCTTGACTGTAAAAAAAAGAGAAATGTAGAGTTTTTTTTGCAAAAACTGAAATATCACATGGTCATAAGTATTCAGACCCTTTGCTCAGACACTCATATTTAAGTCACAAGCTATCCATTTCCTTGTGATCCTCCTTGAGATGGTTCTACTCCTTCATTGGAGTCCAGCTGTGTTTAATTAAACTGATAGGACTTGATTTGGAATGGCACACACCTGTCTATATAAGACCTCACAGCTCACAGTGCATGTCAGACCAAATGAGAATCATGAGTTCAAAGGAACTGTCCAAGGAGCTCAGAGACAGAATTGTGGCAAGGCACAGATCTGGCCAAGGTTACAAAAGAATTTCTGCATTACTCAAGGTTCCTGAGAGCACAGTGGCCTCCATAATCCTTAAATGGAAGAAGCTTGGGACCACCAGAAGTCTTCCTAGACCTGGCCATCCAGCCAAACTGAGCAATCGTGGGAGAAGAGCCTTGGTGAGAGAGGTAAAGAAGAACCCCAAGATCACTGTGGCTGAGCTCCAGAGATGCAATAGGGAGATAGGCGAAAGTTCCACAAAGTCAACTGCAGACCTCCACCAGTCGAGCCTTTATGGCAGAGTGGCCCGACGGAAGTCTCTCCTCAGTGCAAGACATATTCAAGCCCTCATAGAGTTTGCTCAAAAACACATGAAGGACTCCCAGACTATGAGAAATAAGATTCTCTGGTCTGATGAGACGAAGATAGAACTTTTTGGTGATAATTCTAAGTGGTGTGTGTGGAGAAAACTAGGCACTGTTCATCACCTGCCCAATACAATCCCAACAGTGAAACATGGTGGTAGCAGCATTATGCTATGGGGGTGTTTTTCAGCTGCAGGGACAGGCCGACTGGTTGCAATTGAAGAAAACATGAATGCGGCCAAGTGCTGAGATATCCTGGATGAAAACCTCTTCCAGAGTGCTCTGGACCTCAGACTTGGCCGAAGGTTCACCTTCCAACAAGACAATGACCCTAAGCACACAGCTAAAATAACAAAGGAGTCGCTTCAGAACAACTCTGTGACTATTCTGGACTGGCTCAGCCAGAGCCCTGACCTAAACCCAATTGAGCATCTCTGGAGAGACGAGAAAATGGCTGTCCACCAACGTTCACCATGCAACCTGATGGAACTGGAGAGGATCTGCAAGGAAGAATGGCAGAGGATCCCCAAATCCAGCTGTGAAAAACTTGTTGCATCATTCCCAAGAAGACTCATGGCTGTACTTGCTCAAAAGGGTGCTTCTACTCAATACTGAGCAAAAGATCTGAATAATAATGACCATGTGATATTTCAGGTTTTTTTTTTTATAAATTTGCAAAAATTTCTACATTTCTGTTTTTTTTCAGTCAAGATGGGGTGCAGAGTGTACTTTCATGAGAAAAAAAATGAACTTTTTAGAATTTACCAAATGGCTTCAATGAAACAAAGAGTGAAAAATTTAAAGGGGTCTGAATACTTTCCATACTCATTGTATGCTGAAATCCCCGATATACCATTTGAACCTGAATACAGCCCCATCTATATACCATATGAGGCCCATAGCCTCCCCACATCCAACATGAGAGCCCCACACAGCCTCCTCACATCCAACATGACACCCCACACCCCCATAGCCTCCCAACATCCAGCAACAGACCCCCATAGCCTCCCCATGTCGTGCTACAGACTCACAGATCCTCACCATGTCCTGCAACTGACCCCCAGATCCTCCCCATGTCCTGCAACTGACCCCCAGAGCCTCCCCATGTCCTGCAACTGACCCCCAGAGCCTCCCTATGTACTGCAGTAGTACCCCATAGCCTCCCCATTTCCTGCAACAGACCCCCATAGCCTCCCCATGTCCTAAAATATACCTCCATAGCCTCCCCATGTACTGCAATAGACCCCTATAGCCTCCCCATGTCCTGAAATAGATCCCTATAACCTCCCCATGTCCTGCAATATACCCCATATCTTTACCATGTCCTGCAATAGACCCCTATAGCCTCCCCATGTCCTGCAATAGACCCCTATAGTCTTTCCATGTCCTTAAATAGACCCCTATAGTCTCCCCATGTCCTGCAATAGACCCATACAGTCTCCCCATGTCCTGCAAGAGACCCATATAGTCTCCCCATGTCCTGCAATAGATCCCTATAGTCTCCCCATGTCCTGTCAAAAATCCCATACACATTAAAAAAAAACAACACATATTCACCTCACTCCCATTCCCTCGATGCTGTGCCTCTGGCTCCTGTATCCGATGCACTGACACGATCATCATATCATCACGTCAGCTGCTTCACACGCTGATTGGCAGAGAAAGGGCCAGGAGGCCCCTCCTCTACCAAAGCAGTTAGCGGCGCGCAGATGGAGACAGGGTCAGGCGGCGGTGACAGCAAGAGGGGGGCCAGCACGGTGCGGTCCGTGGGCCACTGCTTCAGCCCTTCGGCTGTCTCGGTATGTGGGCCGGACTGGAACAGCCAGAGGGCCGTAGGTGGCCGCACTTTGCCCAGGTCTGGTATAGACCGTTTTGTTTTGCGTTAGACCTAACAGCCATTTATCTGCTTTGCTGGAAAAAGGTTTATGAACTTTTATAAATGTGTCCCTGCTTGGAAAAAGAAACTCCATACTAGAGATGAGCGGTGTTCGACTAGAACTGTTCGCCAATCTCAAATTCGAGCTGTTTTGGGTGGTGTTCGAGTTGTTCGACGAACCCGAACGATTTGCAAAAAATTCGGCTGTTCGAGGTTATGTTCGATAACTGTTCGTGCACCAAAAGCGTGTCCTGCATGTCTGGTGCTATTTAGAGCACCAATCATGCAGGGATTGTCTGCCACTCACTGTAATGCCACAGCCATGGTGGTTGTGGCATTACAGTGATTGCCCAAATCGATGGGAACAGTGCCAACAGTGAAACATGAAAAGCCGGCAATTCAGCAGCGGCATACACCGGTACCCGACAATTTAGAACCGAAAGAATAGAGCTTCACACATAGATTAGATAGATATAAACATGTCAGCCACATATATACGAAGTACAGTGAAAGTGCTGCTTACTGTACTTGTCATTTAGCGTAAAGGATTTATCAAAAAAAATAATAGTGTTTTCATGCACCGTCTCTTTAAAAAAGCCGGCCGGCAATTCAGCATCTGTACCCGACAATTTAGAATAGAAGGAATAGAGCTTCACACATAGATTAGATAGATAGAAACATGTCAGTCACATATATATGAAGTACAGTGATAGTGTTGGTTACTGTACTTGTCATTTAGTATTAAAATAAAGGATTTATTATTAAAAAAATTGACGTTAGGTTCCCCTTAATTTTAGTCTCTAGCGGAGGTTAAGCAGACATCTGGGGCAGATGTTTGAAGCCTGGGAAGGGGGTAATACCCACGGAGCTTCCCAGGCTACTAATATCAGCCCCCAGCTGAATACATAGCCTTTACTAGCTATTAAAATGGGGGACCCCCCCAAAAAAATGACGTGGGGTCCCCCCTAATTTAATAGCTAGCAAAGGCTAGGCAGACAGCTGGGGGCTGATATTAATAGCCCAGGAAGGGAGCCATGAATATTGGCCCCCTCCCAGGCTAGAAACACCAGCCGTCAGCCGCCCCAGAAATGGCGCATTCATAGGATGCGCCAATTCTGGCACTTAGCCTCGCTCTTCCACGCTGCCCTGGTGCGGTGGCAGGGGGTAATAGGGCTGGGGTTGATGTCAGCTTATAATGCCAGCTGACATCAAGCCCAGGTTAGTAATGGAGAGGCGTCTATAAGACACCCCCATTACTAACCCCATAGTCAAAGTTAAAAAAAACACAAACACCCAGAATAAAGTCCTTTAATTGAAATAAAGACACAATTCTTTATTGTTCTAAATTAAACCATACTTACCATCACACCCATTCCAGCTGAAGCCAACGATCTCCTGTAATAAAAATAAAATAATAAAGCAACCTCATCCTTACCTTTCCATGGTTCCCACGACAGCTTCAGCTCTGCTACATCGAGATGACAGGCTGGACCGCTGCAGAACGCCGCCATCCAGCCTGTCATCCTGCAGACACTGAGAAGCGCAGGCTTGCTTGCGCTCCACATTGTCTCTCTGTGATGGCATAAAGATGAGCCGAGGTCATGTCCAATGAACTCGGCTCACCTCATGCACGTCACTTACAGCGTGGGAGAATTCTCACGCTGAAGCGCTGAGTGCAGGAGAATTTTCCCACGCTGTCAGTGAGGTGCTTGAGGTGAGCTGAGTTCATTGGACATGAGCTCACCTCATGCACGTCACTGACAGCGTGGGAGAATTCTCCTGCACTCAACACTTCAGCGTGAGAATTTTCCCACGCTGTCAGTGACGTGCATGAGGTGAGCCGAGTTCATTGGACATGACCTCGGCTCATCTGGATGCCGTCACAGCGAGACACTGAGGAGCGCAAGCATGCCTGCTCTTCTCAGTGTCTGCGGCATGACAGGCTGGATGGCAGCATTCTGCTGCGGTCCAGCCTGTCATCTCGATGTAGCAGAGCTGAAGCTGTCGTGGGAACCATGGAAAGGTAAGGATGAGGTTGGTTTATTATTTTTCTTTTATTGCAGGAGATCGTTGGCTTCAGCTGGAATGGGCGTGATGGTAAGTATGGTTTAATTTAGAACAATAAAGAATTGTGTGTTTATTTCAATTAAAGGACTTTATTCTGGGTGTTGTGTTTTTTTTAAATACTTTACTAGAAATTCATGGCGGTCATGTCTAATACTGGCGTGACCCCATGAATTTTGGGCTTGGGGCCAGCTGATAATACCAAGCTGGCCCTAACCCCTTTATTACCCAGTGAGCCACCGCACCAGGGCCCTGGATGAGTTGGGTACAGCGCCAGAAGATGGCGCTTCTATGAACGCGCCATTTTCCAGGGTGGCTGCGGACTGCAATTTGCAGCGGGGGGGGCCCAGAAAGTTTGGGCCTCCCTGCGCTGCAGATTCCAGCCCCCAGCTGCCTAGTTGTACCTGGCTGGACACAAAAATAGGGCGAAGCCCCAAGTATTTTTTTTTTAATTATTTCATGAAATTCATGAAATAATTAAGAAAAAAAGGCCTTCCCTATATTGTTGTGTCCGGCCAGGTACAAATAGTCAGCTGGTGGTTGGGGGCAGCCCGTTCCTGCCTGCTGTACCTGGCTGGACACAAATATAGTGCGAAGCCCCACTTTAATTTTTTTTAATTATTTCATGAAATTCATGAAATAATTAAGAAAAAAAGGCCTTCCCTATATTGTTGTGTCCGGCCAGGTACAAATAGGCAGCTGGTGGTTGGGGGCAGCCCATTCCTGCCTGCTGTACCTGGCTGGACACAAATATAGTGCGAAGCCCCACTTCAATTTTTTTAAATTATTTCAGGAAATTCATGAAATAATTAAAAAAAATTTGACGTGGGGCTTCGCACTATATTTGTGTCCAGTCAGGTGCAGCAGGCAGGAATGTGCTGCCCCCAACCAACAGCTGCCTATTTGTACCTGGCCGGACACAACAATATAGGGAAGCCCTTTTTTTCTTAATTATTTCATGAAATAATTTAAAGAAAATTGACGTGGGGCTTCGCCCTGTTTTTGTGTCCAGCCAGGTACAAATAGGCAGCTGGGGGCTGGAATCCGCAGCGCAGGGAGGCCCAAGCTTTCTGGGCCACCCCCGCTGCAAATTGCAGTCCGCAGCCACCCCGGAAAATGGCGCGTTCATAGAAGCGCCATCTTCTGGCGCTGTACCCAACTCATCCAGGGCCCTGGTGCGGTGGCTCACTGGGTAATAAAGGGGTTAGGGCAAGCTTGGCATTATCAGCTGGCCCTAAGCCCAAAATTCATGGGGTCACGCCAATATTAGACATGACCACCATGAATTTCTAGTAAAGTATTTAAAAAAAACACAACACCCAGAAAAAAGTCCTTTAATTGAAATAAACACACAATTCTTTATTGTTCTAAATTAAACCATACTTACCGTCACGCCCATTCCAGCTGAAGCCAACGATCTCCTGAAATAAAAGAAAAATAATAAAGCAACATCATCCTTACCTTTCCATGGTTCCCATGACAGCTTCAGCTCTGCTACATCGAGATGACAGGCTGGACCGCAGCAGAACGCTGCCATCCAGCCTGTCATCCCGCAGACACTGAGAAGCGCAGGCTTGCTTGCGCTCCACAGTGTCTCTCTGTGAGGGCATCCAGATGAGCCGAGTTAATGTCCAATGAACTCGGCTCACCTCATGCACGTCACTGACAGCGTGGGAAGGTTCTCCTGCACTCAGCGCTTCAGCGTGGGAGAATTCACACACTGAAGCGCTGAGTGCAGGAGAATTCTCCCACGCTGTCAGTGACGTGCAGGAGGTGAGCTGAGTTCATTGGACATGAGCTCACCTTATGCACGTCACTGACAGCGTGGGAAAATTCTCCTGCACTCAGCACTTCAGCGTGGGAGAATTCTCACGCTGAAGCGCTGAGTGCAGGAGAATTCTCCCACGCTGTCAGTGACGTGCAGGAGGTGAGCTGAGTTCATTGGACATGAGCTCACCTTATGCACGTCACTGACAGCGTGGGAGAATTCTCCTGCACTCAGCGCTTCAGCGTGAGAATTTTCCCACGCTGTCAGTGACGTGCATGAGGTGCGCCGAGTTCATTGGACATGAACTCGTCTCATCTTTATGCCGTCACAGCCAGACACTGCAGAGCGCAAGCATGCCTGCGCTTCTCAGTGTCTGCGGGATGACAGGCTGGATGGCAGCGTTCTGCTGCGGTCCAGCCTGTCATCTCGATGTAGCAGAGCTGAAGCTGTCGTGGGAACCATGGAAAGGTAAGGATGATGTTGCTTTATTATTTTTCTTTTTTTGCAGGAGATCGTTGGCTTCAGCTGGAATGGGCGTGATGCTAAGTATGGTTTAATTTAGAACAATAAAGGATTGTGTCTTTATTTCAATTAAAGGACTTTATTCTGGGTGTTTGTGTTTTCTTTTAACTTTGACTATGGGGTTAGTAAAGTGGGTGTCTTATAGACGCCTCTCCATTACTAACCTGGGCTTGATGTCAGCTGGCATTATAAGCTGACATCAACCCCAGCCCTATTACCCCACTGCCACCGCTACAGGGCAGCGTGGAAGAGCGAGGCTAAGTGCCAGAATTGGCGCATCCTATGAATGCGCCATTTCTGGGGCGGCTGACAGCTGGTGTTTCTAGCCTGGGAGGGGGCCAATATTCATGGCTCCCTTCCTGGGCTATTAATATCAGCCCCCAGCTGTCTGCCTAGCCTTTGCTAGCTATTAAATTAGGGGGGACCCACGTCATTTTTTTTGGGGGGTCCCCCATTTTAATAGCTAGTAAAGGCTATGAATTCAGCTGGGGGCTCATATTAGTAGCCTGGGAAGCTCCGTGGGTATTACCCCCTTCCCAGGCTTCAAACATCTGCCCCAGCTGTCTGCTTAACCTCCGCTAGAGACTAAAATTAAGGGGAACCCCACGCCAATTTTTTTTAATAATAAATCCTTTATTTTAATACTAAATGACAAGTACAGTAACCAACACTATCACTGTACTTCATATATATGTGACTGACATGTTTCTATCTATCTAATCTATGTGTGAAGCTCTATTCTGTCTGTTATAAATTGTCAGGTACAGATGCTGAATTGCCAGCCGGCTTTTTTAAAGAGACGGTGCATGAAAACACTATTATTTTTTTTAATAAATCCTTTACACTAAATGACAAGTACAGTAAGCAACACTGTCACTGTACTTCATATATATGTGACTGACATGTTTCTATCTATCTAATCTATGTGTGAGGCTCTATTCCTTCTTGTCTAAATTGTCGGGTACCGGTGTATGCCGCTGCTGAATTGCCGGCCGGCTTTTTTAAAGAGAGCGTCTTCTGAGCAGTTTGTCAGCTTTTGGACACCTTTGAAGGTGTTTTCTATGTGTTTCTATGTGTTTTTGTTTGCCTGCCATTGGTTTTAACGGTGTTCGACGGTGTTCTAAGGTGTTCGACGAACAGTTCGACGAACAGTTCCTCGAACATCCCGGTGTTCGACGAACCGAACCGAACCCGAACACTACGGGGGTGGCTCAACACTACTCCATACGTGTGTGAACAATGCCTAAAGCATACCTGAGTGAATCCCTACACAGCTCAGATGTGTCCAATAGACCTCCATTCCAGCCTCCATTGCCATCTTGCTCTGTACCATTATAAGATTTGAGAGCAGTAGAGTGAAGTCAATGGAATACCTGCTGATGGACGTCTGGTTCATAGTACAATGTCATACAAACACCTTCTGATGGTATGTGTAGACATTGATGCCTTAGACTTAGTATGTGACATCAAATTTCACTTTAAGCGCAGAGTGGATCAATTGGACCAGAGTTGCAGCCATTTCTCCAAAATTTCCCAGTAGCCATTTCTCAACACGACATCATCAGGACACATTTCACTCATGCTACTGTGAACAGCCTGCATGACGTAAACATGCATAGCCTGCAGCCTCTCCAGACTTTTCTTCCTTTTGATCACATCTGGGAAGTCATTAGTCATGAATTGTGTTATGCTCGCGCCTGGACTGACTGTCGTGAGCGTGATTAGTGATCCCACTGTACCATGAACCGAGGACTGCCTGGAGGGGCATAACTAAGTATCAACCCGATCCGACCAAGGTCGCACGGTGGCTCAGTCGACTCCGTGAACCAAGGAGGAACCGAGCAGAGGGACCAAGTGCTACTCCAGTTCAGACTCTGGTCACAGCTGTTGACCCACACCGGGGAATGCAGGAACAGGCAGGTTAGGCTGGCATACAGACAGGTGGGTATTGGCAGGCACGGCTGGTATGCAGACAGGTGGGTACTGGCAAGCACGGCTGGTATGCAGACAGGTGGGTACTGGCAAGCACGGCTGGAGTGCAGACGGGGAGATACTGGCGAGCACGGCTGGAGTGCAGACAGGGAGGTACTAGCAGGTTGGAGCGCAGGCTGTATAGGGTCCAGTACAGACTGGGAGACAGGAACAGAGCCACAGATGTGGTAGACAAGCAGAGTAAAGCGAAACCGCCGGAGCGGAGGACAAGGCAGAGCAGAGCAAAACCGCCGGAGCGGTGAGTAAGCAGAGCAGAGTGAAACCGCAGGTGCGGTGGACAAGGCGGAGCAGAGCGAAAACCGCCAGAGTGGTGGACAAGGCAGAGCAGAAAGGAACCGCCGGAGCGGAGGACAAGGCAGAGCAGAGAGGAACCGCTGGTGCGGTGAGCAAGCAGAGCGGAGCGAAACCACAGGTGCGGTGGACAAGGCAGAGCAGAGCGAAACCACCGGAGTGGTGGACAAGGCAGAGCAGAGAGGAACCGCTGGAGCGGTGGACAAGGCAGAGCAAAGTGAAACCGCAGGTGCAGTGGACAAGGCAGAGCAGAGAGGAACCGCCGGAGCGGTCGACAAGGCAGAGCAGAGCAAAACCGCATGTACGGCGAGCAAGCAGAGCAGAGCGAAACCGCAGGTGCGGTGGACAAGGCAGAGCAGAGCGAAACCGCAAGTGCGGTGAGCAAGCAGAGCAGAGCGAAATCGCAGATGCGGGACAAGGCAGAGCAGAGAGGAACCGCCGGAGCAGTGGGCAAGGCAGAGCAGAGAGAAACCGCTGGCGTGGTGAGCAAGCAGAGCAGAACAGGGCTGCAGGTGCAGGCAGAGAGGACAGGGCTCTGTTCACATGGAACAGACTGGGAAATACAGGAAGATGGCTAGAACACAGGAGGTAGATACGGAGATAGGGAAAAGGGACAAGCAGAACCAGATACACACAAGGTACTTACAATGAAGTAGCGAGTGGACACAAAACTCACTAACAGAAGTACAGAACCAACGAGTTGGAGTTAGGTGCAGGTTCAGACACTGCGGGAAAAGGGAAGGTATGGACATAGAAACAAACAGGTAACAGGCTAGGAGACAGTTCAGACAGGAACTGACACTGCAACAAGATACAGGAACAAGCCTGGGTATACGGCCCCCAGAGGCGGAAACAGACTAGAAGTCACAGATAACAGGCCTGGGTATGCAGCCCCCAGGGTGGCAGAAACAGACAAGATACAGGACAAGAGCTGGCAACTCAGATGCAAGGAGCACACTGATAGAAAGTGTTGCTCAGGCATCTCCTTCTGGGTGGAGGGGAGTTTAAATATCCAGTGATTCACATCAATAGGCTGGGGACGCATTAGGAGTGCGCCCACTGTAGCTATAAGAATCAGGAAGTAACCGGGCCGCCGCCCTAAGCAATCAGACAAGAGACATGAACACAGCATGAACTGGAGCAAGGTTTGCAGACTGGACGGATGGGTAAGATTGCGGTCTTGCATGGTGGGAGGTGGTGCACTATGCAAGCACGCCGCCAGGGATGTTACAAATTGCAGAAAGAGCTACCAGCAGCTAATCATGATGATTGTAAGTGCATGATGTGTACGTGCATTCAACATGGCAGAAAATTCCTCGGACAACCATTAACCTCATCGATAGCATGCAAAAGAGTGTAAGTGCATGTAATTCTGTGGGTAGCACTCATACTTGATACTGAATAAATCCAGATGTTTTGACAATTTTGTTTGCATTTTTTCATCTTTTGCAGATCATTAATGTGTTTATCCATCTTGTGATGTTCATAGCTCTATGACTTTTCTTTCTTGGTTTTGCAATTTCAATCTGGAGGAGTGTATATCGAATTAATACTTGAGGTGAGCTATTGTTCATCTCATTCCTTCACCTATGCTGATGTTACACTTTCCATAGTGGCCTTTGTCTAAGGGAGCCTCATTCTGGCTCTCAAAGACTTACATTGACTAGTGACCTACTGCTCTCCCAGCAAATACTAGGGTGATCCGGCAGGTCACAACCTGATGAAGACCAACCGGACTTGCACTGAGAACAGAAGAAGACAACAGCTGGTAAGTATAATACTAGGGGGAGGGAACTTTATTTGTACCACTCCAGTGCGAAAATTAACAGAAAGGGTGGAGTGGTGCTTTAAACTTGTTGGGGCGTTTACACTACTTCTGACAGTACATACAAACTGGCTTCTTTGCAAACATTCTCTAGCTCACCAGCCTCTGCAGATCCAATTTAGTTTTCTTATATAGCACCAACCTATTTCACAGCACTTTTTCCCCCATTGAGGCTCCCAATCTAAATTCCCTATCTAAATATCTTTTCAAGTATGGGAAGAAACCAACACAAACGATGGGAAAACATACAAACTACATGAATATGTTGTCCATGGTGGAATTTGAACCCCAGAACCCCAGAGATCATTCTAACCACTGAGCCCTCTTATCTAATGTATCTGTGAATGACATCTCTGACGGCTCATTTCCCAAGGACCTGTCTCTAGTTTCTTCCCAATTCTCAAAGTCTTTCTTAGCACTCAGATGGGCTCCAGTTTTGCCCTGGTGTCTATTTCACAGCCCATTTATATGTTTTTTAGAATGTTTTTACCATCATCATCATTATCATCATTACTATTGTTATTCAAATTCAAGTCATTACCTGGCCTTAAGTGCAAAACTTAAGAATGTACTTTTAGAATGTTTCATTTAATTTATCTCGTAGTTATTTATTATTTATTAATTTAGTAATTATTGCTTTATTTTCTATGTGCCTCTACTATATTCTGTAAGTGCTCAATGGTATAGTCTGAAAGATGTGTTAGCTAATATTCTGGCTGTTTTTTTGGGGGGGATATTACTGTCAACTGTGACAATGAAAAGTAAATGGTTAAAAAGAGGGATACTGTAGCTATTGTCATCAAGCTCCACTAATCCTCAGACTCCAATCACTTCCTGGCCTCAATTTAGTAACTTCTTGGATACTGCTGTCAAAAGTGATAATGACAAGCAAGTGGTTAAAAAGAGGGTGTGCTGTCCAGCTCTTTGTTTTAAAAGACTTTCAGCCATTTTGGGCATTACCTAATGTTACATGAATATTGTATTGTTTTACTTTGCTGCCATCTACTGGCCGTTGTTATAATATGTTATAACATGTACTATTCCTGTGTTTTACCCACAACACCTTTTGGTCTGTAACTCCTCCTATCTCCTACTCCTACTTTTTGGAAGTGCATTGAGGTGAAGGGTGCATTGCTGGAAAAGGGAAAAAAAAAACAAAAAAAAAATCTTTACATCTCTTAGTTTGCGAGTGTGAACGAGCTGAGTGTGTCTGGAGCGTAAGTGCGAACGAAAGTAAGTGTGTGACTTGTTTTTCAGTGACTTTGTATTCAGGGAGTTTGGAAGGGAGGACTTTGGACTGAATTGCTGACTGTATTTCATTAATTTCTTTACTTTACTTTTTACTTAACATTCTGTATATTGCAATTCCCATTAGGAAATGAGCTCCATTATTGACAATGCTATCCAGTGTACATCTTGCCACATGTATGTATTCCTTGAACAGCCGGTTGAGGTTGCTTACTGCTGCGCGAGATGTGTGCACGTTGTGAGTTTGGAAGCCCAGATACTGGATCTAAATGAGCAGCTGGCAATACTGGGTGACAGTTAGAAGGGGTGGTAGAGGGAAGAGTGCCAGGGAGGCTAGTCCTGATCTGGCACACCCCAATAAGTTTGCAAAGTTGGCAGATGAGGGGAGTGACGGTACAGGGGTAGCACTACTGCAGCAAGGCATGTCCCCTGAAAGCCGGAGGAGTGTCAGCTCCAGTAAAGAGGGAAATAGGAGAGTAGGGCAGGCCAGGCAGGTGCTGGTAGTGGGGGACTCAATTATTAGAGGAACAGATAGGGCAATCTGTCACAAAGACAGGGATCGTTGAACAGTGTGCTGCCTACCTGGCGCTCGAGTCCGGCACATCACTGATCGGGTTGACAGATTACTGGGAGGGGCTGGTGAGGACCCAGCGGTCATGGTGCACATTGGCACAAATGACAAAGTTAGAGGTAGGTGGAAGGTCCTTACAGATGATTTCAGGGAATTAGGCTGCCAGCTGAAAGCAATGACCTCCAAGGTGGTATTCTCTGAAATACTACCGGTACCACGTGCCATGCCAGAGAGGCAACGGGAGATTAGGGAGATAAATAAGTGGCTCAAGAACTGGTGTAGGAAGGAGGGATTTGGGTTCCTGGAGAACTGGGCCGATTTCTCAGTTGGCTACCGACTCAACGCTAGGGACCGGCTGCACCTTAATGGGGAGGGTGCAGCTGTGCTGGGGGAGAAAATGGCTAGAAGGTTGGAGGAGTGTTTAAACTAGGGATTGGGTGGGAGGGTATTCATTTTATAGGTGGGGAAGATAGTGCAGATAGTGACCTGGGCACAAATAAAGAAATTGGGGGTGGGGTTAGAACAGTCAATAAAGTAAGAAGGAATAGAGGTACAGAGAGATACATAAAATGCATGTACACTAATGCCAGAAGCCTCACCAACAAAATGGAGGAATTAGAATTAATTTTGTTGGAAAATAATTATGACATGGTAGGGATATCTGACACGTGGCTGGGCGAGAGCCATGACTGGGCAGTTAATTTACAGGGCTATAGTCTGTTCAGAAATGACCGCACAAACAAGCGAGGGGGGGGGGTGTTTATATGTAAACTCATCCTTAAAACCTGTCTTGCGGGAGGATATATGTGAATCTAATGAAAATGTAGAGTCCCTGTGGGTGGAGATAAGGGGAGGGGGAAAAAATAATAAAATACTGATAGGAGTTTGATATAAGTCTCCAAAAATAATGGAAGTAGCGGAGAATATCCTCGTAAAGCAAATAGATGAAGCAGCGACTCAAGGATAAGTCATTATTATGGGAGACTTCAACTACCCTGAAATACATTGGGGGACAGAAACATGTAGTTCAAGCAAAGTAAATAGGTTTTTGACTACTATGAGAGACAATTACCTTTCACAACTGGTTCAGGACCCAACAAGAAGGGGGGCACTGCGAGACCTAATATTAACCAATAGGCCAGACCGCATATCAAATATACGAGTTGGGGGTCACTTGGGTAATAGTGATCACAAAATAATACGTTTTCATGTAACCTTTAATAAGATGTGTAATAGAGGGGTTACAAGGACACTAAACTTCAGGAAGGCAAATTTCCAATGGTTAAGAGATGATCTTAGTGCAATAAACTGGGACGATATCCTGAGACATAAAACTACACAAAGCAAATGGGAGACATTTATTAACATCCTGAATAGGACCTGTGTACAATATATACCCTATGGGAATAAACATGCTAGAAATAGGAGGAAACCACTATGGTTAAATAGAGCTGTAAGGGGCGCAATAAGTGACAAAAAGAAAGCATTTAGAGAACTAAAGCAAGTAGGTAGTGATGAGGCATTAAATAAATATAGAAAATTAAATAAATTATGTAAAAAACAAATCAAGGCAGCAAAGATTGGGGCAGAGAGAATCATTGCCAGAGAAAGTAAAAATAATCCCAAAATATTCTTTAAATACATAAATAGTAAAAAACTAAAAAATGATAGTGTTGGTCCTCTTAAAAATAGTCTGGGTGAAATGGTGGATGAGGATGAGGAAAAAGCCAATATGCTAAATGATTTTTTTTCAACCGTATTTACACAAGAAAATCTCATGACAGAAAACATGATTAGTGATAACAAAAATTCTCCAGTAAATGTCACTTGCTTAACCCAGCAGGAAGTACGGCGGCGTCTAAAAATCACTAAAATTGACAAATCCCCGGGCCCGGATGGGATACACCCGCGAGTACTGCAGGAATTAAGTAACGTCATAGATAGACCATTATTTTTAATCTTTAAAGATTCCATAATAACAGGGTCTGTACCACAGGACTGGCGTATAGCAAATGTGGTGCCAATATTCAAAAAGGGGACAAAAACTGAACTTGGAAATTATAGGCCGGTAAGCTTAACCTCTACTGTGGGTAAAATCCTGGAGGGTTTCCTAAGAGATGCTATGCTAGAGTATCTGAAGAAGAATGACCTCATGACCCAATATCAACATGGGTTTACGAGGGACCGTTCCTGTCAAACTAATCTGATCAGTTTTTATGAGGAGGCAAGTTCTGGACTGGACCAAGGTAATGCAGTGGATGTTGTGTATATGGACTTTTCAAAAGCTTTTGATACGGTTCCACACAAAAGGTTGATACATAAAATGAGAACAATGGGGATAGGGGAAAATATATGTATGTGGGTTAAGAATTGGCTCAGTGATAGGAAACAAAGGGTGGTTATTAATGGAAAACACTCAGACTGGGTCTCAGTTAACAGTGGGGTACCACAGGGGTCAGTATTGGGCCCCCTTCTTTTTAACATATTTATTAATGCTAAAGCATGTCTACAAAGGGCACAGTGGATCCCTCTGTGAGAGAAGGACATCATGTTCCTGACACCACAGATGCTCCAGGAGCAGAGTCCACACTTACTGCAGAGCAGGATGTACGACCAAAACGTGTAACCAAGCCAACACGAGAGGTTAGAGAGAACCTGGAGACAACCAGAGATGAGCTCCATGATAACATAGATTATTTATGGGGCAGAGTTGATCATTATTTAGCAGCTCTTCCAGATGCTAACAATGACGCAGCAGATTTAACCGCCAAATTGAAGAGTTTATCTGCCGCCTATGATCGCTACCAGAGATTTTCTGTTAAGTACATCGCATTCCTGAGTAACTGTGATATGGATAATGCCCCAGCAGAGCAGGCTGAAAAGGAGACTGTTCTCCAAGAAAAGACCGCATTAGTGCGAGATGCCCAGGATAAGGCAGAACTCCGCATTGCACACCTCCAAGAGGTTAGGTCACATCGTACAGCCTCAACCAAAATCAAATTTTGGTCTTCCAGATCATCTCAGTCCAGGAAATCAACATTGTCTGACAAGATACTGGAAATCCATGCATCTGCAGAGGAAGCTAGAGTAAGAAGCTAATTTGCTAGGAAGGAGGCTGAAGTAGAAGCCCAATTAAAAAAGCAAGAAGCAGAGATGGAAACTCAATTAAAAATACTTCAAGCAGAAAGGGAAGAAGCAGTAGCCCTTGCTAAACTGAAGGTCCTTGAACAAGCACTAGGTCAAGATGCTGATATGGACTGCTTTTTTCCAGGAGAAATGGAGGACCCAGCTGATCACACGACAGACTGTGTGCTAAAACATTTACCATCTGTACCAGCGCTACCTCCAATCCACCACACGGATGCACCCGTAAGCCAAGAAATGTCACCACCTACTGCCGACAAGGTAATTTTCAGCACTGACCCACAATTTAGGCCGCAGCCAGCAGACCCTATAGAGACTAAACCACAACTTAACCCTCATGCCACATCATTCCGTCCTGATCCGTCTCAGTCACATAAGCCAGAGAATTTACATTCCCCAGGGATACCACAAGTTAATCCTGCAACTATGACTGGGACGTCGGACATGTCTGAATTCGCCAGATATATGATTCGCAGGGAGTTAATAAACATCAGTCTCTCAAAGTCTGATGATTGTGCCGAAAATTATAGAGCCTGGAAATCGACCTTTCAAGCAGTAATCCAAGACCTTAATCTCACCTGCAATGAACAACTAGATTTCCTTGTCAACTGGTTAGGCCCTGAATCAGCGGAGCGCATCAAGACAATAAGGGCAATTCATGTGGACTATTCAGATGCAGGTCTTATTGCAGGATGGGAGAGACTGAAGCAAACCTACGGCAGCTCAGAAGCCATAGAGTCTGCCTTATTTAAGAAACTGCAAGCCTTCCCAAAAATAACTAACAAGGACAATCAAAAACTTCAAGACCTGAGTGCTAAAGGAAATAGAATTGGCAAAATTAGACCCACATTTTTCAGAACTGAGCTACCTTGATACTGCTCATGGCGTGACTACAGTAGTTCTCAAGTTGCCAAAAGGCATGCAGGTTGAATGGGCAGACCAAGACTCATGGTATAAAGGACAGCATAATGTGTCTTTTCCTCCCTTTTCATATTTTTCCAGGTTCGTCAGTGATCAAGCTTGGAAGAAGAATGATCCCAGCTTTGACTTCACTGAACCTACTCCACCAGCTTCATCATCATCATCATCATCATCTGCAAGGTATGATAACAATATCACCAAATGTAGAGAGTTAAGGAGCACAGTATCCGTGAGAAAGACTGACGTTCCACTTACTGCACCCTCTTTTACCAAAACAAACGCTGTTGCTCATAAAGTTATGGACAGTAACCGTATTTTCCCTATCCACAAAAGACCTCACCCACTTAAGGAATGCCATGGATTTAGGGCAAAGACTTTGCAGGAACGCAGAGGTACTCTCAAGGAGCTATGTATATGTTACAAGTGTTGCGCCTCCTCATACCACCTTGCTAAGGACTGTAAGGTCATCATTAAGTGCACTGAATGCAATAGTGACAAACACGTTACATCTATGCATCCCACACCAGCTCCACACAATTCACAACCTTATGCAGCACCCAATCCGGCTCAAAAGCATGGCGGGGAGCCACAAGTTCCTGATCCAGCTGCAACTGCTGTTTCCTCCTCATGTATGGAAATATGTGGAGAAAGGACTGGTCCTAAATGCTGCGCTAAAGTATGTCTGGTCAAAGTCTATCCAGAAGGACAACCCGACAAGGCCTCCAAAATGTATGCCATAATAGATGAACAAAGTAACAGGTCTCTACCAAAGCCCAAACTATTTGAGATCTTCAATATAAAAGGACAAACGGTTCCCTACACCCTCAACACCTGTTCTGGTCGTATTGAGACTTCTGGTAGGAGAGCCTCTGGGTACATTATCTCTTCAATCAAGGGGAATGTGCACATACCCTTGCCAATTTTAATTGAATGTGACCAGATACCCGATATCAAGGAAGAAATTCCCACTCCGGAAGCCACGCTTCATCATCCCCACTTGAGGCACCTAACTAACAAAATTCCTCCTCTGGACATGAATGCTGATATTCTAATCCTACTGGGGAGGGACATTCTAAGGATCCAAAAGGTGCGCCAACAATGCAATGGCCCACATGACGCTCCATACGCCGAAAGACTTGATCTAGGCTGGGTAATCGTGGGAAATGTATGTCTGGATAAGAGTCACAAGGAATCCGAAGTCAACTCCTTTAAAACATATTGTAACGGGTCCGGGAGGCGGAACCTCTGAGCTACTATACAAGGGGGCGGCCCTTGTAAGGGAGCGGGTGGCAGTCTCTGGGTGAACGGACAGGGAGTTACGGCAAGTGATCAGGGCAGTCTCTGGGTAAGGGGTAGGTACGACCTGTGATGGCAGAGCCTCCGGGTAGGCTAGCAGGCAGATGGTAGATGTGTGCTCCCAGGTGAGCAAGCGAGAGTCTCTGGAATAGCAGGTGGTCACGGCACGTGACGGCGGAACCTCCGGGCTGGCAGGCAGGTAGGTAACGGAGAAGCGCTCCCAGGTGAGCGGGCAAGAGTCTCTGGAATAGCTGGTGGTCACCGCACGTGACAACAGGACCTCCGGGCTGGCAAGCAGGCAGGTAACGGAGATGCGCTCCCAGGTGAGTGGGCAAGAGTCTCTGAGATAGCTGGTGGTCACAGCACGTGACAACGGAGCCTCCGGGCTGGCAAGCAGGCAGATAACGGAGAAGCGCTCCCAGGTGAGCGGGCAAGCTGGTCCATAGACAGACTGACCGGAGTAGTAAGGCAGACCGTCGGACCTCAGGCAAGCAGGCAGGTAGCTGATATGCGCTCCCAGGTGAGCGGGCAGGCTGGTCCTTTAGACAGACTGACAGGAGTAGTAAGGCAGACCGTCGGACCTCAGACTGGCAGACAGGTAACAAGTATTCAGGCAGGTAACTGGCAGGTAACTAGCAGGAAACTGGCAGGAAACTGGCAGGTAACTGGCAACGGGACCTGAGGGCTGAAGCACAGGTGAGACACAGGTGCAAACAACATTGCTCGGGCACCTCCATTTTGGAGGAGGTGCCTTATATATGATGAAGTCCTCCGGCCATTGGCCGGGGACTCCTTAGGACGGCGCGCGCGGCCCCTTTAAGAGGAGGGGAGCGCGCGCGCGCGCGCCCTAAGCACAGGGGCCGGGAAGGAGCGCGCGCTGAGAGCAGAGCGGGAGGAGGACGCCGGGAAGGAGCGCGCGCTGACAGCAGAGCGGGGAGAGGACGCCGGGCACGGAGCAGAGCGGTGAGAGGAGCAGCGTCCCTGCCTAGCAGAGGGCAGGGATGCCAGCGCTACAGTACCCCCCCCTTTAGGCCCCCCCTTTTTTAGGCCAGACAGAAATTTAGCTAGGATGAGAGGGGCATGGATGTTCTCCCGGGGCTCCCACGTTCTCTCCTCAGGACCAAACCCCTTCCAATCCACCAGAAAAAAGGTCTTTCCTCTTACCCTTTTGGTGGCAAGAATGTTCTCTACCTCAAACTCGTCCTCAGCAGAAACCGGAGCAGGAGGCGTACCTGTAGACTTGGAAAAAGAGTTAAGCACCACAGGTTTGAGGAGAGACACATGGAAGGAGTTAGGGATCCGTAAGTTGGCCGGGAGTTTCAATTTATAGGCCACCGGGTTGATCTGACTGATGACCTCCAGTGGGCCGATGAACCGAGGCCCTAACTTATAGGAAGGGATCTTGAGCCGGACATATTTGGACGAGAGCCAGACTTTATCCCCAGGGCGGAATTGAGGAGGGTCCAGACGTTTTTTGTCAGCGTGTCTTTTCATACGCTCGGATGACAGAAGGAGTGCGGACCGGGTACTCTCCCATATGGAGGAAAATTTGTTAACAAGAGATTCCGCAGCCGGATTGTCCGCCGAGGTGGAGACGGGAAACGGGATCCGAGGATGCTGACCGTAGACTACAAAAAACGGGGATTTGGAGGAAGACTCGCTCTCGTGATTGTTGTACGAGAATTCGGCCCATGGCAGGAGATCCACCCAGTCAGAATGGTGGGCATTAACGAAGTGCCGAAGGTAACTGGTCAGGTTCTGATTGATCCGCTCCACTTGACCATTAGACTGTGGGTGGTAAGCGGAGGAGAAGTCCAGGGTGACGTCCAGCAATTTACAAGTGGCTCTCCAGAAACGGGAAGTGAACTGTACCCCACGATCCGACACGATGTGACGGGGCAGGCCATGAAGACGGAAGATGTGGCGGATAAAGTCTTTAGCCAGCTCGGGTGCAGACGGAAGACCTGGCAGTGGAATGAAGTGAGCCATCTTGGAGAAGCGGTCAGCGACCACCCAAATGACCGTACAACCGGCAGAGACGGGTAGATCAGTAATGAAGTCCATCGCTATATGCTGCCAGGGGGCAGCAGGTACTGGCAGAGGTAGGAGGCGGCCGGCCGGCAGGTGTCTCGGAACTTTGTTGCGGGCGCAGGACACACAGGCAGAAACAAAGTCTATTACATCCTTGTGCAGGTTAGGCCACCAGTAGTGCCGGGTAATAAGCTGGAGGGTCTTTTTCTGACCGGCGTGGCCAGCTAGTTTAGTCGAATGACCCCAGTGTAGGATCTTCTCCCGATCAGGTACTGGTACGAACGTCTTACCAGGAGGAAGACGATTTAGACTCACGGGAGCCACCTGCATTACTCTGGCGGGATCGATGATATGTTTCGGATCCTCCTCGAGATCAGACACCAGAAAGGACCGAGACAAGGCGTCCGCCTTGACGTTTTTGTCAGCCGGGCGAAAATGAAGGACAAAATCAAAACGAGCAAAAAACAAGGACCACCGGGCTTGGCGCGGGTTAAGTCTCTGGGCATGCTGGAGGTAAGCCAAGTTCTTGTGGTCAATGTAAATTATTACCGGGTGAAGAGCCCCCTCGAGCAGGTAACGCCACTCCTCCAATGCCAGTTTGATGGCCAATAACTCTCGGTCTCCTATGGAATAGTTGCGCTCAGAGGAGGAGAAGAGTTTAGAGAAGAAGCCACAAGTTACCATCCTCCCGGAAGATGATTTTTGAGTAAGTACCGCTCCGGCTCCAGAGGAGGAGGCGTCAACTTCCAGGAAGAACTGCTTGTTGCCATCTGGGCGATGCAGCACCGGGGCGGAAGAGAAGGCCTGTTTAAGGGAAAGAAAGGCCTCCTCTGCTTCGGGTGGCCACTCTTTGGGATTAGTACCTTTACGGGTGAGCGCAGAAATTGGGGCCGTCCGGGAAGAGAAGTGTGGTATGAAGAGGCGGTAGTAGTTGGCGAAGCCCAGGAATCGCTGAATGGCCTTCAACCCCTCCGGTCGGGGCCATTTCTCGATGGCAGACAGTTTCTCAGAATCCATTTGTAGGCCGGTCTGAGAGATAATGTAGCCCAGAAACGGAAGCGAGGTCTGCTCAAAGAGGCACTTCTCAAATTTAGCGTAGAGATGGTTCTGCCTTAGCCTGAGCAGAACCTGACGAACGTCCCTCCGGTGAGTCTGGAGATCCGGAGAGAAGACCAAGATGTCGTCCAGGTACACCACTACGCAGGAGTAGAGAAGGTCCCGGAAGATGTCATTGACCAACTCTTGAAAGACGGCAGGAGCGTTACAGAGACCAAAGGGCATTACCAGGTATTCATAGTGGCCGTCCCGGGTGTTGAATGCCGTCTTCCATTCATCCCCCTGACGAATACGAACCAGGTTGTACGCCCCACGAAGGTCCAGTTTGGTGAAGATCCTAGCCCCCCTCAGGTGATCAAATAATTCTGGAATGAGCGGAAGGGGGTACTTATTCTTCACCGTGATCAGGTTTAGGCCTCTATAGTCTATACAGGGACGGAGAGAGCCGTCCTTCTTTTTGACGAAAAAGAAGCCTGCTCCCGCCGGGGAGGTAGATTTCCGGATGAATCCTCTGGCCAGATTCTCCTCAATATATTCGGACATTGACCGGGTCTCAGCAGCGGATAAAGGATAGATACGCCCACGGGGAGGAGTAGTACCGGGTAGCAGATCGATGGGACAGTCGTATGGTCTATGTGGTGGTAATGTCTCTGCCTCCTTTTTATTAAAGACATCTGCATAAGACCAATAAGGAATCGGAAGTCCAGGTAGATTAGCTGGGGTAGGAGAGGGACGGACGGGATGGACGGGAACCAGGCAGGTTTTATGACAGTCTTGTCCCCAGCGAAGGACCTCTCCGGTTTGCCAGTCTAGCACGGGTGCATGTCTCTGGAGCCAGGGCAGACCTAGCAAGAGGGCGTGAGAGAGTCCAGGCAGAACATGAAAGGAGATACTTTCAGAATGCAGCATTCCCACCTGCAGGGTAATGGATTCAGTGATGAGTTGAATGGGGCGAGGTAAGAGGCCCCCATCCACGGCAGCGACAGACAAGGGTACAGCCAGAGGTTTGGTGGGGATGCGGTATTTCTCAACCAGGGACTGTGAAATAAGGTTCCCGGCTGCTCCAGAGTCAAGTTGGGCTAGTTCGAAATAACGGTTCTCCCCGTAGATGATCGAAACTGACAACAGCAGGGATGGAGAGGATTTATTCTTGTCTAGGTGGACCTCTCTGAGCGAACCTAGACACAGGCGTTTCCCGACCTCTCCGGGCAGGCACGGATCCGGTGCTCCTTACTGCCACAGTAGAAGCAGCTCCCCTCGGCACGGCGTGAGTCCTGACGGGTTTTGACCATCTTGGTCTGGTCGACCTGCATAGGCTCAGGAGAGTGTACCTGGGGAGAGATGGAGGGAATGACGGGTTTCTGGAAAGTAGGAGCTTAACGTGGAATCCTTCTCTCACGGGTGACCTCTTTGGCACGCTCCTGGAACCGTAGGTCAATCCGGGTGGCAAGGGTTATTAGATCATCGAGAGAGGTAGGAATGTCCCGACCAGCAAGTTCATCTTTAATACGACCGGACAGACCCTCCCAGAAGACGGATACCAGAGCGTCGTTATCCCAGGCCAGCTCCGAGGCAAGGGTGCGGAACCGTATGGCATATTGACCCACGGTGAGACCCTCCTGACGGAGGCGTAGCAGAGAGGATGCGGATGAGGTCTTCCGTCCGGGTTCGTCGAAGACTTTCCGGAAAGCCGAGAGAAAAGCAGGCAAGTTGGACACCAGGGGGTCTCCTCTCTCCCATAGAGGATTTAGCCAGGCCAGGGCCTCCCCGGTGATATGGGACATGATAAAGGCAATTTTGGCCCGGTCGGAATTAAACTGATGGGACAAAAGTTCAAAGTGCAGGGTGCACTGATTTATGAAGCCCCGAGCCTGGACGGAGTCGCCTCCGAAGCGAGGAGGTGCAGACAGCGGGGACCGGGATAGGTTACCATGGTATTAGTGGGTAGCGGAGCTGCCGGGTTGCGAGTCATGGTACTGGCAGTGGCTGCAGGTGGTGCAGTCAGAGTGTCCAGGCGAGTATTGACATTCCGTAGGTGACCCAGGATGGACTCCTGTTGGGACCTTTGACGGGACAGTTCATGACACAGGTCCGTGAGCGAGGGAGCTTGGGTGCCACCGGGTTCCATGGCCCGAGCAAACTGTAACGGGTCCGGGAGGCGGAACCTCTGAGCTACTATACAAGGGGGCGGCCCTTGTAAGGGAGCGGGTGGCAGTCTCTGGGTGAACGGACAGGGAGTTACGGCAAGTGATCAGGGCAGTCTCTGGGTAAGGGGTAGGTACGACCTGTGATGGCAGAGCCTCCGGGTAGGCTAGCAGGCAGATGGTAGATGTGTGCTCCCAGGTGAGCAAGCGAGAGTCTCTGGAATAGCAGGTGGTCACGGCACGTGACGGCGGAACCTCCGGGCTGGCAGGCAGGTAGGTAACGGAGAAGCGCTCCCAGGTGAGCGGGCAAGAGTCTCTGGAATAGCTGGTGGTCACCGCACGTGACAACAGGACCTCCGGGCTGGCAAGCAGGCAGGTAACGGAGATGCGCTCCCAGGTGAGTGGGCAAGAGTCTCTGAGATAGCTGGTGGTCACAGCACGTGACAACGGAGCCTCCGGGCTGGCAAGCAGGCAGATAACGGAGAAGCGCTCCCAGGTGAGCGGGCAAGCTGGTCCATAGACAGACTGACCGGAGTAGTAAGGCAGACCGTCGGACCTCAGGCAAGCAGGCAGGTAGCTGATATGCGCTCCCAGGTGAGCGGGCAGGCTGGTCCTTTAGACAGACTGACAGGAGTAGTAAGGCAGACCGTCGGACCTCAGACTGGCAGACAGGTAACAAGTATTCAGGCAGGTAACTGGCAGGTAACTAGCAGGAAACTGGCAGGAAACTGGCAGGTAACTGGCAACGGGACCTGAGGGCTGAAGCACAGGTGAGACACAGGTGCAAACAACATTGCTCGGGCACCTCCATTTTGGAGGAGGTGCCTTATATATGATGAAGTCCTCCGACCATTGGCCGGGGACTCCTTAGGACGGCGCGCGCGGCCCCTTTAAGAGGAGGGGAGCGCGCGCGCGCGCGCCCTAAGCACAGGGGCCGGGAAGGAGCGCGCGCTGAGAGCAGAGCGGGAGGAGGACGCCGGGAAGGAGCGCGCGCTGACAGCAGAGCGGGGAGAGGACGCCGGGCACGGAGCAGAGCGGTGAGGGGAGCAGCGTCGCTGCCTAGCAGAGGGCAGGGACGCCAGCGCTACACATATGTACTCCAAAATGGTCGCACAACTCATTTCAAACCATGATCTCATCACTATGAAGTGAAAGATAGGTTCTCTGACTTCATCCAAGAGCCTGACATCATTCCCACTCCCTATGGTGACGACTTAGGGAGAACAGTGTTTCGCACAACACAAGATAACAACAAGGTCGCCTTATCCAAAGAAGACAAGGAATTTAATAAAATAATGGACAGTGGATTCTTCAAGAATGAATCTGACTGTTGGGTCGCTCCCTTACCCTTCAAGGCTACAAGGGCCAAGCTTCCTAACAACAGAGAACAGGCCTTATCCAGGTTCACCTCCCTACTAGTGTTGAGCCACTCCCGTAGTGTTCGAGTTCGGTTCGGTTCGTCGAACACCCGTGTGTTCGCCGAACTGTTCGTCGAACTGTTCGTCGAACACCTTCGAACACCGTTAAAACCAATGGCAGGCAAACAAAAACACATAGAAACACATAGAAAACACCTTCAAAGGTGTCCAAAAGCTGACAAACTGCTCAGAAGACACAACTAACACATGGAAAAGTGACAAGTACATATAGTCATGCGAAAAGAAAAGAGGTGGAGGAGTAAAAGGAGGGGGAGACACAGATATAGGCATGTCATGCCCTTCTAAAATCCAAAAAGTGAGAAGCCGAGACGGCCAGTCCGCTCCTGCCCGTGCCACCTCCGTGTCGCCGGGTTTGTGCCAGAGCCGCGGTGAACCCTGACGGCCAGCCCCCCTCTCCCAATACTGGTGCCTGTCCGCTGGTGGGTCGAGAGAGCCCCCCTGTGGTGGAGGCAGCTCTAAGCTTTTTAATTTAAATTGTCCCTCTAATTTGAATGAATACACTTTAAATCCATTTACAAGGATCTATTGGAGGGCAAGTCTCATGCCAGCAGCCGCGTAATTCCAGCTCCAGTAGCGTCCACTAAAGCTGCTGCAGTTAAAAAGCTTTTATAAGGATCGAGCTCGGCTGTCCACCGCAAGGCATCCTAGTGCCAGTCCCAGCCCCTATGCCTTGGGGTGCCTCCTGATGCTCTTCACTAAGTATCCCGTGGTCCCGAAGCATTTCCTTTGAAAAAATTAAGTGTCCAAACTACAGGTGGTGTAGCTTGCTTAACAGCCGGGATAATCCGCTGACTAGCAGACACTGCTACTAGGCACAAAGTATTTCCTGGGCTAGATGCAGTTAAAAATTTGTAAGTAGATACTCTCGTTGGATGCTGAGAAAGCATTCCATAGAGTCTCCTGGCACGCCATATATGATTCTCTTAAAAAGCTAGGGGTAGGGGTCTAGGGGACCCTTTTATAGCCAAAATCACGGCCCTGTATCACAATACGTCACCTAGGCTGAAGATAAATGGAACTGTAGCACCGAGGGCTCGGTTGCTACAGACGTATTGCACCTCACCCAGAGGTGTGATATCTCACTCTCAGATAAGGATGGAGTGTGGATCAGGACCCGACACCTGCATGCATTACACCACATTGCCGTGGGGCAGGGCGACCAATATGCCCCTGAGATGGGCACGACAGTCCCTGTCCCTGGCTGGAGTGGGGGGAGGGAACACTGAGGAAGGGGAACCCTGCAGTGCAGGAGCAGGGAGGAAGCAGTTCCTGGGTGCATTGAGAAGGGAGTATAAAAGGTGGGCACCATCTTAGTTCAGTGCAGAGAAGTCTGAGCAGAAGTGGCAGGGAGCAGGGGCTCTGCATGAGCTCTGCTCCGGAGGCGGGCCTAGTAACAGAGGCCCAGGCCTGCAAGAGGGAGAAGGAAGGAAGAGGAGCGGAGAAGGCTCCAGGAATGAGGAATGAAGGGATCCCAGGGGTGCGGACGGGCGAGTCGCCACTGCACGCCCGAATCCACCTGCGTGGAGGGGTCAGGCCAATGGGGGAGACCGGTCCCCGAACTAGTGGAGGCAGGAAACGACCCTCAGCTAGAAACCGGAGGCTCTGACATTTTATGTTGCGCAGCCCCTTGCTCCACCCGCTAGGAAGGCACCACATAGGGTCAGGGAAACTGGCGCCAAGTTTACCAAGAGGAAGCCCGAGGCAGCCGGACAGAAGTGTTGGTAAGAAAGGCCAGACAAAGGACACACAAAGGGGGTCCTGTGAAGCGCTCCAAAGTTATCTGGGAGTTGTCTGAGCCCCTCACCTGGTGAGCACAGTACGACGTGGGCAGCCGTTACCCGCAGACGTGGTCTGGATAATAAGAACTGTGAGTAAAGGCCCTGAACTGCATCACTGACTCCGTGTCGATACTGCTGCTGCCCTGCACCATCACCCCCATCCTCCGCATACACTGCCCTGAGGCTATACTCCTCCCGTGGGGAGTTATGCTACGCTCTGCTGCACCCACAACACCAGCCTTAGCGGTCTGCCCTGTAGCGCCGGTTCACTCTGACCGCAATCCACGGGTGGCGTAGTCGGACATTTAAACATCAAAACCACATAAATAGTTCCGCCACTGGTTTGACCGCCCTGAGCCACGGAACCGGATCGCCGCCACGAAGACTACAACCACCAGCATCCACCAAAAAGGGTCCGGCTCCGGGTGTCCCAAGCCCAGGGGGTGCGTCAGAACATTTTCATCACCTTTCACAATCACCAATGGGACAAGGCAGGGATGTCCTCTGTCCCCTCTCTTATACATCCTAGTGACGGAGCACCTGCTCTCATCAATTCGCCATAACCCCAATATTAGGTGGATTGAGGTGGGAGGCACCGAGTACAAGTGCTCTCTATTTGCTGATGATGTCCTAGTATATATCACTCAATCACATATATCCATCCATGCTGTTATGGCTGAAATAGATCACTTTGTTACATGGTAAAATTTTAAAATCAATGCAGCGAAGTCTGAGGCCCTCGATGTCTCCCTCCCTAAATCCATATAGGATTCCATCCAGTCCAACTTTCCCTTTGCCTGGCCCTCACAGGGTATCAAATACTTAGGAATTCCTATTCATAGAGACCTCTCCCATCTATGTTATCTTAATTTTGGGCCCTTTATTGAACAATTCCATAAAGACCACGGTTGGCAAGTTAGAACTGTAAGATTCACTACGTGAACCACTGGTGTTTTGTGGAAAAGCACATGTACACCGCGTTCCAAATTATTATGCAAAAAGTGTTTAGGAGTGATAAGGGAAGAATTTGTTTGTTTGTCAGTTAAACTCATTGATGGTGATGTGTGTCAGGGCTCTTTATATCACTGTAAGCAGTTGCAGACACCTGTGCTAATTAGTTTGGCAGGTGTGTCCAATGAAAGGCAAGACTACTTAAGAAGGCTCTCTCACATTATTAAGCAGCCTACATTTTCTGCCAAAATGGGAAAGAAAAAGGATGTGTCGGCTGCTGAGAAGCAACAAATTGTGGAGTGTTTAGGTCAAGGCATGACTACAATCAACATTGTGCGATGATCAGGATGAAGTGTCTTGGCAATCAAGAAGTATGTAGCTGATTCACAGTACACACGTGTGCGTGCTGATAAGGGCAAATTGAGGACTCTTTCCTACAGGCAATTACGTCAGGTTGAAAGAGCAGCGGCAAAAAAGCCTTGTCATAGCAGCAGACAAGTTTTTGAAGCTGCTTGTGCCTCCAACGTCCCCCGAACAACAAGATGCAGGGTCCTTCAGAGGTTTGCAGCTGTGCATACGCCATCCTGTCGACCTCCTCTATCCACTTCACACAAGCAGAAACGGCTCCAGTGGGCCAAACATTACATGAAGACTGATTTCAAAACTGTTTTGTTCACGGATGAGTGCCGTGCAGCGCTCGATGGTCCAGATGAATGGAGTGGAGGATGGCTGGTTGATGGACACCCCACGCAAACACGGCTACAGCGCCAACAAGGAGGAGGTGGAGTAATGTTTTGGGCTGGAATCATGGGGAGAGAGATTGTCGGCCCCTTTAGGATCCCTGAAGGCGCTAAAGATGAACTCCATAATGTATGTGGATTTTCTCAAACAGCACTTCCTGCCATGGTTCAAGAAGAAGAACCGTGTATTTCACAGCAAGATCATTTTTCTGCATGATAATGCACCATCTCATGCTGCACATAAAACATCTGCATCTCTGGCTGATATGGGCATAAAAGGGGACAAACTTATGGTGTGACCCCCATGCTCCCCTGACCTCTACCCCATTCAGAACCTTTGGAGCATCATTAAAAGGAGTGTCTATGATGGCGGGAGGCAGTTCACATCTAAGCAACAGCTCTGGGAGGGTATTCTGTCCTCATGCAAAACAATTGAAGCAGAAACCATCCAAAACCTGACAAATTCAATGGACGAGAGAGTTCAGAAGCTCCTTTCGAACAAGGGGTCCTATGTGAAAATGTAACATCACCTAGAATAAATTTTTGAGTTGAAAACTGTTTGATTTCAGTTTCTAACAACCTGCTAATGCTTATAATTTCAAAAATGACCATTTTTTTGGTCTTTATTAAAATGAAAAGGTTGATCGAAAAGTTTGGGGGATCTAAGAGTGTGGCAACCCAGTAGTCATGATTACTTCGAATTCTGACAATATGAGGGTCATGCTGCAGGTAGTGCAGCAAGAAGGCACTTATGTGTCTTGCGCATCTCGGAGCCCCAAAATTATTTTCCGGGCTAGATGCAGCTAAAAATTATTTTTAATTTTAAATCTGGTGAAGCTTATTATAGATGGCCAAATAGGATCAGTGCTGCACACTGCTACAAAGCCCAAATTATTTTCCAGTCAAGATACAGATAAACATGATTAGTAATTTGAAAGCTTAAAACGGTTGGTAGGGTGATTTTAACCAATCATCAAGCTTTTACTCTCCCCAGGATGACACAGGGGTAGAAAAGTCGTTTCGGATCCATGATTTGTTCATCTTTATGAACGTGAGTCTGTCTACATTATCAGTGGAGAGCCGCGTGCGCTTATCTGTCAGCACACCACCAGCAGCGCTGAACACACGTTCAGACAGAACGCTGGCTGCGGGGCATGACAAGATCTCCAAGGGTAAGTGGCCAGCTCCGGCCATTTATCCAGATTGGAAGCCCAAAAAGAGCAAGGGTCCAGTGACACAGTCGTGGCTTCAATGTTTACTTGGAGATACTCCTGTACCATCGTCTCTAGGCGTTGACTATGTGTCAGACTTCTTGTCTCCTGTGGCCTTGCAAAGGATGGGCTAAAAAAGTGGTGAAATGATTCCGCAAAATTGATGTTACCAGCAGATACTGTGGTTCTGTTACGGTTTGAGTGCTGAACACTTGACGGTCCCACGGTTGGCAAGTTGGAACTGTGAGATTCACTACGTGCACCACTGGTATTTTGTGGAAAAGCACATGTAAGATTCTGCAACAGTCTCTGCTGATACTCCTGCATGCGTGCATCCCTTTCTATGGCAGGAATAATTTCTGCAAATTTACTTTTGTACCGGGGATCTAACAGTGTGGCAACCCAGTAGTCAGGATTATTTCTAATTCTCACAATTCGAGGGTCATGTTGCAGGTAGTGCAGCAAGAAGGCACTCATGTGTGTTGCGCATCCAGGAGCACCAAGTCCCTGTTGTGTTGGTGGCGAGGTAACAATCATGCTTCCTTCCTCTGTCCTCTCCCCCCAACCTCGCACAACAGAAATGTGATCAAGGTCTCCCTCATCTGATGAGTCTTCCATCAGTTCGTCCTCCACTTCTTCCTGGGCTCCTGCACCTTCCTCACTAGTTTGGCTGCTACCATGCGCCCTGGTAAAACCATCTCCCCCACCCTCACATGCCTGCCGCCTTGGTGCTGCCGACCTTCTGGACCTTGCAGATGTTAGCCCTTCCGCATACAACTCCTCCTCCTCTACTTCCTCCACCTCCTCTTGTGCCACCACCTGACTCCGAATTCTGTTTAACATGTGCTCCAGCATGTAAATCACCGGAATAGTCATGCTGATAATGGCATCGTCAGCACTAAACATCTTCGTCGCCATTTCAAAACTGTGCAGAAGGGTGCATAGGTCCCTGATCTGAGACCACTCCTCCAGCGTGATTTGCCCCACCTCTGAATCTCGTTGGCCCAGGCTATACGTCAGAACGTATTGCACCAGGGCTTGTCGGTGCTGCCACAGTCGCTGCAACATGTGCAGAGTTGAATTCCAACGGGTAGGCACATCGCATTTTAGCCGGTGAAGTGGCAGGCCCAACGACTTCTGTAGAGATGTAAGTCGCTGAGCTGCGGGATGCGAACGGCGGAAGTGAGCACACAGCGACCGTGCCCTCTGCAGAAGGCCATCTAGTCTGGGATAGTGGGCTAAAAATTGCTGGACAACCAGGTTCAACACGTGAGCCATACAAGGCACGTGTGTGACATTGCCCCGGCGAAGGGCCGCACCCAGGTTTGCAGCATTGTCGCACACGGCCTTCCCTGGTTTCAGGTCCAGTGGAGACAACCATTCATGAAATTGGTTCTCCAGAGCTGACCACAACTCCTCAGCTGTGTGACTCACATTTCCCAGACATTTCAATGTAAAAACCGCCTGATGACGTTGAGCCCTACTGCCAGCATAGTAAGGAGGTGTGCAGGATCCCTTCTGCGCAGTTAGAAAGCTTGTGGCATGACCAGACAGGCTTTGGGTGCAGGTGGAAGACCGAGAGGAGGTTGAGGAGGCAGAAGCAGTGGAGGAAAAATGACATAAAGAGGATTGACGCACAACTCGTGGGGACGGCAAGACTTGGACAGCAGCCCCTTGTCCTGCTGTCACCATAGTTACCCAGTGCCCAGTCAGCGACATGTAACGCCCCTGTCCATGCCTACTCATCCAAGTGTCTGTGGTGAAATGCACCCTGTCACACACAGAGTTTCTCAAAGAAGCGGTGATGTTGTGTGCGACATGCTGGTGGAGCGCAGGCACACCTTTCTTTGAGAAGTAGTGCCGACTGGGCATCTGGTACTGGGGCACTGCGACGGACATAAGGTCTCGAAAATCCTCTGTGTCCACCAGGCGGAAAGGCAGCATTTCTGTAGCCAAGAGCTTGCAGATGGTGAAATTCAACCTCTTAGCTTTCTCATGGCTAGGAGGAAATGGTCTTTTACTTGTCCACATCTGAGGGACCGAGGGCTGGCTATTGTGCTTAGACGGGGTTGATAAGGGTGTCCCCGGCAAACTGCCGGTCTGTGAGGAAGATGCAGGCGGACATGTTAGGTTGCCTTGATCCAAAGGTGGTGCTATCGATGTCGGACAGCGCTCAAGACCAGCTGGTGTTACCACCTCCAAAGAAAATGATGACCTGCCAATCACGCTGGCTGTTGCGGGTAAAGAGGTGGCAGGTCTGCGCCCCAAAACAGGTGTGACTGCTGTCCCCCCAGTCACAGAGGATGAAGAGGCCGCGGATGCACAAGATATGGCAGACGGTGGTTGGCCCGGCCGGCTAGACCGCATTGTAGCACACTGAGCTTCCCACTGCAACTTATGCTTCATGTCCATGTGCCGGTTCATGCATGAAGTACTCAAACTATGTATTTTTTGGCCTCTACTTAGCTTTTGCTGACAAATGTTACAGATAACATGAGTTGGGTCATCTTTATCGATCTGAAAAAATGCCCAGGCTATGCAAGGCTTAGCACCCATGCGACCTGAAGAGCCACCACGACTTGTGGTGAGAGGCAGAGTTGTGTTTGAGGATGCAGTTGTTGACGTGCTTCCAGTACTACGTCTCTGTCCAGGAAGGCGCAACCTGACCTCGTCGTCACTAGCATCTTCCTCCACCTCCTCTGCTGACCTCATCTCTTGGCTGACTGTGGGTTGACAGTAAGTGGGATCTTCGACCTCATCATCATCACCCTGTGCGTTATCACACCCGTCGTCCTCAGAGCCAACCTGTTCCTGCCCTGACAAAAAACTAAAGTTGTCGCTCCAATCAGGTATTTGAGTCTTATCATCGTCTTCCTCATTGTCTCCACCAACAGGAGTTACAGTTTGGGAATGAGGGTCTACATTATGGTCAGAACCTTCTGCGTCTGGTCCTGGATCCGACTCATAAAGATTCTGGGCATCAGTGCAGATCATTTCCTCGTCTGGATTCACAGAAGCGCTGGAGTCGACCTCTGATTCCCAGGCTATAGTATGAGTAAACAGCTCTGCAGACTCAACCATCTGTTCTACCTCATACTCAGACGGGCAGCTGGAGATTTGGGAGCTGTGAGGAAGCAAGTGCGATTTGGGTGACACCTTTGAGGACTGGAGTATTTGTGATGTTGAAGTTGATGTGGAGGAGAGCCCACTTAAAGGACACTTGATATCCGTTGAAGCACCTGCTGTTTTTGTGCCTCATCTGGAATTTGTAGCGATTGGCGTGGCCGTAAGAAAGGGATCTTATCACATTGTCCGCTAAAAGAAGTAGACATTTTAGTTTGGCTGGAAGATGGTCTTTCTTCTGCACCTACCCCACGGACACAACCTTTTTTCCCCTTCCCAACACGCCTATTCCCCTTTTCACCAGCAGCAGGCCTTTTTCCACTCATTTTGGTGGTTAACTAATTCACAACTCTGGAGTTGTTTGCACAAAAAAACAATGGATGGTAACCGAGCAGAGCTGAGTGGCCAAACTGTGGTATTAGGCCAAAACTATTGGCTGGGTTAGATGCAGAAACAAATTATTTTTAATTTGCAACCTGATGGAGGTCAGTATAGATGGACTAATAGACCAAGTCCCACACACCGCTAGAAGCCCAAATATTTTTTCAGAGCTAGATGCAGAAAATTTTTTTATTCAATTTGCAACCTGATGGAGGTCAGTATAGATGGACTAATAGACCAAGTCCCACACACTGCTAGAAGCCCAAATATTTTTTCAGAGCTAGATGCAGAAAAAAATTATTTTTAATTTGCAACCTGATGGAGGTCAGTATAGATGGACTAATAGACCAAGTCCCACACACCGCTAGAAGCCCAAATATTTTTTCAGAGCTAGATGCAGAAAAAAAATATTTTTAATTTGCAACCTGATGGAGGTCAGTATAGATGGACTAATAGACCAAGTCCCACACACCGCTAGAAGCCCAAATATTTTTTCAGAGCTAGATGCAGAAAAAAATTATATTCAGTTTGCAACCTGCTGGAGGTCAGTATAGAAGGACTAATAGAACAAGTCCCACACACTGCTAGAAGCCCAAATATTTTTTCAGAGCTAAATGAAGAAAAAAATTATTTTTAATTTGCAACCTGATGGAGGTCAGTATAGATAGACTAATAGACCAAGTCCCACACACTGCTAGAAGCCCAAATATTTTTTCAGAGCTAGATGCAGAAAAAAATTATTTTTAATTTGCAACCTGATGGAGGTCAGTATACATGGACTAATAGACCAAGTCCCACACACTGCTAGAAGCCCAAATATTTTTTCAGAGCTAGATGCAGAAAAAAATTATTTTTAATTTGCAACCTGATGGAGGTCAGTATAGATGGACTAATAGACCAAGTCCCACACACCGCTAAAAGCCCAAATATTTTTTCAGAGCTAGATGCAGAAAAAAATTATATTCAATTTGCAACCTGCTGGACGTCAGTATAGAAGGACTAATAGAACAAGTCCCACACACTGCTAGAAGCCCAAATATTTTTTCAGAGCTAAATGAAGAAAAAAATTATTTTTAATTTGCAACCTGATGGAGGTCAGTATAGATGGACTAATAGACCAAGTCCCACACACTGCTAGAAGCCCAAATATTTTTTCAGAGCTAGATGCAGAAAAAAATTATTTTTAATTTGCAACCTGATGGAGGTCAGTATAGATGGACTAATAGACCAAGTCCCACACACCGCTAGAAGCCCAAATATTTTTTCAGAGCTAGATGCAGAAAATTTTTTTATTCAATTTGCAACCTGATGGAGGTCAGTATAGATGGACTAATAGACCAAGTCCCACACACTGCTAGAAGCCCAAATATTTTTTCAGAGCTAGATGCAGAAAAAAATTATTTTTAATTTGCAACCTGATGGAGGTCAGTATAGATGGACTAATAGACCAAGTCCCACACACTGCTAGAAGTCCAAATATTTTTTCAGAGCTAGATGCAGAAAAAAATTATTTTTAATTTGCAACCTGATGGAGGTCAGTATAGATGGACTAATAGAACAAGTCCCACACGCTGCTAGAAGCCCAAATATTTTTTCAGAGATAAATGAAGAAAAAAATTATTTTTAATTTGCAACCTGATGGAGGTCAGTATAGATGGACTAATAGACCAAGTCCCACACACTGCTAGAAGCCCAAATATTTTTTCAGAGCTAGATGCAGAAAAAAATTATTTTTAATTTGCAACCTGATGGAGGTCAGTATAGATGGACTAATAGACCAAGTCCCACACACCGCTAGAAGCCCAAATATTTTTTCAGAGCTAGATGCAGAAAAAAATTATATTCAATTTGCAACCTGCTGGAGGTCAGTATAGAAGGACTAATAGAACAAGTCCCACACACTGCTAGAAGCCCAAATATTTTTTCAGAGCTAAATGAAGAAAAAAATTATTTTTAATTTGCAACCTGATGGAGGTCAGTATAGATGGACTAATAGACCAAGTCCCACACACTGCTAGAAGCCCAAATATTTTTTCAGAGCTAGATGCAGAAAAAAATTATATTCAGTTTGCAACCTGATGGAGGTCAGTATAGATGGACTAATAGAATGATGCTATGCCCAAAAGATTTTACTTCACTAGGTGCAGTAAAAAAATTGGTATTCTATACACAGGTGGTATATCTTGCAACACAGATAGGCTACTCCACTGACTAACACACTCTGCAATAGGCCAAAAAGGATTAGCTTTGCTAGATTCAGCCAAATGCTGTGAAAAAAACTTGCACAGCACTGGCACAGACCTGCCTGGCAAAAACTGATAGGAACTGATGTAACCTAGTCCTGAAAAGGACTCCAATTACAATTAGTCTTTACTCCCACAATCTATCTATTTAAGAGCACAGACCTGCCTGATAAAAGTCGTAGGAAATGCTGTAACCTAGTCCTTAAAAGGACTGCAATCACAACTATTCCCTACTCCCAAGCTATCTGTATATTTGTGCGAAAATTGGCTTGAAATTAACAAGGTATAGCGCACACAGCAACAGCGGTGCCGTCTAACACGCAGCTGCAGCAGTGAGAAAATGGTGGCGACGGGGAAAATGGCTTGGTCTTATAGGGCAAGGACATGTGACATACACTGCCAATCACACATGCCCTTGCTTGTGTGAAAAAAAGCACTTCGCTCCGTGTGTGCGCTGCTGATAGGCTGACAGATTGCACCTCCCCACTGCAAATGCGGGAAAGAGAAAAAAAAATGGAGATCTTCATTGTTCCTGCAGAGATCCATCCCCTGCCCCTCCCCCCGCCCCGCTGTACACTCAAACTGCGTATTAACATTAATTTTCATCATTACTGAGAAAAAATCCAGTTATGATTTTGGTGCACGAACAGTTATCGAACATAACCTCGAACAGCCGAATTTTTCTCAAATTGTTCGTGTTCGCCGACCGGCTCGAACACCGCCCAAAACAGCTCGAATTTGAGATTGGCGAACAGTTCGAGTAGAACAACGCTCATCTCTACTCCCTACAGAGAACAATGAGAAATAAGCCTGAAATGAAGGACCATTTTGTAACCTTTATGGAGAAGATATTTCACAATGACCACGCAGAGCCAGCTCCACCCTTGCAAGCCAATGAAGAATGCTGGTATCTACCTTCCTTTGGAGTATACCATCCAAGAAAGCCTAAACAAATCAGAGAGGTGTTCGATTCAAGCACCAAACATGATGGTGGATCTCTGAACGACGTTCTCCTCACTTGTCCCAACCTGACTAATAACCTGGTGGGAGTGCTCATGAGATTAAGAAAAGAGCCAGTCGCCATTACTGCTGACATTGAACAAATGTTCCATTGTTTCATCGTGTGACAAGATCACAGAAATTACAGTTATATGAAAAAGTTTGGGCACCAATATTAATCTTAAGCTTAATGTTTTATAAAAATTGGTGTTTTTGCAACAGCTATTTCAGTTTGATATATGTAATAACTGTTGGACACAGTAATGTTTCTGCCTTGAAATGAGGTTTATTGTACTAACAGAAAATGTGCAATCTGCATTCAAACAAAATTTGACAGGTGCATAAGTATGGGCACCTCACCAGAAAAATGACATTAACATTTAGTAGATTCTCCTTTTTCAAAAATAACAGCCTCTAGTCGCTTCCTGTAGAATTTAATGATTTCCTGGATCCTGGATGAAGGTATTTTTGACCATTCCTCTTTACAAAACAATTCCAGTTCAGTTAAGTTTGATGGTCGCCGAACATGGACAGCCCTCTTCAAATGATCCCACAGTTGTTCAATGATATTCAGGTCTGGGGACTGGGATGGCCATTCCAGAACATTGTAATTGTTCCTCTGCATGAATGCCTGAGTAGATTTGGAGCGGTGTTTTGGATCATTGTCTTGCTGAAAGATCCATCCCCTGCGTAACTTCAACTTTGCCACTGATTCTTGAACATTATTGTCAAGAATCTGATGATACTGAGTGGAATCCATGTGTCCCTCAACTTTAACAAGATTCCCGGTGCCGGCATTTTCCACACAGCCCCAAAGCATGATGGAACCTCCACCAAATTTTACTGTGGGTAGCAAGTGTTTTTCTTGGAATGCTGTGTTTTTTTGCCGCCATGCATAACACCTTTTTGCATGACCAAACAACTCAATCTTGGTTTCATCAGTCCACAGGACCTTCTTCCAAAAAGAAATTGGCTTCTCCAAATGTGCTTTTGCATACCTCAGCCGACTCTGTTTGTGGCGTGCTTGCAGAAACGGCTTCTTTTGCATCATTCTCCCATACAGCTTCTCCTTGTGCAAAGTGCATTGTATAGTTGACCGATGCACAGTGACACCATCTGCAGCAAGTTGATGCTGCAGTTCTCCGGAGGTGGCCTGAGGATTGTCCTTGACTGATCTCACCATTCTTCTTCTCTGCCTTTCTGATGTTTTTCTTGGCCTGCCACTTCTGGCCTTAACAAGAACTGTCCCTGTGTTCTTCCATTTCCTTACTATGTTCCTCACAGTGGAAACTGACAGGTTAAATCTCTGAGACAGCTTTTTGTATCCATCCCCTGAACAACTATGTTGAATAATCTTTGTTTTCAGATCATTTGACAGTTGTTTTGAGGAGCCCATGATGCCACTCTTCAGAGGAGATTCAACCATGAGAACAACTTGCAAGTGGCCACTTTCAGTAGCTTTTCTCATGATTGCATAACCTGGCTATGAAGTTCAAAGCTCAATGAGGTTAAAAAACCAAAAAAAGTGCTTTAGTAAGTCAGTAAAAAGTAGGTAGGAGTATTTAAAACAAGAAAATGATAAGGGTGCCCATACTTATGCACCTGTCAAATTTTGTTTGAATGTAGATTGCACATTTTCTGTTAGTACAATAAACCTCATTTCAAGGCAGAAACATTTCTGTATCCAACAGTTATTACATATATCAAACTGAAATAGCTGTTGCAAAAACACCAATTTTTATAAAACATTAAGCTTAAGATTAATAGGGGTGCCAAAACTTTTTCATATAACTGTATCTCCGTTTTCTATGGCACTGAGACAACGACACTAGCAAGGAAATGGTTGAATATCGCATGAAGGTGCACGTGTTCGGAAACAGCCCTTCTCCTGCACTTGCTACATATGGCCTACGTAGGACCGCCTCTGATGGTGAAGCAGAATTCGGGAAGGACGCCCAACAGTTCGTTGAAATGGACTTCTATGTGGATGACGGTCTCAAATCCCTGCCCACAGCGGAAGAAGCCATAGATCTGCTCAAACGGACAAAAGGTATGCTTTCTAAAGCTCATTTAAGATTGCATAAAATTGCCTCCAATAGTGCTGTTGTCATGAAGGCTTTTCACTCTTATGATCATGCTTTAGAATTCAGAGACTTGAATCTATATTCAGATAACCCACCAGTACAGAGAAGTCTGGGCTTGAAATGAAACTTGCTAAAGGACTCCTTCAGGTTAGTGGTACAGAAAAAAACATTTCGTAAGCGTGGGGTTCTGTCAGTGGTGAACAGTCTATATGATCCACTCGGGTTTGTTGCACCCCTGACTATACAAGGCAAACGTCTGTTAAGGCAACTCTCCGAGTCTATTAAGGACTGGGACGTACCACTCCCTGCTGACAAACAACTAAAGTGGAAGTCATGGAGGGAATCTCTTTGTGACTTAGATAAAATCCACATACCACGTTGTTACACTCCAGCATCTCTTGCTACAAGTCAAAGGAAAGAGATCCATATATTCTCTGACGCCTCTACTGAAGCCATCGCAGCTGTTGCCTATTTGAAGGTTATAGATTCTAACAATGAAGCCCATGTTGGATTTCTATTTGGAAAGGCTAATTTGGCTCCTAAACCCGAGCACAACATACCCAGACTTGAGCTCTGTGGGGCTGTACTAGCCATCGAGATTGCAGACTCCATACAGAGTGAACTATCTATTCACATGGATGACACAAGATTCTACACAAACAGCAAGGTTGTTCTGGGCTACATATACAACCAGACAAAACGCTTCTACGTCTATGTCAGTAACCACATTAAAAGGATCAGGAAATCCTCTAAACTTGAGCAATGGCAGTATGTTCCATCCCATCTTAACCCTGCTGACCTTGCTACTAGGCCAGTGTCTGTTGGTGCCTTCACAAACTCTTCTTGGTTAACAAGACTGGAGTTCCTTTGCGGCCAGTGTGAAGAGACTGCCGTTGAAGACAGCTTCAGTCTTCAGGAAATAGACGTCGACCCAGAGATCCGTCCTGATGTCAGCACCCCCATCGCCAGAGAGAAAGTTGGCTTGGGCTGACAGCAATTTGAACACTTCTCCAGAAGAACAAGGCTTGTTTGCGCCAACACATCTGAAACTTGAACTTGGAACCTTCAAGGAACTTTTGGACTACTAAAGACACTCATCTGATTGCAACCAGGAACTGTAACCACTGGATTACAATTGGGTTGGAGACAGTTTGGCCTAGTGCGGCTTCTCCATTCCGAAGATGGGTATCGTTTGGATTTCTTCAGGAACTGTTATAGACATTCGTCTACCTTGTTTGTTATTGTTATATGTTATTGTTGCATTGCATGCATTGTTTGTCTTTCAGGTTGAGGTATCCCTCAGTACTTCAGGAAAACACCTCCACCTCAAGACTGTTAAAATAGTGAAATCCAGGGATTTCAGAGAGGGAGTGTGCTGTCCAGCTTTTTGTTTGAAAAGACTTTCAGCCATTTTGGGCATTACCTAATGTTACATGATTATTGTATTGTTGTACTTTGCTGCCATCTATTGGCCGTTGTTATAATATGTTATAACATGTATTATTTCTGTGTTTTACCCACAACACCTTTCGGTCTGTAACTCCTCCTATCTCCTACTCCTCACTTCCTTCTTCTTCATCACATCCATCTTGACTACACATGATGCAGGACTGGAGAGAGGATTCTCTTGTTACCACTTTACCTGGCGCTTCTAATACCTACAATTCCTGCCATTTCCTCATCCTTCACTTTCCCTCATCTTACCTCATCAAGAACTGTAAATAAATCTGTTGAATTCATCACTGCATCATCATTCCGGATTACCATGTGCAGTTTATGAGGAACAGAAGCGCAGGCCAGTGAGTTGACACTATATGCCATTGCTTATACAGAGATCCGTGTCACATCCCACAGACACATCTCGCCCCACGTACATCGGTGGCTGAATAGAGGGATCCAGTAGCATTTGTCACCTTATTGTTGCCCCCACAACCTTATGTGGATAAAACCGCACACTAACATCTCAACATTTACAAAAACAAACAAATAAATAAATAAAAATAAACTTACCATTGGGTTTTAGATAATCTGCAAAATGAAGAGGGAAAAAAACATTTTAATACATAACAGAATGCGAATAACTGGATATGAGGTACAAAGTTTTGCTTTTTTCTCTCATTCTTGGTAGGCATATTCTCTATTAAAATGATAAAGTTGTTGGGGCTTTCACCAGGGGCGTACATACAGCCCATGCAGTTGCACAGGGGCCCCAAAGGAGAGGGGACCCGATCAGCTGCTGAAATGTCCTGTTCTCACATAGAGACAGCAGCAGCTTCAAGAATAAGAGGTGTGGAAGGGCACCCATATCTGAGTCATTTGGCATCAGACAGGAGCCTGCACTGTGCAAAAAATGTTATTAAGGGCCCCTTTTTCTTCCCTTAGTTATGCTGCGCTGGCTCTATGATGCGGGAGCAGAAGATTCCTGGACGCACCGGGCTTCTCATCGTTCAGGCACAGGCAGGATGACAGCAGGCCTGGTAACATCTAGGTGATGTTACATTTGCACATAGGACCCCTTGTTCGAAAGGAGCTTCGGAACTCTCTCGTCCATTGAATTTGTCAGGTTTTGGATGGTTTCTGCTTTAATTGTTTTGCATGAGGACAGAATACCCTCCCAGAGCTGTTGCTTAGATGTGAACTGCCTCTGGCCATCATAGACACTCCTTTTGATCATGCTCCAGAGGTTCTCAATGGGGTTGAGGTCAGGGGAGCATGGGTGCCACACCATAAGTTTGTCCCCTTTTATGCCCATAGCAGCCAGAGATGCAGATGTGTTATGTGCAGCATGAGACGGGGCATTATCATGCATGAAAATGATCTTGCTGCGGAATGCACGGTTCTTCTTCTTGAACCATGGAAGGAAGTGCTGTTTGAGAAACTCAACATACATTATGGAGTTCATCTTTACCCCTTCAGGGATCCTAAAAAGGGCGACAATCTCTCTCCCCATGATTCCAGCCAAAAAACATTACTCCACTTCCTCCTTGTTAGCGCCGTAGCTGTGTTTGCATGGGGTGTCCATCAACCAGCCATCCTCCACTCCATCCATCTGGACCATCGAGATCATTTCATGCATGATAATGCCCCGTCTCATGCTGCACATAACACATCTGCCTCTCTGGCTACTATGGGCATAAAACGGGACAAACTTATGGTGTGGCACCCATGCTCCCCTGACCTCAACCCCATTGAGAACCTCTGGAGCATCATCAAAAGGAGTGTCTATGATGGCGGGAGGCAGTTCACATCTAAGCAACAGCTCTGGGAGTGTATTCTGTCCCCATGCAAAACAATTAAAGCAGAAACCATCCAAAACCTGACCAATTCAATGGACGAGAGAGTTCAGAAGCTCCTTTCGAACAAGGGGTCCTATGTGCAAATGTAACATCACCTAGAATAAAGTTTTGAGTTGAAAACTGTTTGATTTCAGTTTGTAATAACCTGCTAATGCTTATAATTTGAAAAATGACCATTTTTTTGTTCTTTATTAAAATGAAAAGGTTGAAAACTCTGCTGTGCATAATAATTTGGAACATGCATTTTGAGTGCAGATTGAGTTTTTTATTTTTTTTAAAATATGCTGTTATCATAGGCAGTTTGTACAAAAACCTTTCTATTGTACTCTAATAGTTATTTGACTGGAAAATTACAATGACTGCAACTCATATAGGTAATTTGGGAAAATCTGAGAAAATATTATTTGCATAATAATTTGGAACACAGTGTATATATATATTTCAAAAGAATGCAGCAGCATTCCATATGGCCAAGATATGTCTTAACAATGAAAATAATGAAAATATTAGATCTAAACTGTTTTGCTGAGCAACAAGTACTTACAAACAATGAAGGTTTTTAGCGCATAAATTGGCCAATTCATGTGTGCCCATCAACCACAGCAAGGTAACCTCCCCCTGATGGGTAACTACTCTGCCTAACATGCCACTTTTGGGCTACAAGCCTTCAACTAAACGGACAAACATGTCTTCTTCTGGGCTAAAAACACCTACATTTAAAGGGCAAGCAGAACTGTTTATACAACATCTTTAAATGAGAAGGTGTGTCCAAACTTTTGGTCTGTACTGTATATACACACAGTCATGACCGAAAGTGTTTATATGTATTGATGTGTACTGTGGCTATCTGGGCAGGAATGTGTGTATTCCCACAAGTATAACCACAGTACAATATATATATATATATATATATATATATATATATATATATATATATATATATACATATATATATATATATATCAGTACCTGAGACACTGTGTAGACAGTATGTGTAAGGGTATGTGCACACGGTGCGTTTTTGGTGTGTTTTTTTTCCCAGCAGAAATGGACCAAAAACGCATTGTAAACCTTATATCAGCATTTTCTATGGGTAGTTGGAAGATCTGTGCACAAGATCAGGAATTTTCCTGACAGGATTTCATGTGATTTTAAATAAGCAGCGTGTCCATTCTTTGTGCGGATTTGCCAGTGTTTAAACGCTCGGAATTTCCACAGCGTTTTTGATGCCAAGAAGAGCAGAACCTTGTAGAAACGCTGCAGAAATTTCTGCAAGCAAATACTGATCGTGCGTACATACCCTAAAGGTAAATATCACTTAAGGGGGGTTTCCTGGGGGCAGAAAAATCTCCGGTGCAGCTGCATTGGGCCCAGAGGTGGAGTGGGGCCGGCTGACACCAGTGAATATTTCAGCTAGATGTGCATCCTTGGACGCACATTCAGCTGAAATATATTGCAGCACAGGCTATCCGCCAGCTCTCTGTCCTGCAATAGACGCCGCTGTGCAATTTGCGGCCAGCAGTTGACCTAGGGGTGCCCATGACTGGGGGTATATGGCAGTGACATCATGCACGATGGTCGGGACGCTGAAGTCAGCTGGTGGCTCCTGCGCCGGCTGCAGAAGAGGACGCCTCATGGCATTGGAGCGGAGGAGGATGAGAAGAATTGTTTTTTTTTTCATCTGTTTCATCCATCTGAAGAACAAGACAAATTAGGATGGGCATAGGATGAAGCACATTATCCAAGGAACACTACCAGTGTGGGGCACATTCTATCCCAGGAAGGACACCAGGATGGGGCACATTCTATCCCAGGAAGGAAACCAGGATGGAGCACATTCTATCTCAGGAAGGAAACCAGGATGGGGCACATTCTATCCCAGGAAGGAAACCAGGATGGGGCACATTCTATCCCAGGAAGGAAACCAGGATGGGGCACATTCTATCCCAGGAAGGAAACCGGATGGGTCACATTCTATCTCAGGAAGGAAACCCGGATGGGGCACATTCTATCCCAGGAAGGAAACCAGGATGGGGCACATTCTATCCCAGGAAGGAAACCAGGATGGGGCACATTCTATCCCAGGAAGGAAACCGGATGGGTCACATTCTATCCCAGGAAGGAAACCAGGATGGAGCACATTCTATCTCAGGAAGGAAACCAGGATGGGGCACATTCTATCACAGGAAGGAAACCAGGATGGGGCACATTCTATCCCAGGAAGGAAACCAGAATGGGGCACATTCTATCCCAGGAAGGAAACTGGATGGGTCACATTCTATCCCAGGAAGGAAACCAGGATGGGGCACATTCTATCCCAGGAAGGAAACCAGGATAGAGCACATTCTATCCCCGGAAGGAAACCAGGATGGGGCATATTCTATTCCAGGAAGGAAACCAGGATGGGGCACATTCTATCCCAGGAAGGAATCCAGGATGGGGCACATTCTATCCCAGGAAGGAAACCAGATGGGTCACATTCTATCCCAGGAAGGAAACCAGGATGGGACACATTCTATCCCAGGAAGTAAACCAGTATGGGAGACGTTATACCAAGATGGAGACCGTTTTGGTAGACGTTATCCATTGAAGGGGCTCAGGATGGGGGATATTATTACTGAAAAGGGGCCTAGGATCGGTGACATTATACCTGGAAGGGGCAAGGATGAGGAACATCATTATATGGGGGGCGAACACATGTCTTTATAGGATCTAAAATGCTACAAGGGCACATGCATCTGACCAACATGTTGGTGGGGGCCCAGGTCCAAATTTTGCTAAGTAGCTGATAGCATTCTCTCCCACTGCCCAATTCATTAAAAGACCTTGATAACATCTTCTACCACCCCATTATTAAATATGACATTATCAGGGACTTATAATGAATCTGTGTGTGGGAGGTTGGACACAGAACAGGGACTAAGTCTATGTGCACACGTTCAGGATTTGTAGCAGTAAAATTTTGCTGTAAATCCTGATGTATTGGCAGGAAAAAGGCGGCATAGCCATAAAACACTTGTTTTTCTGTGTTTTTCTCCAGTCATTTTTGTTGCATATTTTTCCCCAGTCATTAGTATGGGTGAAATATTGCCAAGTATTGACATTATGCAGATTGTCTTCAAATGAATTGGCGGAGAGTCAGAGTGACTGATCAATTTATATTTATTGGGCACCGGAGACTATAGTAAATGGGGGGCACAGTTCTGGCTCATCAGTTAATATTTTGATTGGTGTGTGGCTAATATATATAAATGGTGGGGTACATATTTGTAGTCAGGGGCGCAGTATGGGAGAGACAAATGTAGATATACAATATAGGTGACCTTGCTGTTTTCAGGGCTGCGCTGATCAGTGTTATAAGACGAGTTGTGGCAGGAAGATGTCGACATGAAGGTCTGAACAGAAAAGAAAGTGTTTACTTTTTATACTTTGTAACTATGAGTAATTCTTTTATTTGTAAAACAACCTCCCACACATCTATGTGAAATGTCTGTGAGCTGTAAAATTTTTTTATTGGACAGAAGGAGATCTGCGAAACTCAGAGCATGTCCTTTTCTGGTTCCATTTTGAGGATCAAAATAAGATATGCTCAATGGGTCTGTGTGCTGTCCAAGAAAAAACATCGGGCAGCACACTGACACTTCACACGGATACAGGAATGTAGCCTTTTTATATATAGTACAGTCCCTTAGTATATAATGCACTTTCTTGTTATATATAGCGCCATCCCCTAGTATGGAGTGTATGTTTTTGTTATACATTTCGCCATCCTTAATTAGATAGTTTCCTCTTTTATTATGTATAATGCTGTGGCATCCCAGTACCCGTTCTACTACTGCTAAATGAGACAGTTATAGTGTTGTATTAGATTTCTTCTATTGTATGTACTGAGTTAGGGGATATAATACATTGCATTGTAAATTGTACTTTCCTGCCATCTTCTGGCCAACTTGTGTATATGAAGTAATGATTATTCTCCTCACAACAAGTGGTGGCCATAGCAATTGCTGGGAGGAGTCTCCCAGCTCAGGGCTCTCACTCTGACTAGAACGCTGGTACATACCAGTTGTAGGCTGTTCCTGCTGCCTCAGGAAGATTGAGGAGAGACATTATTCTCTCAGAGAAGAGTTTTCAATGCCAGTCTACGCTGAGGGGACATTTTCCTCACATAATCTCCTTCAGAAAAAGAGTGAAGTGTCTTCTAGTCAGGAGAGAGAAAGCTGTACATGGACTCTCCTGCTCTCTAGTTATCCTGATCGCTTCTAGCATGATCCACATGGCTGCCACGCCACCAACTTTGTGTAAATCTACCCCCTGCGAGAGGGAACGGTGGGCTAAAAACTGTGAGTACATCCACACTTTAGTGTGTTTCCACAGAGAGCCAATCTGTGACGGTCCCTGCATAAGTGCAATATTTTGTGGACTGCACATAGCATTTCCTGTACTAGCAAGTGAAGAGAACTCTGCTCCAGCCGCCCTGAGAGGCCATAACAATGTTTGTCTCATGAGGAGAAAATCATTACTTTCATATGCACAAAATACTGTGAACTTTGCCTGTAAGAGAGACTGTAACCTGTTACCTCATTCAGTAAAATTGTTATGCTTACAAGTTCACCTGCGTGTCTGTCTGCTTCAGATTTCACAAACATCACGGACACTCCAAAACCTGCACCCTGGCACCACCGCTACAGGAGTGCCCCCGGGGGATCCTATACCATCCACAAGTGTCACCTCCCGCTTTTGAAATTGTGGACACGAGAGAAACGTTGAGGGGTCCAGCGACCCCCTTCAGCTACCTTGACATCATTATCTTCTGCCAATGAGGCTAAACACCCCCAGCGGGCCCTTCTGCAACATCTGGCGCCTTCCCAGTGGCCCACCACAACGCCGTCCCTCATGTAGCATCTTCTCTATTTATGTATGGTGCCGTCCTTTATTATGTAGCGTTCTCTGTTATGTGGAGTGCCATCCATTATTACACAGTATCATCTCTTGTCATCTACAGCACCATCCCTTACATTGAATAACAAAAATAATGAGAATATTCACAGTGCCCTTTCTTTATTACATGTAGTCCTCTCTTGTTAGATGTAAAATGACTGCTGATGGGCCAGCGTCTGACCAGAAGATCAGTCCACCAGCCACCTCCATCACAAAAGTAGCTTTCCCATGCTCCATCAGTCGTCATTGCATTATATATCTAACAAGAGAGGACTGTATGTAAGAAAGAACAGGGCGCTGTAAATAAAAATAATGAGAATCCAATATGTAACGTACGGTGCTGTACATAACAAGAGAGAACTATGTAATAAGGGATGGCAATATACATAATGAGAGAAGACTGTAAAAAAATATATATATCTATATTTTCTCTGTAGCTTGGTCACCATAATAAGAGGGGGGCCCAAACACATCACTTGCACAGGGGCCCCAAGTGGTCTGTGTCTGCCCCTGGCTTTCATGATGTGTCTGACAGAATGTGGTCTTAGACTCCATTGAAAGCGTTCATAGAATCACCACTTATCTACACTCCTCAACATTGAAATTGCAACACCAAGAAGAAAAATTTGTGAATTTAAGAATATCACAGGTTCTATAGACATGTTAATGATACGGAAATGAAAATATGAAAAATGTTTTTTTTTATTTAAATCTATTTATTTATTCAGTAAATCCTTGGCTGCTATCATTTGAGTTAACCCCTTCACCCCCGGGCCATTTTCCATTTTTGCGCTTTCGTTTGGTGCTCCCCTTCTTCCCAGAGCCATAACTTTTTTCTTTTTCTGTCAATATGGCCATGTGAGGGCTTATTTTTTGCGGGACAAGTTGTTGGTTTGAACTACACTATTGGTTTTACCATATCGTGTACTGAAAAATGGGAAAAAAAATCCAAGTGCAGTAAAATTACAAAAAAAAGTGCAATTCCACAGTTGTTGTTTTTTTTTTACCATATTCACTACATTATAAAACTGAACTGCCATTATGATTCAACAGGTCATTACGAGTTTGTAGACACCAAATATGTATAGGTTCATTTTTTTTAAGTGGTGAAAAAAAAACAAAGTTTGTTATAAAAAATAAAGTCGCCATTTTCCAAGACCCGTAGTGTCTCCACTTTTCGGGATTTGGGGCCGGGTGAGGGCTTATTTATTGTACACTGAGCTGCTGTTTTTATTGATACCATTTTTAGGGTAGATACAATGTTTTGATCACTCATTATTGCATTTTATTGCACTGTTGCGGCCACCAAAAAAAAGTAATTCTGGCGTGTACATTTTTTTTGTCATTACGCAATTTGCTGATCGGATTAATTCTTTTTATATATTGATAGATCGGGCAATTCTGAATACGGCGATACCAAATATGTGTATATTTGTTTTTTTTAATTGTTTTACTTTGAATGGGGCGAAAAGGGGGTGATTTAAACTTTTATATTTTTTTAATATTTTTAAAAACTTTTTTTTTACTTTACACTAGCTTTAATAGTCACTATGCGAGACTAGAAGTTGTGGTCATCAGATTGCCTTTGCTACACACAGGCAATGATCAGATCGCCTTTGTGTAGCAGAATTGCTTACCGGTCGGCGCTCATAGCCTCCTGGCAATGACAACAGCAGCAACGAGGTCAGAGTTGCCAGTTTTTATGTGGTGGAGAGAAAACGTAGACAAGATCTCTGACTCTGTCTATGCTGTGGTCTCACTGGACATTTTGTCAAAGATTGCCCAACTCATCCTCAGGTAAACAAACCGTCAGGACAACATCTGAGTCTTGGTGACCCAGACCCCCTGTTACCTTTTTATTCCTCTAATAAAGTATTAATAAATACTGTGTCATCCTTCAAGAACCAGATGTTATCAGCATTGGCGTTCATTGACTGCAGGTCTGTGCTAACTTTATCGATTAAGGACTGGTTCTAAAGTTAGGATTATGGACAGTTTAGAAAGACCCATTCAAATTTTCGCCATTGACAGAACGCTGTTAGCGAGGAATTTGGTCAAGAGGGTATCAGTGGATTCTTGCTCCAAGTTGGAGCACTTCACTCTGAATCCATCTCTTGTTTTGTTTTGGATAATTTACCTGCTGGATTGGTATTGGGGCTTCCATGGCTGCTTCTTCACGATCCTGTTATTGATTGGTGTCAGAAGGAAATTGTTAAATGGAGCCCCTATTGTTACAAGAAATGCCTAAAATCTGTTCAAATATGCTCTGCTGCTCTGAATGGTCTGACAGGGTACCTGAAGGACTTCTGAGATGTGTTCTCGGAAAAAGAGACAGGGATACTACCTCCCCATCATCCCTATGATTGTGCTTTTACAATTTGTCAGTAAAGAATATGTTATCGAAAGTTTCCTGAAAAGTCATATCCATCCTTCCTCCTCCTCTGTGGCTGCCGGATTTTTCTTTGTTAAAAAGAAAGACAGTGGCCTACGTCCTTGCCTTGATTTCCGAGAACCAAACAAAATGACTGTTAAAAATATTAACCCACTTCCACTCATTCCCGACCTATATAATCAGCTTTGGGGGGCTAAGTGGTTTTCTAAACTTTATCTTAGAGGGGCTTACAATTTGATATGCATCCAGAATGGTTATAAGTGGAAATCGGTGTTTTTAATGTCTGAGAGTTTATTTGAAAATCTTGCCATGCCATTTGGGTTATCCAATGCACATGTTTTTCAAAATTTTATGAATGATATATTCTCTGATTGCATTGGGAGATTTGTTGTGATTTAGCTGAATGATATTCTAATTTTCTCGCCTGATTTGGACTCCCATCAGGAACATGCCCGTGTAGTATTACAAGAGAATTATTAGAGAACTCTTTGTTTGTTAAATTAGAGTAATGTGTTTTTTGTGTTCAGGAAATTTCATTCTTGGGGTTTATTTTGTCAGCAGAAGGGTTTACGATGGACCATGGGGAGGTGCAGGCCATAATTGATTGAGTACAACCTCTTGACTTTAAGGCTTTGCTACATTTTTTGGGATTCACCAACTATTATAGAAAATTTATCAAGAGGTTTGCTCAGATTGCTAAACCTCTTACTGACTTTATACATAAAGGGGCAGTTTCATGATTCCATCTTGAGCAGTCATCCTGTGGTCACAGCTAAAAGCCATTGCTAGACTTTTTTGGTGGCCATCCATGCATAGAGATAAAGATTTTCTATCCACTTGTGATGTCTGCGCACACGCTAAAGTTTGTCATAGCCGGCCAGCTAGGGAATTGGCTCCATTGCCAATTTTAGAAAGACCATGGACTCATTTGTCCATGGATTTCATCACAGATTTGCCTGTGCCTGGTGGAAAAACTGCTATCTGGGTGGTGGTTGACCAATTCAGCAAACAAGCTTTGTTCCTTTGTCAGGATTACATAATGCAGAGACACTCTCCAGGTTGTTTATTTCTCATATTGTAAGGTCACTTGGGATCCCTCTTAACATTGTGTCTGATAGGTTAGTGCAATTTGTCTCCAAATTCTAGAGAGCTTTTTATAGGAGGGTGGTGGCATCAATGATAAAATATGTAACTGATGTATGGGCTAAAAGTCTAAACCTTCTCTGGAAAGATCTACTTTTAGTGTGGACAGTTTGGGAGCAGATGACACAAACACTACTATGTAGGCTCTGAAACTGACAGACCTATGGATATCTCTGGTTGTTGTGTTGGCAAAAATGTTGCAAGTATTGATGGTGGTGGCTATGTTCGGACATCTCGTTGTGGGACTTTTTCTCTACTTTGCCATAGAATAAAAGCATAGCAGTGCACAAGCTCTGCAGGCAGAAAATAAGCTGTAACTGTGACTGTTAAGGCACAAATCGACTAGCAACAATGACTCTTCATCTGCAAATTAAATAACATCCCCATCTCCATTTCATTATAAGTTATTCATACTTGATTATGTGTCCATGAAAAAACACTGTCCACCCAATCATCTGCTTGTTTACTAACTGAACTCACACCTGGCCAAGTTGCTGATGCTGCAGTCACTCCCGAAACTTCTACTGCCTACTAGGAAACTGATGGCATGCACTCAATCTCAATGGAGGAAACCCAGGCACCATTTTTTCTCCAAAAATGTGGTTCCATTTCTGTGGTTTCACATGAAAAACATGGGCCATATCTTGGAATTGTCATTGTAAACACATGAAGCTGCAATTATAACCAGAGGGAATAGATATCTTTCTAGGATTAGTTGGCCAGTGTTTTAACTGCTGCAGCAACAAAGCACCAATGCAAGTGACGCGCCCCCTGGGCCAGTGCTGTAGGGGATACCCGGAGCCGGATCTCGATGGGGGTAGTAGTCCTTGTGGCGGTGACCCGGTCCGTGCCCAGGGTGTCAAACTAAGTGGCAGTCTATGGCAGTAGATGTTACTTTGATTGTCGACTACGCCACCCGTTGAGTGCGGCTTTGAAGCCGCCGCTGCAAAGCAGTCCGCTGAGGCCGGTGGTGTATGTGCAGCAGTGATGATATAACCCCCAACGGGAGGGGTATGGCCTCAGGGCAGAAGGTGTAGATGATGGGGGTTGTGAAGATGCAGAAGGAAGACTCAGAGTCAGGAGATGCAGTTCAGGGCTTTTACTTACTGGTGTTCTTTTGGTCACTCTGGCCTTGAGTGACCACCCGAGCCGTGCTGCGTCCACCAGGTCCTGGGCTCGGCCAACCCCCAGGCAATTCTGGAGCGTGGTCCTGAGCTCCTTTCTGACTCTCCCTTCCTCTGGCCGTTCCCACCAGGGATCCACTTTTGGCCGGCTCCCTCGGGTCTCTTGGTGGTCAAGCCTCCTCTGGGCTCCCTGACCCTATGCTCGGTGTGCCTTTCTAGTGGATTTGGTGAGGGTCGTGGCAGATCCTGCCCACAACCTCCGGTTCCTGGTTAAGGTTCGTTTTGGCCTCTGCCAGCTTGGGTTCCGGTACCCTTGTGCGCCAACCCCTCACCCTTCTGTCCTTATTCTGGGATCTTGGGGTTCCTTCTTGTGTCCTCTCTGGGTCCTTCTCACTCCTCTCTCTCTCTCTCTGCAGGCCTTGCTCTGGAGCTGGGCCCAGCCGGAGCAACAGCTCCCTGTCAGCCCTCCTGGCTGAGCTCCTCTGCTCTTCTCCTCCTGCCTGAACTGAACTGAACCCTGTTCTAAGATGGTGCCCACCTTATATACTCCCTCTATGTGTGAGCTCAGGTGACCAGCACCCAATGAGCTCCTATCTTTACCCAGACTACTCCCCCTATCTGCCCCTACACTACTGGGATGTTCCACCCCCCTCCCACTCCAGCCAGGGACAGACGCTGTCGTACCTGCACATAAACTGGTGGGAGTACCGTCGTTCTGTCCCCCGGAAATGGGATGTATGTAGTGCATGCAGCCTACTAGCTCAGTTCCACACTCCATCCTTACCCGGGAGTGGAATACCACACCTCTGGCTTGAGGTGTAATACCCCTGTAGCAGCCGAATCCTCAGGGTGCTACACAAGCAGATCAGGTTTTGACACATTACCTAATGGTCACTAGTAGTGATGAGCGAATGTGCTCGCCACTGCTTGGTACTCGCCCCAGCATCACGGTGCTCGGCAAGTTTTTCCGGGTTGCTCAGGTGGGAACTCAGGTCCCCTCCTTGCATGTTTGGCGCTCTTTAGAGAGCTAATGAACATGCAGGAATTGCCTGCCATGCACTGTAATGCTGCAGCCATGTTGGTTGTGGGCATTACAGTGATTGGCTGGCCGCACAGCATCATCAGGTCTATACAAGACCTGGCGCCGCCATGCTCGTCACAGTCTACCCCGGAAACAGGCAGAGTAGGGAGAGGTGCTGCTGAGTCAGGGAGAGATTTGCTTGTTTATAATTGTATAGGTTTTCCACAGCATATATACACTGCTCAAAAAATAAAGGGAACACTCAAATAACACATCCTAGATCTGAATGAATTAAATATTCTCATTGAATACTTTGATCTGTACAAAGTTGAATGTGCTGACAACAAAATCACACAAAAATCATCAATGGAAATCAAATTTATTAACCCCTTAAGCCCCGAGGGTGGTTTGCACGTTAATGACCAGGCCAATTTTTACAATTCTGGCCACTGTCACTTTATGAGGTAATTACTCTGGAACGCTTCAACGGATCCCCCTGATTCTGAGTTTGTTTTTTTGTGACATATTGTACTTCATGATTATGGTAAAATTTCTTCGATATCACTTGCGTTTATTTGTGAAAAAAACGGAAATTTGGTGAAAATTTTGAAAATATAGCAATTTTCAAAATTTGAATTTTTATGCCCTTAAATAAGAGAGATATGTCACATAAAAGAGTTAACAAATAACATTTCACACATGTCTACTTTACATCAGCACAATTTTGGAACCAAAATTTTTTTTTGTTAGGGAGCTATAAGGGTTCAAAGTTGACAAGCGATTTCTCATTTTTCGAACAAAATTTACAAAACCATTTTTTTAGGGACCACATCACATTTGAAGTCACTTTGAGATGTCTTTTTGACAGAAAATACCCAAAAGTTACACCATTCTAAAAACTGCACCCCTCAAGGTGCTCAAAACCACATTCAAGAACTTTATTAACCCTTCAGGAAAAAATGAAAAAAAAAACACTTTTTCATTTTTACGAATCAATTTGTGAAGCACCTGGGGGTTCCAAGTGCTCACTATGCATCTAGATAGGTGCCTTGGGGGGTCTAGTTTCCAAAATGGGGTCACTTGTGGGGGAGCTCCAATCTTTGGGCACACAGGGACTCTCCAAATGCAACATGATATCCGCTAACAAATTGTTGGCTCACATTGTTAGCGGACACCATGCTGCGTTTGGAAAGCCCCTGTGTGCCCAAACATTGGAGCTCCCCCACAAGTGACCCCATTTTGGAAACTAGACCCCCCAAGGCACCTATCTAGATGCATAGTGAGCACTTGGAACCCCATAGGTGCTTCACAAATTGATTCGTAAAAATGAAAAAGTGTTTTTTTTTTTCATTTTTTCATTTTTACGAATAAATTTGTGAAGCACCTGGGATTCCAAGTGCTCACTATGCATCTAGATAGGTGCCTTGGGGGGGTCTAGTTTCCAAAATGGGGTCACTTGTGGGGGAGCTCCAATGTTTGGGCACACAGAAACTCTCCAAATGCAACATGGTATCCGCTAACAAATTGAATGGAAAATCGGCTCAAATTGTTAGCAGACACCATGTTGCGTTTGGAGAGCCCCTGTGTGCCCAAACTTTGGAGCTCCCCCACAAGTGACCCCATTTTGGAAACTAGACCCCACAAGGCACCTATCTAGATCATAGTGAGCACTTGGAACCCCCAGGTGCTTCACAAATTGATTCATAAAAATGAAAAAGTGTTTTTTTTTTCACTTTTTTATTTTTCTGCATCAATTTGTGAAGCACCTGGGGTTCCAAGTGCTCACTATGCATGTAGATAGGTGCCTTGGGGTGTCTATTTTCCAAAATGGGGTCACTTGTGGGGGAGCTCCAATGTTTGGGCACACAGGGGCTCTCCAAACGCAACATGGTGTCCGCTAACAATTTGAGCCGACAATTTGTTAGCGGACACCATGTTGCATTTGAAGAGTCCCTGTGTGCCCAAACATTGGAGCTCCACCACAAGTGACCCCATTTTGGAAACTAGACCCCCCAAGGCACCTATCTAGATGCATAGTGAGCACTTGGAACCCCCAGGTGCTTCACAAATTGATTCATAAAAATGAAAAAGTGAAAAAAAAAACACTTTTTCATTTTTCTGAATCAATTTGTGAAGCACCTGGGGGTTCCAAGTGCTCACTATGCATCTAGATAGGTGCCTTGGGGGGTCTAGTTTCCAAAATGGGGTCACTTGTGGGGGAGCTCCAATGTTTGGGCACGCAGGGGCTCTCCAAACGCAACATGGCATCCGCTAACAATTTGAGACGATTTTCCATTCAATTTGTTAGCGGACACCATGTCGCGTTTGGAGAGCCCGTGATGTGCCTGAACAGTGGAGCTCCCCCACAAGTGACCCCATTTTGGAAACTATACCCCCCAAGGATTTTATTAAGGTGTATAGTGAACATTTTGAACCCAGAGGTACGACACAGAATTTGTTTACATTAGGTCATCATATTGAATAAGTTGTCATTAGTCTTGAACGCAAGTGCTCGCTACTTGAGTTTGCATCGGGTACTCAGGTATGCACCATGTACAGCGTGTGCTCGAGTGACATGCTCGAGTCCCTGCTCGGCATGTTTCACGGTTATTAGACACCCAAAAAAAAATATGCGGGGATCCCTCGTGCATGGAAGGCTATCCCCGTAAAGTTTTTTTGGCCGCGAAGCATATGGGGCAGAGACTCGAGCATGTCACTCAAATACCCACGATACTCAATGCTTACCAGAGCACCCGATGCAAACTCAAGTAGTGAGCACTTGCACTCAACACTAGTCGCCATATCGTCATCTTTTTTTCTTACTTTTGAAAAAAATCCCAACCCCATCACAACCCTAACCCCAACCCTAACCCCAACCCCAGCCCTAACCCTAGCACAACCCTAGCCGTAGCACAACCCTAACCCTAACACAACCCTAGCCCCAAACCCAGCCCTAACCCTAGCCCAATCCTAACCCAAGAGTTTATTTTTGACGCCGTTCCTTGTGCGGTATAAGTGATTAGACGACTTTATTCTTCGGGTCGGTGTGATTACAGCAATACCAGAATCATATGGGGTTTTTATGACTGACAGCTGTCACACACTAAAAGACGCATTTTTTGTAAAATTTAGTTTTTGCATCGCCATATTTTGAGAGCTATAATTTTTCCAGATTTTAGCAGACAGTCATGTGACAGCTCGTTTTTTGCGAGATGACTTGACATTGTTATTGGTGCCATTTTCAGGCACGTGGCATTTTTTGATCGCTTTCTATTCCGATTTTTGGGAGGCAGAATAAACAAAAACCAACAATTCAGGAATTGTTTTTTTTGTTTTTTTTTATTCTATTCCGCGTGTGGTAAAATTGATAAGGTAGCTTTGTTTTTTTTGGGTCAGTACATTTACAGCGGTACCACATTTATATCATTTTTCTATGTTTTGCACTTTTACATACAGTTATATGAAAAAGTTTGGGCACCCCTATTAATCTTAAGCTTAATGTTTTATAAAAATTGGTGTTTTTGCAACAGCTATTTCAGTTTGATATATGTAATAACTGTTGGACACAGTAATGTTTCTGCCTTGAAATGAGGTTTATTGTACTAACAGAAAATGTGCAATCTGCATTCAAACAAAATTTGACAGGTGCATAAGTATGGGCACCCTTATCATTTTCTTGCTTTATATACTCCTACCTACTTTTTACTGACTTACTAAAGCACTTTTTTTGGTTTTGTAACCTCATTGAGCTTTGAACTTCATAGCCAGGTGTATGCAATCATGAGAAAAGCTACTTAAAGTGGCCACTTGCAAGTTGTTCTCCCGTTTGAATCTCCTCTGAAGAGTGGCATCATGGGCTCCTCAAAATAACTGTCAAATGATCTGAAAACAAAGATTATTCAACATAGTTGTTCAGGGGAAGGATACAAAAAGCTGTTTCACAGATTTAACCTGTCAGTTTCCACTGTGAGGAACATAGTAAGGAAATGGAAGAACACAGGGACAGTTCTTGTTAAGGCCAGAAGTGGCAGGCCAAGAAAAACATCAGAAAGGCAGAGAAGAAGAATGGTGAGATCAGTCAAGGACAATCCTCAGACCACCTCCAGAGAGCTGCAGCATCAACTTGCTGCAGATGGTGTCACTGTGCATCGGTCAACTATACAACGCACTTTGCACAAGAAGAAGCTGTATGGGAGAGTGATGCGAAAGAAGCCGTTTCTGCAAGCACGCCACAAACAGAGTCGGCTGAGGTATGCAAAAGCACATTTGGAGAAGCCAATTTCTTTTTGGAAGAAGGTCCTGTGGACTGATGAAACCAAGATTGAGTTGTTTGGTCATACAAAAAGGCGTTATGCATGGCGGCAAAAAAACACAGCATTCCAAGAAAAACACTTGCTACCCACAGTAAAATTTGGTGGAGGTTCCATCATGCTTCGGGGCTGTGTGGCCAATGCCGGCACCGGGAATCTTGTTAAAGTTGAGGGACGCATGGATTCCACTCAGTATCAGCAGATTCTTGACAATAATGTTCAAGAATCAGTGACAAAGTTGAAGTTACGCAGGGGATGGATCTTTCAGCAAGACAATAATCCAAAACACCGCTCCAATTCTAGAGATGAGCGTTGTTCTACTCGAACTGTTCGCCAATCTCAAATTCGAGCTGTTTTGGGCGGTGTTCGAGCCGGTCGGCGAACACGAACAATTTGAGAAAAATTCGGCTGTTCGAGGTTATGTTCGATAACTGTTCGTGCACCAAAATCATAACTGGATTTTTTCTCAGTAATGATGAAAATTAATGTTAATACGCAGTTTGAGTGTACAGCGGGGCGGGGGGAGGGGCAGGGGATGGATCTCTGCAGGAACAATGAAGATCTCCATTTTTTTTTCTCTTTCCCGCATTTGCAGTGGGGAGGTGCAATCTGTCAGCCTATCAGCAGCGCACACACGGAGCGAAGTGCTTTTTTTCACACAAGCAAGGGCATGTGTGATTGGCAGTGTATGTCACATGTCCTTGCCCTATAAGACCAAGCCATTTTCCCCGTCGCCACCATTTTCTCACTGCTGCAGCTGCGTGTTAGACGGCACCGCTGTTGCTGTGTGCGCTATACCTTGTTAATTTCAAGCCAATTTTCACACAAATATACAGATAGCTTGGGAGTAGGGAATAGTTGTGATTGCAGTCCTTTTAAGGACTAGGTTACAGCATTTCCTACGACTTTTATCAGGCAGGTCTGTGCTCTTAAATAGATAGATTGTGGGAGTAAAGACTAATTGTAATTGGAGTCCTTTTCAGGACTAGGTTACATCAGTTCCTATCAGTTTTTGCCAGGCAGGTCTGTGCCAGTGCTGTGCAAGTTTTTTTCACAGCATTTGGCTGAATCTAGCAAAGCTAATCCTTTTTGGCCTATTGCAGAGTGTGTTAGTCAGTGGAGTAGCCTATCTGTGTTGCAAGATATACCACCTGTGTATAGAATACCAATTTTTTTACTGCACCTAGTGAAGTAAAATCTTTTGGGCATAGCATCATTCTATTAGTCCATCTATACTGACCACCATCAGGTTGCAAACTGAATATAATTTTTTTCTGCATCTAGCTCTGAAAAAATATTTGGGCTTCTAGCGGTGTGTGGGACTTGGTCTATTAGTCCATCTATACTGACCTCCATCAGGTTGCAAATTAAAAATAATTTTTTTCTGCATCTAGCTCTGAAAAAATATTTGGGCTTCTAGCAGTGTGTGGGACTTGGTCTATTAGTCCATCTATACTGACCTCCATCAGGTTGCAAATTAAAAATAATTTTTTTCTGCATCTAGCTCTGAAAAAATATTTGGGCTTCTAGCAGTGTGTGGGACTTGGTCTATTAGTCCATCTATACTGACCTCCATCAGGTTGCAAATTAAAAATAATTTTTTTCTTCATTTATCTCTGAAAAAATATTTGGGCTTCTAGCAGCGTGTAGGACTTGTTCTATTAGTCCATCTATACTGACCTCCATCAGGTTGCAAATTAAAAATAATTTTTTTCTGCATCTAGCTCTGAAAAAATATTTGGGCTTCTAGCAGTGTGTGGGACTTGGTCTATTAGTCCATCTATACTGACCTTCATCAGGTTGCAAATTAAAAATATTTTTTTTCTGCATCTAGCTCTGAAAAAATATTTGGGCTTCTAGCAGTGTGTGGGACTTGGTCTATTAGTCCATCTATACTGACCTCCATCAGGTTGCAAATTAAAAATAATTTTTTTCTTCATTTATCTCTGAAAAAATATTTGGGCTTCTAGCAGCGTGTGGGACTTGTTCTATTAGTCCATCTATACTGACCTCCATCAGGTTGCAAATTAAAAATAATTTTTTTCTGCATGTAGCTCTGAAAAAATATTTGGGCTTCTAGCAGTGTGTGGGACTTGGTCTATTAGTCCATCTATACTGACCTCCATCAGGTTGCAAATTAAAATAATTTTTTTCTGCATCTAGCTCTGAAAAAATATTTGGGCTTCTAGCAGTGTGTGGGACTTGGTCTATTAGTCCATCTATACTGACCTCCATCAGGTTGCAAATTGAATAAAAAAATTTTCTGCCTCTAGCTCTGAAAAAATATTTGGGCTTCTAGCAGTGTGTGGGACTTGGTCTATTAGTCCATCTATACTGACCTCCATCAGGTTGCAAATTGAATAAAAAAATTTTCTGCATCTAGCTCTGAAAAAATATTTGGGCTTCTAGCGGTGTGTGGGACTTGGTCTATTAGTCCATCTATACTGACCTCCATCAGGTTGCAAATTAAAAATAATTTTTTTCTGCATCTAGCTCTGAAAAAATATTTGGGCTTCTAGCAGCGTGTGGGACTTGTTCTATTAGTCCATCTATACTGACCTCCATCAGGTTGCAAATTAAAAATATTTTTTTTCTGCATCTAGCTCTGAAAAAATATTTGGGCTTCTAGCAGTGTGTGGGACTTGGTCTATTAGTCCATCTATACTGACCTCCATCAGGTTGCAAATTAAAAATAATTTTTTTCTGCATCTAGCTCTGAAAAAATATTTGGGCTTCTAGCGGTGTGTGGGACTTGGTCTATTAGTCCATCTATACTGACCTCCATCAGGTTGCAAATTAAAAATAATTTTTTTCTGCATCTAGCTCTGAAAAAATATTTGGGCTTCTAGCAGTGTGTGGGACTTGGTCTATTAGTCCATCTATACTGACCTCCATCAGGTTGCAAATTAAAAATAATTTTTTTCTGCATCTAGCTCTGAAAAAATATTTGGGCTTCTAGCAGTGTGTGGGACTTGGTCTATTAGTCCATCTATACTGACCTCCATCAGGTTGCAAATTAAAAATAATTTTTTTCTTCATTTATCTCTGAAAAAATATTTGGGCTTCTAGCAGCGTGTGGGACTTGTTCTATTAGTCCATCTATACTGACCTCCATCAGGTTGCAAATTAAAAATAATTTTTTCTGCATCTAGCCCAGCCAATAGTTTTGGCCTAATACCACAGTTTGGCCACTCAGCTCTGCTCGGTTACCATCCATTGTTTTTTTGTGCAAACAACTCCAGAGTTGTGAATTAGTTAACCACCAAAATGAGTGGAAAAAGGCCTGCTGCTGGTGGAAAGGGGAATAGGCGTGTTGGGAAGGGGAAAAAAGGTTGTGTCCGTGGGGTAGGTGCAGAAGAAAGACCATCTTCAAGCCAAACTAAAATGTCTACTTCTTTTAGCGGACAATGTGATAAGATCCCTTCCTTACGGCCACGCCAATCGCTACAAATTCCAGATGAGGCACAAAAACAGCAGGTGCTTCAACGGATATCAAGTGCTCCTTTAAGTGGGCTCTCCTCCACATCAACTTCAACATCACAAATACTCCAGTCCTCAAAGGTGTCACCCAAATCGCACTTGCTTCCTCACAGCTTCCAAATCTCCAGCTGCCCGTCTGAGTATGAGGTAGAACAGATGGTTGAGTCTGCAGAGCTGTTTACTCATACTATAGCCTGGGAATCAGAGGTCGACTCCAGCGCTTCTGTGAATCCAGACGAGGAAATGATCTGCACTGATGCCCAGAATCTTTATGAGTCGGATCCAGGACCAGACGCAGAAGGTTCTGACCATAATGTAGACCCTCATTCCCAAACTGTAACTCCTGTTGGTGGAGACAATGAGGAAGACGATGATAAGACTCAAATACCTGATTGGAGCGACAACTTTAGTTTTTTGTCAGGGCAGGAACAGGTTGGCTCTGAGGACGACGGGTGTGATAACGCACAGGGTGATGATGATGAGGTCGGAGATCCCACTTACTGTCAACCCACAGTCAGCCAAGAGATGAGGTCAGCAGAGGAGGTGGAGGAAGATGCTAGTGACGACGAGGTCAGGTTGCGCCTTCCTGGACAGAGACGTAGTACTGGAAGCACGTCAACAACTGCATCCTCAAACACAACTCTGCCTCTCACCACAAGTCGTGGTGGCTCTTCAGGTCGCATGGGTGCTAAGCCTTGCATAGCCTGGGCATTTTTTCAGATCGATAAAGATGACCCAACTCGTGTTATCTGTAACATTTGTCAGCAAAAGCTAAGTAGAGGCCAAAAAATACATAGTTTGAGTACTTCATGCATGAACCGGCACATGGACATGAAGCATAAGTTGCAGTGGGAAGCTCAGTGTGCTACAATGCGGCCTAGCCAGCCGGGCCAATCACCGTCTGCCATATCTTGTGCATCCGCGGCCTCTTCATCCTCTGTGACTGGGGGGACAGCAGTCACACCTGTTTTGGGGCGCAGACCTGCCACCTCTTTACCCGCAACAGCCAGCGTGATTGGCAGGTCATCATTTTCTTTGGAGGTGGTAACACCAGCTGATGTTGAGCGCTGTCCGACATCGATAGCACCACCTTTAGATCAAGGCAACCTAACATGTCCGCCTGCATCTTCCTCACAGACCGGCAGTTTGCCGGGGACACCCTTATCAACCCCGTCTAAGCACAATAGCCAGCCCTCGGTCCCTCAGATGTGGACAAGTAAAAGACCATTTCCTCCTAGCCATGAGAAAGCTAAGAGGTTGAATTTCACCATCTGCAAGCTCTTGGCTACAGAAATGCTGCCTTTCCGCCTGGTGGACACAGAGGATTTTCGAGACCTTATGTCCGTCGCAGTGCCCCAGTACCAGATGCCCAGTCGGCACTACTTCTCAAAGAAAGGTGTGCCTGCGCTCCACCAGCATGTCGCACACAACATCACCGCTTCTTTGAGAAACTCTGTGTGTGACAGGGTGCATTTCACCACAGACACTTGGACGAGTAGGCATGGACAGGGGCGTTACATGTCGCTGACTGGGCACTGGGTAACTATGGTGACAGCAGGACAAGGGGCTGCTGTCCAAGTCTTGCCGTCCCCACGAGTTGTGCGTCAATCCTCTTTATGTCAAAGTTCCTCCACTGCTTCTGCCTCCTCAACCTCCTCTCGGTCTTCCACCTGCACCCAAAGCCTGTCTGGTCATGCCACAAGCTTTCTAAGTGCGCAGAAGGGATCCTGCACACCTCCTTACTATGCTGGCAGTAGGGCTCAACGTCATCAGGCGGTTTTTACATTGAAATGTCTGGGAAATGTGAGTCACACAGCTGAGGAGTTGTGGTCAGCTCTGGAGAACCAATTTCATGAATGGTTGTCTCCACTGGACCTGAAACCAGGGAAGGCCGTGTGCGACAATGCTGCAAACCTGGGTGCGGCCCTTCGCCGGGGCAATGTCACACACGTGCCTTGTATGGCTCACGTGTTGAACCTGGTTGTCCAGCAATTTTTAGCCCACTATCCCAGACTAGATGGCCTTCTGCAGAGGGCACGGTCGCTGTGTGCTCACTTCCGCCGTTCGCATCCCGCAGCTCAGCGGCTTACATCTCTACAGAAGTCGTTGGGCCTGCCACTTCACCGGCTAAAATGCGATGTGCCTACCCGGTGGAATTCAACTCTGCACATGTTGCAGCGACTGTGGCAGCACCGACAAGCCCTGGTGCAATACGTTCTGACGTATAGCCTGGGCCAACGAGATTCAGAGGTGGGGCAAATCACGCTGGAGGAGTGGTCTCAGATCAGGAACCTATGCACCCTTCTGCACAGTTTTGAAATGGCGACGAAGATGTTTAGTGCTGACGATGCCATTATCAGCATGACTATTCCGGTGATTTACATGCTGGAGCACATGTTAAACAGAATTCGGAGACAGGTGGTGGCACAAGAGGAGGTGGAGGAAGTAGAGGAGGAGGAGTTGTATGCGGAAGGGCTAACATCTGCAAGGTCCAGACGGTCGGCAGCACCAAGGCGGCAGGCATGTGAGGGTGGGGGAGATGGTTTTACCAGGGCGCATGGTAGCAGCCAAACTAGTGAGGAAGGTGCAGGAGCCCAGGAAGAAGTGGAGGACGAACTGATGGAAGACTCATCAGATGAGGGAGACCTTGATCACATTTCTGTTGTGCGAGGTTGGGGGCAGAGGACAGAGGAAGGAAGCATGATTGTTACCTCGCCACCAACACAACAGGGACTTGGTGCTCCTGGATGCGCAACACACATGAGTGCCTTCTTGCTGCACTACCTGCAACATGACCCTCGAATTGTGAGAATTAGAAATAATCCTGACTACTGGGTTGCCACACTGTTAGATCCCCGGTACAAAAGTAAATTTGCAGAAATTATTCCTGCCATAGAAAGGGATGCACGCATGCAGGAGTATCAGCAGAGACTGTTGCAGAATCTTACATGTGCTTTTCCACAAAATACCAGTGGTGCACGTAGTGAATCTCACAGTTCCAACTTGCCAACCGTGGGACCGTCAAGTGTTCAGCACTCAAACCGTAACAGAACCACAGTATCTGCTGGTAACATCAATTTTGCGGAATCATTTCACCACTTTTTTAGCCCATCCTTTGCAAGGCCACAGGAGACAAGAAGTCTGACACATAGTCAAGTAAACATTGAAGCCACGACTGTGTCACTGGACCCTTGCTCTTTTTGGGCTTCCAATCTGGATAAATGGCCGGAGCTAGCCACTTACGCCTTGGAGATCTTGTCATGCCCCGCAGCCAGCGTTCTGTCTGAACGTGTGTTCAGCGCTGCTGGTGGTGTGCTGACAGATAAGCGCACGCGGCTCTCCACTGATAATGTAGACAGACTCACGTTCATAAAGATGAACAAATCATGGATCCGAAACGACTTTTCTACCCCTGTGTCATCCTGGGGAGAGTAAAAGCTTGATGATTGGTTAAAATCACCCTACCAACCGTTTTAAGCTTTCAAATTACTAATCATGTTTATCTGTATCTTGACTGGAAAATAATTTGGGCTTTGTAGCAGTGTGCAGCACTGATCCTATTAGGCCATCTATAATAAGCTTCACCAGATTTAAAATTAAAAATAATTTTTAGCTGCATCTAGCCCGGAAAATAATTTTGGGGCTCCGAGATGCGCAAGACACATAAGTGCCTTCTTGCTGCACTACCTGCAGCATGACCCTCATATTGTCAGAATTCGAAGTAATCATGACTACTGGGTTGCCACACTCTTAGATCCCCCAAACTTTTCGATCAACCTTTTCATTTTAATAAAGACCAAAAAAATGGTCATTTTTGAAATTATAAGCATTAGCAGGTTGTTAGAAACTGAAATCAAACAGTTTTCAACTCAAAACTTTATTCTAGGTGATGTTACATTTTCACATAGGACCCCTTGTTCGAAAGGAGGTTCTGAACTCTCTCGTCCATTGAATTTGTCAGGTTTTGGATGGTTTCTGCTTCAATTGTTTTGCATGAGGACAGAATACCCTCCCAGAGCTGTTGCTTAGATGTGAACTGCCTCCCGCCATCATAGACACTCCTTTTAATGATGCTCCAAAGGTTCTGAATGGGGTAGAGGTCAGGGGAGCATGGGGGTCACACCATAAGTTTGTCCCCTTTTATGCCCATATCAGCCAGAGATGCAGATGTTTTATGTGCAGCATGAGATGGTGCATTATCATGCAGAAAAATGATCTTGCTGTGAAATACACGGTTCTTCTTCTTGAACCATGGCAGGAAGTGCTGTTTGAGAAAATCCACATACATTATGGAGTTCATCTTTAGCGCCTTCAGGGATCCTAAAGGGGCCGACAATCTCTCTCCCCATGATTCCAGCCCAAAACATTACTCCACCTCCTCCTTGTTGGCGCTGTAGCCGTGTTTGCGTGGGGTGTCCATCAACCAGCCATCCTCCACTCCATTCATCTGGACCATCGAGCGCTGCACGGCACTCATCCGTGAACAAAACAGTTTTGAAATCAGTCTTCATGTAATGTTTGGCCCACTGGAGCCGTTTCTGCTTGTGTGAAGTGGATAGAGGAGGTCGACAGGATGGCATATGCACAGCTGCAAACCTCTGAAGGACCCTGCATCTTGTTGTTCGGGGGACGTTGGAGGCACAAGCAGCTTCAAAAACTTGTCTGCTGCTATGACAAGGCTTTTTTGCCGCTGCTGTTTCAACCTGACGTAATTGCCTGTAGGAAAGAGTCCTCAATTTGCCCTTATCAGCACGCACACGTGTGTACTGTGAATCAGCTACATACTTCTTGATTGCCAAGACACTTCATCCTGATCATCGCACAATGTTGATTGTAGTCATGCCTTGACCTAAACACTCCACAATTTGTTGCTTCTCAGCAGCCGACACATCCTTTTTCTTTCCCATCTTGGCAGAAAATGTAGGCTGCTTAATAATGTGAGAGAGCCTTCTTAAGTAGTCTTGCCTTTCATTGGACACACCTGCCAAACTAATTAGCACAGGTGTCTGCAATTGCTTACAGTGATATAAAGAGCCCTGACACACATCACCATCAATGAGTTTAACTGACAAACAAACAAATTCTTCCCTTATCACTCCTAAACACTTTTTGCATAATAATTTGGAACGCGGTGTACATGTGCTTTTCCACAAAACACCAGTGGTTCACGTAGTGAATCTTACAGTTCTAACTTGCCAACCGTGGTCTGTATGGAATTGTTCAATAAAGGGCCCAAAATTAAGATAACATAGATGGGAGAGGTCTCTATGAATAGGAATTCCTAAGTATTTGATACCCTGTGAGGGCCAGGCAAAGGGAAAGTTGGACTGGATGGAATCCTATATGGATTTAGGGAGGGAGACATCGAGGGCCTCAGACTTCGCTGCATTGATTTTAAAATTTTACCATGTAACAAAGTGATCTATTTCAGCCATAACAGCAGGGATGGATATATGTGATTGAGTGATATATACTAGGACATCATCAGCAAATAGAGAGCACTTGTACTCGGTGCCTCCCACCTCAATCCACCTAATATTGGGGTTATGGCGAATTGATGAGAGCAGGTGCTCCGTCACTAGGATGTATAAGAGAGGGGACAGAGGACATCCCTGCCTTGTCCCATTGGTGATTGTGAAAGGTGATGAAAATGTTCTGACGCACCCCCTGGGCCTTGGGACACCCGGAGCCGGACACTTTTTGGTGGATGCTGGTGGTTGTAGTCTTCGTGGCGGCGATCCGGTTCCGTGGCTCAGGGCGGTCAAACCAGTGGCGGAACTATTTATGTGGTTTTGATGTTTAAATGTCCGACTACGCCACCCGTGGATTGCGGTCAGAGTGAACCGCCGCTACAGGGCAGACCGCTAAGGCTGGTGTTGTGGGTGCAGCAGAGCGTAGCATAACTCCCCACGGGAGGAGTATAGCCTCAGGGCAGTGTATGCGGAGGATGGGGGTGATGGTGCAGGGCAGCAGCAGTAACGACACGGAGTCAGTGATGCAGTTCAGGGCCTTTACTCACAGTTCTTATTATCCAGACCACGTCTGCAGGTAACGGCTGCCCACGTCGTACTGTGCTCACCAGGTGAGGGGCTCAGACAACTCCCAGATAACTTTGGAGCGCTTCACAGGACCCCCTTTGTGTGTCCTTTGTCTGGCCTTTCTTACCAACACTTCTGTCCGGCTGCCTCGGGCCTCCTCTTGGTAAACTTGGCGCCAGTTTCCCTGACCCTATGTGGTGCCTTCCTAGCTGGTGGAGCAAGGGGCTGCGCCACATAAAATGTCAGAGCCTCCGGTTTCTAGCTGAGGGTCGTTTCCTGCCTCCACTAGTTCGGGGACCGGTCTCCCCCTTTGGCCTGACCCCTCCACGCAGGTGAATTCGGGCGTGCGGTGGCGACTCGCCCGTCCGCACCCCTGGGATCCCTTCATTCCTCGTTCCTGGAGCCTTCTCCACTCCTCTTCCTTCCTTCTCCCTCTTGCAGGCCTGGGCCTCTGTTACTAGGCCCGCCTCCGGAGCAGAGCTCATGCAGAGCCCCTGCTCCCTGCCACTTCTGCTCAGACTTCTCTGCACTGAACTAAGATGGTGCCCACCTTTTATACTCCCTTCTCAATGCACCCAGGAACTGCTTCCTCCCTGCTCCTGCACTGCAGGGTTCCCCTTCCTCAGTGTTCCCTCCCCCCACTCCAGCCAGGGACAGGGACTGTCGTGCCCATCTCAGGGGCATATTGGTCGCCCTGCCCCACGGCAATGTGGTGTAATGCATGCAGGTGTCGGGTCCTGATCCACACTCCATCCTTATCTGAGAGTGAGATATCACACCTCTGGGTGAGGTGCAATACGTCTGTAGCAACCGAGCCCTCGGTGCTACAGTTCCATTTATCTTCAGCCTAGGTGACGTATTGTGATACAGGGCCGTGATTTTGGCTATAAAAGGGTCCCCTAGACCCCTACCCCAAGCTTTTTAAGAGAATCATATATGGCGTGCCAGGAGACTCTATGGAATGCTTTCTCAGCATCCAACGAGAGTATCTACTTACAAATTTTTAACTGCATCTAGCCCAGGAAATACTTTGTGCCTAGTAGCAGTGTCTGCTAGTCAGCGGATTATCCCGGCTGTTAAGCAAGCTACACCACCTGTAGTTTGGACACTTAATTTTTTCAAAGGAAATGCTTCGGGACCACGGGATACTTAGTGAAGAGCATCAGGAGACACCCCAAGGCATAGGGGCTGGGACTGGCACTAGGATGCCTTGCGGTGGACAGCCGAGCTCGATCCTTATAAAAGCTTTTTAACTGCAGCAGCTTTAGTGGACGCTACTGGAGCTGGAATTACGCGGCTGCTGGCATGAGACTTGCCCTCCAATAGATCCTTGTAAATGGATTTAAAGTGTATTCATTCAAATTAGAGGGACAATTTAAATTAAAAAGCTTAGAGCTGCCTCCACCACAGGGGGGCTCTCTCGACCCACCAGCGGACAGGCACCAGTATTGGGAGAGGGGGGCTGGCCGTCAGGGTTCACCGCGGCTCTGGCACAAACCCGGCGACACGGAGGTGGCACGGGCAGGAGCGGACTGGCCGTCTCGGCTTCTCACTTTTTGGATTTTAGAAGGGCATGACATGCCTATATCTGTGTCTCCCCCTCCTTTTACTCCTCCACCTCTTTTCTTTTCGCATGACTATATGTACTTGTCACTTTTCCATGTGTTAGTTGTGTCTTCTGAGCAGTTTGTCAGCTTTTGGACACCTTTGAAGGTGTTTTCTATGTGTTTCTATGTGTTTTTGTTTGCCTGCCATTGGTTTTAACGGTGTTCGAAGGTGTTCGACGAACAGTTCGACGAACAGTTCGGCGAACACACGGGTGTTCGACGAACCGAACCGAACTCGAACACTACGGGGGTGGCTCAACACTATCCAAATCTACTCAGGCATTCATGCAGAGGAACAATTACAATGTTCTGGAATGGCCATCCCAGTCCCCAGACCTGAATATCATTGAACATCTGTGTGATCATTTGAAGAGGGCTGTCCATGCTCGGCGACCATCAAACTTAACTGAACTGGAATTGTTTTGTAAAGAGGAATGGTCAAAAATACCTTCATCCAGGAATCAGGAACTCATTAAAAGCTACAGGAAGTGACTAGAGGCTGTTATTTTTGCAAAAGGAGGATCTACTAAATATTAATGTCACTTTTCTGGTGAGGTGCCCATACTTATGCACCTGTCAAATTTTGTTTGAATGCAGATTGCACATTTTCTGTTAGTACAATAAACCTCATTTCAAGGCAGAAACATTACTGTGTCCAACAGTTATTACATATATCAAACTGAAATAGCTGTTGCAAAAACACCAATTTTTATAAAACATTAAGCTTAAGATTAATAGGGGTGCCCAAACTTTTTCATATAACTGTAATAAAAGCAATTTTATAGAAAAAAATATTTTTTAGCATCGCTTTATTCTGAGAACTATAACTTTTTTATTTTTTGGATGATGGAGCTGTATTGCAGCTTGTTTTTTGCGGGACGAGATGACGTTTTCAGCGGTACCATGTTTATTTATATATATCTTTTTGATCGCGTGTTATTCCATTTTTTGTTTGGCGGTATGGTGATAAAGCATTGCTTTTTGCTTCGTTTTTTTTTTTTTTACCTTGTACACTGAAGGGGTTAACTAGTGGGACAGTTTTATAAGTCAGGTTGTTCCGGACGCGGCGATACCAAATATGTTTACATTTATTGTTTTTTTCTTTTTTTTTTATAATAATATTTATTGATGGGTACATTATATTTTTATTTTTGGTGGATTATATATATATATTTTTTTTTATATTTTTGCAATTTTTTTTTTTATTTTTTTTTCACTTTTTGGAAGCTTATATAGTTTATTACTTTGTCCCACTCTGGGACTTTCACTTTTTTTTCTCTGATCGCCTGCATGGCACAGGAATGCAGCACCATCCCTGTGCCATGCAGGCTGTCAGCACCGGACAGGGAGAAGATAGTTTGGAGATGCACTGCGCATGTCCAAACAATCTTTCTGCTGTCTGGTGACCCAGATGTTGTCATGACGACATCGGGTCGTCATGGCAACACCCGGGAAGCCTTTGCAGACAGCGCTGGAAGCCGGAAGAGGAGGTGAGTATCTGCGATCACCTCCCCTTGCCCCCGCAATGCTGCGATCGACTTCGATCTACTTCGATCGCAGCATCGCGGGGGTTAATGTGCTGGGAGCAGTGCAGGACCACTACCTGCACATAGTAGTGGGTGTCAGCTGTGACAATCAGCTGACAAACGGCGGCGATCGCGCCCGCACAGCCTGTGTGCGCGCGCGATCACCATGACGTACTAATACGGGTCTGGCTCTTAAGTCCCAAGGCACAGACGCGTATTAGTACGTCAGATGTTGTTAATGGGTTAACCAATGGATTTGGAGTCACCCCCAAAATTAAAGTGTAAAAACACACTACAAGCTGATAGAACTTTGATTTAATGTCCTTAAAACAAGTCAAAATGAGGCTCAGTATTGTGTGTGGCCTCCACATGCCTATATGACCTCCCTAAAATGCCTGGGCATGCTCCTGATGAGGTTGCGGATGGTCTCCTGTGGAATCTTTTCCCAGACCTGGACTAAAGCACCCGCCAACTCCTGGACAGTCTGTGGTGCAACATGACGTTGGTGGATGGAGCAAGACATGATGTCCCAGATGTGCTCAATCGGATTCAGGTCTGGGGAATGGGCAGGCCAGTCCATAGCTTCAATGCCTTCATCTTGCAAGAACTGCTGACACACTCCAGCCACATGAGGTCTGGCACTGTCCTGTATTAGGAGGAACCCAGGGCCAACCGCACCAGCATATGGTCTTACAAGGGGTCTGAGGATCTCATCTCGGTACCTAATGGCAGTCAGGCTACCTCTGGAGAGCACATGAAGGGCTGTGCGGTCCTCCAAAGAAATGCCACCCCACACCATTACTGACCCACTGCCAAACCGGTCATGCTGAAAGATTTTGCAGGCGGCAAATCGTTCTCCATGGTATCTCCAGACTCTGTCACATCTGTCGAACGTGCTCAGTGTGAACCTGCTTTCATCTGTGAAGAGCAGAGGGGGGCCAGTGGCGACTTTGAAAATCCTGGTGTTCTGTGGCAAATGCCAAGTGTCCTGCACGGTGTTGGGCTGTAAGCACAACCCTCATCTGTGGACGTCGGGCCCTCATACCACCCTCATGGAGTCAGTTTCTAACCGTTTATGCAGACACATGCACAATTGTGGCCTGCTGGAGGTCATTTTACAGGGCTCTGGCAGTGCTCCTCCTGTTCCTCTTTGCACAAAGGCGGAGGTAGAGGTCTTGCTGCTGGATTGTTGCCCTCCTACGGCCCCCTCCACGTCTCCTGGTGTACTGGTCTGTCTCCTAGTAGCGGCTCCAGCCTCTGGACACTACGCTGACAGACACAGCAAACCTTCTTGTCACATCTCGCATTGATGTGCCATCCTGGATGAGCTGCACTATCTGAGAAACTTCTGTGAGTTGTAGAGTCTGTCTCAAGCTACCACGAGTGTGAAAGCACAACCAACATTCAAAAGTGAACAAAACATCAGCCAGAAAGCATTGGTACTGAGATATGGTCTGTGGTCCCCACCTGCAGAACCACTCCTTTATTGAGGGTGTCTTGATAATTGCCAATAATTTCCAGCTATTGTCTATTCCATTTGCACAACAGCATGTGAAATTGATTGACAATCAGTGTTGCTTCCTAAGTGGACAGTTTGATTTCACAGAAGTTAGACTTACTTGGAATTATATTCTGTTGTTTAATTGTTCCCTTAATATTTTTGAGCATTGTATATATATATATATATATATATATATATATATATATATATATATATATATATATATATCCATCTGAACTAACAGTAATTCTGAGTGCTTATCCAGCTGCATATATTCAGTGGTGATAGCAGGAGTTAGGCAGGCAGGCAGGGTATGTGGCAGACTGCAGTGCATATAGTGCAGGAGGGTCCACTGAACGTCCTGTTAGTATAGGTATTCCACAACATATACAATATACAGTACAGACCAAAAGTTTGGTCTTCACTTCACAGGTGTGACCTGTCAGGTTTAATAAGTGGGATTTCTTGCCTTATAAAAATGGGGTTGGGACCATCAGTTGTGTTGTGCAGAAGTCTGGTGGATACACAGCTGATAGTGATACTGAATAGACTGTTAGAATTTGTATTATGGCAAGAAAAAAGCAGCTAAGTAAAGAAAAATGAGTTGCCATCATTACTTTAAGAAATGAAGGTCAGTCAGTCCGAAAAATAGGGAAAACTTTGAAAGTGTCCCCAAGTGCAATTGCAAAAACCATCAAGCGCTACAAAGAAACTGGCTCACATGAGGACCGCCCCAGGAAAGGAAGACCAAGAGTCACCTCTGCTTCTGAGGATAAGTTTATCCGAGTCACCAGCCTCAGAAATCGCAGGTTAACAGCAGCTCAGATTAGAGACCAGGTCAATGAGACACAGAGTTCTAGCAGCAGACACATCTCTTCAACAACTGTTAAGAGGAGACTTTGTGCAGTTGGCCTTGATGGTAAAATAGCTGCTAGGAAACCACTGCTAAGGACAGGCATCAAGCAGAAGAGACTTGTTTGGGCTATAGAACACAAGGAATGGACATTAGACCAGTGGAAATCTGTGCTTTGGTCTGATGAGTCCAAATTTGAGAACTTTGGTTCCAACCACCGTGTCTTTGTGTGACGCAGAAAAGGTGAACAGATAGACTCTACATGCCTGGTTCCCATCGTGAAGCATGGAGGAGGAGATGTGATGGTGTGGGGGTGCTTTGCTGGTGACACTGTTGGGGATTTATTCAAAATTGAAGGCATACTGAACGAGCATGGCTACCACAGCATCTTGCAGCAGCATGCTATTCCATACGGTTTGCGTTTAGTTGGACCATCATTTATTTTTCAACCGGACAATGACCCCAAACACACCTCCAGGCTGTGTAAGGGCTATTTGACCAAGATGGAGAGTGATGGGGTGCTATGCCAGATAACCTGGCCTCCACAGTCACCAGACCTGAACCCAATCGAGATGGTTTGGGGTAAGCTGGACCGCAGAGTGAAGGCAAAGGGGCCAACAAGTGCTAAGCATCTCTGGGAACTCCTTCAAGAATGTTGGAAGACCAGTTCCGGTGACTACCTCTTGAAGCTCATCAAGAGAATGCCAAGAGTGTGCAAAGTAGTCATCAAAGCAAAAGGTGGCTACTTTGAAGAACGTAGAATATAAGACATATTTTCAGTTGTTTCACACTTTTTTGCTAAGTATATAATTCCACATGTGTTAATTCATAGTTTTGATGCCTTCAGTGTGAATGTACAATTTTCATAGTCATGAAAATACAGAAAAATCTTTAAATGAGAAGGTGTGTCCAAACTTTTGGTCTGTACTGTATATATATCCATCTGAACTAACAGTCCTTCTGTGGACTAATCCAGCTGCATAGAATCAGTGGCAGGCAGGCAGTGTATGTGGCAGACTGCAGTGCATATAGCGCAAGAGTGTCCATTGAACGTCCTGTCTGCTGTTGCTGTAATAATTACAGATATTTGTAGACATAGCCCCAGATATCAGACCAGGGCAATTTTTTTTATCTTAATCATGGTTATTTGCTTAAAAAGCAATCCAGAGTACACCATTTTTTCTGCTCCATTTGCTTGTTAGCACTGCAGAATACAGCCAGATCTGTTCCATATTTAAGCGATAAAAATCCAGAAATTTGAACTGAACGTGGAAAATATTGGCCTCCTTTTCCATTCTGTTGCAGTATGTCAGTGAAGCTATTCACACTAGGTGTCTCTGAAGAATAGTATTAGTAAATTACAGGCATGCTGTTTAAAACCGTGGTTCTCTGTCAGACATATCACCTATAAGAGTGTTCCAAAATCAGCCATTTCTTCCATTTTCATTTCATTGCAGTGTGTCGGTCAAGCTATTCACATTAGGTCTCTGTGTAATATTAGTAAATTACAGGCCTGCTATTTAAAACCATGTTTTTCTGTCAGACGCATCACATATAACTGCGGTTCAAATCCAGCCATTTGTAATGAGCATGGAAAATATTGTCCTCCATTTATAGATTGTAGCAGTGTGTCAGTGTACATAATTTTTCAGCTCCATTTGCTTGTTCGTAGAATACAGCCAAATTTTTTAACTGTATTGTGGAAGCAGAGGAACTTTTTTCAGTGATCAGATGCACGTGATCCATATGACTGCCATAATAATACAGAAATTTTGTGGCGCATGCCAAATATTCCACTGCTTTTAAAGTCAGCCTCCTGTGTTTTGTTGAACCAACTGACACTTGGTCGCTGACAAATACCATACTATTAGACGACTGACTGAAACCGAGGCCATCAGACGTTATCCCATATGACTGCTCTAATAATCCAGCAATTATTGTGAGCGTGTTAAATATTACACTCTATTTAAAGTATAGTAGTTGAGGGTTCAAACCTATTCTCAGTTGGCCGCTGACAAATAGCAAATAGCCACTTTTGCAGACTGACAAAAGAAAAACATACAAAAAACAAGATAAAATAGAAAAAATGTTAAGAAACATTCTTTCCAGGGTAATGACTTCTATATAAGGCCAAAGAAATAAAAAAAAAAAAGTTATGGACTGTAGAAGACATTTATGCGACCAGAATGAACACTCATGTGTAGCTGGTGATGATACCACCTAACAGCAGCACCTGTTCCTATTGTAAATGTATCTGACAGCGTTATCGATAGGGATTAGAATAGATTTAAAAAATTTTTGGACAGCACCAGCAGCACGCAGTATAATGCAATAATTTCTGTCTGGATTGATGTAATACGCTATCTATACTGCGATACCTCAACCGTAAAAGAACTTCAGATAAGATAGTTAATATTCTAGAACATAGAATCCATTTGAATTGCCCTTCACATTATTCAGGAGTGTGTCTCCTATACTGTTATCGTTATGATCTGCAACATGTACTAAGGAAAGATAGGGGAAAGCTGTCCCTACAGTAAGACTAAGCTGAATCCCTACGATGTAGAGGGCTGCCTGTTCCTAGCAAACAGACCCGCCTTAGTCCTCAGCTAGTCTGAACGAAGACCTATAACATAAGGGGAGGGGTCCCTAAAAGAACTAAGGACTGGGACAAAAATGGGACACCTCCTAAACAGAGAAATTGTTGAAGAACGGAAAAAGACAAACTGACAAAAAGGTACTAGAGGTCCCAGAAGGACCAAGTGAACTGACAGAGAAAGGCACCGAAGCATCTGGCTAGAGAAACAGTCAAACACTGAAGTCCAGCACAGCCAAAATGGCGGAGCTGGAATATAAAGGCAGATGGTCACATGACCGCAAAACACAAGATGGAAAAAAACAAACAGGAGGGTTCTAACAGTTATTGCATATGCAACAATTTCAAGCGCTGCCAAAAATTAGGACGCACTACAATACAAATTTGATGAGATGTAAAAAACAAATAAAAACACAGTAGGATCTTTCTTTAGTTTTAAAAAAAGGCTCACCAATGTAACCTCAATGTATTCACATTGATCAGCTCCTGCACCTCCTCCTCCAGTTTGGCCTCCATCTCCAAAATGACCACATCAGTCACAAGCTGGAAGCACTGCAGCACTGCCTAGGCCAAGTGGCAACAGGCTGTGCTGAAGATAATATGCTTAATGCTTGGGTGTCAAACCTCTCACCATTGCAGAGTTGTTGAAAACTGTAACACTGCAGCCTGATCTGTGGCTCTCACCGCTAAACATACTGCCAGGCATGGTCGTGTGTGACAATGGGCGGAATCTGGTGGCGGAGAAATGACAGGCGGAGCAGATACAGTTTCCCTCTATGCCAGCCCTTTCACTGAGCTAAAGAATATGGCTGTGGTGAAATACAACTCTCACTGAGAAGCAGTGTCAGACTGAAAAACATTGGGCCCACCAGAGGATTTGATTCTGAGGGGCCACCTTTCTCCACGCTATCATGAACACTCCTGATAGAGAAGCCAGGGCCCACCCGAGGATTCTCTGGTGGGCCCATAAAACCCTGCCTAGAAGCATCCCTGGCTAAGAAAAGTGTGTAGGAAGGTTCCTGGACACTCTATGGCTGCTTTTTTACTGAGAGGGAAACCTACGCAAGCACGGGGAGAACATTCAAAATCATTGCTGATGTTGTCCTTGGTGGTATTTGAATCCAGGACCCCAGTGCTGCAAGGCTTCAGTGCTAACCACTGAGCCACTTTGCTGCTCTCTCTGTTCTCCCTCTGATATTTAACATACTGGAGAAACTTGCACCTACTTCCACTCAGTATCTTCAGCTCCTTTGTGAGAAACTAAAGTAATTGGGCAGCCACTCAGTCTACCAAATATAATTCCTGAGAAGGAAATTGTGGATGGCTTTGCTACTGGTACTGGGTGCCAAAACCAAACCACTGGATATATTGCAGGCTGGTTGGAGCCAAGCTGATTCCCACAGAAAAGTACCAGTAGCAAGCTAAGGAGATGGTGGCCTCTATCATCATCACGACCTCACCTCAGCCCTATGAACTCTCCTGATGGAGAAGCCAGGGCCCCCCGGAGGAGTCTCTGGTTCTCTGGTCGGCCCGTCCAACCCTGCCGAGAAGCAGCACTGGCTAAGAAAAGTGTGTGGGATGGTTCCCGGACACTCTATGGCTGTTTTTTTCTTAATGTGGACTGGCTCCATACCGTCCCTGGCCACATTCACCTGTCCACGTGTTTGTGATTAGGCAGTCTTCTCCAGTAAGTGCACTGGGGAGGGTACGGGTAATTTTCTGGGACCCGCATTTGTGGAAGACGGAGACGATAATGGGAGAAATAGTGGCGGCAGGAGACCGAGTATGGACACCGGCCGCCGCCGCCATGAGGTTGTGGACAGCTTCCGCCTCCACGAGCCTAAAATGCAACATTTCAAGTGCAAGCAGTCCAGAAATGTGGCAGTTTAGTATTGCGGCCTGTGGGTGGCTGGCTGTATACTTGCGCTTGCATTCCAAGGAGTGTGGTAGGGACAACTGAACACTGCAAAGGGACAAGGACGTGGACAGTGAAGGTTGCAAGTCTGCAATGACAGGTGCAGGGCAGGAGGCATCTTTGCATGCGCCATGGACAGTTGATTGGCGTTCACACATAACAGCGGAAGAGGCAATGGTGTTACCCGCAGACACTGTTTCTGGACCTTGGTGTTCGGTTCAGCTAGTCAGCTGCGTTGCTGTCATGTGCCTGAGCATGCTGGTGGTGGTCAGGCTGGTAGTTTTGGTGCTCTTGCTGATGCTGGCCTGGCATATGTTGCAAATGAACTTTTTGGGGTTATCTAAACAGTCTTTAAAAAAAAACCTGAAGACCCAACAGTTGTACTGGCAACTTCCGTCGTGTTGGTATTTCGGGGAGCAGTTGCCCGCCTTGTGTCTGTGGCCACCACACTGCTTGTTCCTGCCTGTTGTGGTGCTATGCCTCCCTCCCTCTGTGTGCTGCTGTCCTCACTCTACATGTCCCCTTGCCAGGTTGGGTTAGTGATTCCATCGTCCACCGCTTAGTTTTCCACTTCTGCACCCTGGTCCTCCTCCTGAATTTCTGTCCATTGTGTCTCATCATTATCCACCTCTTGCGACAGTATTTGCACTTTCCTACTATCATCTTCGGGTGACCATGGCTCCTCAAATCGCTACATGTGATTTTCTGTTGCTCTGCTCGAAAATCGCCGGTAAAGAGTCCCAAATTTATCGATGGAAAAGTGAACAGCTCTTGGGGTAACCCTGGACTCTAATCTCTCCTTCAAACCACATATCCAAGCTCTTTATACTTCCGAGCGGACCGAGCAAGTGGCCAGAATCTATAAATGGAAAGATGAACAAAACAGCTCTTCGGAGTGTCCAAGTGTGGGATCAGTTTTTTCAGAGCACTTGGAATGGTGATAGGATGGATGATCAGGGTGAGGAACATGCCGACTCCAAGTAAAAAAAATCTCCCGGATCAGCACATTCCTCAACCACGAATCTACAAAAACACTACTGCATGCCCTCATCATCTCTCTTCTTGACGACTGCAACCTCCTGCTCTGTGGCCTTCCTTCCAACATTTTCATTCCTCCAATCTATCCTAAACTCTGTTGCCTACTTATCCACCTGTCCCCTTGCTATTCCGTGGCCTTCCTTCTCTGTCAATCCCTTCACTGGCTCCCCATTGCCCAGAGATTCCAGTTCAAAACCCTAACCTCGGCATGCAAAGCCATCCACTACCTGTCTCCTCCATACATCTGTGACCTAGTCTCCCGGTACTTACCTGCATGCAACCTGCAATCCTCACAAGATCTCCTTCTCTACTCCCCTCTTATCTCCTCTTCCCACAATCGCATACAGTATTTCTCCCGTGCATCCCCCTTCTCTGGAACTGTCTACCCCACCATTTCTGACTCGCGTCTACTGTTGAAACCTTTAGAAGGAAGCTGAAGACCCAACTCTTGCGACATGCGTATAACCTGCAGTAACCCTCACTCTACCATACTGCTGCAAGACCAGCTCTAGCCTCACCTACTGTATCCGTACCCATGCCTTGTAGACTGAGCCCTCGCGGGCATGGTCCTCTCCTCTCCTGTGCTCAGTCCACAGCTTATCGATGAGCTGTATTTCACCACAGCCATATTTTTTAGTTCGATGAAAGGACTGCCTTTTGGGAAACCGTATCTACTCCTGCTATCATTTCTCCGTCGCCAGGTTCCTCCCATTGTCACACATGACCATGCCTGGCTGTATGTTCAGCGGTGAGAGCCACAGATAAGGCTGCTGTGTTACAGCTTTCAACAACTCTGCAGCGGTGGGCATTTTGTCACCTAAGCATTAAGCATGTTATCTTCAGGACAGCCTGTTGTCGCTTGGCCAAGGCAGTGCTGCAGTGCTTTCAGCTTGTGACTGATGTGACCTTTCGGAGATGGAGGCTGAACTGGAGGAGGAGGTGCAGAAACTGTACAATGTGATTACATTAAGGTTACATTGGCGACTCTGGTTTTTATACTAAAGAAAGATCCTACTGTGTTTTTTTTTGTTTTGTTATTTTTTAAGACAAATGCATTCACCAGGAAATGTCTTTTTAACATTTTACAACCTTATCTAGCCATATGGTGTGTGACACATCATCAGACACATCCTTTTTCATTTATGATGGAGGGTCTCTGAAAGTCACAAAGCCTATTTTTATAGGACCATCAAGAGGCCCTTACTATACTTAAGGGGCCAGCAGTCGGCCCTCGCTATCGTTAGAGAGCCATCAGCCGGCTATGCTTTGTTGTTCCCATTATTAACGAGTTGGTTTCCTATACTGTTATTGCGTATGCAGTGACTGCAAGGGCTGCCAAAAATTTGGAGGCACTCCAATGCCCCTTGCAAGGGACGTAAAGGTCAGAGAACCTCCTAAAAACAATGTTTCCATTATTAGAAAGTGGGTCTCCCATAGTGTTTGCCTATGCAGTGAAGCAATGGCTGCCAAAAATTTGGAGGAACTCCAATGCCCCTTGCAAGAGACATAGAGGTCAGAGAGCCTCTTAAAAACAATGTTCCCATTATTAGAAAGTGGGTCTTCCACAGTGTTTGCCTATGCTGTGAAGAAACGGCTGCCAAAAATTTGGAAGAACTCCAATGCCCCTTGCAAGAGACGTAGATATGTTGATATGGTACATATGGTGGTGATATGGTGGTGGAGGATTAGGATGCGGAGAAGGAGGAGTACAAGAACAAATAGACAAAATCAGGAAGCGTATACCCATGTCTGGGTGTGAAGACAGAGGTGCATGGGAATAGAGTTAGACCTCCCCAAAAAAAGACACTGTATTTGAGTTTATGTTATGCAGCTTTCATTCGGTGGTGTTGAGAAGTCTGGACCAATCCAGCCCTTGTTAATTTTTATAAGAGTCAGCCTGTCAGCATTTTCAGTTGACAGTCGAATGCGCCTATCGGTTATAATTCCACTGAAGGCACTAAAAACCCGCTCTGACAAAACGCTAGCGGCAAGGCAGGCCAGGACCTCCAAGGCGTAGAGAGCCAGTTCATTCCACATGTCCAGCTTGGATACCCAATAATTATGAGGCACAGAGGAATCACGGAGGGCGTTGGTACTGTCGGCAAGGTCCTCCCTCAGCATCTTCTGAAACTTTGCACTCCTTGTGTGAGTACCCCCCGCCTCAGGGCCTGTGCGATGGGAGGATCTGAGAAAACTGTCCCAGAACTTGGACAGTGTTCCCCTGCCTCTGCTGGATTGCATTTGTGTCTCTCTCGCCTGTACTCCTTGGTTGTCCAGCGAACTGTGATCTCTGCCGCCAGCGTTTTCAGATGGGAATTTTTTCATTAATTCTGCAACAAGGGCCTTCTCGTACTGCCCCATTTTATTAGGCCTGTCCTGCAAAGGAATAAGAGACATAAAGTTCTCCCTGTAGCATTGGTCTAGAAGCGTCACCAACCAGTAATGACTGTCACCCAAAATTTAGACAACGCGAGGGTCACGGGAAAGGCTGCGTAACATAAACTCAGTTATGTGTGCCAGAGTTCAAAGACGCAAGACTTCCATGTCCACACCAAGAGGACAACTGACCATGCTCTCCTCCTCCACTTCCTCCACCTCCCTGTCCTCAGGCCATCCACGCTGAACAGACGATATAGAAATTTTGCAGGTAGTACCGTCTATAGCGCAGGAAACTAGCTCCTGTTCATCCTCCTGCTCCTCCTCCTCTTCCTCATTGTCACCCAATCCACTTTGGGATGAGATGAACTGGGCTGTGTGCAATCACCCTGTATGGTTCCTTGCTCCATCTCATTGTGCTCCGCCTACAATTCATCCTCTTTAATTGAGAGCAGAGAGCGTTTCAGAAGACAGAGAAGCGGGATAGTGACGCTAATTATGGCGGCATCGCCGCTCACCATCTTGGTGGAGTCCTTCAAGTTTTGGAGGATGGTACAGATGTCTGACATCCATGTCCACTCCTGAAGTTTTATGTGTGGCGTCTGACCTGAATACTGATGGCCTTGTTGATGCAGGCAGTCAACATCTACCCTCTTCTGCTCACAAATCGTTCCCAACATCTGCAATTTAGAGTTCCAACACGTGGGGACATCACATACCAGTCGGTGAGCTGGAAGCTGCAAATGCTGCTGAAGCATAGCAAGAGCAGCGGAAGCTGTAGCTGACTTTCTAAAATGGGCACACAGGCGGCGTACTTTGACAAGCAGATCCGACAACTCTGGGTAGGTTTTGAGAAACCGCTGAACCATGAGATTAAGCACATGGGAAAGGCATGGTACGTGTGTGAGCTCACCTCGCCTCAGAGCAACCACCAGGTTCCGGCCATATCACACAAGACCATGCCTGGCTATAGGTTCAGCTGTGTCAGCCACAGATCTGCCTGCTCTTTCAAAGCTGTCCACCATTCTTCATCATTGTGTGGTTTGTCACCTAAGCATATTAGCTTCAGCACAGCCTGTTGCCGCTTGGCTGAGGCAGTGCTGCAGTGCTTCCAGCTTGTGACTGATGTGGTCATTTCAGAGATGGATGCTGAAGAGGAGAAGGATTAGGAGGAGGTGCAGAAGCTGTAGAATATGGGTGAAACCCTGGTTGACCCAGGGCCCGCAATTCTCAGCGTCGGGAGGACATGTTCCGTTCCAAGGCCCGACTATGTCCCGGCTTCCACTATGTTAACCCAGTGTGCCATCAGTAAGATGTACCGTCCCTGCCCACAAGCGTTGTTAAGGGCACGGCTAATGTTTTAGGACACATGCTTGTGCAATGCAGGGACAGCACTCCGGGAGAAAAAGTGGCGGCTGGGCACCAAGTATCGAGGGACGGCCACCACCATCACGTTGCAGAAAGCTTCCATCTCCACGAGCCTAAAAAGCAACATTTTGAGCACAAGCATTAGCGAAATGTGTGAACTTAGTAGTGTGGCCTGTGGGGCATTAGCTGCGTATTTGCAAGGACTGTGGTAGGGACAACTGAACGCTGCACTGGGACAAGGACGTGGATGTACTTGCTGATGGTGCTAGTTGAGTGTGTTGAACGACAGGTGCAGGGCAGGAGGCATCTTGGCATGCGCCATGGACAGGGGATTGGCATGCACGCACAACAGAGGAACAAGCAGTTGTGTCACCCGCAGACACTGTTGCTGGACCCTGGGGTTCGTCCCACTTAGTCGGGTGCTTTGCTGCCATGTGCCTGATCATGCTGGTGGTGGTCAGGCTGGTAGTTTTGCTACCCCTGCTGATGCTGGCATGGCAGTTCGTGCAAATATCCTTTTTGGGGTTAACGGCATAGTCTTTAAGAAACAACCAGACTCGGGAAGACCTAACAGTTGTCCTGGCAGCTTCCGTCGTGTTGACGTTACGGGGAACAGTTGCCCGCCTTCGGTCTGCGGCCACCACACTGCTTGTTCTTGCCTGTTGTGGTGCTACGCCTCCCTCCCCTTGTGTGCTGCTGTCCTTGCTCTGCATGTCACCTTGCCAGGTTGGGTCAGTGACTTGATCGTCCACCACCTCATCTTCCACTTCCACACTCTGGTCCTCCTCCTGACTTTCTGGCAATTGTGTCTCATCATCATCCACCTCTTGTGACAGTTTCCCAGCATTGCCTTCGTGTGACCGTGGCTGTTCAATATTTGGGCATCGCTACATGCGATCTCCTCTTGCCCCGCTTCTAGTGGACCGGGCGAGTGGCCCGAATCTATAAATGGAAAAGTGAACAGCTCTTCGGAGTGTTCAATTGTGGGATCAGTTGTCTCTGGGCACTTGGCATGGTGGGAGGAAGGAGGATCAGGAAGAAACTGAGTATTATCTGACAGAATTGCTGGGGTGCCAATACTTTTGGCCACCCCTGTATATGTGATACGTGTGATGAAAGACCACAGTTTTAAATAGCTGGTCTGTAGGTTACTATTTTTCACAGCGACCTGGTGTCAATAACTTCACTGACACACTGCAACAAAATTTAAATGGAGGCCAATATTTTCCACGTTCACTACAAATTTCTGGATTTTTATCGCTGTAATATGGAAAGAATCTGGCTGTATTCTGCTGTGGCAACAAGCAAATGGAGCAAAAAAATGATGTTTTCTGGATTGCTTTTTAACCAAATAATCAGGATTAAGAAAAAAAAATAATTATCCCTGGCCCCTGATGCCTGGGGCTGTTTATAGAAATATCTGTAACAACAGCAGTAGACAGAACTGGAATGGAGCCTTTTGTGCTGTATTTTACACTGCAGTCTGCCACATACACTGCCTGCCTGCCAAGCGCTTATATATATATATATATATATATATATATATATATATATATATATATATACGGTATATATTTATATATATATATATGTATTTGTATGTGTACAGTACAGACCAAAAGTTTGGACACACCTTCTCACTTAAAGATTTTTCTGTATTTTCATGACTATGAAAATTGTACATTCACACTGGAGGCATCAAAACTATGAATTAATACATGTGGAATTATATACTTAACAAAAAAGTGTGAAACAACTGAAAATATGTCTTATATTCTAGGTTCTTCAAAGTAGCCACCTTTTGCTTTGATGACTGCTTTGCACACTCTTGGCATTCTCTTGATGAGCTTCAAGAGGTAGTCACCGTAAATGGTCTTCCAACAATCTTGAAGGAGTTCCCAGAGATGCTTAGCACTTGTTGGCCCTTTTGCCTTCACTCTGCGGTCCAGCTCACCCCAAACCATCTCGATTGCGTTCAGGTCTGGTGACTGTGGAGGCCAGGTCATCTGGCGTAGCACCCCATCACTCTCTCTCTTAGTCAAATAGCCCTTACACAGCCTGGAGGTGTGTTTGGGGTCATTGTCCTGTTGAAAAATAAATGATGGTCCAACTAAACGCAAACCGGATGTTATAGCATGCCGCAGCAAGATGCTGTGGTAGCCATTCTGGTTCAGTATGCCTTCAATTTTGATTAAATCCCCAACAGTGTCACCAGCAAAGCACCCCCACACCATCACACCTCCTCCTCCATGCTTCACGGTGGGAACCAGGCATGTAGAGTCCATCCGTTCACCTTTTCTGCGTCGCACAAAGACACGGTGGTTGGAACCAAAGATCTCAAATTTTGACTCATCAGACCAAAGCATAGATTTCCACTGGTCTAATGTCCATTCCTTGCGTTCTTTAGCCCAAAAAAGTCTCTTCTGCTTGTTGCCTGTCCTTAGCAGTGGTTTCCTAGCAGTTATTTTACCATGAAGGCCTGCTGCACAAAGTCTCCTCTTAACAGTTGTTGAAGAGACGTGTCTGCTGCTAGAACTCTGTGTGGCATTGACCTGGTCTCTAATCTGAGCTGCTGTTAACCTGTGATTTCTTAGGCTGGTGACTTGGATAAACTTACCCTCAGAAGCAGAGGTTACTCTTGGTCTTCCTTTCCTGGGGCGGTCCTCATGTGAGCCAGTTTCTTTGTAGCGCATGATGGTTTCTGCAACTGCACTTGGGGATACTTTCAAAGTTTTCCCAATTTTTCACACTGACTGACCTTCATTTCTTAAAGTAATGATGGCCACTCATTTTTCTTTACTTAGCTGCTTTTTTCTTGCCATAATACAAATTCTAACAGTCTATTCAGTAGGACTATCAGCTGTGTATCCACCAGACTTCTGCACAACACAACTGATGGTCCCAACCCCATTTATAAGGCAAGAATTCCCACTTATTAAACTTGACAGGGCACACCTGTGAAGTGAAAAGCATTTCCAGTGACTACTTCTTGAAGCTCATCAAGAGAATGCCAAGAGTGTGCAAAGCAGGCAATAAAGCAAAAGGTGGCTACTTTGAAGAACCTAGAATACAAGACATATTTTCAGTTGTTTCACACTTTTTTGTTAAGTATATAATTCCACATGTGTTAATTCATAGTTTTGATGCCTTCAGTGTGAATGTACAATTTTCATAGTCATGAAAATACAGAAAAATCTTTAAATGAGAAGGTGTGTCCAAACTTTTGGTCTGTACTGTATATATTTACACAGGGTACGGAAAGTATTCAGACCCCTTTACATTTTTCACTCTTTGTTTCATTGCAGCCATTTGGTAAATTCTAGAAACTTCATTTTTCTTCTCATTAAAAGTACACTCTAGACCCCATCTTAACTGAAAAAAAAATAAAATGTCGAAATTTTTGCAAATTTGTTAAAAAAAACAACTGAAATATCAAATGTTCATAAGTATTCAGACACTTTGCTCAGACAATCATATTTAAGTCACATGCTGTCCATTTCCTTGTCATCCTCCTAGAGATGGTTCTAATCCTTCATTGGAGTCCAGCTGTGTTTAATTAAACTGATATAACTTGATTTGGAAAGGCACACACCTGTCTATATAACACCTCACAGCTCACAGTGTATGTCAGACCAAATGAGAATCATGAACTCAATGGAACTGCCCAAGGAGCTCAGAGACAGAATTGTGGCAAGGCACAGATGTGGCCAAGGATATAAAATAATTTCTGCAGTACTCAAGGTTCCTAAGAGCACAGTGGCCTCCATAATCCTTAAATGGAAGAAATTTGGGACCACCAGAAGTCTTCCTAGACCTGACCGTCCAGCCAAACTGAGCTATCGTGGGAGAAGAGCCTTGGTGAGAGAGGTAAAGAAGAACCCCAAGATCACTGTGGCTGAGCTCCAGAGATGCAGTAGGGAGATGGGAGAAAGTTCCACAAAGTCAACTATCACTGCAGCCCTCCACCTGTCGGGCTTTTATGACAGAGTGGCCCAACGGAAGCTTCTCCTCAGTGCAAGACATATGAAAACCCGCATAGAGTTTGCTCAATACAAATGAAGGACTTGCAGACTATGAGAAATAAGATTCTCTGGTCTGATGAGATGAAGACAGAACTTTTTGGTGATAATTCTAATCAGTATGTGTGGAGAAAACCAGGCACTGCTCATCACCTGCCCAATTCAGTCCCAACAGTGAAACATGGTGGTGGCAGCATCATGCTATGGAGGTGTATTTCAGCTGCAGGGACAGAACGACTGGTTGCAATTGAAGGAAACATGAATGCGGCCAAGTACTGAGTTATCCTGGATGAAAACCTCTTCCAGAGTGCTCTGTACCTCAGACTTGGCTGAAGGTTCACCTTCCAACACGACAATCACCCTAAGCACACAGCTAAAATAAGAAAGGAGTAGCTTCAGAACAACTCTGTGACCATTCTTGACTGGCCCAGCCAGAGCCCTGACCTAAACCCAATTGAGCATCCCTGGAGAGACCTGAAAAAGGCTGTCCACCAACGTTCACCATCCAACCTGACGGAACTGGAGAGGATCTGCAAGGAAGAGTGGCAGAGGATCCCCAAATCCAGGTCTGAAATACTTGTTGCATCATTCCCAAGAAGACTCATGGCTGTACCAGCTCAAAGGGTGCTTCTACTCAATACTGAGCAAAGGGTCTGAATACCATGTGATATTTCAGTTTTTGTTTTTTAATAAATCTGAAAAAATTTCTAGATTTCTGTTTTTTTCAGTCAAGATGGGGTGCAGAGTGTACTTTAATGGGAAAAAAATGAACTTTTTAGAATTTACCAAGTGGCTACAATGAAACAAAGAGTGAAAAATTTAAAGAGGTCTGAATACTTTCCATACCCACTGTGTGTATATGTGTGTGTATATATATATATGTTGTGGAATACCTAGACTAACAGGACAGTCAATGGACCCTCTTGCTATATGCACTGCAGTCTGACACATATACTGCCTGCCTAATTCCTGCTATCACCACTGCTGATTATATGCAGCTGGATTAGACCTCAGAAGGATTGTCAGTTCAGATTGATGTTATAGATATATATTGTGGAATATACAACCCTAACACAACCCTAACCCTAGCACAACCCTAACCCTAGCACAACCCCAATCCTAGCATAACCCCAACCCTAGCACAACCCTAACCCTAGCACAACCCTAACTCTAGCTCAACCCTAACACAACCCTAACCCTAGCAGAACCTTAACCCAAGCACAACCCTAACAGTAGAACAACCCTAACCCTAGCATAACCCTAACCCTAGAGTTTATTTTTTACAACTTTTCTCGTGAGGTATAAGTGATTAGACGACTTTATTCTTCGGGTCAGTGCGATTACAGCAATGCCAGATTCATATCAGGTTTTTATGATTGACAGCTGTCACACACTAAAAGACGCTTTTTTTCGCGAAGACTAGTTTTTGCATCGCCATATTTTGAGAGCTATAATTTTTACATATTTCGGCCGACTGAGTCATGTGATGGCTTGTTTTTTGCGGGATGAGTTGAAATTTATATTGGTACGTGACATTTTTTGATCGCTTTCTATTTCGATTTTTGTGAGGCAGAATAAACAACAATTCAGGAAATGTTTTTTTTTTTTTTTTTTTTATGCCACTCTGCGTATGGTTTAAAATGAAAAGACTGCTTTATTCTTCTGGTCAGTATGTTTACAGTGGTATGTTTTGGCACTTTTACACAATAAAAGCTATTTTATAGAAAAAATTATTATTTTATATCGCTTTATTCTGAGAGCTATAACTTTTTTATTTTTAGTCTGATGAAGCTGTACAGCGGCTTATTTTTTGCAGGACAAGATGACGTTTTCATACCATTTTTATTTACATTCGTCTGTTTGATCGGGTTTTATTCCATTTTTTGTTTGGCGGTATGATGATAAAGCATTGTTTTTTGCTTCTTTTTTTTTATTATTTTTTTTTTTACAGTGTTCACCAAAGGGGTTAACTAGTGGGACAGTTTTATAGGTCAGGTCGTTCCGGACGCGGCAATATCAAATGTGTGTGCTATTGGTTTTTTTTCAGAATATTTATTCATGGATACAATATATTTTTATTTTTTGGGGATTATTTTTTTCATTACATTTTTTATATTTTTACAACTTTTTTAAATTTTTTTATTTCACTTTCTGATTATTTTTTAACTTTTATACTTTGTCCCACTTTGGTACTTTCATTTTTTTCACCCAGATCGCCTGTATAGCATAGAAATGCTGCAGCAGCATTTCTATGCTGTGCAGGCTGCAGCCCTGTGCACAAAGGTTAGGTAGACCACACACTGAGCATGGTCTACCAAACTTCCTGCTGTCTTGTGACCCGGATGTCGTCATGACGACATTGGGTCACAATGACAAGCACCACGAGCCTGCACAGACAGCTCGGGACGCTGGTGAGGAGGTAAGTATCTACGCTTACCTCCCCTTGCCACCGGAATGCTGCGATTGACTTAGATTGCAGCATTTTGGGGGTTAATGTGCTGGGAGCAGTGCGGGCCTGCTACTGGCACATAGTACCGAGTGTCAGCTGTGACAATCAGCTGATAATTGACGGCGATCGCCCCGCACCGCTTGCATGCGGACACGATCGCATTCTGCGTAATAGTACATCCCTGGCCCAATAGGCCCGGGGCACAGGGACGTACTATTATTGACCATGTCAGAAAGGGGTTAAAATTAAATAAAAAAAAATACGTATATTCAATATTTCTGCATTCGTACCAGTCTGATCTATTACAATATATATTTTTTTCCCACTACTTAAATAAAAAATAAACTACACATGTTTGGTATGTGCGTAATTGTACTGACCTGTAGAATCATACTGCCAGGTCAGTTTTACCGTATAGTGTACATGGTAAATAAAAAAGACAAAATGCAAGTGTGGAATTGAATTTTTTTTGCAATTTCAACATACTTGGAATTTTGTTCCTGCTTTCAAGTGTATCATATGATAAAATTAATGATATCATTCAAAAGTACAACTTGTCCTACAAAAAACAAGCCCTCATATACAGTCCTTCAAGCTCATGGAAGTCACACAAAATATTAACTATGACTCTAATAACACCACAACTTCATTCACCAATGTTCTGCAACATATATTTGTATTTTAAGATAATTATTTGTTTGAATATCACATTACTTTCTGTGGGCGACAAAACTTTTGTCTTGCCAAAATCTGACCATTCTGTGTTCATTAAATGATCAATATTTCAGCATTGATGCCAATTTATATTCTTAACCTAAACCAAATTTGGGAGGGTTTCAGCTTTCAAAAGAGAAATTTATAAAACCAATGGATGAATTTAATGTCAGGTTATAAGCTTTTATTTACATAACATGGATAAGCGACATAACTTCTGTCAGGGAGTGTAGTTATGTGTAAGGAACATAAAAAAAGTTAAGGGTATTGTAAGAATTGGAGAAAAAAACAAAAACGAAAAAACAGAAAATAGCCAGGTCATGAAGAGGTTAAGCCCTTAATAACATCTGACGTACTAATACGCGTCTTTGCCCTGGGACTTAAGAGCCAGACCCGTATTAGTACGTCATGGCGATCGCGCGTGCACACAGGCTGTGCGGGCGCGATCGCCGCCGGGTGTCAGCTGATTGTCACAGCTGACACCCGATAGTATGTGCAGGGAGCGGTCCTGCACTGCTCCCAGCACATTAACCCCCGCGATGCTGCGATCGAAGTCGATCGAAGTCGATTGCAGCATTGCGGGGGCAATGGGAGGTGATCGCAGATACTCACCTCCTCTTCCGGCTTCCAGCGCTGTCTGCAAAGGCTTCCCGGGTGTTGCCATGACGACCCGATGTCGTCATAACAACATCCGGGTCACCAAACAGCAGGAAGATTGTTTGGACATGCGCAGTGCATCTCCAAACAATCTTCTCCCTGTCCGGCGCTGACAGCCTGCATGGCACAGGGATGGTGCTGCATTCCTGTGCCATGCAGGCGATCAGAGAAAAAAAAGTGAAAGTCCCAGAGTGGGACAAAGTAATAAACTATATAAGCTTCCAGAAAGTGGAAAAAAAAAAAATTGCAAAAATATAAAAAAAAAATAAAAAAAATAATCCACCAAAAATAAAAATATAATGTACCCATCAATAAATATTATTATAAAAAAAAAAAACAACAATAAAAGTACACATATTTGGTATCGCCGCATCCGTAACAACCTGACCTATAAAACTGTCCCACTAGTTAACCCCTTCAGTGAACACGGTAAAAAAAAAAAAAAAAAAACGAAGCAAAAAACAAAGCTACCTTATCAATTTTACCACACGCGGAACAGAATAAAAAAAAACAAAAAAAACAATTCCTGAATTGTTGGTTTTTGTTTATTCTGCCTCCCAAAAATCGGAATAGAAAGCGATCAAAAAATGCCACGTGCCTGAAAATGGCACCAATAACAACGTCAAGTCATCCCGCAAAAAACGAGCCGTCACATGACTGTCTGCCAAAATCTGGAAAAATTATAGCTCTCAAAATATGGCGATGCAAAAACTAGATTTTACAAAAAATGCGTCTTTTAGTGTGTGACAGCTGTCAGTCATAAAAACCCCATATGATTCTGGTATCGCTGTAGTCTCACCGACCCGAAGAATAAAGTCGTCTAATCACTTATACTGCACAAGGAACGGCGTCAAAAATAAACTCTTGGGTTAGGATTGGGCTAGGGTTAGGGCTGGGTTTGGGGCTAGGGTTGTGCTAGGGTTAGGGTTGTGCTAGGGTTAGGGTTGTGCTAGGGTTAGGGCTGGGGTTAGGGCTGGGGTTGTGATGGGGTTGGGATTTTTTTCAAAAGTAAGAAAAAAAGATGACGATATGGTGACTAGTGTTGAGCGCAAGTGCTCGCTACTTGAGTTTGCATCGGGTGCTCTGGTATGCAATGAGTATCGTGGGTATTTGAGTGACATGCTCGAGTCTCTGCCCCATATGTTGCGTTTGGAGAGCCCCTGTGTGCCCAAACATTGGAGCTCCCCCACAAGTGACCCCAATTTGGAAACTAGACCCCCCAAGGCACCTATCTAGATGCATAGTGAGCACTTGGAACCCCCAGGTGCTTCACAAATTTATTCATAAAAATGAAAAAGTGAAAAAAAAAACACTTTTTCATTTTTATGAATCAATTTGTGAAGCACCTGGGGGTTCCAAATGCTCACTATGCATGTAGATAGGTGCCTTGGGGGGTCTAGTTTCCAAAATGGGGTCAATTGTGGGGGAGCTCCAATGTTTGGGCACACAGGGGCTCTCCAAACACAACATGGCGTCCGCTAATTATTCAAGCAAATTTTACAATCAAAAAGTCAAATGGCACTCCTTCCCTTCCGAGCTCTGCCGTGCGCCCAAACAGTGTTTTTTCCCCACATATTGGGTATCTGCGTGCCCAGGGGAAATTTCACAACAAATTTTGGGGTCCATTTTTTCTTGTTACCCCTGTGAAAATAAAAAAAATTGGGTCTAAAGTAACATTTTTGTGAAAAAAGTTAAATTTTCATTTTTTTCTTCCACATTCAAAAAATTCCTGTGAAGCACCTGAAGGGTTAATAAAGTTCTTGAATGTGGTTTTGAGCACCTTGAGGGGTGCAGTTTTTAGAATGGTGTCACATTTGGGTATTTTCTGTCATAAAGACCTCTCAAAGTGACTTCAAATGTGATGTGGTCCCTAAAAAAATGGTTTTGTAAATTTTGTTGGAAAAATGAGAAATCACTTGTCAACTTTTAACCCTTATAGCTCCCTAACAAAAAAAAATTTTGGTTCCAAAATTGTGCTGATGTAAAGTAGACATGTGGGAAATGTTATTTATTAACTCTTTTGTGTGACATATTTCTCTGATTTAAGGGCATAAAAATTCAAATTTTGAAAATTGCAAAATTTTCTAAATTTTCACCAAATTTCCGTTTTTTTCACAAATAAACGCAAGTGATATCGAAGAAATTTTACCTCAATCATGAAGTACAATATGTCATGAAAAAACAGTCTCAGAATCAGGGGGATCCGTTGAAGCGTTCCAGAGTAATTACCTCATAAAGTGACAGTGGTCAGAATTGTAAAAATTGGCCTGGTCATTAACGTGCAAACCACCCTCGGGGCTTAAGGGGTTAAACTTAGTAGGGCCTTTATGATACTTCTGACAGTATATACAAACTAACTCCTTTGCAAACATTCTCTAGATCATCAGCTTGTGCAGATCCAATTTAGTTTTCTTATATAGCCCCAACCTATTTCACAGCACTTTATACACATTCCTATTTTTCCCATTGGGGCTGACAATCTAAATTCTGTATCAGTATGTTTTTGGAGTATGGGAGAAAACCGGAGTACCTGGAGGAAACCCACGAAAAACATAGGGAGAACACACAAACTTGTGCCGATGTTGTTCTTGGTGGGATTTGAACCCTGGACGAGAGTGATCATGCTAACGACTGAGCCCTCTTATCTACTGTATCCCTGAATAATGTCTCTGACCGCTCATTTCCCAAGGACCTGTCTATAGTTTCATCCTAATTATCATAGTCTTTCTTAACAGTTATATGGGCTCCAATTTCACTCTGGTGTCTATTTCACAGCTTTTTTTTATGTTTTTTTTACAATGTTTTTACCATTATCATCACTATTATTATTATTATTAATAATGTTGTTATTACCATCAACCTCTATTGAATACTTTAGTGTTTAATAGTGTAGTTTTCTGAATTGCTAATAGATACCCAGATAACCCCTGTAATGTCTGTTTAACCTCTACTTTTTATAATCAATGTTGACCATGATATTGTAAATAGGTAGAAGGAGGGGTGACCTTTGTAGCTCCATCGATGCCTCCGCAATCTATTATATTTAAACCTTCATGCTTATATCTCAATTTTTACAAACAAGATCAGACTTACCATTTTGTTTTTCATCACCTGGGAAATGAATATAAAAATATATTTTAATTGATGATAGAATGTAAATAATTGAAAAGAATTCCAATACTTTATTGTTATTAGAATGAAAGTATTAAGTAAAAAATCATCCCACTAACATTGTCAATATGTCCATCACGGATCATTTTTACATCCTACACACAAGGCTTGTAGAACATAAAGGTCCTAGTTCATTAAAACTGGCCAGGCACATCTGATTAGTAGCGTGCACCTCCGTGTCCATTTTTAGGGACTGGAGTAACATTCTGATGTCAGAAACATGGGAGCTATTGATGAATCTGATGGGTGGGCGGACTTAGCCATGCCCTGTCCCAACCTGGCTCCTACCCAACTGCCTCCATTTTGGCTGGAAATTGGCAAAAGTCGCAATGCTTTTTGCTCAACTCTGCGTTGCACAAAATTTTTTATGCCAGAATTTTTTGTGAAAACACCCTGATGAATCACCCCCAAGAGTCAAAATGAAAGTTATATGGTATTACAGTCACTGACTCTGGCGCAACTTGTTCTGCTCACAGCATAAACTTTCTTCCAGTCTCTAATGGCATTTGTGCAGACTGTGATCAATCTGTCCTCATATAATTTTAAACTTTTTCCATGTTGAAACTGCTTCTGTGATGTGTTTGACACTACAAATCAACCAGCTACCTTGCAAACCAGCTAATGGCACTTTTAGATGATTAGATTATCAGAGCGTTTATAAAAAGGGTTTTCGCAATTATCCACCCATGTAGAAAAGTGCATGTAAATTAGGAGATTGGATCATTTATGCCAGCACAAGTCATTGTTAATGGCAGTACCTCATCCCATATAAACAGATGTGCTGCTGCGCAGGAGAGATGGCACAATGAACGTCAGCGAAAACCACAAGTCAAAAAGGAAAAGTGACTTAAAAAAACACAAAATGATGAATCAGGCCTTATGTGTTGTAAAAAATGAAATTTGAAATGTAAATCTAGAAAATTAATGTAGAAAAAAATGTTTGTATGAAAGTTTTGAATTTCATCTACTTAGTTGGTATTGTTCTATGCTGCAGTTGTCACCACTTGAATCTGCATGGAAAATCCACACCAAATATGCAATGTGTGCATTTATCTTAAAGGGGTCTTTCTGGCAATATGGTCAGATTAGCAAGTTTACAATTAGCATTATGTGAATATAAGCCCTGATTAAAGGGGCTAAATTAAACTGATTTGTTTTGGCTACTTCCTGGAATTTGGATTTGACAAAATGTTATTGATAGAGTCACGTGTGGATTACAGTAGTTCTTAGTGAGCTTTTGCGACAGAGATACACTAAAAACACGTATCAGTTTCTTACCTGTGGATTTTCCAAATCTAATGTAATTCTATGGGTAAATTCGGCACATAAAACTCATTGTACCCTCAAAATAGCTGCTTAATACTCACTTTTTCATTTCCTCATTTAGCTGGACCTCCTATGATATTTTTTTTTACAAATGTGGCAAGAGTTTTGTGAGGTTTACTTTTTTGAATTCCTTTTGAACACTGTCACCAAAAAGAATCATCATGCGCCAGTTTGAAACATTTTTCTAAAGAAGTTGAAACTCAAAGAACTGAAAGAAAGAAATTCAAAGAACTGAAATATTTCCCTTGATCGGTTTATTTGGTGTCAGTTGTTTGACTTGTTGTCGTTTCCTTTTTTAGCAATTTTTATTTTCAAAAAGTATATCAAACTGGTGCAAACTGTATGTTCATTTTGTAGCAATTCATTTTGGTGAAAGTTTTGAAAAAGTTACTAGTATAAGCAAACTATTCAAAACTTTTGCCACAGTTGTCAAAAAGGCACCAAACTTAACATGAAAGCATCAGTTAAAAGGGAAGTAACAGCACGCATGGAACAGTTGTTTCAAAAATTTCTGAGGGCAAAATTTGCCAAAAAAGAGGTTTTACAATCCTAAGGAGTCCTAGATCAACCTAGTTGTGTAAAGAAAGGTCATTTTAAACCTGCTAACCTGATGACATCTGAAACATTACTTGAGTAGTCAGTAGTCTTCAAAAATGTTACCTTATGTTTAAGGATGTTTCTGCACTGGTTTCTACACCTACTCGTGAATGGAGTGAAATTGGGACTTTTTTGAGACTTTTTAAAATGTATCAATTGATACATGAAAAAGCTCTTTTTTAGATATTAAATGTAAAACAGCAGAGTGGATACTAACAAACAAAAAAATGCAATTCGATAATACATGTGACAAAGAGGAGGAAAACACTGTAAGGCCACTTGTACACTTTGAGTATTTGGTGAGTTTTCTACATCAGTATTTGTAAGCCAAAACCAGGAGTGCACCACTTCTGCATTTTTTACCCACTCCTATTTTTGGCTTACAAATACTAAGGTAAAAAACTCAAACCAAATATTCAACTTGTGAATATGGCCATAAACTTGTAAGCAATATTCATATTTTGGATTTTTTTCTCTTGTGATATTTATTGAGTTTTTTTTCACCAAATTCTTAAAAATGACTTTAGACTTTTATGCTTATGTTTTTTTTTTATTTCTTTAATTTTAATGTGAGAAAATGGAGATTTGAATTTATATATTCTTTTTAGCTTTTCATATTATTAAAAATATTTTTTTTACTTTATTTTTTAGCTCCCTTAGGGGACCTGAAACTACGATCATCTGATCGCTTGTTGTAGATATTGTAATAGAACAGTATTTCAGCATATAATAAAAATCACCCCCTGTAAAGGATAATCACAGGCAATTTTTCAAAAGAGCATCCTCATGGCAGGAATGGAGGCCTTCAGGCATGGAGGCTCCTGCCTGCCATAGTAACTCATCAGCACCCCATGATTGCATGGCATTACGATGGGAACATATAACGGCATGATTCCCGGATGAAGCAATCATGTAAGTGGCGTTGTGAGAGATTGACAGTGGCATTTGAGGGGTTAATAGCAACAAGCAGGCAGAGCTCAACTCTGATTGCTGCTATCAGAAGCCAATGCTAGCTGTACAACACAGCCAATATCTTGCGGATATGATGCAGGCTCAGCTTATGAGTCTGCAATAAAACACTGGGAACCGACATTGGACATACCAGTACATCAAAAGTCGGGAATGGGTTAAATGTTTTAATTGCTTTAAATATATTGGAAAATTAAATTGAATTATAGCTTTATATATTGTGGTGCATATAATTCTATTAAAGGGGTTGGGCATTTCTATTGTTAGTGCTGCGTTAATCTCAAACTGACCAGCACTTCTGTCCATAAAATAACCACGGATAAAGGAGCATGTGTCCAGATCTGTCCATTAGCCTCCTCCAATTATAAAACACCTCACATGAGAAAGCTGCTTTTCTATTGGAATATGCTAATGGACTGGTCTGGTCACATGCTCCTCCATTAGCAGCCATTTTATTGACAGAAGTGCTGGTCAGTTTGTGAGGAAAGCTGCACTAACAAGAGAAAATGGTCAACACCTTTAAATCTATATATTGATCATTTATTAAGTAAAAAAAATCTATTATACTATCAATTTATGATCTGTCTATCACTTCGTTACATATGTGATAAATCTATCTGCATTTCTAAACTCTCACCTGTGCCAGGAGGAAAGTTCACTTGTAGAAGCACAATGCTGAAAATTAGAACCAGCGCCTCCATGTTAGAGACAACACTAAAGCTACACTAAATGATCAGCCAATATATAAGGATATCAATTCCTGGCAGCTACATAAGAAATCATTAATCAGTTAGGAAATTGTCCCATAATAGACAATAAGATAATATGCAAAGTGTCATTCCATTGTTATAAGTTGAAACTAATAAATGACTGTAATAGAGGTGTCACCATCCTTGGTGACACCCAGACAAACTGTTCTTTAACTACAACTATTCCTTTTTGCTGTAAGTTTTATCTTACCTATGATAACAAAAGTCAAGGGACCCACTGATTTCTAAGAGGTACTGTCAAGAGGTGCGAGCGAACCTTTCAGACTATTACATCTTATCCAGCGGAGATGGAAAAACCACTTAAATTTTTTGTTATTTATTTTGTTAACTTTTGTTAAAAGAAATAGATTTTGTTTCCTTAGTAAATTCTATCATCATGTAAATCTAATGCCTTTTTTATTTATTTATTATGCTTACTTATACAGCACTATCTTATTCTACAGCGCTTTACAGACATTGTCATCATTGGGGCTCACAATCTAAATTCCCAATCAGTAGGTCTTTGGAGTGTGGAGGAAACCCTCATAAACATACAAACTCCTTGCAGACATTGTCCTTGGTAGCATTTGAACCCAGGACCTCAGCTGAAAAGCATCAGTGCTAACCACTGAGCCACCATGCTGTTGAGCTGCGTTATAGAAAAATTAATTCCTTGGCAAAAGGAAAGTGGTTTACCATTTTTCACCATTTTTGTAACTTAGTAATTTCTAGAGATAAGTAAATCAATTTGTGACAAAATTAATTTATTAATTTTCCAAAAATGTGTGGGCACTTTAGGGGATTTTATTCACACAAATCCAGCAGAGTGGCATCGAGCTGGCTCTATTTTGCGGGATTCTTTTGAAGGCTGAAAAGAGTCAGAACACATAATAATCACGTGTCCTAAGACCTTAAGTATAAATAAACAAAAGGGAGGGAAGGACATAAAAATTTTAAAAACTTATTATACTCACCTGTCCTTGGCCCTCACCTGCCTCCTTATGCCATATCTTCCCAGTCCTCCAAAAGAGCTTTTGTTTCTTCTACGAATGAGTCCAGCAATTGGCTTCATGTGGTCACCTGGGGTGGACATACGTCCTTGACGTCAATGATGTGGTTTGCCCCCCTCATAACCGCCTGAGTCCAATCATTAGCTTCAGTTATAAAAGAACCAAAGACTGTTGTGGAAGACTGGCAAAATGCAGTCAAAGGCTCCATACCACCATATGACCACATGAGAATACTCATTTGCCAAATTAGTGGAATAACCAAAGACCCTTGTGGAGGACTGGGAAGATTCAGTCAAACGTGCTGCTCGCCACATGACCATGTGAAGCTGCTCATTTACCTAAGCAGTGGAAGAACCAAAGAATGTTATGGAGGACCAGAGTGGGGAAGATGCATTCATATTCGTCAGCCCCTATCTGTCTGTGTCAGATCAAACATTGGCCTGAGCAGTGGAAGAACCAAAGACCCTCATGGAGTACCAGTAAGTTGCACCTACAGTCAAGTGAGAGGTCTAGAACTGGTGAGTAGTGTTGAGCCACCCCCGTAGTGTTCGAGTTCGGTTCGGTTCGTCGAACACCCGTGTGTTCGCCGAACTGTTCATCGAACTGTTCGTCGAACACCTTCGAACACCGTTAAAACCAATGGCAGGCAAACAAAAACACATAGAAACACATAGAAAACACCTTCAAAGGTGTCCAAAAGCTGACAAACTGCTCAGAAGACATAACTAACACATGGAAAAGTGACAAGTACATATAGTCATGCGAAAATAAAAGAGGTGGAGGAGTAAAAGGAGGGGGAGACACAGATATAGGCATGTCATGCCCTTCTAAAATCCAAAAAGTGAGAAGCCGACACGGCCAGTCCGCTCCTGCCCGTGCCACCTCCGTGTCGCCGGGTTTGTGCCAGAGCCGCGGTGAACCCTGACGGCCAGCCCCCCTCTCCCAATACTGGTGCCTGTCCGCTGGTGGGTCGAGCGAGCCCCCCTGTGGTGGAGGCAGCTCTAAGCTTTTTAATTTAAATTGTCTCTCTAATTTGAATGAATACACTTTAAATCCATTTACAAGGATCTATTGGAGGGCAAGTCTCATGCCAGCAGCCGCGGTGATTCCAGCTCCAGTAGCGTCCACTAAAGCTGCTGCAGTTAAAAAGCTTTTATAAGGATCGAGCTCGGCTGTCCACCGCAAGGCATCCTACTGCCAGTCCCAGCCCCTATGCCTTGGGGTGCCTCCTGATGCTCTTCACTAAGTATCCCATGGTCCCGAAGCATTTCCTTTGAAAAAATTAAGTGTCTAAACTACAGGTGGTGCAGCTTGCTTAACAGCCGGGATAATCCGCTCACTAGCAGACACTGCTACTAGGCACAAAGTATTTCCTGGGCTAGATGCAGTTAAAAATTTGTAATTAGATACTCTCGTTGGATGCTGAGAAAGCATTCCATAGAGTCTCCTGGCACGCCATATATGATTCTCTTAAAAAGCTTGGGGTAGGGGTCTAGGGGACCCTTTTATAGCCAAAATCACGGCCCTGTATCGCAATACGCCACCTAGGCTGAAGATAAATGGAACTGTAGCACCCTGAGGGCTCGGTTGCTACAGACGTATTGCACCTCACCCAGAGGTGTGATATCTCACTCTCAGGTAAGGATGGAGTGTGGATCAGGACCCGACACCTGCATGCATTACACCACATTGCCGTGGGGCAGGGCGACCAATATGCCCCTGAGATGGGCACGACAGTCCCTGTCCCTGGCTGGAGTGGGGGGAGGGAACACTGAGGAAGGGGAACCCTGTAGTGCAGGAGCAGGGAGGAAGCAGTTCCTGGGTGCATTGAGAAGGGAGTATAAAAGGTGGGCACCATCTTAGTTCAGTGCAGAGAAGTCTGAGCAGAAGTGGCAGGGAGCAGGGGCTCTGCATGAGCTCTGCTCCGGAGGCGGGCCTAGTAACAGAGGCCCAGGCCTGGAAGAGGGAGAAGGAAGGAAGAGGAGCGGAGAAGGCTCCAGGAACGAGGAATGAAGGGATCCCAGGGGTGCGGACGGGCGAGTCGCCACCGCACGCCCGAATCCACCTGCGTGGAGGGGTCAGGCCAAAGGGGGAGACCGGTCCCCGAACTAGTGGAGGCAGGAAACGACCCTCAGCTAGAAACCGGAGGCTCTGACATTTTATGTGGCGCAGCCCCTCGCTACACCCGCTAGGAAGGCACCACATAGGGTCAGGGAAACTGGCGCCAAGTTTACCAAGAGGAGGCCCGAGGCAGCCGGACAGAAGTGTTGGTAAGAAAGGCCAGACAAAGGACACACAAAGGGGGTCCTGTGAAGTGCTCCAAAGTTATCTGGGAGTTGTCTGAGCCCCTCACCTGGTGAGCACAGTACGACGTGGGCAGCCGTTACCTGCAGACGTGGTCTGGATAATAAGAACTGTGAGTAAAGGCCCTGAACTGCATCACTGACTCCGTGTCGTTACTGCTGCTGCCCTGCACCATCACCCCCATCCTCCGCATACACTGCCCTGAGGCTATACTCCTCCCGTGGGGAGTTATGCTACGCTCTGCTGCACCCACAACACCAGCCTCAGTGGTCTGCCCTGTAGCGGCGGTTCACTCTGACCGCAATCCACGGGTGGGTAGTCGGACATTTAAACATGAAAACCACATAAATAGTTTCGCCACTGGTTTGACCGCCCTGAGCCACGGAACTGGGTCGCCGCCACGAAGACTACAACCACCAGCATCCACCAAAAAGGGTCCGGCTCCGGGTGTCCCAAGCCCAGGGGGTGCGTCAGAACATTTTCATCACCTTTCACAATCACCAATGGGACAAGGCAGTGATGTCCTCTGTCCCCTCTCTTATACATCCTAGTGACGGAGCACCTGCTCTCATCAATTCGCCATAACCCCAATATTAGGTGGATTGAGGTGGGAGGCACCGAGTACAAGTGCTCTCTATTTGCTGATGATGTCCTAGTATATATCACTCAATCACATATATCCATCCCTGCTGTTATGGCTGAAATAGATCACTTTGTTACATGGTAAAATTTTAAAATCAATGCAGCGAAGTCTGAGGCCCTCGATGTCTCCCTCCCCAAATCCATATAGGATTCCATCCTGTCCAACTTTCCCTTTGTCTGGCCCTCACAGGGTATCAAATACTTAGGAATTCCTATTCATAGAGACCTCTCCCATCTATGTTATCTTAATTTTGGGCCCTTTATTGAACAACTCCATACAGACCATGGTTGGCAAGTTAGAACTGTAAGATTCACTACGTGAACCACTGGTGTTTTGTGGAAAAGCACATGTACACTGCGTTCCAAATTATTATACAAAAAGTGTTTAGGAGTGATAAGGGAAGAATTTGTTTGTTTGTCAGTTAAACTCATTGATGGTGATGTGTGTCAGGGCTCTTTATATCACTGTAAGCAATTGCAGACACCTGTGCTAATTAGTTTGGCAGGTGTGTCCAATGAAAGGCAAGACTACTTAAGAAGGCTCTCTCACATTATTAAGCAGCCTACATTTTCTGCCAAAATGGGAAAGAAAAAGGATGTGTCGGCTGCTGAGAAGCAACAAATTGTTTTGTGTTTAGGTCAAGGCATGACTACAATCAACATTGTGCGATGATCAGGATGAAGTGTCTTGGCAATCAAGAAGTATGTAGCTGATTCACAGTACACACGTGTGCGTGCTGATAAGGGCAAATTGAGGACTCTTTCCTACAGGCAATTACGTCAGGTTGAAAGAGCAGCGGCAAAAAAGCCTTGTCATAGCAGCAGACAAGTTTTTGAAGCTGCTTGTGCCTCCAACGTCCCCCGAACAACAAGATGCAGGGTCCTTCAGAGGTTTGCAGCTGTGCATGCGCCATCCTGTCGACCTCCTCTATCCACTTCACACAAGCAGAAACGGCTCCAGTGGGCCAAACATTACATGAAGACTGATTTCAAAACTGTTTTGTTCACGGATGAGTGCCGTGCAGCGCTCGATGGTCCAGATGGATGGAGTGGAGGATGGCTGGTTGATGGACACCCCACGCAAACACGGCTACAGCGCCAACAAGGAGGAGGTGGAGTAATGTTTTGGGCTGGAATCATGGGGAGAGAGATTGTCGGCCCCTTTAGGATCCCTGAAGGCGCTAAAGATGAACTCCATAATGTATGTGGATTTTCTCAAACAGCACTTCCTGCCATGGTTCAAGAAGAAGAACCGTGTATTTCACAGCAAGATCATTTTTCTGCATGATAATGCACCATCTCATGCTGCACATAAAACATCTGCATCTCTGGCTGATATGGGCATAAAAGGGGACAAACTTATGGTGTGACCCCCATGCTCCCCTGACCTCTACCCCATTCAGAACCTTTGGAGCATCATTAAAAGGAGTGTCTATGATGGCGGGAGGCAGTTCACATCTAAGCAACAGCTCTGGGAGGGTATTCTGTCCTCATGCAAAACAATTGAAGCAGAAACCATCCAAAACCTGACAAATTCAATGGACGAGAGAGTTCAGAACCTCCTTTCGAACAAGGGGTCCTATGTGAAAATGTAACATCACCTAGAATAAAGTTTTGAGTTGAAAACTGTTTGATTTCAGTTTCTAACAACCTGCTAATGCTTATAATTTCAAAAATGACCATTTTTTTGGTCTTTATTAAAATGAAAAGGTTGATCGAAAAGTTTGGGGGATCTAAGAGTGTGGCAACCCAGTAGTCATGATTACTTCGAATTCTGACAATATGAGGGTCATGCTGCAGGTAGTGCAGCAAGAAGGCACTTATGTGTCTTGCGCATCTCGGAGCCCCAAAATTATTTTCCGGGCTAGATGCAGCTAAAAATTATTTTTAATTTTAAATCTGGTGAAGCTTTAGTATAGATGGCCTAATAGGATCAGTGCTGCACACTGCTACAAAGCCCAAATTATTTTCCAGTCAAGATACAGATAAACATGATTAGTAATTTGAAAGCTTAAAACGGTTGGTAGGGTGATTTTAACCAATCATCAAGCTTTTACTCTCCCCAGGATGACACAGGGGTAGAAAAGTCGTTTCGGATCCATGATTTGTTCATCTTTATGAACGTGAGTCTGTCTACATTATCAGTGGAGAGCCGCGTGCGCTTATCTGTCAGCACACCACCAGCAGCGCTAAACACACGTTAAGACAGAACGCTGGCTGTGGGGCATGACAAGATCTCCAAGGCGTAAGTGGCTAGCTCCGGACATTTATCCAGATTGGAAGCCCAAAAAGAGCAGGGGTCCAGTGACACAGTCGTGGCTTCAATGTTTACTTGGAGATACTCCTGTACCATCGTCTCTAGGCGTTGACTATGTGTCAGACTACTTGTCTCCTGTGGCCTTGCAAAGGATGGGCTAAAAAAGTGGTGAAATGATTCCGCAAAATTGATGTTACCAGCAGATACTGTGGTTCTGTTACGGTTTGAGTGCTGAGCACTTGACGGTCCCACGGTTGGCAAGTTGGAACTGTGAGATTCACTACGTGCACCACTGGTATTTTGTGGAAAAGCACATGTAAGATTCTGCAACAGTCTCTGCTGATACTCCTGCATGCGTGCATCCCTTTCTATGGCAGGAATAATTTCTGCAAATTTACTTTTGTACCGGGGATCTAACAGTGTGGCAACCCAGTAGTCAGGATTATTTCTAATTCTCACAATTCGAGGGTCATGTTGCAGGTAGTGCAGCAAGAAGGCACTCATGTGTGTTGCGCATCCAGGAGCACCAAGTCCCTGTTGTGTTGGTGGCAAGGTAACAATCATGCTTCCTTCCTCTGTCCTCTCCCCCCAACCTCGCACAACAGAAATGTGATCAAGGTCTCCCTCATCTGATGAGTCTTCCATCAGTTCGTCCTCCACTTCTTCCTGGGCTCCTGCACCTTCCTCACTAGTTTGGCTGCTACCATGCGCCCTGGTAAAACCATCTCCCCCACCCTCACATGCCTGCCGCCTTGGTGCTGCCGACCGTCTGGACCTTGCAGATGTTAGCCCTTCCGCATACAACTCCTCCTCCTCTACTTCCTCCACCTCCTCTTGTGCCACCACCTGACTCCGAATTCTGTTTAACATGTGCTCCAGCATGTAAATCACCGGAATAGTCATGCTGATAATGGCATCGTCAGCACTAAACATCTTCGTCGCCATTTCAAAACTGTGCACAAGGGTGCATAGGTCCCTGATCTGAGACCACTCCTCCAGCGTGATTTGCCCCACCTCTGAATCTCGTTGGCCCAGGCTATACGTCAGAACGTATTGCACCAGGGCTTGTCGGTGCTGCCACAGTCGCTGCAACATGTGCAGAGTTGAATTCCACCGGGTAGGCACATCGCATTTTAGCCGGTGAAGTGGCAGGCCCAACGACTTCTGTAGAGATGTAAGTCGCTGAGCTGCGGGATGCGAACGGCGGAAATGAGCACACAGCGACCGTGCCCTCTGCAGAAGGCCATCTAGTCTGGGATAGTGGGCTAAAAATTGCTGGACAACCAGGTTCAACACGTGAGCCATACAAGGCACGTGTGTGACATTGCCCCGGCGAAGGGCCGCACCCAGGTTTGCAGCATTGTCGCACACGGCCTTCCCTGGTTTCAGGTCCAGTGGAGACAACCATTCATGAAATTGGTTCTCCAGAGCTGACCACAACTCCTCAGCTGTGTGACTCACATTTCCCAGACATTTCAATGTAAAAACCGCCTGATGACGTTGAGCCCTACTGCCAGCATAGTAAGGAGGTGTGCAGGATCCCTTCTGCGCAGTTAGAAAGCTTGTGGCATGACCAGACAGGCTTTGGGTGCAGGTGGAAGACCGATAGGAGGTTGAGGAGGCAGAAGCAGTGGAGGAACTTTGACATAAAGAGGATTGACGCACAACTCGTGGGGACGGCAAGACTTGGACAGCAGCCCCTTGTCCTGCTGTCACCATAGTTACCCAGTGCCCAGTCAGCGACATGTAACGCCCCTGTCCATGCCTACTCGTCCAAGTGTCTGTGGTGAAATGCACCCTGTCACACACAGAGTTTCTCAAAGAAGCGGTGATGTTGTGTGCGACATGCTGGTGGAGCGCAGGCACACCTTTCTTTGAGAAGTAGTGCCGACTGGGCATCTGGTACTGGGGCACTGCGACGGACATAAGGTCTCGAAAATCCTCTGTGTCCACCAGGCGGAAAGGCAGCATTTCTGTAGCCAAGAGCTTGCAGATGGTGAAATTCAACCTCTTAGCTTTCTCATGGCTAGGAGGAAATGGTCTTTTACTTGTCCACATCTGAGGGACCGAGGGCTGGCTATTGTGCTTAGACGGGGTTGATAAGGGTGTCCCCGGCAAACTGCCGGTCTGTGAGGAAGATGCAGGCGGACATGTTAGGTTGCCTTGATCCAAAGGTGGTGCTATCGATGTCGGACAGCGCTCAACGCCAGCTGGTGTTACCACCTCCAAAGAAAATGATGACCTGCCAATCACGCTGGCTGTTGCGGGTAAAGAGGTGGCAGGTCTGCGCCCCAAAACAGGTGTGACTGCTGTCCCCCCAGTCACAGAGGATGAAGAGGCCGCGGATGCACAAGATATGGCAGACGGTGATTGGCCCGGCCGTCTAGGCCGCATTCATAGAATCATAGAATCATAGAATGGTAGAGTTGGAAGGGACCTCCTGGGTCATCTGGTCCAACCCCCTGCTCAAAGCAGGATTCACTAGATCATCTCAGACAGATGTCTGTCCAGCCTCTGTTTGAAGACGTCCATTGAAGGGGAACTCACCACCTCTCGTGGCAGCCTGTTCCACTCATTAATCACCCTAACTGTCAAAAAGTTTTTTCTAATATCTAATCTGTGTCTCCTCCCATTTAGTTTCATCCCATTGCTTCTAGTCTTTCCTTGTGCAAATGAGAATAAAGATGATCCTTCTACAATGTGACAGCCCTTGACATATTTGTAGACAGCTATTAAGTCTCCTCTCAGTCTTCTTTTTTGCAAGCTAAACATTCCCAAATCCTGCAACCGTTCCTCATAGGACATGGTTTGCAGACCAGTCACCATTCTGGTCGCTCTTCTCTGAACTTGCTCCAGTTTGTCTATGTCTTTTTTAAAATGTGGTGCCCAAAACTGTACACAGTATTCCAGATGAGGTCTGACCAAAGAGGAGTAAAGACCGATAATGACTTCACGTGATCTAGACTGTATGCTTCTGTTAATACATCCCAGAATTGTATTTGCCTTTTTTGCTGCTGCATCACACTGTTGACTCATTGTACTGTTGACGCATTGTAGCACACTGAGCTTCCCACTGCAACTTATGCTTCATGTCCATGTGCCGGTTCATGCATGAAGTACTCAAACTATATATTTTTTGGCCTCTACTTAGCTTTTGCTGACAAATGTTACAGATAACACGAGTTGGGTCATCTTTATCGATCTGAAAAAATGCCAAGGCTATGCAAGGCTTAGCACCCATGCGACCTGAAGAGCCACCACGACTTGTGGTGAGAGGCAGAGTTGTGTTTGAGGATGCAGTTGTTGACGTGCTTCCAGTACTACGTCTCTGTCCAGGAAGGCGCAACCTGACCTCGTCGTCACTAGCATCTTCCTCCACCTCCTCTGCTGACCTCATCTCTTGGCTGACTGTGGGTTGACAGTAAGTGGGATCTCTGACCTCATCATCATCACCCTGTGCGTTATCACACCCGTCATCCTCAGAGCCAACCTGTTCCTGCCCTGACAAAAAACTAAAGTTGTCGCGCCAATCAGGTATTTGAGTCTTATCATCGTCTTCCTCATTGTCTCCACCAACAGGAGTTACAGTTTGGGAATGAGGGTCTACATTATGGTCAGAACCTTCTGCGTCTGGTCCTGGATCCGACTCATAAAGATTCTGGGCATCAGTGCAGATCATTTCCTCGTCTGGATTCACAGAAGCGCTGGAGTCGACCTCTGATTCCCAGGCTATAGTATGAGTAAACAGCTCTGCAGACTCAACCATCTGTTCTACCTCATACTCAGACGGGCAGCTGGAGATTTGGGAGCTGTGAGGAAGCAAGTGCGATTTGGGTGACACCTTTGAGGACTGGAGTATTTGTGATGCTGAAGTTGATGTGGAGGAGAGCCCACTTAAAGGAGCACTTGATATCCATTGAAGCACCTGCTGTTTTTGTGCCTCATCTGGAATTTGTAGCGATTGGCGTGGCCGTAAGAAAGGGATATTATCACATTGTCCGCTAAAAGAAGTAGACATTTTAGTTTGGCTGGAAGATGGTCTTTCTTCTGCAGATGTTACTGTTGCTTTAACACCTACCCCACGGACACAACCTTTTTTCCCCTTCCCAACACGCCTATTCCCCTTTCCACCAGCAGCAGGCCATTTTCCACTCATTTTGGTGGTTAACTAGTTCACAACTCTGGAGTTGTTTGCACAAAAAAACAATGGATGGTAACCGAGCAGAGCTGAGTGGCCAAACTGTGGTATTAGGCCAAAACTATTGGCTGTGTTAGATGCAGAAAAAAATTATTTTGAATTTGCAACCTGATGGAGGTCAGTATAGATGGACTAATACAAATAGTCCCACACACTGCTAGAAGCCCAAATATTTTTTCAGAGGTACTGTAGATGCAGATAAAAATTATTTTTAATTTGCAACCTGATGGAGGTCAGTATAGATGGACTAATAGACCAAGTCCCACACACTGCTAGAAGCCCAAATATTTTTTCAGAGCTAGATGCAGAAAAAAAATATTTTTAATTTGCAACCTGATGGAGGTCAGTATAGATGGACTAATAGACCAAGTCCCACACACCGCTAGAAGCCCAACTATTTTTTCAGAGCTAGATGCAGAAAAAAATTATATTCAATTTGCAACCTGCTGGAGGTCAGTATAGAAGGACTAATAGAACAAGTCCCACACACTGCTAGAAGCCCAAATATTTTTTTCAGAGCTAAATGAAGAAAAAAATTATTTTTAATTTGCAACCTGATGGAGGTCAGTATAGATGGACTAATAGACCAAGTCCCACACACTGCTAGAAGCCCAAATATTTTTTCAGAGCTAGATGCAGAAAAAAATTATTTTTAATTTGCAACCTGATGGAGGTCAGTATAGATGGACTAATAGACCAAGTCCCACACACCACTAGAAGCCCAAATATTTTTTCAGAGCTAGATGCAGAAAAAAATTATTTTTAATTGGCAACCTGATGGAGGTCAGTATAGATGGACTAATAGACCAAGTCCCACACACTGCTAGAAGCCCAAATATTTTTTCAGAGCTAGATGCAGAAAAAAATTATTTTTAATTTGCAACCTGATGGAGGTCAGTATAGATGGACTAATAGACCACGTCCCACACACCGCTAGAAGCCCAAATATTTTTTCAGAGCTAGATGCAGAAAAAAATTATTTTTAATTTGCAACCTGATGGAGGTCAGTATAGATGGACTAATAGACCAAGTCCCACACACTGCTAGAAGCCCAAATATTTTTTCAGAGCTAGATGCAGAAAAAAATTATTTTTAATTTGCAACCTGATGGAGGTCAGTATAGATGGACTAATAGACCACGTCCCACACACCGCTAGAAGCCCAAATATTTTTTCAGAGCTAGATGCAGAAAAAAATTATTTTTAATTTGCAACCTGATGGAGGTCAGTATAGATGGACTAATAGACCAAGTCCCACACACTGCTAGAAGCCCAAATATTTTTTCAGAGCTAGATGCAGAAAAAAAATATTTTTAATTTGCAACCTGATGGAGGTCAGTATAGATGGACTAATAGACCAAGTCCCACACACCGCTAGAAGCCCAACTATTTTTTCAGAGCTAGATGCAGAAAAAAATTATATTCAATTTGCAACCTGCTGGAGGTCAGTATAGAAGGACTAATAGAACAAGTCCCACACACTGCTAGAAGCCCAAATATTTTTTTCAGAGCTAAATGAAGAAAAAAATTATTTTTAATTTGCAACCTGATGGAGGTCAGTATAGATGGACTAATAGACCAAGTCCCACACACTGCTAGAAGCCCAAATATTTTTTCAGAGCTAGATGCAGAAAAAAATTATTTTTAATTTGCAACCTGATGGAGGTCAGTATAGATGGACTAATAGACCAAGTCCCACACACCGCTAGAAGCCCAAATATTTTTTCAGAGCTAGATGCAGAAAAAAATTATTTTTAATTTGCAACCTGATGGAGGTCAGTATAGATGGACTAATAGACCAAGTCCCACACACTGCTAGAAGCCCAAATATTTTTTCAGAGCTAGATGCAGAAAAAAATTATTTTTAATTTGCAACCTGATGGAGGTCAGTATAGATGGACTAATAGACCAAGTCCCACACACCGCTAGAAGCCCAAATATTTTTTCAGAGCTAGATGCAGAAAAAAATTATTTTTAATTTGCAACCTGATGGAGGTCAGTATAGATGGACTAATAGACCAAGTCCCACACACTGCTAGAAGCCCAAATATTTTTTCAGAGCTAGATGCAGAAAAATATTATTTTTAATTTGCAACCTGATGGAGGTCAGTATAGATGGACTAATAGACCAAGTCCCACACACCGCTAGAAGCCCAACTATTTTTTCAGAGCTAGATGCATAAAAAAATTATATTCAATTTGCAACCTGATGGAGGTCAGTATAGAAGGACTAATAGAACAAGTCCCACACACTGCTAGAAGCCCAAATATTTTTTCAGAGCTAAATGAAGAAAAAAATTATTTTTAATTTGCAACCTGATGGAGGTCAGTATAGATGGACTAATAGACCAAGTCCCACACACTGCTAGAAGCCCAAATATTTTTTCAGAGCTAGATGCAGAAAAAAATTATTTTTAATTTGCAACCTGATGGAGGTCAGTATAGATGGACTAATAGACCAAGTCCCACACACCACTAGAAGCCCAAATATTTTTTCAGAGCTAGATGCAGAAAAAAATTATTTTTAATTTGCAACCTGATGGAGGTCAGTATAGATGGACTAATAGACCAAGTCCCACACACTGCTAGAAGCCCAAATATTTTTTCAGAGCTAGATGCAGAAAAAAATTATTTTTAATTTGCAACCTGATGGAGGTCAGTATAGATGGACTAATAGACCAAGTCCCACACACCGCTAGAAGCCCAACAATTTTTTCAGAGCTAGATGCAGAAAAAAATTATATTCAATTTGCAACCTGCTGGAGGTCAGTATAGAAGGACTAATAGAACAAGTCCCACACACTGCTAGAAGCCCAAATATTTTTTCAGAGCTAAATGAAGAAAAAAATTATTTTTAATTTGCAACCTGATGGAGGTCAGTATAGATGGACTAATAGACCAAGTCCCACACACTGCTAGAAGCCCAAATATTTTTTCAGAGCTAGATGCAGAAAAAAATTATATTCAGTTTGCAACCTGATGGAGGTCAGTATAGATGGACTAATAGAATGATGCTATGCCCAAAAGATTTTACTTCACTAGGTGCAGTAAAAAAATTGGTATTCTATACACAGGTGTTATATCTTGCAACACAGATAGGCTACTCCACTGACTAACACACTCTGCAATAGGCCAAAAAGGATTAGCTTTGCTAGATTCAGCCAAATGCTGTGAAAAAAACTTGCACAGCACTGGCACAGACCTGCCTGGCAAAAACTGATAGGAACTCATGTAACCTAGTCCTGAAAAGGACTCCAATTACAATTAGTCTTTACTTCCACAACCTATCTATTTAAGAGCACAGACCTCCCTGATAAAAGTCGTAGGAAATGCTGTAACCTAGTCCTTAAAAGGACTGCAATCACAACTATTCCCTACTCCCAAGCTATCTGTATATTTGTGCGAGAATTGGCTTGAAATTAACAAGGTATAGCGCACACAGCAACAGCGGTGCCGTCTAACACGCAGCTGCAGCAGTGAGAAAATGGTGGCGACGGGGAAAATGGCTTGGTCTTATAGGGCAAGGACATGTGACATACACTGCCAATGACACATGCCCTTGCTTGTGTGAAAAAAAGCACTTCGCTCCGTGTGTGCGCTGCTGATAGGCTGACAGATTGCACCTCCCCACTGCAAATGCGGGAAAGAGAAAAAAAAATGGAGATCTTCATTGTTCCTGCAGAGATCCATCCCCTGCCCCTCCCCCCACCCCGCTGTACACTCAAACTGCGTATTAACATTAATTTTCATCATTACTGAGAAAAAATCCAGTTATGATTTTGGTGCACGAACAGTTATCGAACATAACCTCGAACAGCCAAATTTTTCTCAAATTGTTCGTGTTCGCCGAACGGCTCGAACACCGCCCAAAACAGCTCGAATTTGAGATTGGCGAACAGTTCGAGTAGAACAACGCTCATCTCTACTGGTGAGTAAAATGTGCTTTTTTCATTTTTACCACTTTTCATCCGTTTATTATGCTTTGGGGTCTGGAAAGACCTTGTAGCGTCATTGTAAAAAAAGAGTTTTCATGGTAATTGGGGCACTTTTGATTTGGACAATATCAAATTTGCTGGCTTAATCAAGTGAATCAGCCTGAAATTAACTTCAGGAGATTCGCTCATCTATACTAAGTTCTCTTGCCCAAACACTCAACACCATTAATTACTGTTCATCAGGTCAGCGTAGGGTAACATATTTATTCACAAATTGCCATAGGCAAATAAACCCTATCTAAAAACGGATTAAAATTTAAATTTTATTAACTTACTATACTAAAGGAACCAATAAAAATCTGCATTGGTCAGTATATGTGCTGAGACTTATAGGCACAAGCCTTCCTACTGTTCCAATCTTGTGTTATACCACAATTCATTCATTGGTTTCATTCATAATCTCCTGTCTCTGGTGTTAGGATATAAATGGTGCAGCTACTACCGATAATATCCTATATAACTGAATTCAACATGTATACTGACTAAACTAATAAAAGCCCTAAACCTCCCCAATGTGTTTCACCAGATACACTGTCATCATCAGTGGTTAGAGGATTTATGTGTGAGCACCTGGAGTGCCTGATCTTTTAAGGACTAAGTTCTGATGTCATATTCCTATCTGTCAATCGAATTGGATAACAGAAAAAGCCAATGAGAGATAATGTCGTCCGAGATCAAATGTAACCAATACGAGCCATTGTCATATTTATTCCTACTCACTACATGCTCATTTAAATATACACTTACCAATCCCTGCATGGCTCGGTCGATATACAGTACAGACCAAAAGTTTGAACACACCTTCTCATTTAAAGATTTTTCTGTATTTTCATGACGATGAAAATTGTACATTCACACTGAAGGCATCAAAACTATAAATTAACACATGTGGAATTATATACTTAACAAAAAAGTGTGAAACAACTGAAAATATGTAATATTCTAGGTGCTTCAAAGTAGCCACCTTTTGCTTTGATGACTGCTTTGCACACTCTTGGCATTCTCTTGATGAGCTTCCCCGCTGTTTTTGGGGTTCCAGCCTGCCTTCTGTCCACATTAGTCCACTTAATAAAGCGTTTAGTGCCCCACACAAAGCAGTAGTTCAAACATTTCCTACCGCTTGCTACCAAGCACACACCAGGCCATTTTCCCCCGCTGTTTTTGGGGTGACAGTCTGACTTCTGTCCACAATAGTCCACTTAAAAAGGTGTTTAGTGCCCTACACAAAGCAGTAGTCCAAACATTTCCTACTGCCTGCTACCAAGCACGCATCAGGCCAATTTACCCACTATTTTGGAAGCCACCATCCCAAGTCCCACCAACCACAAATAGTAGTTAAGCTGGAGTAGAAATACTGTCCTGGTTTGTCAACTGCACAATGTGCATAGAGTTTGTAAAAATTAGCCCTATGGGCTGAGTCATGATTGACGCAGGATGCCACCATCCCAAGGGCCTCCAATCACAAATAGTAGTTAGGCTGGAGTAGGAAAACTGTCCTGGTTTGTCCACATCATAATTCGCATAGAGTTTGTAAAAATTAGCCCTATGGGCTGAGTCATGGTTGACGCAGGAAGCCACCATTCCAAGGGCCTCCAATCACAAATAGTAGTTAGGCTGGAGTAGGAAAACTGTCCTGGTTTGTCCACATCATAATTCGCATAGAGTTTGTAAAAATTAGCCCTATGGGCTGAGTCATGGTTGACGCAGGAAGCCACCATTCCAAGGGCCTCCAACCACAAATAATAGTTAGGCTGGAGTAGGAATACTGTCCTGGTTTGTCCACTGCACAATGTGCATAGGGTTTGTAAAAATTAGCCCTATGTGCTGAGTCATGGTTGACAAAGGAAGGAAACGTGTTTTTATGGGAAGGGGATGACGTTAACATGAATCTTCTGTTATGGCGCAAATGAGTCGGTGACTTGGCAAATTCAAGCGCTTTTGCAGCCCTGTAAGAGCCCAGGTGACATAGACCAGGCGACATGGCATTGGTTTGACCGACAGACGCAGATTTGGTAACCTGGTGTTCCGCCCACCTACTGGGGTGCTTGGCTGCCATGTGGTTACGCATACTAGTGGTGCTCAGGTTGCCTTTGCCCTGGTCTCTGCTCAACTTGGTATGGCAGAGGCTACATACTACAATGTTTTTCTCTGAAGGACTTTCAGAAAAAAATTCCGCACAGCAGCTGAACGCCCTCTTGCCCTGACTTGGTGCACAGCGGGGGTGCTCTTGGGAACAGTTCACCCAGTTCTCACTCTGGGCAAACCATGACCCCTTGGTGCCTGTGTTGGTGCTACATATCCATCTTCCTCTGTGTTGCTGTCATGGCTATGCATGTCAACCTTCCAGGTCAGATCAGTGGACTCATCATCGACCACCTCGTCTTCAATCTCATCCTCCTTCCCAGTTGACATTGTAGGCCGACCTGATGGCAACTGTGTCTCATCATTATCAGCCTCCACCCCTGGAGACTGTTAATGATGTTCATCCAAGTGGCTTTCTTCTGGCCGTAGGTCCTCAAATAGATGAGCATCAATGCACGCCACCTCCTCTTGTCCCTCATCAATGCTGCACGGTGATAAGCCAGAGCCAACTAAAGGATACATACCAAAGAGATCCTCGGAGTGGCCAAGCTTGAGGACATATGTCTCCTGTGACTGATAATGGGGGGAGGAAGGTGAACCCCTGAGGGTTCCGTTGCCACAGGGGTACTGCACCTCAGATAGAGGTGTGGTATCTCCTCTTCCAGGTAAGGATGGAGCATCACTCAGGACCCCGCTTCACACTCAACACTACACCACTCCCGTCCTGTAGGGGGCCTAAATTCACCAGGGTGCTGCCCCAGCCCGTGATAGAGGAGATGGGGGGAACCAAGGATAGGGGTAACCAAGTAGTGGGTGAGGGTGGAGGAAACACTTACAGGAGGCAATTATAGATTCATATATAATCTATGGCCATCTTAAGTTCAAGGACTTTGATTGTGGGTCTTCTGTCAGGGTCCAGCAAGAGTCTGTAGCTGGCTGAAGATTTGCGGTCCTCGTACTCTGGCCTTGAGACGAAGAGCGGGTCAGAGTTAACCAGTGTCTCTACACGGTCAGGGTCCTGTTCTAAGAAGGCCTTGGAGGGGAGCAGAGGAGATAGGCTCCACAGGCAAAAGGATCCCAGGGGGATACGGACAGAGCGTAGTCACCACCTGTATTCTTCACTCTGGCCTAGCCAGAGGGATTCCTGATGCAAAAGGGGTAACCGGCCCCCGATATCTGACTCTGTCACTTCACGTCTCAGTCAGAAAAGCCCGGAGGCTTAGTGGATCCCAGGGGGATACGGACGGAGCGGAGTCACCACCTGTATCTCTCAATCTGCGTTTACCCAGTGGGACCCGGCCTTACACCACGTTCATACCACACACAGTCAGGAGAAGACTCAGTGGGAGTAATTACTAAGGAGAGGAACACACACCAGCGGGGTCTCGACATGTGCTCCTGATCTACCTGGGAAGTGCTGAACCCCCTTCCCGGTGGCCGCAGTACGGCATGTGTAGCCGAGAGAAGCTTTGCGGCTCAAAGTTCTTCTAAAGTGAGTAAAGACCCGGATGACATCATTCACCGCCTCCGCTTGTTTATTCCTGCGTGGCACTGCACCCACCATACCTCCAGACAGTTCATCAAACACTGCCCTGAGCCCTACTCCACCTGTGGGGAGTAGTACAAACCAAGCTGCCAAAAACACCAGCCTCAGAGGACTGTTGCAGCGCTGGTGGCCTTCACCAGAAACCACAGGTGGCGTAGTTGAACAACCACTCATCCCCAAATAGCCCATCATTTTTCAGGTGACAGCCCTGGGCACGGAACGGGTCGAGGCCACGACTGCATCCCCCCCAACATCTACATTGACCCAGCTCCGAGTACCCCCCTGCTCAGGGAGGGCGAGTCACCAGCTTCACGATTGGATAGGCCAGCCTTCTGTGTATCCACAGTAGACTGTGTGGTCATGGAAGATTTGTTGCTGCTTGACAAATGCTTAGACACCTTGTCTGATATCCAAGACAGAATCTGCTCTCGCTTTTCTGGCTTCCACACAAGTTTACATTCCAGACCGGGAAATTTTGATGGCACAAGCCAAGCTAGCTGTCACAGCCAAAATAGTAAGTCAATCATGACTCAGCCTATAGGACTATTCATATTGTTCAGTGGACAAACCAGGACAGTATTCCTACTCAAGCCCAACTACTATTTGTGATTGGAGGCCCTTGGGATGGTGGCTTCCTGCGTCAACCATGACTCAGCCCATAGGGCTAATTTTTACAAACCCTATGCACATTGTGCAGTGGACAAATCTGGAATGTACATTGGTCCTACCAAACTAATGTTTGTCATCGGAGGCCCTTGTCACTGGTTGTGCCACATTGTGACTGAGATAGGGGATACATATTCAATAGAAATGTACTGTCAGTCACCATATTTGGCAAATAAAACATTCCTGGCTTGTGCCACATTGTGACTGAGATAGGGGATACATATTCAATAGAAATTTACACTGACTGTTTATGACCGACTGATGGCCCATTGAAAACTTGAATTGAGGGCCACAACTGCTATGTAGCGTCGGCGTCCCTGCCTCCTGCTAGGCAGGGACGCTGTTCCCCTCACCTCTCCGCTCCGTGCCCGGCGTCTTCCTCCCGCTCTGCTGGCAGCGCGCGCTGCTTCCCGGCCACGGTGCTTAGGGCACGCGGGCGCGCGCTCCCCCTCTCTTAAAGGGGCCGCGCGCGCCATCCTAAGGAGTCCCCGGCCAATGGCTGGAGGACTTCACCATATATAAGGCACCTCCTCCAAAATGGAGGTGCCCGAGCAATGTTGTTGCAAAGCCTTCACTCTGCTTCAGCCCTCAGGTCCCGTTTCCAGTTACCTGCCAGTCACCTGTCAGATTCCTGCTTGATATCTGCCTGATATCCGTTTACCTGCTTGCAAGCCTGCGGTCCGACGGTCTGCCTTCCGACACCTGTCAGTCTGTCTATGGACCAGCCTGCCCGCTCACCTGGGAGCGCTCATCTGCTACCTGCCTGCTAGCCTACCTGGAGGCTCCGCTGTCACTTCCCGTGACCACCTGCCTGTCCAGAGACTCTTGCCTGCTCACCTGGGAGCGCTCATCTGCTACCTGCCTGCTAGCCTACCTGGAGGCTCCGCCATCACTTGCCGTGACCACCTGCCTGTCCAGAGACTCTTGCCTGCTCACCTGGGAGCGCTCACCTGCTACCTGTCTGCTAGCCTACCTGGAGGCTCGGCCGTCACTTGCCGTGACCACCTGCCTGTCCAGAGACTCTTGCCTGCTCACCTGGGAGCACTCACCTGCTACCTGCCTGCTAGCCTACCTGGAGGCTCTGCCGTCACTTGCCGTGACCACCTGCCTGTCCAAAGACTCTCGCCCGCTCACCTGGTAGCGCTCACCAGCCACCTGCCTGCTGTCCTTCTACCCAGAGACTGTCCCTGTCACTTGCCGTGAGTACCCGTCCTTCTACCCAGAGACTGTCCCTGTTACTTGCCGTGACTACCTGCCCTTCTACCCAGAGACTGTCCCTGTCACTTGCTGTGACTACCTGCCCGTCTTCCCTGGGAGCCACCCGCTTCCTTACAAGGACCGCCCCCTTGTATAGTTGCTCAGAGGTTCCGCCTCCCAGACCCGTTACAGTTTGCTCGGGCCATGGAATCCGGTGGCACCCAAGCTCCCTCGCTCTCGGACCTATGTCATGAACTGTCCCGTCAGAGGTCCCAACAGGAGTCCATCCTGAGTCACCTGCGGAGTGTCAACTCTCGCCTGGACACTCTGTCTGCTCCACCAGCAACCACCGATAGTGTCATGACTCGCAACCCGGCAGCGCCGCTGCCCACCAATACCATGGTATCCTGTCCCGGACCCCGGTTTTCTGCACCTCCTCGCTTAGGAGGTGACTCCGCTCAAGCTCGGGGCTTCATAAACCAGTGCACCCTGCACTTTGAACTCTTGTCCCACCAGTTTATCTCCGACCGGTCCAAAGTAGCCTTTATCATGTCCCACCTCACGGGGGAGGCTCTGGCTTGGCTAAGTCCTCTGTGGGAGAGAGGAGATCCCCTGGTGTCCGACCTGCCAGCCTTTCTCACGGCTTTCCGGAAAGTCTTCGACGAACCCGGACGGAAGACCTCATCCGCATCGTCTCTGCTACGCCTCCGTCAAGAGATCTCACCGTGGGCCAATATGCCATACGGTTCCGTACCCTTGCTTTGGAGCTGGCCTGGGATAACGACGCTCTGGTGTCTGTCTTCTGGGAGGGTCTGTCCGGTCGTATTAAAGATGAACTCGCCGGTCGGGACATTCCTACCACTCTCGACGACTTAATAACACTTGCCTCCCGGATTGACATCCGATTCCAGGAGCGCGCCAAAGAGGTCACCGGTGAGAGGAGGTTTCCACGTCTAGCCCCCACCTTCCAGAAACCCGTCACTCCCTCCGTTACTCCCCAGGCACACTCACCTGAGCCTATGCAGGTCGACCAGACCAAGATGGTCAAAACCCGTCAAGACTTACGCCGTGCCGAGGGGAGCTGCTTCTACTGTGGCAGTAAGGAGCACCGGATCCGTTCCTGCCCAGAGAGGTCGGGAAACGCCTGTGTCTAGGATCGCTCAGAGAGGTCGCCCTAGACAAAAGTAAACCCTCTCCATCCCTGATGCTGTCAGTCTATCACCTGCGGAGAGAACCGCTATTTCGAACTGGCTCAACTTGACTCAGGAGCTGCTGGAAATCTCATTTCTCAGTCTCTGGTAGAGAAATACCGCATTCCCACCAAATCTCTGGCAGTACCATTATCTGTCGCCGCCGTGGATAGGGGCCTCTGACCACATCCCATCCAACTCATCACCGAATCCATAACTCTGCAGGTGGGAATGCTGCATTCTGAGAGCATCTCCTTTCATGTTCTGCCTGGACTCTCTCACGCACTCTTGTTAGGCCTACCTTGGCTCCAGAAATATGCACCCGTGCTTGACTGGCAGACCGGAGAAGTTCTTCGCTGGGGACAGGACTGCCATAAGACTTGTCTAGTTCCCGTTCATCCTGCTCGTCCTTCTCCTACCCCAGTCAATCTACCCGGTCTACCGGTTCCCTATTGGTCTTATGCGGATGTCTTCAATAAAAAAGAAGCAGAGACATTACCCCCTCATAGACCATACGATTGTCCAATCGACCTGATACCCGGCTCTACTCCTCCCCGTGGGCGTATCTACCCTTTGTCCGCAGCAGAGACCCGGTCCATGTCAGAATATATTGAGGAGAATCTGGCCCGGGGATTTATCCGGAAACCTACCTCTCCGGCGGGAGCAGGCTTCTTCTTCGTCAAAAAGAAGGACGGCTCACTCCGTCCATGTATAGATTATAGAGGCCTTAACCAGATTACAGTGAAGAATAAATAACCCCTCCCGCTCATTCCTGAATTATTTGACCGCCTGAGGGGGGCTAGAATCTTCACCAAACTGGATCTCCGTGGGGCGTATAACCTGGTCCGTATCCGTCAGGGGGATGAGTGGAAGACGGCATTCAACACCCGGGATGGCCACTATGAGTACCTTGTAATGCCCTTCGGTCTCTGTAACGCTCCTGCCGTCTTTCAAGAGTTGGTCAATGACATCTTCCGTGACCTTCTCTACTCCTGCGTGGTGGTGTACCTGGACGACATCTTGGTCTTCTCTCCGGACCTTCCTACTCACTGGAGGGATGTTCGTCAGGTCCTGCTCAGGCTCAGGCAGAACCACCTCTACGCTAAATATGAGAAGTGCATCTTTGAGCAGACCTCTCTTCCATTTCTGGGCTTCATAATCTCTCAGACCGGCCTACAAATGGATCCTGAGAAACTGTCTGCCATCCAGAAGTGGCCCTGACCAGAGGGGTTGAAGGCTATTCAGCGGTTCCTGGGCTTCGCCAACTATTACCGCCTCTTCATACCGCACTTCTCTTCCCGGACTGCCCCTATCTCTACGCTCACCCGTAAGGGTATTAATCCCAGAAGATGGCCGCCCGAAGCTGAGGAGGCCTTTCTTTCCTTAAAACAGGCCTTCTCCTCCGCCCCGGTGCTGCATCGTCCGGACGGCAACAAGCAATTCTTCCTAGAAGTTGACGCTTCCTCCTCCGGAGCCGGGGCAGTACTTACCCAAAAGTCATCTTCCGGAAGAATGGTAACCTGCGGTTTTTTCTCCAAACTCTTCTTCTCTCCTGAGCGCAACTATTCTATTGGAGACCGAGAATTGTTAGCCATTAAACTGGCACTGGAGGAGTGGCGTTACCTGCTCGAGGGGGCTCTTCACCCAGTAATAATTTACACGGACCACAAGAACTTGGCTTACCTTCAGAGCGCCCAGAGACTTAACCCGCGCCAAGCCTGGTGGTCCTTGTTTTTTGCCCGCTTTGATTTTGTTCTTCATTTTCGCCCGGCAGACAAAAACATCAAAGCTGACGTCTTGTCCCGATCCTTCCTGGTATCTGATCTAGAGGAGGAACCTAAGCACATCATTGATCCTGCCAGAGTAATGCAAGTGGCTCCCGTGAATCTAAATCGTCTCCCTCCCGGTAAGACGTTCATAACAGTACCTGATCGGAAGAAGGTCCTACACTGGGGTCACTCGTCTAAGCTAGCTGGCCACGCCGGTCAGAAAAAGACCCTCCAGCTCATTACCCGGCATTACTGGTGGCCTACCCTGCACAAGGATGTAATAGACTTTCTTTCTGCCTGTGTGTCCTGCGCCCGCAACAAAGTTCCGAGACACCTGCCAGCCGGTCGCCTTCTTCCTCTTCCAGTACCTGCTGCCCCGTGGCAGCATATTGCTATGGACTTTATAACGGATCTTCCTGTCTCTGCCGGTTGTACGGTCATTTGGGTGGTCGCTGATCGCTTCTCCAAGATGGCGCACTTCATTCCCCTGCCGGGTCTCCCGTCTGCACCCGAACTGGCTAAAGACTTTATCCGCCACATCTTCCGTCTCCATGGCCTGCCCCTCCACATCGTGTCAGATCGTGGGGTTCAGTTCACCTCACGCTTCTGGAGAGCCACATGTAAGTTGCTTGACGTCACTCTGGACTTCTCCTCCGCTTACCATCCACAGTCCAATGGTCAAGTGGAGCGGATCAATCAGAACCTGACCAGTTACCTCCGGCACTTCGTTAATGCCCACCATTCGGACTGGGTGGATCTCCTACCATGGGCCGAGTTCTCTTACAATAATCACGAGAGCGAACCTTCCTCCAAATCCCCGTTTTTTGTAGTCTTCGGTCAGCATCCTCGGATCCCATTTCCCGTCTCCACCTCGGTGGACAATCCGGCTGCGGAATCTCTCGTTAGCGAATTCTCCTCCATTTGGGACAGTACCCGATCCGCACTCCTTCAGTCGTCCGAGCGGATGAAAAAACACGCTGACAAGAAACTCCTGGATCCTCCACAATTCCGTCCTGGAGATAAAGTCTGGCTCTCGTCCAAATATGTCCGGCTCAAGATTCCTTCCTACAAGTTAGGGCCTCGGTTCATCGGCCCACTGGAAGTTATCAAACAGATCAACCCGGTGGCCTATAAATTGAAACTCCCGGCCAACTTACGGATCCCTAACTTCTTCCCTGTATCTCTCCTCAAACTCGTGGTACTTAACTCTTTTTCCAAGTCTACAGGTACGCCTCCTGCTCCGGTTTCCGCTGAGAACGAGTTTGAGGTAGAGAACATTCTGGCCACCAAAAGGGTAAGAGGAAAAACCTTTTTTCTGGTAGATTGGAAGGGGTTTGGTCCTGAGGAGAGAACGTGGGAGCCCCGGGAGAACATCCATGCCTCTCTCATCCTTGATAAATTTCTCTCTGGCCTAAAAAAGGGGGGGCCTAAAGGGGGGGGTACTGTAGTGTCAGCGTCACTGCCTCCTGCAAGGCAGGGACGTTGTTCCCCTCACCTCTCCGCTCCGTGCCCGGCGTCTTCCTCCCGCTCTGCTGGCAGCGCGTGCTGCTTCCCGGCCACGGTGCTTAGGGCGCACGCGCGCGCTCTCCCCCTCTCTTAAAGAGGCCGCGCGCGCCGTCCTAAGGAGTCCCCGGCCGATGGCCGGAGGACTTCACCATATATAAGGCACCTCCTCCAAAATGGAGGTGCCCGAGCAATGTTGTTGAAAAGCCTTCACTCTGCTTCAGCCCTCAGGTCCCGTTTCCAGTTACCTGCCAGTCACCTGTCAGATTCCTGCTTGATACCTGCCTGATATCCGTTTACCTGCTTGCAAGCCTGCGGTCCGACGGTCTGCCTTCCGACACCTGTCAGTCTGTCTATGGACCAGCCTGCCCGCTCACCTGGGAGCGCTCATCTGCTACCTGCCTGCTAGCCTACCTGGAGGCTCCGCCGTCACTTCCCGTGACCACCTGCCTGTCCAGAGACTCTTGCCTGCTCACCTGGGAGCGCTCATCTGCTACCTGCCTGCTAGCCTACCTGGAGGCTCCGCCGTCACTTGCCGTGACCACCTGCCTGTCCAGAGACTCTTGCCTGCTCACCTGGGAGCGCTCACCTGCTACCTGTCTGCTAGCCTACCTGGAGGCTCCGCCGTCACTTGCCGTGACCACCTGCCTGTCCAGAGACTCTTGCCTGCTCACCTGGGAGCACTCACCTGCTACCTGCCTGCTAGCCTACCTGGAGGCTCTGCCGTCACTTGCCGTGACCACCTGCCTGTCCAAAGACTCTCGCCCGCTCACCTGGGAGCGCTCACCAGCCACCTGCCTGCTTTCCTTCTACCCAGAGACTGTCCCTGTCACTTGCCGTGAGTACCCGTCCTTCTACCCAGAGACTGTCCCTGTCACTTGCTGTGACTACCTGCCCTTCTACCCAGAGACTGTCCCTGTCACTTGCCGTGACTACCTGCCCGTCTTCCCTGGGAGCCACCCGCTTCCTTACAAGTACCGCCCCCTTGTATAATTGCTCAGAGGTTCCGCCTCCCAGACCCGTTACATGCTACAGTACTCCATCGTAGATAATGTTTGTCAAGGGAGGCCTTTGTCATGGAATCTTCCTGCATCTATGACACAGCCCCCAGGAGTAATTTTTGGAAATACGATGCACATTCTGCACTGGACCAAGTAGTACAGTATCAAGAAGTCTTTTCTTGCTATATAATCTGGGGAATATTGATAATCAAAATCTCTGAGCCATTTGGAGACGCTTCTCCAACCCATCCTGGAGGGGGGGAACCATATATCCTTTGTCCATTGACTTGCACAAGTGATATATTTGAGCTCATCTTCCAGTTGACTAGTGCAGCTTTATTTTTCCGGTTCACAGAATTCAGCCATACCTGAGGATCACAGGCCGCGCTCACTGCTACCTTCTAGGACTCCATGTCTCTTGGCTTTTTTCTCTGTAGTCTCTTTCCTTACATGAGTTAAATAATAGAGTAAGGGCCCTACAATATGAATAAGTGAGGCCACTCTAAAATGTACACAAGAGGCACTTGCTAAATTTTTAGAGGAGGGCACTTCAAAATGTATGTTAGAGGGCTACACGAGGGCTCTCACAAAACTCAGCTTTCCTGCCCACTGCAGTCCCTCTGAACATTTGAATTTAGGGCTGCAGTATCACATGGTGGTGGAGGAGGAGGGTCAAGCCCAACGCTACAATGGGCACATTGTAAACTGCTATGGAATATGTATTCCACTAGCTGAGTGTCAATGATGGAGGGATCTCCCAGATGTCTAAGTAATAGCTGTCCCTCCAAAACGCATGTTACAGAGCCACCTGGGCAGCACGGTGGCTCAGTGGTTAGCACTGCTGCCTTGCTGCTCTGGGGTCCGGGGTCCAAATCCCACCAAGGACAAAATCTGCATGGAGTTTGCATGTTCTCCCTATGTTTGTGTGGGTTTCCTCCCACACTCCAAAGACATACTGATAGGGAATCTAGATTGTGAGCCCCAAATGGGGACAGAGCCCAAAATGTCTGTAAATTGTCTGAATTGTAAAGCGCCGCGGAATATGTTGGTGCTATATAAATAAAAAAAGATTAAAGATTAAGAAGATTATGCTGGAAAAACTGTTTCTTAACTTTTTTGGCTGGTTAAATGCAATTTAGGTAAGGTTTGGTTACTTTTTCTTACGTGTCTGTAAAAGTGGCGTAATATTGCGACAAACTTATTCCCAGAAACCATATGTGAGTCAGAAATGCATGCAGGCATATTCTCCAGGCTCTTCCGATTCTGTTTCATCACTTTCCCATCCATTTCAGCCTTTTCCTCAGGGCCCCAGACCGTTTTGTAGGGTCCAGCAAAAAATTACTCGCATTTCCCATTCACTTTCTTTGTACTTACTATTCAGAACGAATATGCGATTATTACAAAGTACTCGTTACGAGTATAGCGATTACGAATATTACGGTACCCGCTCATCACTACTATACTATAGTACTACTATATTGCATATTTTCACCTGCTTTAGAGATGGACATGGGTCACCCCCACCTCTTGGGTCCCTGTGCAGCTGCACATGTTGTACCAATGGTACAGTATGTGTACCCCAGGATGGCACAGCATGGAGAAGCTCCAGGTATATTTTTTTTTAAAAAAAAGGAGTACGACCCCTTTTATTACCCAGGTCTGCAAAAAATAAAATTTCAAGAGCTGTTTTGGTTATTCCACGTAATCTTTATGTTTTTTGGTGCACTGAATCCGAAAATGAATTCCGTTTTGCCATAGGGCATCACGTTTCCTGACAATTTAGGTAACTATGTTACAGCAATGCCATGAAATAAATGAAAATAGACTTATAAAATCAATTTTTTATTACAAATTTTTCATGAAAATCATTTTTGAACTGAAATGAGCTCACTAATACTCACTAAAATCTATTTATTTTTTTCCTGTGAGGCTCCCCTTGGTACATTTACGCTTGTGAGCAGCATCTGGAATGTCTCTCTGAAGCATACAACAGTAGTCTGCCATCATTGTACTGCTCCATTTTCCCTGGTATCTTCTTTCCATCTCTTTAACATCCTCGTGGAATCATTCACCTTGCTCTTCACTCACAGCTCCAAAATTTTCAGGAAAATAGTCAAGGTGGGAAAGGAGGAAATGCACTTTCAAACTCTTCAGGCAACCTAAAGCTTGAAATGCTTTCATCATTCATCTGACGATCTTTTTGTAGTCAGGATCTTTTTTTATTGCCAAAAATTTTCTCTACGACTTCTTTAAATGCAATTCACCTTTCTTTTTGAGGATCCATCATGGTATTGACAAACCCTTTTTTAGCTATAAGCCTTCTAATGTCTGGTCCGACGAGCCTACCTTCCTTCAATTTTGCCTCCGAGAGGCTTGGAAACTTGGTGACCAAGTATTTGAAGCATTCCCCATCTCTTGGAAATGATTTTACGAATTGCTTCATCAATCCCAATTTTATGTGGAGAGGTGGTAGAAGAATCATATAGGGAGGTATCAAAGCTTCTCGGAGGACATTTTTTCACCGACTGTGAGCACACTTGGCTGCCAACTGTTCTTGGTCCAGTGATTTTGTCAGTCTCTACTGTCCCACAGAAACAGAAAACAAGGGTATTTGGTATACCCAGCTTGTTTGCTGAGCAGCATTCACAAGACCATCAAATCCCCACACACTTGCCAATCATGGTCTTCATATTTAAGTTTACGAAGAACCAATTACAAGTTCTCGTAGGTTTACTTCAAGTGTGCAGAATGACCTACAGGGATGGAAGCGTAAAAACTGCCGTTGTGGAGTAAAACTGCTTTGAGACTTCTTTTGAAGAATGTATAAAAAGATGCGATTGTGCTGAATCATATTGGATTTTGAATTGACCCATCAAACCTTCGACATCGATGCAATAAACCAACTTGACTTCCTGGGCAGAGTAAGGTACGAACTCCTTTTCACGATGTCTGAACCATGAAAAAGACACTCCTGGTAACACTAAATTCCTGCTTTTGAGCCTTGATCCGAGTAACTCAGCGGCATCTTTGGGAAGATTCAAGTCTCTACTTAATACTTCACCTCATCCTGGGAAAAAAAATTTGGTCTTGTATCATTTTCACAGTCACAACTTGATTAGTCATCTGGTTGTGGTATGATTCCACCTTCATCGGAGATAGGTATCTCTTCCAATGTAGCAGGGATCTTGGGTACTGGTATATCTGTGCCCTTCGGGATGAGACAAATTGCTGAGTGAATATTGGGATATGAAATCCATAACTTTAATTTGGGGAAACACGGTTGATGACTGAAATTCCAATGCAAGTTTCTTGAAAGCATAAGGACCTTTCATTATGTCACTAACCACCTGACTGCCACCAGCCAATCACGCAGTTCCTATTGATGTTAATGGGGAAAGAAAATAAGCTGCCTGCCAATGATTCACACAAGAGTTTGCAGAAGAAATTATAGGTTTGTGGCAAGTCCTGACATTTAGGATTTTTTTCAATATTTTTTTCGTTATCAAAACACCAAAATACATGGAAATTATATCAAAATAATCAAACAGATTTTTAGTCACAGACCTGTGTTATCAGAAAAAACACCACTAAACTCTTGCATGTGTATTGCCCCTTACAGATACACTAGGTAGTTGTTGGACTCTTAATGGTGTGTCCACTACTAAGACAATCTTTTCTTAAATACATCATTCCCCAGTGTAAAATTGAAACACCCTACACTCATCCTCCACACCCCCCCTCACACCTATACTGGTGCTGTTCCAACAATGTCAGTGCTGAGTCTCATGTAGGTCATGTGACATTGTTATCATTGTTATGCCATGTGAGTCCTACTGCCTATCAGTAGTCACTATTGAGCTCCTTGTGCTCACATCTCCCCCAAACGTCCAAGGCTTGTCCGAATGAATTGCGAGCTCAGCAGCTTACTAGAAGCTGCTTATTGACTGCAGGGCTAACATGGCATAGCGATGTCACGCGAGCCACAGGAGAACAGGCACCAACATTGCTGGGAGGACACTTATACGGGATGTGAGTATATGGTGTTTTTATATTAGGAGAACATAGGGAGAATATAGGATTTAAAAAGGGGTTGTCCTAGTAGTGGACCTTTTCTTCCATTGAAATGTATGCATTTTTGCATAAAAAATGTTTACATAGAGGCTGCAGAAGTCAAACTATTCACATTTTTTCATTAAACCCTACTGCAAAAAATTATTTTTAGACAAAAATATATGCAGTTAAGTAGAAAAAAATGTGTTCACTCGTGTGTTCATTATATCTACCATGCATATAATAGCAGAAAGCCATGATCCAGGGTGAATGCAGCTTGTTTGTGTTACACTGTTTTATTTAAGACATATATACACATATATATATATATATATATATATATATATATAGTGACAGAGTCACAGGTATGGTATATGAGGGGAGGTATGTGTCACGCAGGTTGCTAGCCTGTGTGAACTAAAACCAATAAACTTTCTGCCAGCATGTTATAAACTGGGGGGTTAACTCTTTTAAAGGGCGTGGTTTTATGGGAATGATATAGAGATGGGAGGAACGTCATTCCCCATACCTCCACCTCAGGATGTGGCTGAGCAACGTTTAAATGTTCAGTCCTGTTTTTTTTCTCTGTTGTTGAGTTTGAAGTGGCAAAGACACCAGACTGGAAGGCCACAACTCAGAGAGGAGCTGAACGCTGGGACTGCAACCTGTGTGGCTAATCCCACACTGCTATGGACTGTGCTATTGTTTCTATTTTGTTTTGTTGTTTTGCCAGTAAGGCTGTGTTTGTTTTTACTTGAGCTGCAGGGATTTATGTCGCATAAAAAAGCCTGCAGAGAAAACACGGTTCCTGAGTCTACCTCTGGAAGCGTCCGAGTGAGGTGTCTTACCACAGTTGGTGTGAGAGTGCGAGCAAGATTCCATGAACACGTGTACCTGTTACAGAGACCGATGGATGATGTCTTGGGTGAAGGCTGCCAGCCAGCAGGAGATGTCTGGAAGCATGGAAGAGCTAATTAAGCACCTGGTGCAGAGCCAGCAGAGCATGCGGCAATAGCACTTGCAGAGCCAGCAGAGCATGCAGCAGCACCGTGAGCAGCTACAGCAGCAACAAAAGGCCAGTAAGTTGCTGATATAACAGGTTCAGCTTCAGAAACAGCAGCAACAGGATCAGCATTGCCAACAGCAACAGCAGATCGAGTTACTTGCAGATGTGATCCGTGGCAAGGAGACGGCTCCAACAAGTCCAGGTGATGACGCATACGTCAGGAAGACGGTAAGGAGAGCACTTCAGAAAATGACCCCGGGGGATGATGTTGAGGCATTCCTGCCAGTTTTTGAGAGGGTGGCGTAATGGAGAAATTGCCGCTGGAGCAGTGGGCGGAGGTTCTGGCGCCATATTTGACTGGGGAACCGCAGAAGGCTTATTACGATCTGACTTTACAGGACGCAAAGGAATACGCCAAATTAAAAACTGAAATATTGGCACACTCAGGAGTGAGTATGTCGGTCAGAGCACAAAGTGTCCACCACTTGGCGTATGCAGGCGACAGACTTCCACACTCACAGATGTTTGACTTGTTACATCTTTGTGCAGAAATGGTTGCAGCCAGCGTCTTCCTCTCCTGCCCAGATGGTTGAGAGTGTGGTGATGGACAGGTTCATCCATTCCCTACCCAGGCCGGTTGCAGACCTGGGTTGCCCAGGGCGACCCTTGGAATGCAGACGACCTCGTGGGTCTGGTAGAGAGATACCAAGTGGTCAAAAACTCCCTGTGGAAACCCGACATAGCCACTTCCCAATACTGGAGTGCACAAAACGGGGTGAGTTCACCACAGAAAAGGTTCAGAGCCACAACTGGAGGGCGTTACACTTCCACTGAAAGGGCTGCAAGCTCTGTTGTGAAAGATGTGATCTGTTGGCGATTTCACAGTCCGGGACACTTAGCCGCCCAGTGTTATACGTATGCTGAGCCAATGGACTGCAGCCTAGGCAGACAATGTTCATACTATGCTTACCCAGCCTGCAGCGTGGATTGTCAACCCGGCGAGGGGCTGCAGGTGTGTGCCGTGTCCATTAATGGAGTGATGGTCCTGGGGCTGTTGGACTCTGGGAGTCTGGTGACCTTGATCAGTGCCACCCTTTCCCGCCAGCTGATCCCCGCCAAATCTGTCTGCGTCCACTGCATACATGGGGACGCTAAGAACTTCTCGGTGGCCAGAGTGACAGTGGGAACAGACTGTGGCACCCAATCCCACGAGGTCGGGGTGGTCAAGGACCTGATACATCCCATCATATTGGGGCACGATTTTCCCTTGTTCTGGGATTTGTGGGGGAAGGGATCCAGACTGAGTCACGGGGACAAAAGCCATGACCCTAGAGAAATACCCCGGTTGACTTCGGAAGTGGATGGGTTTCCACTGTGTGTCCTTGTCGGTGACGAGGACGATACTGTGACAGAGGAGGCTGACATCCCTGAGTTAGAGGTGCCCGGAGAGAACTTTGGGGCAGCTCAAGTTCGGGACTTGACCTTGAAAGGGGCGTAGGACAATGTCATGGTTTATAATGGTGTTGCCCAAGAGCCGGGGGTGTACTCCAGGTTCACACACTTTGCAGATCAGGGGGAGCTGTTATACCGGGTAACCAAACTGAAAGGTGAAGAGGTAGTGGAACAGCTGTTGGTTCCAGGGCCATACCGTCGGAGGGTATTAGATATGGCCCACTCACATATTCTAGGGTGACACTTAGGGGTTTAAAAAACTCAGAAGTGAATAGTGAGGAGGAGGTTTCATTGGCCAGGATGTTACCAGGAGATCTTAAACTATTGTAGGTTCTGTCCCACCTGCCAGATAACCGCACCCACCTCCCACTTCCGTAGTCCCTTAGTTCCACTACCTGTGATAGAAGTTCCCTTTGAGAGGATTGCCATGGGCCTCATGGGTCCCTTAGTTAAATCAGCCAGAGGCCATCAATACATCTTGGTCATCATGGACAATGCGACCTGGTACCCCGAAGCGGTACCCTTAAGGAACTCGTCCGTAGGAGCATAGTTCAGGATCTTGTCCACATCTTTGCCAGGACTGGCCTGCCGAAGGAAATCCTGACATACCAAGGAACCCCATTCATGAGCAAGCTTATGAAGGAGCTGTGTAAAGTGCTTCAGATTACCCAGCTGCGAACCTCAGTTTACCATCCACAGACCGATGGCCTGGTGGAGCACTTCAATAAGACCCTGAAAGCGATGCTCAAAAAGGTCGTCGAGAAGGATGGTCGAGACTGGGACTACCTGCTTCCGTTTCTACTTTTCTCCATAAGAGAAGTTCCCCAAACCTCCCCTGGCTTCTCTCCGTTCGAGCTACTATATGGCCAGCATCCAAGGGGTCTTGTAGACATCGCCAAGGAAACCTGGGAAGTCGAGGTCACACCCCACCGAAGTATCATTCAACATGTCGCCCAGTTACAAGAGAGAATGGCGAAAGTGGTGCCCATCGTGAAGAAACATCTCATCCGGGCACAGGAAGCTCAGACGAGGGTGTATAACTGGTTGGCAAGGCTGAGACTGTTCCAGCCTGGGGATCACTTTCTGATTCTCATACCCACTGTCGAAAGTAAGTTCCTGGTCAAATAGCAAGGCCCATATGAGGTGGCGGAGAAACTCAGTGAAGTGAACTACCGAGTCCACCAGCCTGGCCGAAGAAACGAAGAAAACTGCACCAAGTATACCATGTACACAACTTTCTCAAGCCGTGGCGGGACCGGGAGCCTGTGGAAACCCCTTGCCTGGGAGCCGCTCCCGAAGCCAAGGTGGAAGAGGTCACTATAGCAGAGACTCTATTGCCAGCCCAGAAGCAACAGTGTCGAGAACTACTACAGCAGAATCGGGAGCTGTTCTCAGAGTTGCCGGGGCATGCTCAGGTGGTAGAGCATGACGTGCTAACTGAACCACATGTAAGAATGAATCTGAAGCTGTATCGGATTCCAGAAGCACGCCAAGAGGTGATCTCGGCCGAGGTGAAGAAGATGTTAGACTTCGGCGTGATAGCGGAGTCAAAGAGTGGGTGGTCTAGCCCAATTGTCCTCGTGCCAAAACCCAACGGAGAGTGGAGGTTTTGTAATGACTACCGCCGGCTGAATGAGGTGTCCAAGTGTGACATGTACCTGATGCCCCTGGTCGACGAACTCATCGAGAGTCTTGGACCGGCAAGATACATCACCACTCTCGACCTGTCGAAGGGCTATTGTCAGATCCCCATGTCCCAGACGGCCAAGGAGAAGACGGCTTTCTCGATACCAGATGAGTGCTTTCAATACACTCTGATGCCGTTCGGGCTACAGGGGGCCCCAGCCACCTTCCAGAGGACTATGGATCGGATCCTAGCCCCACAAAAGAAGTATGCTGCAGCTTACCTTGACGACATTGTAGTTTTTAGCCCAGACAGGGCTAGTCCTCTACCTAAACTACAGACCATTCTGGATGCTCTAAGGAAGGTAGGATTTCCAATAAATCAAAAAAATATGCAGTTGGAAAAGAGAAGGCCAAGTACTTGGGCTATGCCATCGGGAGAGGCGAAATAAAGCCGCAAGTTAATAAAGTGAAGGCAATCCACACCTGACCGCAACCGCTCTCCAAGAAGCTAGTGAGAGCGTTCCTGGTAATGGTGGGATATTATCGGCAGTTTATCCCAAATTTTGCCATGATGGCCGCGCCACTGACCGTTCTCCTAAAAGGCACAAGGTCAACCATGCTGAAGTGGACGGAGGAAACAGAGATCGCGTTTCAACTGTTGAAGTCAGCACTGTGTAAACAGTTGGTCCTGGTCACACCAGACTTTAAGAAAGAGTTTGTGGTCCAGATAGACACTTCAGAGGTTGGTCTAGGAGCTGTACTCTCTCAAGAGATAAATGGGAAAGAACATCCCATTCTCTATCTGAGCCGGAAGCTGTCCTACTGCGGCAAAAACTACGCAATAGTAGAAAAGGAGGGTTCAGCCATAAAGTGGGCCATAGATACACGCGTAGAGACTGTGTTTCAACTCTTGAAGTCAGCACTGTGTAAACAGTTGGTCCTGGTCGCACCAGACTATAAGAAAGAGTTCGTAGTCCAGACAGATGCTTCAGAGGTTGGTCTAGGAGCCGTACTCTCTCAAGAGATAAATGGGAAAGATCATTCCATTCTCTATCTGAGCCAGAAGCTGTCCTTCTGCGAGAAAAAATTAGTGTGAAAGACTGATGGAAAGCATGCCAAGATGCATGAAAGTTGTGATTAAAAATCATGATTATTCCACAAAATATTGATTTCTGAACTCTTCCTGAGTTAAAACCTGAGTATTATTGTTTCTAAATGAATAAGAACTTGTTTTCTTTGCATTATTTGAGGTCTGAAAGCACTATTTCTTTTTTATTATTTTGACGTTTTCTTATTTGCTACAAATAAATAAAAAAATTTTTAGCTTTGAATTTCGGAGACATTTTGTCAGTAGTTTATAGAATAAAACAACAATGTAAATTTTACTCAAAATATACCTATAAAGAGAAAATGAAATTTTTGCCAGAGCTGTATATGTACAGTTGTGCTCAAAAGTTTACATGTCCGGTAAATTCTTCGGGGTGAGCTGGTTAAGCTCCTCTGCCCCCTATGTACTATCTCTCCACTCGCCTTCGGTCTACTCGAGCCCACACTAGGCTATACACACTAACGGCAGCTTGCCGCGCTTCACCGATCTTATGGCGCCGGCACACCTTAAGCTCTAACTGGGCTCCCTGAATCTAGCTAACAGGAGCCTCATGCTCCACTGCTGAACTATTAACTGACTTCTCTAGACTAGACTGAACTCCACTGCAGACTGACCTCTCTTAGGCTTCTCTACTGCAGGAACTCTTCAGAGGAACTGAACTGCCTAGCTCCACCTTCCCTATTTATATCCCTAACGGGCTCCCTCTGCTCATCTCAGGTGGAAGGTGGAGATGTGTGAATGTTTATGGGGGCCTCTTGTGGAGGATTCCATCAATGCACTCTTCTAGGATCTGTGATACCAAGCGCAGCTGGGCGTCACAGATGCTATTGACGACGAGGTTAGGTCGCGCCTTCCTGGACAGAGACGGAGTACTGGAAGCACGTCAACAACTGCATCCTCAACCACAACTCTGCCTCTGACCACAAGTCGTAGTGGCTCTTCAGGTCGCATGGGCTCTAAGCCTTGCATAGCCTGGGCATTTTTTCAGATCGATAAGGATGACCCAACTCGTGTTATCTGTAATATTTGTCACCAAAAGCTAAGTAGAGGCCAAAAAATCCATAGTTTGAGTACTTCATGCATGAACCGTCACATGGATATGAAGCATAAGTTGCAGTGGGAAGCTCACTGTGCTACAATGCGGCCTAGCGGGCCGGGTTAACCACCGTCTGCCCCTTCTTGTGCATCCGCGGCCTCTTCATCCTCTGTGACTGGGGGGACAGCAGTCACACATGTTTTTGGACGCAGACCTGCCACCTCTTTACCCGCAACAGCCAGTGTGATTGGCAGGTCATCATTTCATTTGGAAGTGGAAACACCAGCTGGTGTTGAGCGCTCTCCGACATCGAGAGCACCACGTTTGGATCAAGGCAACCTAACTTTTCCGCCTGCATCTTCCTCACAGACGGGCAAGTTTGCCGGGGACACCCTACTCAACCCCGTCTAAGCACAACAGCCAGCCCTCGGTCCCTCAGATGTGGACAAGTAAAAGACCATTTCCTCCTAGCCATGAGAAAGCTAAGAGGTTGAATTTCACCATCTGCAAGCCGTTGGCTACAGAAATGCTGCCTTTCCGACTGGTGGACACAGAGGATTTTCGAGACCTTATGTCCGTCGCAGTGCCCCAGTACCAGATGCCCAGTCGGCACTACTTCTCAAAGAAAGGTGTGCCTGCGCTCCACCAGCATGTCGCACACATCATCACCGCTTCTTTGAGAAACTCTGTGTGTGACAGGGTACATTTCACCACAGACACTTGGGCGAGTAGGCATGGATCGGGGCGTTACATGTCGCTGACTGGGCACTGTCTAACTATGGTGACAGCAGGACAAGGGGCTGCTGTCCAAGTCTTGCCGTCCCCACGAGTTGTACGTCAATCCTCTTTATCTAGAAGTTCCTCCACTGCTTCTGCCTCCTCAACCTCCACCTGCACCCAAAGCCTGTCTGGTAATGTCACCCGCTTTCTAACTGCGCAGAAGGAATCCTGCACACCTCCTTACTTTGCTGGCAGCAGGGCTCAACGGCATCAGACAGTGTTTACTTTGAAATGTCTGGGAAATGTGAGTCACACAGCTGAGAAGTTGTGGTCAGCTCTGGAGACCCAGTTTCATGAATGGTTGTCTCCACTGGACCTGCAACCAGGGAAGGCCGTGTGCGAAAATGCTGCAAACCTGGGTGCGGCCCTTAGCCGGGGCAATGTCACACACGTGCCTTGTATGGCTCACGTGTTGAACCTGGTTGTCCAGCAATTTTTTGACCACTATCCCAGACTAGATGGCCTTCTGCGGAGGGCACGGTCGCTGTGTGCTCACTTCCGCCGTTCGCATCCCGCAGCTCAACGACTTACATCTCTACAGAAGTCGTTGGGCCTGCCATTTCACAGGCTGAAATGCGATGTGCCGACACAGTGGAATTCAACTCTGCACATGTTGCAGCGACTGTGGCAGCACCGACAAGCCCTGGAGCAATACGTTCTGACGTATAGCCTGGGCCAACGAGATCCAGAGGAGGGGCAAATCACGCTGCAGGAGTGGTCTTAGATCAGGGACCTATGAAGTTGACGCGCCCCCTGGGCCGTGGAGTACCCGGAGCCGGGCCGGTAGACACTGGGGGTTGTAGTCACTGTGGCGGCGATCCGGTCCGTGACCCAGGGTGGTCAATCCATGGGTAATTTCTATATATGGGTTTTATAATGTCCGACTACGCCACCTGTGGAGTGCGGCCAAAGGGGCCGCCGCTGCGGAACAGTCTTCTGAAGCTGGTGGTTTTGCAGCAATGCTATTATTACTCCCCACAGGAAGAGTGTAGCTTCAGGGCAGTGTGGGTGGATGATGGTGGTTGTAGTGCAGGGAGTCAGTAATGAATACAGAGTCCGTGTGATGCAGTCCCAAGATCTTTACTCACAGTTGTTGCAGTCCAGATTACAGGTACCAGAGCAATCTCCCCCGTCGTGCTGTGCGTACTCAGTGAGGGGCTCAGTCCACCCCCAGATAGCTCCGGAGTACTTAGTAGGACCCCCTTCTGTGTGTCATTTCTCTGGCCTTCTCCCTGCACCTCACACCCAGTGACACTTCTATCTGGTATCCTCGGGCCTTGGCGGGCGACGTGTGTTCCGTCCCCTGGGTCCTATGTGGCTACCCTCTTAGTGAGACTGGTGTGGACTTTGGCCTGCAGTACATGAAATGCTGCAGCCTCCGGTTTCTAGTTGAGCCTTGCTGTTTCTCCGCTAGTTGAGGGACCGGTTCCCCTTATCTGGCCTGACCCCTCTACCTCCTCGTAGCAGCAGGCGTACGGGTGGCCTTCTGCACGGCCCGTACCCCTAGGGTCCCTTTGGTTCCTGGAGCCTTCCTGCTCTCACTCCTCTCTTCTCTCCTTCAGTCCTGGGCCTCCCAGGCTAGGCCCGCCTCCGGAGCAGACCTCATGCAGAGCCTCTGCTCCTGTCACATCTCCTCTGACTGGCTTGCTCTTTCTAAAATGGCTTCCTATTTATACTCTCCCTGTCATGTGCTCCCCTAAGCTGCTTTCTCCACCCACACCCACTAAATAGGACCCTCCCACCAGATAGGGACCTGGGACTGTGCTATCCCTTAGGAGCAATCTCGCCCTACCTCCACTGCGGGTATGTGTTGGATGCAGGTGTTAAGGTCCCGAGCCATACTCCTTCCTTACCTGAGGGTGAGATACCACACCTCTGGGTGAGATGCAGTACCTCTGTGGCGACTGAACCTTCAGGGGCACCACACACCCTTCTGCACAGTTTTGAAATGGCGACGAAGGTGTTTAGTGCTGACGACGATGCCATTATCAGCATGACTATTCTGGTGACTTACATGCTGGAGCACACGTTAAACAGAATTCAGAGTCAGGTGGTGGGACAAGAGGAGGTGGAGGAAGTAGAGGAGGAGTCGTATGCGGAAGGGATAACATCTCCAAGGTCCAGACGGTCGGCAGCACCAAGGGGGCAGGCATGGGAGGGTGGGGGAGAGGGATTAACCAGGGCACATGGTAGCAGCCAAACTGTTGAGGAAGGTGCAGGAGCCGAGGAAGAAGTGGTGGACGAACTGGCGATGTGCATGGAAGACTCATCAGATGAGGGAGACCTTGATCACATTTCTGTTGTGCAAGGTTGGGGGGAGAGGGCAGAGGAAGGAAGCATGATTCTTACCTCCCTACCAACACAACAAGGACTTGGTCCTCCTGGATGCGCAAGACACATGAGTGCCTTCTTGCTGCACTACCTGCAACATGACCCTCGGATTTTCAGAATTCGAAGTAATCCCGACTACTGGGTTGCCACACTCTTAGATCCCCTGTACAAAAGCAAATTTGCCGAAATAATTCCTGCCATAGAAAGGGATTCACGCATGCAGGAGTATCAGCAGAGGCTGTTGCAGAATCTTATATGTGCTTTTCCACAAAACACCAGTGTTGCACGTAGTGAATCTCACAGTTCTAACTTGCAAAATGTGTGACTGTCGAGTCTTGATCACTCAAACCGTAACAGTAACACAATATCTGCTCGTAACAGCAATTTTGTGGAATCGTTTCACCACTTTTTTAGACCATCCTTTGCAAGGCCACAGGAGACAAGAAGTCTGACACATAGTCAACACCTAGAGAGGATGGTACAGGAGTATCTCCAAGTGAACATCGAAGCTATGACTGTGTCACTGGACCCTTGCTCATTTTGGGCTTCCAATCTGGACAAATGGCCGGAGCTCGCCACTCACGCCTTGGTGATCTTGTCATGCCCTGCAGCCAACGTTCTCTCTGAACGTGTGTTCAGCACTGCTGGTGGTGTGCTGACAGATAATCGCACGCGACTGTCCACTGAGAATGTAGACAGACTCACGTTCATAAAGATGAACAAATCATGGATCCGCAAGGACTTTTCTACCCCTGTGTCATCCTGGGGAGACTAAAAGCTTAAGGATTTGGTAAAATCACCTCACCAACCGTTTTAAGCAACACTGGGGCAATTGATGCCACTTAAGTGGTGTCTGTGCCATAATTTTTGGAAAAAATGGAGACTCTTTTTGGAGTCCCCTTGCTGTGTTTTACGTGACGTTGGCATCGTCAATTCCAGGTGGGTTGGGTCGCTCCACCCCCTTTTAACTGTAAGAAACTACATACACTATAGCTTGGGTTAAAACAGATGGTTGAGTCTGCAGAGCTGTTTACTCAGAGGTCTGCTCCAAAGCTTCAGTGTCTGCTAGTCAGCGTAGAATTTTTAACTGCATCTAGCCTAGGCAATACTTTGGGCGTAGTAGCCCAGCTGCCAAGCAAGCTGCACCGCCTGTGTATCTAATAAGAATTTTTAAATGCATCTAGCCTAGGCAGACTGTGGGGACCCCCAATCAAACCCAGACGCTCAGCCCCCCTACCGCCCCCCTTTCCTTGACAATACAATAATGTATCTCTTACAACTGGATGGGTGAGGATCGGTCACAGCTTTATTAACTCTTTATACTCATTCCATTAGAAAGGCATTTTATTTCTAAAATAATTCAGCTTGTTGCAGCATGCCCTGGGTCTCCACACCTGCAAGTTGGTCAACAAGTGTAACTCTCCAACATGTCCTTTCTATTTCCAGGCCACGGAGGATCCTGCGTACTCGTATGCAGGACTCTGACCCCCATCCATCACTCTTAACGCTTAACATAGTTTGTAAAGCCGAATAAAGACTTGCGTTCATCAAGTTCGACCTGTTAGTTCTGTAATTGCTAAAGTTGATCCAGAGGAGGGCAAAAACCCCAAATGATTTAGCCAATCTTCACCTGAGGAAAAATTCCCTCCCGACTCTGAAACCAGCAGTCAGAATAAATCCCTGTATCAACCTACTATTTTATTTTATTTTTAAGTATATGCTGAAATCTGCCTGGTATCTAGAAATGCATCCAGTCCCAACTTGAACTGGTGTAGTGAATCCGACATTACCGTCTCCTCACTCAGTGAATTCCATATTCTCACTGCTCTTACCGTAAAGAACCCCTTCCTATGCTGGTGCTGAAACCTTTTCTCTTCCAGTCTAAGTGAATGCCCTCTTGTTACCATAATATCCCTCCTTTTGAACAAATCCCGGGCAAGATCTCTATACTGTCCCCTAACATATTTGTACACATTTATTATGTCCCCCCTCAACCTTCTCTTTTCCAGGCTGAATAGTCCTAGTTTTGCCAACCTCTCTGGGTATTGCAGTCCCTCCATTCCCTTTATTAATTTTGTTGCCCTCCTTTGTACCTTTTCAAGCTCATTTATATCCTTTCTATATATTGGGGCCCATAACTGAGCACAGTATTCCAAGTGTGGTCTGACCAGTGCTTTGTACAGTGGAAGAACAATGTTCTCATCCTTTGCAGCTATACCTCTTCTGATACATCCCATTACCCTGTTTGCCCTCACAGCAGCGGCCTGACTTTGGGCACTCCAATTTAGTTTGCTATCAATCAAGATGCCCAAGTCCTTCTCCATCTCTGAATTCCCCAATGATTTCCCATTCAGTGAGTACTGGTGACTTCCATTTTTCCTTCCCATATGTATGACCTTACATTTCTCCTCGTTAAACCTCATTTGCCATTTAATGCTCCACCTACCCAGCTTATCCAAATCCCTCTCTAGGTCTGCACTGTCCTCTTTTGTATTAATTGTTTTACATAACTTTGTGTCATCTGCAAATATTGATATTTTACTATTTATCCCGTTGACTATGTCATTAATAAAGATGTTAAATAACATTGGGCCTAGTACAGACCCCTGTGGTACCCCACTAGTGACGCTTACCCAATCTGAGTATATTCCATTTATAACCACCCTCTGCCTTTTATCCCTTAGCCAGTTAGCTACCCACTTGCAGACATTTTCCCCCAGCCCCATCATTCTCATTTTGTATACCAACCTATTATATGGCACGCTATCGAACGCTTTTGAGAAGTCGAGATACACGACATCCACTGGTCCCCCTGATCTACTCGAGAGCCAACCTCCTCATAGAAGTCAATCAGGTTTGTTTGGCAGGAGCGATTCCTCATGAATCCATGTTGGTTCGGGATTAAAAGATTATTAGCATCAAGATGCTCCGTAATTGCCTCTTTAATGAAGCTTTCAAAAATTTTGCCCACAACGGACGTCAGACTCACCGGCTGATAGTTTCCGGCGTCACTTTTCGCTCCCTTTTTGAATATTGGCACTACATTCGCCTGTCGCCAATCAAGTGGCACAGACCCAGTCTCAACAGAGTCCTTAAATATAAGATATAACGGTCTGTCTATCACATTACTTAGTTCCCTTAGTACCCGTGGGTGTATGCCATCAGGTCCTGGTGATTTGTTTATTTTAATGTTACTGAGGCGTTTCTGTACCTCAACTTGGGTTAGATTTGTCATACTTAGTGGAGGATTAAGCTTGTCACTTCTCATTTCTCCTGTTAGTTCTATTTCCTTTGTGAAAGTTGTTGAAAAAAAATTATTTAATAGATTAGCTTTATCCTCATCTTTCTCTATGATTTTTCCTTCCTCACTTTTTATCGGTCCAATATTATCCGATTTAATCCTTTTACTATTTATATACGTAAAGAACAGTTTGGGATTTGATCTACTTTCCCTAGCAATACGTTTCTCTGTTTCCTCCTTCGCTATTTTTATTTGTTTTTTACAGGTTCTCGTTTTTTCCTTGTAACACATTAGTGCCTCCTTACTGTTTTCCTGTTTTAATCTCTTGAATGCCTCTTTTTTGCTATTTAACGCCCCTTTTGCGTTCTTGTTCAACCATATTGGTTTCCCCTTATTTCTGGCCCTTTTATTCCCATACGGTATATACCTCTCGCACTGAGTATTCAGAATTCTTTTGAAGGTTTCCCATTTACTATTCGTATTCCATTGATTAAGTACTTTGTCCCAGTCAATAAGTTGAAGGTTTTCTATCAGCTGATCAAACTTCGCCCTCCTAAAGTTTAATGTTTTTGTTGTTCCCTTATTGATAACCCTACTGAAGGGCATTTTGAAGTCGATAATATTATGATCGCTATTACCTAGGTGCCCCCCTATCTGTACCTCAGTTATTCTATCAGGCCTATTAGTCAATATTAAGTCCAACACGGCCTTCCCTCTCGTTGGTTCCTGCACTAGTTGGGAGAGATAATTATCCTTAATATTTGTCAAGAACCTATTTCCTTTCTGAGATCTACAGGTTTCTGTTTCCCAGTCAATATCCGGGTAGTTGAAATCCCCCATTACAATCACTTCATTATGTTTTGCTACTTTGTCTATTTGTCCTAATAGCAGATTCTCATTCTCCTCTGTTATATTTGGTGGCTTATAGCAGACCCCCAGTAATATTTTATTATTATTTTTTGCCCCCTCTATCTCTACCCACATGGACTCGACCCCCTAGTCTCCCTCTTCTATATCTTCCCTTAGTCTGGGTTTTAGACATGACTTTACATATAAGCAGACTCCTCCGCATTTCCCCTGTTTGCGGTCCCTTCTAAATAAACTATAATCTAATAAATTTACCGCCCAGTCGTAGCTATCGTCTAGCCAAGTCTCTGTTATACCTACGATGTCATTCCTCTCCTCCGATATAACAGTCCTACTTTTGCTGCTTCCGTGGCCGCGCCTATGCGGAATGAGTGTGTCCCGTAATCTTTGGGGTGGTTCCCTGCCGATGTTATGCATTTATTAAATATAGCTTGGAACTGGTATCTTGATAATGGCATTCCATCAATGTGTGATAGGAAGAAATTACTTCGTGATCTGATGGTTATATATGTTTTTACTATTGTTACCCGACTCAGTGTACCGTTTGTGGGTTGTAGAAGTACCAAGTTCCCCTGCCCGCTGGAACCGTTTTCGATTGGCGTATGCGTAGACGTATTGCATTATTGACTATGACTACGTCCTGGTGTAATAAGCCTCCACTAGTGGTAATTTTGGATTGAGGGACTAATTCGCTTATGCATAGCGCGCCGAAGAAGACAGTAGTGTTGCTTCAAATTGTGAGTGTTATGTTAATGGTGTGAGGGATATGATGTGAGAAATCAGTTTTAGTGACACGGGACGGGACGTCTACACTCCTGACTTGGCTGACCCCTTTTCCACCCTTTTATGGATTGTCTGATGATGAATCTCTTTGTCACATCTCCCCAATTCAGTAGTTGGAAGTGAAATGATACTCCGGTCAGACACCGCTGCGCTGACGCCCCTGATATGCCCCTCATCATTAGCTGGTGGAGAAATTCTATGGTGACTTGTAATCTGGCTTGTTCACATTGGTCAACGCGTCTGCCTGCTACTAGTCGTGTCCACTCTTCTTATGCCTTACCGTATGCTTGCCACGTCGATGGGGCAACTGACGCTCTGATTAATGGCATCAACTATTCGCCACTAGATCCCATAGGGAGGGTGGGCAACTGTTGCCCGATGGGTGGACGTTGGGGTGGAGCTCTGTGAAAATCTGCCAATTGAATTGTGATAAAGCGTTAGCAGCAGCTTTAGACCCCTCAGCATCGTGGCTAGCGCGGACCCATACATTGTGTTTTAAGCACAGGAATGCTAGCCGGCGTAGTAGGTCTAGCACTGGGAGAGACGATGATGCCACCTTATTAATGCAGTGCGCTAGGCTGGTGTTTTTTGTTATGAAGCGTATATTTTTGTTAGCAAGGAGCGCGCCCCATATTTCTATTGTTACCACTATTGGGAGGAACAATTATTTTCCGGGCTAGATGCAGCTAAAAATTATTATTAATTTCAAAGCTAGTGGAGCTTAGTATAGATGGCCTAATAGAATGAGTACCACACACTGCTAATATGCCCAAAATTAGTTTACAGGCAAGATGCAGCTAAAAATTATTATTAATTTCAAAGCTGGTGGAGCTTGGTATAGATGGCCTAATACAATGAGTACCACTGACTGCTACTAAGCCCAAAATTATTTTCCGGGGTAGATGCAGCAAAAAATTATTATTAATTTCAATGCTGGTGGAGCTTGGTATAGATGGCCTAATACAATGAGTACCACACACTACTACTATGCCCAAAATTATTTTCCAGGCAAGATGCAGCTAAAAATTATTAGTAATTTGAAAGTTGGTGGAGCTTAGTATAGATGGCCTAATACAATGAGTACCACACACTGCTACAAGCCCAAATATTTTTTCAGAGCTAGATACAGATAAAAATTATTTTGAATTTGCAACCTGGTGGAGGTTAGTATAGATGGACTAATAGAACAAGTCCCACACACTGCTACAAGCCCAAGCCCAAATATTTTTTCAGAGCTAGATGCAGATAAAAATTATTTTGAATTTGCAACCTGGTGGAGGTTAGTATAGATGGACTAATAGAACAAGTCCCACACATTGCTACAAGCCCAAGCCCAAATATTTTTTCAGAGCTAGATGCGGATGAAAATTATTTTGAATTTGCAACCTGGTGGAGGTTAGTATAGATGGACTAATAGAACAAGTCCCACACACTACTACAAGCCAAAGCCCAAATATTTTTTAAGAGCTAGATGCAGATAAAAATTATTTTGAATTTGCAACCTGGTGGAGGTTAGTATAGATGAACAAACAGAACAAGTCCCACACACTGCTACAAGCCCAAATATTTTTTCAGAGCTAGATGCAGATAAAAATTATTTTGAATTTGCAACTTGGTGGAGGTTAGTATAGATGGACTAATAGAATAAGTCCCACACACTGCTACAAGTCCATGCCCAAATATTTTTTCAGAGCTAGATGTAGATAAAAATTATTTTGAATTTGCAACCTGGTGGAGGTTAGTATAGATGGACTAATAGAACAAGTCCCACACACTGCTACAAGCCCAAGCCCAAATATTTTTTCAGAGCTAGATGCAGATAAAAATTATTTTGAATTTGCAACCTGGTGGAGGTTAGTATAGATGGACTAATAGAACAAGTCCCACACACTGCTACAAGCCCAAGCCCAAATATTTTTTCAGAGCTAGATGGAGATAAAAAATATTTTGAATTTGCAACCTGGTGGAGGTTAGTATAGATGGACTAATAGAACAAGTTCCACACACTGCTACAAGCCCAAGCCCAAATGTTTTTTCAGAGCTAGATGCAGATAAAAATTGTTTTGAATTTGAAATCTGGTGAAGGTTAGTATTGATGGACTAATAGAATGATGCTATGCCCAAAAGGTTTTACTTGGCTAGGTGCAGTAAAAAAATTTGTATTCTATACACAGGTGGTGTAGCTTGCAACACAGATAGGCTACTCCACTCACTAACACACACTGCAAGAGGCCAAAAAGGATTTGCTTAGCTAGATTTAGCCAAATGCTGTGAAAAAAACTTGCACAGCACTGGCACAGACCTGCCTGGCAAAAAGTGATAGGAACTGATGTAACCTAGCCCTCCAAAGGACTGCAATTACAATTAGTCTTTACTCCCAACCTATCTATTTAAGAGCACAGACCTGCCTGATAAAAGTGATAGGAACTGATGTAACTTAGCCCTCAAAATGACTGCAATTACAATTAGTCTTTACTCCCAACCTATCTATTTAAGAGCACAGACCTGCCTGATAAAAGTCGTAGGAAATGATGTAACCCAGTCCTCAAAAGGATTGCAAGCACAACTATTCCCTACTCCCAAGCTATCTGTAGATTTGTGCGAAAATTGGCATGAAATTAACAAGGTATAGCGCATACAGCAACAGCGGTGCCGTCTAACACGCAGCTGCAGCAGTGAGAAAATGGTGGCGACGGGGAAAATGACTGGGTCTTATAGGGCAAGGAAATGTGACATACACTGCCAATGGCACATGCCCTTGCTTGTGTGAAAAAAAGCAGCTCGCTCCGTGTGTGCGCTGCTGATAGATTGCACCTCCCCACTGTAAATGCGGGAAAGAGAAAAAAAAAATGGAGATCTTCATTTTTTATGCAGAGATCCATTCCCTGCCCCTCCCCCCTCCCCGCTGTACACTCAAACTGCGTATTAACATTAATTTTCAGCATTACTGAGAAAAAATCCAGTTATGATTTTGGCGCACGAACAGCTATCGAACATAACCTCGAATTTTTCCAAATTGTTCGTGTTCGCTGAATGGCTCGAACAGCGCCCAAAACAGCTCGAATTTGAGATTGGCGAACAGTTCGAGTTGAACACCGCTGATCTCTAGTTATGCATTAGAAAGCAGAAAAAAAAATTCCTAGTGTGTTGAAGTAGCAAAAAAAGTGCAATTTCACAATTGATTTTTACTTGCCATGTTCATTATACAGTAAAACTGACCAGGCAATAGGACTCTCCAGGTCAGTGCTATTATGCAGATACCAAACATGTGTAGTTTTTTTTATTTCAGTAGGGAAATAAAATTTGTAAAATAAAAATTGTTTTTTGTTGCCATTTTCCAAGACTTGTAATGCTTTCAATTCTTAGGATATGGGCTGTGTGAGGACTTATTTTTTGTGCCCTGAGCTATCGTTTTTACCGATACCTTATTGGGGTAGATTTGATATCTCTTATTGCATTTTATTGCAGTGTTGCGGTGGCCAAAATTCTGGTGTTTTGATTTTTTTTCTCGTTATCCCATTTTCCAATTGAATAATTTATTTTATATTTTGATAGATCGAACTTTTACAAATGCAGCTATATCAAATATCTGTATATTTTTCTTTTTGGTTTTAATTGTTTTAAAGGAGCAAAAAGGGGGTGATTTAAACTTTTTTCATATTTTTAAAACACATTTTTTAAAATTTTTACTGTATTTAATAGTCCACTTAGGGGACTTGAAGCTGTGATCATCTGATCACTTGTGCTATACATAGCAGTACATCAGAACTGCTATGCATAGCTAAAATCATGATCACCTATAAACACCAGCTAAACACTGACTGTCCCTAGAGTATGATAATGACAGGCACGGGGGTAATCAGCAGAACCCCGGCTGTCATGGCAATCCATCTGTACCTTGGGATCACGCCATGAGCGTGCCGCTGGGCGATTGGAATCGAGAATTTTGTAATAGAGGGCACCACTCCTAGTGTGATTTAGGGATCAACCTGTCGTATACCAATAGACAATAAGTACCAAAAAAAAAAGTTTGCGAAAGTAGGGATCATCAACCAATCATAAATAACAAATCTTTATTGAGAGCAGAAACAAACCAAAAAAACAAACAGACCTTTTACAAAAGCACCATTAAGCTCTAATAACCATTATCAAGCCAAAAATAGACAAGTTCAACACTGTTGCTAAGTGCATAAATGATAAGACCTTAATGTAAGACACCCATTACAATGTAGCATAACATGAAAAAGAGAGAAACTGGCTGTTTGACACTGCAGTCAGAACACATACATGTAGTAATGATTAAGACAGAATTTGAAAATTCTAACATGTGTTATAGCAGATAATCAGCCACTGTTGGCATAAAGGAATTATCATCTGTATGTGGGTATCATAGAGGAACAGTGGGGAAGGAACAGGCCCACGCGTATCACCACTAAGATTGTGACTTCATCAGGGGGTAAGCAATATGGATGCAAATGGCTTGTCCAAGCCTATGTATAGGGAAACCAATTTCCCAAAATAGTTACAGCTGCAAGTAGTTAACTCAGGCGTCTCAATGGCCAATGTGTGCTAGAGGACTTCGCACATGCTATGTGTATGATATAAAGACCTGAAAGGGAGGATCATGTGACCGCAGGTCTTGCGGTCACGTGCTCCTCTATACACTGGTGTTTATTGGTAGGCATGCAAATCATACCATATCACATGATGCAAAAATCCTAGATGGCTACTGGATGGTAACTGCAAGCATCACAATCAGAGCCTAAGCAATGTGCGGGCTTGTATTTGTGGGCATACATCATATTCCGGACCATGTGACCAACAGGTCACATGATCATGGTCAATACCAGTATTGATAAGGATTTATTATGTGCATAACATTAGGTTATTTCAAATGCGGGAAAAAAAGATAAAGAAGAGGAGATAGTCTTCAAGTGAAAGTCCAAAGGTCAGTCCAAAAAAGGGAAAATAGTCAGAGTAAGGCTGTGTGCCCACGATGCGTTTTTTAAGCGTTTCCGAAGCAGCAATTCCACTGCAGAAACGCTTGATAGAAGGTCTGCCATGTTCCCCAATGATGATCCGCATGTGCTGTGCACATGCTGGGGAAATTTCCGCTGCGGATTATCATTGCGGAAAAAAATGCAGCACTACCAATTACACTGCTCAAAAAAATAAAGGGAACAACAGAATATAACTCCAAGTAAATCAAACTTCTGTGAAATCAAACTGTCCACTTTGGAAGCAACACTGATTGTCAATCAATTTCACATGCTGTTGTTCAAATGGAATAGACAATAGATGGATATTATTGGCAATTATCAAGACACACTCAATAAAGGAGTGGTTCTGCAGGTGGGGACCACAGACCACATCTCAGTACCAATGCTTTCTGGCTGATGTTTTGGTCACTTTTGAATGTTGGTTGTGATTTCACACTTGTGGTAGCATGAGATGGACTCTACAACCCACAGATGATGCTCAGGTAGTGCAGCTCATCCAGGATGGCACATCAATGCGAGCTGTGGCAAGAAGGTTTGCTGTGTCTGTCAGCGTAGTGTCTAGAGGCTGGAGAAGCTACCAAGAGACAGGCCAGTACACCAGGAGAGGTGGAGGGGGCCGTAGGAAGGAAACAACCCAGCAGCAGGACAGCTACCTCCGCCTTTGTGCAAGGAAGAGCAGGAGGAGCACTGCCAGAGCCCTGCAAAATGACCTCCAGTAGGCCACAAATGTGCATGTGTCTGCACAGACAGTTAAAAACCGACTCCATGAGGGTGGTATGAAGGCCCGACGTCCACAGATGGGGGTTGAGCTCACAGCGCAACACCGTGCAGGATGCTTGGCATTTTCCACAGAATACCAGGATTGACAAAGTCGCCACTGGCGCCCTGTGCTCTTCACAGATGAAAGCAGGTTTACACTGAGCACATGTGACAGACGTGACAGAGTCTGGAGACGCCGTGGAGAGCGATCTGCTGCCTGCAACATCCTTCAGCATGACCAATTTGGCAATGGGTCAGTAATGGTGTGGGGTGGCATTTCTTTGGAGGGCCGCAGAGCCCTCCATGTGCTCGCCAGAGGTAGCCTGACTGCCATTAGGTACCGAAATGAGATCCTCAGACCCCTTGTGAGACCATATGCTGGTGCGGTTAGCCCTGTGTTCCTCTTAATGCAGGACAATGCCAGACCTCATGTGGCTGGAGTGTGTCAACAGTTCCTGCAAGATGAAGGCATTGAAGCTATGGACTGACCCGCCCGTTCTCCAGACCTGAATCCGATTGAGCACATCTGGGACATCATGTCTCACTGTGTCCACAGTGGACCACAGACTGTCCAGGAGTTGGCGGATGCTTTAATCCAGGTCTGGGAGGAAATCACACAGGAGACCATCCGCAACTTCATCAGGAGCATGCCCAGGCCCAGGCATTGTAGGGAGGCCATACAGGCACGTGGAGGCCACACACAATACTGAGCCTCATTGTGACTTGTTTCAAGGACATTACATCAAAGTTGGATCAGCCTGTAGTGTGTTTTTCCACTTTAATTTTGGGGGTAATTCCAAATCCAGGCCTCCATTGGTTAATAAATTTGATTTCCATTGATAATTTTTGTGTGATTTTGTTGTCAGCACATTCAACTTTGTACAGAACAAAGTATTCAATGAGAATATTTCATTCATTCAGATCTAGGATGTGTTATTTAAGTGTTCCCTTTATTCTTTGAGCAGTGTATTTTGTGGAAGCGCTGCGTTTTCGCCGCATTGACTTGCAGTGGAATGCATGGAATCCGCATCACTGGATCTGTACATGCGCATTCCATGCGTTTCAATGTGCGGATGGTACCCGGGTTTGAAGAAGAGGAGACTCCGGACCCGGGTACCATAGAACCTGTAAAAAAAAGAATAAAATAAAAAATAAATATTATACTTACCTTCTGATGGCCCCCGGTGTCTTTGTCTTGGCTTTCCGGCAGATGGCGGTGGACTCAAGGACCTGCAGTGATGTCATTTAGTTATGTGACATGTCACGCGACCGCTGACATCGGCAGGTCCTTCAGTGTCCCGCAAGCTGCTGGCAAGCCAAGACGCATCGAATAAAGACACCGGGGGCCATCAGAAGGTAAGTATGATATTTATTTTTTATTTTTTACCATTCTTTCGGTCACACTATATAAATCCATGCCGTTTGCATGGATTTATATAGTGTGACCAAGTTGTCAAGCACTTTCCAAGTGATGCTAAAATCGCTTGGAAAGCGCTTGACAACCCGCATGCGGAAATGCATGCAAAGAACGCTTCACTTCCGCTTGTCCCTGGCAGCAAAAACGCATGTACAATCCGCATGCGTTTTTTCTGCCAGGGAGATGCAGAAATGCTCAGGAAAAAATCCGGAGCATTTCCGCATCTTGGGCACATAGCCTTATATGTACTCAAACATATATTGTCATAGATTCATTTATTTATACCTCCCAAGAAAATCTTATAAAAAAATGCAAAAAAAATGAAAAAGTTTTTAATAAAAAGAGTAAATCAAATAAAAATTATATTGAAAAATATGAAGTAAAAATGAAAAAAATACATATGAAGAAATATATGCATAAAAAAAATTATAACAAAAACAATGATAAATAAAATAAATGGATTAATAGACATGCTGAAAGGCAAAAAATAATGAATGTATATAATGATTGAACTATTGACATGATAAATTAAACTAAAGTGACTGTGCAAGAATGGTGTGATGGTGCCATTAATAAATGAGGCTACAGTATAGTATGCCAACAGTAGAAAGCAGGCTACAAAGGGTATTAGTAAAAAAAGATGGTGTCACTATGGGCTGACACAAATTGGCAAAAAGACAGTGATAAATTGGGCCAATGCTTCATGTAAGAATTCGAAAGAGTTAGTCGTCCAAGAATGCAGTGTGAAAAATCTGTGAAAACAAAACACAGAGCGAATTAGGGTAAAAAGACAATAGATTTATTACTTATACTAATGGGTATAACAATTTATCTGTTTTTAAAATTTTGTAAACAGGCGTTCCTCATTTAGCCCATGTGGGACCCATCTCTGTAGGTAAAAAATCCATTTGGAATTTAGATTCACAGCGTAATAAATCCAAAGCCACATTTCCTCCTCGACTGCTGGTCTGAACCGCCTCCAAACCCATCACTCGTATCCTACTTGTACTGCCTGCAAGGTGATCTGTTTACCTTTTTCCAGGTCTTTCTTGGCCATGACAATTTTGGAGAGGTGTCTTCGTCTGAGTTCTTGTGCAGTCTGTCCAACATAAATCTTCGGGCATCCGCATATGATAGCATAAACAAAATTGCATGATTTGCAGTTGAAGTAAGATCATGATAGTATCTGTGTTGGATGAGTAGAAAGAGAGATGCCAACATCTGCTATCCAAAAAGGGCAGACCATGTAATTTCCACATGGGTAAGTATCCTTCAATCCTATCTTCCTATGTAGATGTTGAACTGGACGTTTAAAATGAATAGAAGAAAGCTGATCTTTTAAATTCCTAGCTCTTCTGGCCACCATCCTTGGACATGAGATTATATTTTACAGTTAGGGTTCACTTAATAAAATTCCCTAATTCTTATTCAATACCTGGCAAATATCATGCCATTGGTTATTGAAGGAGGTGAAAAAAATAGTGCAATGTGTATCTTTGCATGTTTGTGGCCGAAAGTATTCATTCGACTCCTCTAACAGGAATGTTGGTATGCTTGTGATATTATTTTCCATGGGTAACGCCTTGACAGAAACTTGGTTGTACGGTCACGGGCTTGGACCTTGAAATCCTCCAGCGTGCTGCAATTCCTGCAAAGTCTCAAAAATTGCCCTTTCGGTATTCCATTACGCAAATGTGTTAGATAGAAGCTTTCATAATGAAGTAAGCTATTTGTAACGGTCAGCTTTCTGAACAATGTCGCCCTGATCCGTGGTCCTTCTATCGAGATATTAAGATCCAAAAACTCTATTGATGAAAGATTGAGATTAGATTTGAGGGTGATTTTCCAAGGATTATTGTTTAGCAATGAGATAAAAGATTCAAATTTCTCTCGTGTACCAGTCCAAATCAACTAAATATCGTCTATAAAGCAATACCACTGTAGAACATGAGACGAAAAAGGCTTTAATTTCTGTACCTGGGTGTCCTTCCACCATCCCAAAAAAAGGTTTGCATACGAAGGGCCACAGTGAGCCCCCATCGCAGTTCCTGATATCTGGTGGTAAAAAAACGTCGAAAACAATATAGTTATAGTTCAGAACTACATGCAAAATACTTGTGTTAAAGAAGTCATGTCTCCTATCTCCCGTAGATTTGGAATTCAAAAAATAGGAGACCGCTTTAATTCCAAAATCATGACTTATGATCATATAAAGCAATTTGACGTCAAGAGTTGCCAGAAATGATCCTGTGGGTATGGTCAGAACATCAAGTTTTGTACCATCGGATGAATCTCTAATGTGTGACCTTAATAACAGCACTAGAGGTTGCAAAAAATGGTCGAGAAAAATACTGGGACGTTCAAATAAACCACTGATACCTGAGATTATTGGTCTCCCTGGAGGCTCCTCCAATGATTTGTGAACCTTGGGGAGCATATAGAAAGTTGTTATGACTGGATGATGTGTAGAGAAAAATTCAAATTCATTTTTAACAATGATGCCATAGTGGAGAGCATTGGAGAGGAGCTGGTCAATCTTTGATTCAAAGATGGTAGTAGGATCCAATGGTAAGACCTGGTAAAAAGAGGTATCCCTTAGTTGTTGTTTAGCTTCTCCTACAGTATATACATTTCAATTGGCCATAGCACAACATTACCCCCTTATCTGCCTCCTTAATGGTGAATTTGTTATTATTCCTCAAATTAGTCAAGGCTCAACGTTCATTTTAGAAAAGTTGTTAGATCTTATAGGATCATTTTTGAGTTTTTGAATGTCCCTAAATGTCGTATCAAAAAAGATTTGGACTTTTGGAATGGCACGCCCCCCTGCTGGTGCATGCTAGATGCCATTGTCAGAAATTGACAGCAGAATTTAGCAGGTTAACAGCCGCGAGCCGAGCGCCGCGAGCGGAGCACCGCTCGTGTTTGAACCCTCCTGTCTGTTTTTTTCCATCTTGTGTTTTGCAGTCACGTTACCATCTGCCTTTATATTCCAGCTCCGCCCTTATCGCTGTGCTAGACTTCAGTGTTTGACTGTTTCTCTAGCCAGGTGCTTCGGTGCCTTTCTCTGTCAGTTCGCTTGGTCCTCTAGACCTCTAGTACCTTTTTGTCAGTTTGTCTTTTTGTGTTCTGCAACAATTTCTCTGTTTAGGAGGTGTCCCATTTTTTGTCCCAGTCCTTAGTTCTTTTAGGGACCCCTCCCTTAATTCTATAGGTCTTCGTTCTGACTAGCCGAGGACTAAGGCAGGTCTGTTCACTAGGAACAGGCAGCCTGCTACATCGTAGGGATTCAGCTTAGTCTTACTGTAGGGACAGCTTTCCCCTATCTTTCCTTAGTACAGGTTGCAGATCATAACAGCTCGTACCTGTAGTTGTTAAATCAACCATCATCTGCCGGTAAAGATGCAGTCTTGCTGTGCAAGCCTGCATCAAATGCAGTGAGACACAACCTTTGACTTAAATGTAGTGAAAGTCCTGAAGGTGTTAAAATGTTCTAATCTGATGCAAACCTCTCCTGACCACAGATACCTTATGGTTGTACAAGAAGCTTGTGTTAAACCCCTTGAACAACAAGAATGAATAATCATTAGAAAGGATATAAGCGCAGCTATTTTTAGTGACCTCATTACTGCAATCCTTTGTCCATGACCTAGAACTCTTCTTCTATGTGATGTTTTTGCCAATGCAATCTATCATCTATGAACAGAGTTCTTAATAACCATCTCTCAAAGGATTCTTACCATTGTTCTGCTTAATTATAGCAAGACATGGAAAACAGTTTACAAATTACCAGTATTAGCATGAGTAATACTTTCCTACCACTGGTGAGAGATCTAAGGATCCATTTCACTATGGTCAAGTTTTTTCTTTATGGTTAATGCAGCTGTCAAGTGTTACATGTCATTAAGTGTGAATTTCGGATTTGAGGTGTAATGAACACTGTGGTGCATTGTTCTGCATTGTTCTAACATTCAACATTATCAAACTAGGAAAGATGTAAATCAATAAATAATAAAACCATGTAATTTTTTGAAAAAAAATTATTAAAACATGTGCAAAAAAAGTGGAGTAGTTGCCCATAACAAGCAATCATATTTAATTATTGACATTTTACAAGGTCTCTGGGAAATGAGAGGAGGGTTATATATAGTTATTATAGGAAACCACTCCACTCACTCTATGCCAGGAAACTGATATCAAAAAGTTGACAAATTTGTAGCAAGTGGTATGTTTTCAAAGTGGGTAGGGTTTAGTATAAGGGTTGATGGTCTATTGCTTAGCGACACATTTTCCACAATGTATGCTAGATCACTGGCGTACCTTGTAATTGAAACATACAAGAAATCAAGGAATTTATTAAAGCTGATGGCATTTAAGTGGCATCATCAGCTCATGTGGGAAAATCAAATTGTGAGCAAGACTGTCCTTCTTTTCCTACTTCCTGTTATCATTCTAGTAGCCAGGCCGCATCCATAACTGCTACCCAGTCATTTTCTTCATCAAAATCACCGCCAACATCATCATCTAACGCTTGTCATACTTCAACTACTTTTCCTTTTGTGTTCCGTTGTCAGTTTTTTATTACTTAATATGTGGACAAAAACAACAATGAGCACCAAGTCATCTGCTTCTGTGTCAACTGAACTTTCCTCTGGCCAAGTTGCATTATTATTATGATTGTGAAAGCACACTCCCCACCGTCATACATGGTGGTGGCAGAATCATGCTGTGGGGATGCTTTTTTTCAGCAGGGACAGGGAAGCTGGTCAGAGTTTATGGGAAGATGGATGGAGCTAAATGCAGGGCATTTTTGGAGAGAATTCCTGTTAGAGGCTGCAAAATACTTGAGACTGGGATGTAGGTTCACCTTCCAGCAGGACACTGACCTTAAACATACTGCCAAAGCTACAATGGAGGTTTTACATTAAAGCATATTCATGTGTGTGAAAGGCCCAGTCACAGTCCAGACTTAAATCCTATGGAGAATCTGTACCAAGACTTGAAAATTGCTGATCACAGATGCCTCCATCCAATCTCACTGAGCTAGAGCTAGTTTGCAAAGAAGAATGGGCAAAAATGTCATCCTCTAGATATACAAAGCTAGTAGAGACATACACCAAAAGACTAGTAATTGCAGCGAAAGGTGGTCCAACAAAATATCAGACTACTGGGGGCTCAATGTAAATGCACGTCCCAATTTTCAGATTTATATTTAGAAAACCATGTATCATTTCCTTTACACTTCACAAATACTTGCTACTTTGTGTTGGCATATCACAGTGCTGGCGAACCTGTGGCACTCATGCTACAGGGGACACGCAGAGCCCTCCCGGTGGGCACTCGCGCCATCGCTGCAGCACTAGCTCTCCTGGACTGGCCCACGCCGGCCTCTTTTTCAGCTAGATGTGCTTTCTCTGAAACGCATCTAACTGAAGTGTATTGCAGTGCACGAATTTGCGAGGCCATGCGCTGCGATACACGCTGCCAGCAGCTGACGTCAGCGTACATGCAACTGGGCGCAATGGCAGTGACATCAAGCGCCCCGGTCGCTAGGACGCTGAAGTCAGCTGTCAGCTGCAGGAGAGGACGCGGCGCGGGAGAGGAAGGAAGGTGAGTAGGAGTGTTTGTTATGGTTTTTTTTATGTACGCGATAACCAGCAGTGCCAGCAGATGGGGGGGGGGGGGAGGCTGCATATATACATGGACTGGGACGGGGAGGCAGGATATATACATGGACTGGGAGGGGAAGGCAGCATATGCACATTTATTGGGGGGGGGAGGCAGCATATGTATATTTATTGGAGGGGAAGGCAGCATCTGTACATTTATAGGGGGGAGGGGAAGGAAGCATATGTATTGGGGGAAAGGCAGCATATGTATATGCATTGGGGGTATGGCAGCATATATACATGGATTGGGTGGAAGGCAGCATATATACATGAATTGGGGGGGCAGCATATGTATATGTATTGGGGGAGACAGCATATGTTTATGTATTGGAGCTATGGCAGCAAGTATACATGGATTGGAGGTGTGGCAGCATATATACATGTATTGGGGGGAAGGCAGCATATATATATGTATTGAGGGCAGCATATGTATATGTATTGGAAGGGAAGGCAGCATATGTATATGTATTTGGGGGAAGGCAGGCAGCATATGTATATGTATTGGGGGGAAGGCAGCATATGTATATGTATTGGGGTGGAGGCAGCATACAGTACAGACCAAAAGTTTGGACACAGCTTCTCATTTAAAGATTTTTCTGTATTTTCATGACTATGAAAATTGTACATTCACACTGAAGGCATCAAAAGTATGAATTAACACATGTGGAATTATATACTTAACAAAAAAGTGTGAAACAACTGAAAATATGTCTTTATTCTAGGTTCTTCAAAGTAGCCACCTTTTGCTTTGATGACTGCTTTGCACACTGTTGGCATTCTCTTGATGAGCTTCAAGAGGTAGTCACCGGAAATGGTCTTCCAACAATCTTGAAGGAGTTCCCAGAGATGCTTAGCACTTGTTGGCCCTTTTGCCTTCACTCTGCGGTCCAGCTCACCCCAAACCATCTCGATTGGGTCTGGTGACTGTGGAGGCCAGGTCATCTGGCATAGCACCCCATCACTCTCCATCTTGCTCAAATAGCCCTTACACAGCCTGGAGGTGTGTTTGGGGTCATTGTCCTGTTGAAAAATAAATGATGGTCCAACTAAACGCAAACCGGAGGGAATAGCATGCCGCTGCAAGATGCTGTGGTAGCCATGCTGGTTCAGTATGCATTCAATTTTGAATAAATCCCCAACAGTGTCACCAGCAAAGTACCCCCACAGCATCACACCTCCTCCTCCATGCTTCACGGTGGCAACCAAGCATGTAGAGTCCATCCGTTCACCTTTTCTGCGTCGCACAAAGACACGGTGGTTGGAACCAAAGATCTCAAATTTGAACTCATCAGACCAAAGCACAGATTTCCACTGGTCTAATGTCCATTCCTTGTGTTCTTTAGCCCAAACAAGTCTTTTCTGCTTGTTACCTGTCCTTAGCTGTGGTTTCCTAGTAGCTATTTTACCATGAAGGCCTGCTGCACAAAGTCTCCTCTTAACAGTTGTTGTAGAGATGTGTCTGCTGCTAGAACTCTGTGTGGCATTGACCTGGTCTAATCTGAGCTGCTGTTAACCTGCGATTTCTGAGGCTGGTGACTCGGATAAACTTATCCTCAGAAGCAGAGGTAACTCTTGGTCTTCTTTTCCTGGGGCGGTCCTCATGTGAGCCAGTTTCTTTGTAGCACTTGATGGTTTTTGCAACTGCACTTGGGGACACTTTCAAAGTTTGCCCAATTTTTCAGACTGACTGATCTTCATTTCTTAAAGTAATGATGGCCACTCATTTTTCTTTACTTAGCTGCTTTTTTCTTGCCATAATACAAATTCTAACAGTCTATTCAGTAAAACCATCAGCTGTGTATCCACCTGACTTCTGCACAACACAACTGATGGTCCCAACCCCATTTATAAGGCAAGAAATCCCACTTATTAAACCTGACAGGGCACACCTGTGAAGTGAAAACCATTTCCGGTGACTACCTCTTGAAGCGCATCAAGAGAATGCCAAGAGTGTGCAAAGCAGTCATCAAAGCAAAAGGTGGCTACTTTGAAGAACCTAGAATATAAGACATATTTTCAGTTGTTTCACACTTTTTTGTTAAGTATATAATTCCACATGTGTTAATTGATAGTTTTGATGCCTTCAGTGTAAATGTACAATTTTCATAGTCATGAAAATACAGAAAAATGTTTAAATGAGAAGGTTTGTCCAAACTTTTGGTCTGTACTATATATATATATATATATATATATATATATATATGTATATATATATATATGTATATATATATATATATATATATATATATATACACATATATATATATATATATGTACATATATATATATATATATATATATATATATATATAAGATGGGGGTGAGCACATTCTTCATTTCTGCAGTCTCAAGCCCCTGCTCCTTCCTGTGGCTGCTCTATGCTGCCCCCGCCTGCTCTCTGTATGAGTTGTTTTTTCTAAATTAAAACCTCAGTATTCAGGTTAATTTGTCGTGTTTGCATTTGGCAATAAATAAGTGGGTTTTGTGTTGCAGTTTGGGCACTTGGCCTGTAAAGGTTTGCCACCACTGGTATGTCACATAAAATCCTAATAAAATATCATATTTTTCGGATTAAAAGATGTACTTTTTTCCCTCCAAATTTGGGGGGGGGGAATGGGGGTGCATCTATAATCCTAATTGGAGCTTACTGCCTGCGGTGGAGCGGGGTCCCAGGGTCGCTGCTGCAGCAAGCTTCTGGCAACGGAGGAGGCAGGAGTGGGGTGATGCTGCGGGCCCCAGGCTAGTAGGACGGGGTGATCGGCGGTGCAGGGGCTCCGCTAACATTTTGTGAAAGCCTGGAGCCCCACACTTTCCATGCTCTTCAATGCAATGGACTCCTGAGATCTTGGCTCCCGAGATCTCAATTGCGCATGCACCATCTTATTTGCCATCACTGTACTGTGTTGTCCAGACTCGAATGTACTATCAGAGAGGGTATTCAGTGAGACAGATGGCATCACCAAATTGAAGCACACAAGATTGTCTTCTGCAAGTATGGAAAACCTTACATTTGTGAAAACAAATTAGGCATGGATCCATGAGAATTGTTACATACTTCCACCTGATGCCAATGAGTAAATCTACCATTGTTAACAGGTTGGACTTGTTATTTATCACTGACCCAATGATATCACTGCCACTACCTCCTGTCCATCATGTTCCATACTGTATTGCTGGTGCTGCCACTGCTACTTACCCTACACAGCCGAACTTTTGCTACCTGTCCATTATGTTCTATATATTGCTGTTGCCACTACCACTATTAATCGTGTTAAGGAAAAGAACAATCTTAATAGTTACATTACCAAGATTGCTGTATTTTTGCTGGGGGACGCACCATAAAGTATACATTGATTAGAAATCATTGAGGCACTTACTTCTTAATTAATTTGTCAAATGTTTAGGCTTCCCATAGACCAGGATCAGAATTTTTCTCCAGAGTGGAGTTCTTCTATTATTTACACCACTTTCTGGCATATATTATGATGAATTCAGTGTTGGACTGGAGTGACAAGGGCCCAGCCGTAAAATTGATTCAGGGAGCCCACTGTTCAGATGCATGCAAATATCATATTACCCTCAAAACAAATTTGCTGAGCTGCTGCCTTTATCTGTACATAGTAAATAATACATATTGGGCCGACTATTGCTCAAATTGGGTAGTTGAAGGCTGAAAATTGCACAGGGGCCTACCGGGGAATTCACCTTTGTCTCCATGGGCCAGTCCAAGCCTGAATTAATCAGCTTGGCCACATCTGATCATACTCTCCTATTTAGATCCAACCACAAAAATAGAGATTAAAATTAAAAATTGCCTTTAAGTTTGAAAACAAAATAAGATTTTATTTGAATGGCAAAATTTTCCCACTGTAGCATTAGCCTTAAGTATAAAGTCATGACTTGATTTGTAAAATAAAGAATCATCACATATTTACTTAGAGCTTCTAGGGCTTTTTAATTCTGAGCTATTTTGACTCTAACTGTCCTTGTAAAGGGTCTGTGCAAGTAGCTTTGCTGTGTGTATATAACTTAAATGATTGTCTACATGGGCTTGATCCACAATTATACCTGGCGGGGTCCCGGGGAAATCCCCTGTGGGCCCTTATTGCAGAGAAGAGGGGGAATAAGGCGTGTTAAAAAAGAAAAAAGCCTGCGGTTTTAAGGGGCAGGCAGAGTATATGCAGGGACGCGGGCACAAGGCGTCCATTACCTGAACCGCCGCGGCACACGTCCCGCTGAAGCTCAGCTGAACATTTGACGTCGCTGCCATATGACATCATTGTCATGCTCCTGCTGCGAAGGACGCATGCAAGTAAGCCGCCGGCCTCTGCTACGATGTAAGCAGAGGAGGACACCGCACAACGCCGGGAGCACAGGAAGGTAAGAGGAATCTTTTTTTTTCTCTGTGTGAATGCAGAATAAGATGGGGTATATACAACACTGAATATAACAGTATAAGACACTGATCATATTCAGACCCGCAAATCAACGGGCCGGTAAGTAATCGTGTACTTATTATATGGACCAACGTGAAATGGCAGACCATTCGGTAAGACACATAATATAAGAGAACCACCGAATGATAGGTCCAATACAACAAAAGCAATTCAAAAATACCTTTATTCAAATTATGGTAAAAGTGACACTACATACACAAGGAAAGCCGCATTATAATAGTCATACAGCAATGTTATAATATATACTAGACTTTAAGATATATAGATGAATAAGAATAGATAAACATCAAGCAGGTTAGTACATGGAAGGAAGGGGACAAACGGAAAGGGGTTATATCACCGAAATGGCAACGAAGAAAACATGTGAATGGCCAAATCATAAATGTATATATATGTACCTGGCAGTATGGAGAGGAAAATTCCCGTGTACTCCATGTCATTTAATAGTACATATACTACATGCTTATCCATACAGTCCAAAGTAATCAGTGTGTAAGCCCAAATATAAAGTGTATCTACCTGCACAGAAGTCCAGTGTGTATAAATGGCATCAAGCGGCGCAGCCCCGACGCGCGTTTCGGACACACGTCCTTCGTCAGGGGGTAGCGTCCATATGAACCAGCACGTATAAAAGTACTAATTTGACCCCGCCTCAATTTGGAGCTTAATTGCGGGCGATCCTAATTATGTAGGACACCCGGTGCTTACCGATTGGTCACATTAGTACTTTTATACGTGCTGGTTCATATGGACGCTACCCCCTGATGAAGGACGTGTGTCCGAAACGCGCGTCGGGGCTGCGCCGCTTGATGCCATTTATACACACTGGACTTCTGTGCAGGTAGATACACTTTATATTTGGGCTTACACACTGATTACTTTGGACTGTATGGATAAGCATGGGGTATATGTACTATTAAATGACATGGAGTACACGGGAATTTTCCTCTCCATACTGCTAGGTACATATATATACATTTATGATTTGGCCATTCACATGTTTTCTTAGTTGCCATTTCGGTGATATAACCCCTTTCCGTTTGTCCCCTTCCTTCCATGTACTAACCTGCTTGATGTTTATCTATTCTTATTCATCTATATATCTTAGAGTCTAGTATATATTATAACATTGCTGTATGACTATTATAATGCGGCTTTCCTTGTGTATGTAGTGTCACTTTTACCATAATTAGAATAAGATGGGGGCCTGGATGGACATATGGAGGACCAGGATGGACACATGGGGGGCCTGGATCATGGACACATGGGGGGGCCTGGATCATGGATACATGGGGAGGCTGGATCATGGACGCATAGGGGGGCCTGGATCATGGACACATGGGGCCAGGAAGGAAATATGGGGGGCTGGACACATGGTGGGTAGACACATGGGCACAGGAAGGAAATTTGGGGGGGCAGGCTGGACACATGAGGGCCTGGATGGATATATGCAGGGGGGCAGGAAGGATGGATATATGGGAGGTGGCAGGCTGGACACATGGGGTCCTGGATGGATATACTGTATGAGGGGGGCAGGATGGACACATGGTGGCCTGGATGGATATGTGGGGGGCAGGCTAGACACATGGGGACCTGGATAGATACATGTGGGGCAGACTGGACACATGGGTGCCTGGATGGATAAATAGGGGGGCAGACTGGACTCATAGGGGTCTGGATGGATATATTGGGGGGCAGACTGGACACATGGAGGCCAGGATGCATATATTTGGGGGGGCGGATGGACACATGGGGGCCAGGATGGATATATGGAGGGGCAGGCTGAATACTTGGGGTCCAGGATGGATATATGGGGGGGCAGGCTGGATACATGTGGGCTAGGCTAAATATATGGAGGGGCCAGACAGGACATATAGGGGCCTGGACAAATATATGGAGGGGCCAGACTAGACATGTGGGGGCCAGGACAAGGGTCATATGGGGACCAGAAGGGATATGCGAGGGGAGGGAACGATGGATATATGCAGGGGGGGCCAGGATAAATATATGGGTGAGGAGGCAAGGCTGGATACATGGAGGGTCCAGGCTGGGCAAGGAACATGGGGGCCAGGGTGGACAAGGGACTTAATAATGGTTTGGGGGCAGATTTTGGAACATACATTATTAGTTTATGGTGGCGAGTGGGGAACATTATCACTTTAGGGTCCAATTAGGGACATTATTACTTCTGTAATATAATTCACTTTTTAGGAAACTTTTCTATGGCGGAAGACAAAAGGGGGTCCTGTTACTGTGCAGAGCGGCACTATGTCACTTTTTTTCTTCAACTGGTGTAGTGTAGAAGTCGGGGGAAAAAGTGGGAATGTGCTCAAGAATAGATCAGTTATTGATAACTGTGTGTTATTTTCTGCAGAAATGAGTCCTGACTGGAAGAAGTGATGGTGGTCTGTGCCAGATGAAGAAGAGCGAAGTTGAAGGACTTCACCTAGACGTCACTGGTGAGTCTGTACACACTATATAGTATATACAGAACTCCTGTATATGTCACTGGTGACCACTGTATTACCTATACACTATATACAGAGTTCCTGTGTATAATGTCACTGGTGATCATTGTATTGCCTCAACACTATATACTATATACAGAGCTCCTGTGTATAATGTCACTGGTGATCACTGTATTACCCATACACTATATACAGAGCTCCTGTGTATAATGTCACCGGTGATCACTGTATTACCTGTACATTGACACTATATACAGAGCTCCTGTGTATAATGATGCTGGTGATCACTGTATTACCTGTATGTTGACACTATATACAGAGCTATAGAACGGAGAAGAATATACGCTACTCCTTTATAAGTAGTGCCTTCAAGATACAAAATCAGTACTCTAATAACAAAGTAACATCTAGGTACAGTATGAAGTCCGTAATAAACGATTCATTAAAGTTTTCAAAATTTATTGCCAACTTGGTAAGACAGACTTCCAACCAACGTTAACGGACACACCGCCCGTACCCGGCCACTTTGTCATTAATTGGATCACGCAGGATTGACCAGACATCCTTATTCTCTTCAGCTATTGTGGACAGATAACCTTGATAAAGGCTCTGATAGCCGAAACGTTAACGTTGGTTGGAAGTCTGTCTTACCAAGTTGGCAATAAATTTTGAAAACTTTAATGAATCATTTATTACGGACTTCATACTGTGCCTAGGTGTTACTTTGTTATTAGAGTACTATATACAGAGCTCCTATGTATAATGGCACTGGTGGTAATAACAGTGTTAGTATTGTTTTGTGGTTTGTATTCATGATCAGTATTGTAGTATTTGGTCACTATGTGGTGGTAATATGTGGTCTGGTCATGGTGTCTCGGTTTTTTTCCCTTGTGTGTGGTATTATTCAGTCACTATGTGGTGGTAATATGTAGTTGTCCCTTTTTTATGTGGTATTATTGGTGTTGGTATAGTGGATTGTGTTGTATATGGCGGTCATTTGTTCTCGCTGATATTAACTAGGAGAAGGTTATTTCCATTAGGCCACAGCCCCACTATCTGTATTCGGTCAGTATTTTTTCTCAAAAGTGGGAGCCAAAACCAGGAGTGGGTGATAAATGCAGAATTCTTGACTTGTTTCTATTATACCTTTTCTCTTATTGTTCCTCACCTGGTTTTGGCTCCCACTTCAGAGAAAATATACTGACCGAATACTGACCAAATACTGAGGCCATGTGCCCATGTAGCGTTTTTGTAGCATTTTTGCGGCGTTTTTACGGCCGTGAAAATGCAGCGAAAACACTTGTAAAACCGTCTGCCATGCAAAGAAATGTGAATTCGGATGTGCTGTGCACATGATGCGCTAAATAGTGCGCCAAGTTCGCATTGCGTTGCAAAACGCAGCATGACCATTTCTACCGCGATTATGCTGCAAATTCGCGGCCATTGAGGAACATTGAAATGCAGCAAACCCGCAGGTATATGTGGATTTGCTGCGCTTCAATTAAATTCAATTGCCGCGAATTTGCAGCGTAATCGCGGTGCGTGTGGTACCCAGGATGAAGAGGATGCTACAACTCCTCTTTATCGCAGCTACCACGCGGTGAGAAAAAGAAAAAAGTTAAAAATAAAAAAAAACTGTATACTCACCTCTCCGGTCTGCTCCTGGTGGCGTCCTCTCTCTTCGGCGTCCCGCGGTGTACTGGCAGGGCCTGCGGTGACTTCATTTAGTCAGCTGATGGTCGTGCGGTCAGGTAATGGTCACGTGACCATCAGCTGACTAAATGACGTCACCGCAGGTCCTGCAAGTACACCGCGGGACGCCGAAGAGAGGGGATCGCTGCCGGGAGGAGACTGGAGGAGGTGAGCATACAATTTTATTTTATTTTTAATGTTTTAATTCTTTTTTTTACTATTGATGCTGCATTTAAAGCATCTAAGTTGGTCACACAATTTAAATCCATGCCGGTTGCATAGATTTATATTGTGTGACCAACTTGTCAAGCACTTTTCCAAGTGATGCTCAAAATCGCTTGGAAAAGTGCTTGAAAAAGCGCATGTAAAAACGCTGAAAAAACGCTTGTCTCAGGCAGAAAAAATACATGTTAGGCTATGTGCCCACGTTGCATTTATGAAGCAGAAAATTTCTGCTGCATAAATGCAAGTCCTCTCCCGGAAAAACGCATGCGGAATTCCGCACGCGTTTATCGCGCATTTTTCGCGCGTTTATCACGCGTTTTCCACATGCGGAATTGCCTTGCGTTTTTTATGCATTGGACAAAGGCAATTCCGCTTGCGGAAACGCAAAATTAAATGACATGCTGCGGATTTTTGAACGCGGCATAAACGCTGCGGAAAAATCCGCAGCATGTGCATAGAACTTGCGGAATCCCATTGGGGACCATGGGGTGCGGATATACATGCGTTTTTCAAGCGTTTACGCTGCGGAAATTCCGCAGCATATACGCTTGAAAAATGCTACGTGGGCAAACAGCCTAATTCTGCATGCGTTTTTTTCTGCCAGAGAGAGGCAAAAAAAATCTGCTACGTGGGCACATAGCCTGATAGTGGGGCCATGGCCTTAGAGATTAATTACTTGGACCAGAGTGGCAGAGATGCGTTTACAAGGGTTCTCGGGGAGAACAAGTAATCACCTCTCCACAGGATAAGTGATAAGTTATTGATTGATGGGGGTCCGACTGCTGGGACCTGCACCGATAGGCAGAATGTGAAGCTTTTCTCTCCATTAGACTGGAGCAGCATGTGCGACCACTGATCCATTCCTTCCCTCAGTGGCTGTGAGCGCTGCTCTTTTTTGGAAGCCCCCAAGAGAATGAAGGAGACATCCCACCTGCAGCTCCATTTTAAAATGGGGATAAGTGTCCTGCAGGGATAATACTTTCTCATTCTTCTGATCGCTGTGTTTTACAGTCGGATAACAGATATTTGCATATAGCTGTAGGGTGGTCCTTTAGAGTCAATTCCCCCTGTGGGCCCCAGACACCCCAGACCGACCCTGTGCCTGCACTAAATGTTTGCACTCCTTTAAAGCATTATAAAACCGGTGAAATCACTATCCAGGTTGTGGATATTGTAACAAGCGCTCCCCTTTTATTATATTGTACATCAAAAGGGGGAATGCATGAAATGTGGCAGGAGACTTCAGGTAATTGCCTGTGGCATATCTTTTTATGGCACAAAATTAAAGGAATGATATGATTTATGCATTTTTCATTGCTAAAATAAGAATATATACACAAAAATTATTTCAACAGTGTAATTTTATTATATGTCGAGTAGACATTTTAATCAGAGAGTTATTGTTTTATACTTATTGTCATCAGCATTTTTTTTTACTATGTTAATGTATAAATCCCATATTAGATAATCTCTATAAATTTACCACCCATACAATTTACTGTACTGATTTTCTTTGATTTTGAGTATTTCAAGTTTTAGTCACATTGCAGCTTTACAGGTCCAACCACCACATGAACCTCCTCATGTTGATAGGCGTTAGCTGCTCTCTTACGTCTTCTTATACATCCTTGACTGCAGCGGGAGTTGGCATTGCCCTCCTTGCACACCACAAGCTTGCATTGAATGTATACAGTGGAATGTTGATTTAAAAAGGTGAATGCATTGAATCCAAAGCGGACTATGTTGTTTGATGGGGACTGAAAGGTTCTATAATCTTGAACTCTGGTACACCTAAAATAACAAGATATATTGGTAATGTTCATTATTATGATATGAAATTGATATTTTTACAGGGTGGAAACAAACATTCTACAGAGACTCAGTGAAAACAGATTTACATTTTAAAGTCAGTCTCTTACTTATATCTCATAGCGATTTGGTAAGCTAACAATGTCATACTTTTATGTGTATTAAAATGAATAATGTTCATTGGATTGAATTGTGATCTTTTTCCATCAATTTTTCAAGCTTTTTCAGCACAATTACAAAAGAAAGAAGGACAAAGATAAGAGAAGAAGCAGAATGTAAATGAGAGGTAACGACTGTTTTGAAAAAAAAAATACTATTATTATCAATATTGCTGTTAACATTGAAACAGTCAAAACCCAAAACTCAGCTACACATAATTACAACTACTTTCAGCAATGATATCAACTGAAGTAAAACTACTTCCAGCAATGAGATTATTTTTCAGCCTGTGCTACAAATGGACAATATGTGCCATGATTATCACAGTTGGATTGCAATAGATCAACAACATGCAAGAGTGTGCAAAACCTTTTGTGTCACCCTTTGTAAAGGTGCAACCTAATGCTGCACGTGCATGAATACAGCCGGTAGATAATGGATGTTAGAGCATAAAATAGAAACTAATGACTAGTGCTTATAATTTTTGCAGGTTGCAGTCTTGACTTGTGATGTTGAGGAAGGATAAGGAGCCCGTACTTTATGACATCTACATCCCTTATGATCTAAGTTATAGTAGCTTGGGTGTGACCAATAGGCTGCTAATAATCATGCTGCAACCCACATAATCATGTGAATTACATCTTATAAAGTGACACAAGGAGTACCTGGGAAGATCTGGACCCGAGTCCAAGGTTTACACCCTTTAAAGGGGTTGTCCACTATTAGGACAACCCCTTCTCATACCCCATGCTTGGCCCTGATAAAATAAAAAAGCCTACACTCACCTCCTGTGCCAGTGTCGCTCCAAAAGTATCGGCACTCGCTCACCTCGGAGCTCCAGTGGTCTCACTGTCCCCACCTCCTATCGAATTGAACATGAAGAGTAAGTCTGGGCTGCAGCTGATCTCTGACTTCCTCTTCATGTTCCATTCATATGAAGGCGGGACAGTGACGACAGTGCTGATTGGCCACCTGGCTCACGTGTCACAACACTGGACTAGAGCCTCAGGACCGCAAGTGCTGAGAATGCTGGAACAGCTCCGGCATGGGAGGTGAGTATAGGTTTTCTCCTTCTCAGGGTCAAGCGTGGGGTGTGAGAAGGAGTTGCTTAAGTAGAGGACAACTTTTTTAAGTCTTATAAATTTAATTTACATGGCATGCAAGGAATCTAAATGGCAATCAGACTGTCACGATTCCACCCCTCACTGTGTCTGGAATGCCGTTACTGACAGCTCAGCCGTCTAATCTTATACAGGGGCATGCTGGAGCTGTCAGTACTGTGATTGACAGCTCGACCATCCAGTCTGGTACATGGGCATGCAATAGCTCTCAGTGTGGTGATTGACAGCTCGGCTGTCCAATTTGAGACTGGGAGGCACTGGCTATCTTCAGGTGTTCATTATCCCAGTTGAATGCCTGGCTACTTAACTGAGCTGTTTCCCTCAGATCTCTGCCAGACGTACATTCAGCTAGTGTGTGGTTTGTTCTCTGTGCCTTGAGTTCTTTTTATTGATCTTCTGTTGTTTGACCTTGGACCATGTTTTGACCAGCCGTCTGTTTAACCCCTTAACTAATCTGCTTTCCTTCTGGCATTCTGATCTACGGAACGTTACGTGACTATGACTACCCTCCTGGCTTTCACTTCGGACTCCTTGACTATCCTGGCCATGAAAGTGACTCAGCTTCACATTACGTCTGGCCCATACGTTTTTCTTTTTCGCCTGTATGAAAACTGTTCACACGCTCTGTGACCAGATGACGAATTTGAAGCTGATGACTTTGCATCTGGCTAAGGAATGCCAGAGTCTGGAGTCATCACAATGTCAGCTGCAGGGTCAGATAACTAACATAATGAAAACCTCTGATAGCCCATTACTGCCGGCCAGTCGCTGTGATGTCAGTACCCACTGACGTACAGTTGGTCTCTCCAGAACCTGTAATAGAACTCCCTGATAAATTTCTGGAGAGAGAGACCAGTTTTGAGTCTTCAGGGAGAGCTTTAGGTTATTCTTTACCCTGCGCCCCTGACCGTCAGGGGAGGATTTCCAGCAGGTGGGGATAATCATGTCCCTACTGCTAGGGGGTCCTCACACCTGGGCATATTCCTTATCCCCCCTAGCCCCACAACGGTTTTCTGTTGATACCATCTTTGACAGTTTAGGACTGATATATGAGGAACCTGACATGATCCAGGTCGCTGAGGCAAAGATCACGAGCCTGGCGCAAAGGGGTCGCACAGCTGAGGACTACTGTACTGAGTTCCGGCAGTGGTCCACTGCAGTTCTGTGGAGCGAAGCAGCTCTCAGATGCCTGTTCTTCAAAGGTCTTTCTGAAACCCTTAAGGATGCCCTGGTCCTCCATGACACTCCTTGTTCTCTGGCGGAGGCCATGACCCAGACCATACGAATGGAACATAGAATCCATGAGAGACGTGAAGAACAACAGGCTGCCCATTATATTTCCCTGGAGCAAGGCCATTTACCGGAGGTGGAACCATTGGAGATCAGCGTTGCCAGTCTTGGTGTTGTGGAGAGAGGACGCAGACAAGATCTTGGACTCTGTCTGTGCTGTGGTCTCTCTGAACATTTCTCAAGGATTGCCCTACTCGTCCTCAGGCTACCAAACCATCAGGAGAATGTCTGAGTCTGGGTGACGGCCGACGAGGTCACCCACACTCCCAGGTACCTTTTTCTTCCTTCTCTAAGGTACTGATAGATACTGTGTTATCCTTCGAGAACCGGGTGTTATCAACATTGGCGTTCATCGACTGTGGGTCTGCTGCTAACTTTATTGATTCAGGACTGGTTTTGAAGTTAGGGTTAGGGACAGTTAGTTTAGAAAGACCCTTGCAAGTCTTTGTAAGGGGTCTGGGAGGTGGAACCTCTGTGCAACTATACAAGGGGGCAGTCCTTGTAAGGAAGCGGGTGGCTCCCAGGGAAGACGGGCAGGTAGTCACGGCAAGTGACAGGGACAGTCTCTGGGTAGAGTGGCAGGTAGTCACGGCAAGTGACAGGGACAGTCTCTGGGTAGAGGGGCAGGTAGTCACGGCAAGTGACAGGGACAGTCTCTGGGTAAAAGGACGGGTACTCACGGCAAGTGACAGGGACAGTCTCTGAGTAGAAGGACAGCAGGCAGGTGGCTGGTGAGCGCTCCCAGGTGAGCGGGCGAGAGTCTCTGGACGGGCAGGTGGTCACGGCAAGTGAGGGAAGAGCCTCCAGGTAGGCTAGCAGACAGGTAGCAGGTGAGCGCTCCCAGGTGAGCAGGCAAGAGTCTCTGGACAGGCAGGTGGTCACGGAAAGTGACGGCGGAGCCTCCAGGTAGGCTAGCAGGCAGGTAGCAGATGAGCGCTCCCAGGTGAGCGGGCAGGCTGGTCCATAGACAGACTGACAGATGTCGGAAAGCAGACCGTCAGACCGCAGGCTTGCAAGCAGGTAAACGGATATCAGGCAGGTATCAAGCAGGAATCTGGCAGGTAACTGGAAGGTAACAGGCAGGAATCCGGCAGGTGACAGGCAGGTAACAAGCAGGAATCTGGCAGGTGACTGGCTGGTAACTGGTAACGGGACCTGAGGGCTGAAGCAGAGTGAAGGCTTTGCAACAACATTGCTCGGGCACCTCCATTTTGGAGGAGGTGCCTTAAATATGGGAGGTTTTCCGGCAATTGGCCGGGGACTCCTTAGGACGGCGCGCGCGGTCCCTTTAAGAGAGGGGGAGCGCACGCGCGCGCGCCCTAAGCACACTGCCGGGGAACGAGCGCGTGCCGGAAGCAGCGGGGAGAGAAGCGCTGGAGGACGCCGTGCCAGGAGCGGGGAGGTGAGAGGGACCGCATCTCTGCCTAGTACGGGGCAGAGACCCCTATGCTACAGTACCCCCCCTTTAGGCCCCCTCTTTTTTGTCCAGAAAGAAATTTTTCAAGGAGAAGCGGGGCGTTGATGCTCTCCCTGGGTTCCCAAGTTCTCTCCTCAGGACCAAACCTCTTCCAATCTACCAGAAAAAAGGTCTTTCCTCTTACCCTCTTGGAGGCCAGAATACTCTCTACCTCAAAGACGTCATCAGCGGAAACCAGAGCAGGAGGGGCACCTGGATTATTGGAAAAAGAGTTAAAGACAACGGGTTTGAGGAGAGATACGTGGAAGGAGTTGGGAATCCGTATGGTGGCCAGAAGTTTTAATTTGTAGGCCACAGGGTTAATTTGCCTGAGGACTTCGAAGGGACCGATGAATCGAGGGCCCAACTTCAAGGAGGGTACTTTGAGCCGCACATGTTTGGACGAGAGCCAAACCTTGTCTCCCGGATGGAATTGAGGCGGATCCAGACGTCTCTTATCAGCATATCTCTTCATCCGCTAAGAGGACAGAAGAAGAGCGGACCTGGTACTCTCCCAAATAGTAGAAAATTCGCTGACAAGAGACTCCGCAGCAGGGTTGTCCACAGAAATGGAGACAGGGAGCGGAATCCGGAGGTGCTGGCCATAGACAATAAAGGAAGGGGACTTGGAAGAGGATTCGCTCTCGTGGTTATTATAAGAGAACTCGGCCCAAGGAAGGAGGTCCACCCAATCAGAATGGTGGGCATTAACAAAGTGCCGGAGATAGCTGGTAAGGATCTGATTGATCCGCTCCACTTGACCATTGGACTGAGGGTGGTAAGCGGAGGAGAAGTCCAGGGTGACGTCCAGCAGTTTACATGTGGCTCTCCAGAAGCGTGAGGTAAACTGAACCCCTCGATCCGACACGATGTGGAGGGGTAGGCCATGGAGACGGAAGATATGGCGAATAAAGTCTTAGCAAGCTCAGGTGCAGACGGAAGACCGGGCAGATGAATGAAGTGGGCCATTTTAGAGTAGCGGTCCGCGACCACCCAAATGACAGTACACCCGGCAGAGACAGGAAGATCGGTAATGAAGTCCATAGCGATGTGTTGCCACGGGGTAACAGGTATGGGAAGCGGCAGGAGATGACCAGCTGGTAAGTGTCTGGGAATTTTGTTGCGGCCACAAGATGAACAGGCAGAGACGAAGTCTACCACATCCTTACGCAGCGTAGACCACCAGTAATGCCGGGAAATGAGTAGGAAGGTCTTCTTTTGGCCGGCATGGCCCGCTATTTTTGAAGAATGACCCCAGCGAAGAACCCTCTCACGGTCTGGAGGCGCCACGAACGTCTTGCCGGGTGGAAGACGAGTCAAATCCAAGGGGGCCACATTCATCACCTTGGAGGGATCGATAATGTGCATAGGCTCCTCCTCTTGGTTGGAGGACAGGAAGGATCGGGACAAGGCATCAGCTTTGACATTTTTGTCCGCCGGGCGGAAATGAAGGATGAAATCGAAGCGGGCAAAGAACAAAGACCACCGGGCTTGACGTGGATTAAGTCTCTGGGCATTTTGGAGATATGCCAGGTTCTTGTGAGCCGTATAGATGATCACCGGGTATAGGGCCCCTTCAAGCAGGTAACGCCACTCCTCCAGTGCCAATTTAACGGCAAGCAGTTCTCGGTCTCCTATGGAGTAATTGCGCTCAGAGGAGGAGAAGATTTTAGAGAAAAAGCCGCAGGTTACCATTCTCCCAGAGAAAGACTTCTGGGTGAGCACCGCTCCGGCTCCAGAGGAGGAGGCATCCACCTCCAGGTAAAACTGTTTGTTGCAGTCCGGACGGTGCAGCACAGGGGCAGAGGAGAAGGCTTGTTTCAGGGAAAGGAAGGCCTCCTCAGCTTCGGATGACCATACCTTGGGATTTGCTCCCTTACGGGTGAGCGCAGATATGGGCGCAGTCCGTGACGAGAAGTGAGGAATGAAGAGACGATAGTAATTAGCGAAGCCCAGGAATCGCTGTATCGCCTTCAAGCCCTCCGGACGGGGCCACTTTAGGACAGCAGAGAGCTTCTCGGGATCCATTCGCAAGCCTGTCTGGGAGATAACATAGCCCAGGAAAGGAAGAGAGGTCCGCTCAAAAAGGCACTTCTCGTATTTAGCATAGAGGTGGTTCTGCCTGAGCCTAAACAGGACCTGACGAACATCCCTCCGGTTTGTGGGAAGATCCGGAGAGAAGACCAAGATGTCGTCCAGGTATACCACCACGCAGGAGTAAAGAAGGTCACGGAAGATGTCGTTGACCAGTTCTTGGAAGACGGTGGGAGCAGTGCAGAGACCGAAGGGCATCACACGGTACTCATGGTGTCCGTCCCGGGTATTAAATGCTGTTTTCCACTCGTCTCCCTGACGGATACGGACCAGGTTATACGCTCCACGTAGATCCAGCTTGGAGAAGATCCTGGCGCCTTTAAGACGATCAAATAACTCAGAGATGAGCGGAAGGGGGTATTTATTTTTAACCGTGATCTGATTGAGTCCTCTATAGTCAATACAGGGGCGTAGCGAGCCATCTTTCTTTTTGACAAAGAAGAATCCGGCTCCAGCCGGTGAGGTAGATTTCCAGATAAATCCCCTAGCCAGATTCTCTTCAATGTACTCAGACATGGCCCGGGTCTCGGCTGCAGACAACGGGTAGATACGCCCACGGGGAGGAGTGGTGCCAGGTACCAGGGTGGCAACGTCTCTGATTCCTTCTTACCGAAGACGTCCGCATAGGGCCAGTAAGGAGCCGGGAGACCTGGTAAATTAGCTGGAGTAGGCGGGGAGCGAACAGGGCGGACCGGAACCAGGCAGGTCCTATGGCAGTCTGGACCCCATCGGAGTACTTCACCGGATCGCCAGTTCAATACGGGTTCGTGTGTCTGGAGCCAAGGTAGACCTAGCAACAGGGAGTGAGAAAGTCCGGACAACACATGGAATGAGATTTCCTCAGAGTGCAGCATTCCCACCTGCAGGGTTATGGGTTCAGTGACGAGCAGGATGGTCTCCGAGAGAAGTCTTCCATCCACGGAGGCGACTGATAATGGTTCAGCCAGGGACTTGGTGGGAATACGGTATCTCTCTACCAGAGACTGGGAGATGAGGTTTCCAGCAGCTCCAGAATCCAGGTGGGCAAGTTCAAGTGACGGTTTTCTCCCCAAGCAATAGAGACCGGTAAAGTCAGAGACGGAGAGGGCTTACTTTTGTCTAGGACGACCTCTCCGAGCGGTCCTAGACACTGGCGTTTCCCGGCTTCTCCGGGCAGGAACGGATGAAGTGCTCCATACTGCCACAATAGAAACAGCTTCCCTCGGCTCGGCGAGATTCTTGGCGAGATTTGACCATCTTGGTCTGGTCGATCTGCATAGGTTCAGGCGAGGGCGCCCGCGGAGTGATGATTGAGAGGCAGGTCTCAGGGAAGTAGGAGCAGAGCAAGAAAAGTCTTTCTCCCAGGTAGTCTCTTTGGCACGTTCTTGGAACCGGATGCCAATCCGGGTAGCTAGTGACACCAGGTCATCCAGAGTGGTAGGAATGTCCCGACCAGCTAACTCGTCCTTAATGCGACCGGAAAGATCCTCCCAGAAGACGGACACCAGAGACTCATTTTCCCAGGCAAGCTCAGAAGTGAGGGTGCGGAACCGTATGGCATATTGGCCCACGGTGAGACTCCCTTGGCGGAGACGTAGCAGTGAGGAGGCAGAAGAGGTTTTCCGTCCAGGTTCATCGAAGACTTTCCGGAAAGCAGCGAGGAAAGACGGCAGGTCGGACACCAGGGGATCCCCTCTCTCCCACAGGGGATTTAGCCATGCCAGTGTCTCCCCTGTAAGATGGGACATGATGAAGGCCACCTTGGCCCGGTCAGAGATGAACTGGTATGCCAATAGCTCAAAGTGCAGGGTACACTGGTTTATGAAACCCTGAGCTAAAGTAGGTTTGCCGGCAAAGCGTGGAGGTGCCAGAAGCCGAGGTCCATAGTCGGGTACCATGAGGGGACTGGATTGCGGTACCGCAGGAATGGGCACGGCTGGACCAGAGGTAGACATAGACAAGTCACACAATGCGCCTAGACGAGAGTTAACGGACCGTAGATAGGACAGTACCACCTCCTGCTGAGTTTTCTGACGTAAGACTTCCTGGTGCAGATCGGAGATCTGGGGGCCACCGGGTTCCATGGCCTGAGCAAACTGTAACGGGTCTGGGAGGTGGAACCTCTGTGCAACTATACAAGGGGGCACTCCTTGTAAGGAAGCGGGTGGCTCCCAGGGAAGACGGGCAGGTAGTCACGGCAAGTGACAGGGACAGTCTCTGGGTAGAGGGGCAGGTAGTCACGGCAAGTGACAGGGACAGTCTCTGGGTAGAGGGGCAGGTAGTCACGGCAAGTGACAGGGACAGTCTCTGGGTAAAAGGACGGGTACTCACGGCAAGTGACAGGGACAGTCTCTGGGTAGAAGGACAGCAGGCAGGTGGCTGGTGAGCGCTCCCAGGTGAGCGGGCGAGAGTCTCTGGACGGGCAGGTGGTCACAGCAAGTGACGGCAGAGCCTCCAGGTAGGCTAGCAGACAGGTAGCAGGTGAGCGCTCCCAGGTGAGCAGGCAAGAGTCTCTGGACAGGCAGGTGGACACGGCAAGTGACGGCGGAGCCTCCAGGTAGGCTAGCAGGCAGGTAGCAGTTGAGCGCTCCCAGGTGAGCGGGCAGGCTGGTCCATAGACAGACTGACAGATGTCGGAAAGCAGACCGTCGGACCACAGACTTGCAAGCAGGTAAACGGATATCAGGCAGGTATCAAGCAGGAATCTGGCAGGTAACTGGCAGGTAACAGGCAGGAATCCGGCAGGTGACTGGCAGGTAACAAGCAGGAATCTGGCAGGTGACTGGCTGGTAACTGGTAACGGTACCTGAGGGCTGAAGCAGAGTGAAGGCTTTGCAACAACATTGCTCGGGCACCTCCATTTTGGAGGAGGTGCCTTAAATATGGGAGGTCATCCGGCAATTGGCCAGGGACTCCTTAGGACGGCGCGCGTGGTCCCTTTAAGAGAGGGGGAGCGCGCGCGCCCTAAGCACACTGCCGGGGAAGGAGCGCGTGCCGGAAGCAGCGGGGAGAGAAGCGCTGGAGGACGCCGCGCCAGGAGTGGGGAGGTGAGAGGGACGGCATCTCTGCCTAGTACGGGGCAGAGACGCCGATGCTACAGTCTTCACCCTTGACAAAACCCCATTATCAAAGAATTGGGTCAAGAAGGTTATGGTGGATTTCACGCTTCAAGTAGGAGCTCTCCACTCTGAATCCCTCTCATTTTTTGTGTTAGATAATTTACCTGCTGGGTTGGTACTGGGCTTCCATGGTTGCAGATTCACAATCCTGTCATTGATGGGTGTCTGAGGGACATTGTTAAATGAGACCTTAATTGTTGCAAGAAATGTCTATAAACTGTACAAATATGCTCTGCTAGTCTGAAGGGTCTGCCTGGGTATCTGAAGGACTTCGGAGATGTGTTCTCGGAAAAAGAGGCGGAGATACTACCTCCCCATCATCCTTATGATTGTGCTGTTGAGCTTATTCCTTGTACCAAACTGCACAAAATAATAAATAATATTTTAACGAAAGTTTAAGGAAGGGTTATAACCGTCCTTCCTCCTCTCCGGTAGCTGCCATTTTTTCCTTCGTTAAAAAAAAAAGATGGGGTCTCCGTCCTTGCCTCAATTTCTGGGAACTAAACAAAATCACGGTTAAAAATACGTACCCACTTCCACTCATCGCCAACCTATATAATCAGCTTCTGGGGGCCAGGGTATTCTCTAAACTTGATCTTAGAGGGACTTACAATTTGATATGCATCCTGAGGGTGATGAGTGTAAAACTGCGTTTTAACGTCTGAGGGTCTGTTTGAAAACCTTGTCATGCCTTTTGGGTTATCCAATGCACCTGCTGTGTTTCCAAATGTTATGAATGATATTTTCTCTGATTGCATTGGAAGATATGTTGTAATTTATCTGGATGATATTCTAATTTTCTCGCCAGATTTGGACTCTCACCAGGAACATGTCCGGGTTGTGTTACAAAGTTTAAGGGAGAACTCTTTGTTTGCTAAATTGGAGAAATGTGTTTTTTCTGTTCAGGAAATTTTGTTCTTGTGGTTCATTTTGTCTGCAGAAGGGTTTAATATGGACCCTGGGAAGGTACAGGCCATAATTGACTGGGTTCATCCTCGTGATCTTAAGGCTTTACAGCGTTTTCAGGGATTCACCAGCTATTATAGGAAATTTATCAAGCGGTTTTCTCAGATTGCTAAACCTCTTACTGACCTTACATGTAAGGGGGCAAATCTCAAGATATGGTCACCGAGTGCTATCAAGGCTTTCGAAAAATTAAAAGTGTTTCATGTCTGCCCCCATTCTGATCCAACCGGATCTCCGAGAACCATTCATTGTAGAGGTGGATGCTTCGGAGGTTGGAGTAGCGGCGGTTTTGTCAAAGGGGCCCAAAACTCTGACTAACTTGCGTCCATGTGCTTTTTTGTCTAAGAAATTTTCGCTGGCGGAAAGAAATTATGATGTTGGGATCATGAGTTACTTGCTGTAAAATTAGCCTTTGAGGAAAGGAGGCAATTTTTGTTGGGGCCGGTTCATCCAGTTACTGTGGTCACTGATCACAAGAATCTAGCTTATACTGAGTCAGCTAAAAGATTAACTCCTAGACAAGCCAGATGGTCGTTGTTTTTCTCAAGGTTTAATTTTTCGATTACATTCAGACCAGGGTCTAAGAATGTGAAAGCTGACGCATTGTCTCGTAGTCTTGATACAGTTTCTCCTCCAGAACCTCCATCCTCCATTATTCTTCAGGGTATTGTGGTTTCTATGGTAACCTCAAAATTGGAGGAGGAGACCCGTAATGCCCAGTAATTGGCTCCTCCTGCTACTCCAGGGTCAAAATAATTTGTGCCTGTGTACCTAAGATTGCGTGTGTTACAGGAATTTCATGATTCCATCTTGAGTGGTCATCATGGGGTTGCTGCTTTACGGAAAGCCATTGCCAGACTTTTTTGGTGACCATTCATGATTAATAGTATCAAAGATTTTGCATCTGCTTGTGAAGTCTGCCCACGCGCTAAAGTCAGTCACAGCCGGCCGGCCGGGGAATTGGCTCTATTGCCAATTCCAGAAAGACTATGGACGCATTTGTCCATGGATTTCATCACGGATTTACCTCTGTCTGATGGGAAAACTGCTATCTGGGTGATAGTGGACCGATTCAGCAAACAAGCTCATTTTGTTCCCTTGTCTGGATTACCTAATGCAGAGACACTCTTCAGGTTGTTTATTTCCCATATTGTAAGGTTACATGGTATCCTTCTTAGCATTGTGTCCGATAAGGGAGTACAATTTGTCTCTAAATTCTGGAGGGCTTTTTGTAGTAAACTCGGGATTGACTTGTCATTTTCATCTGCCTACCACCCTGAGACCAACGGTCAGACTGAGAGGACAAATCAGTCTTTGGAACAAATTTTAAGGGGCTTTGTGGTGGCTCAGCAGGAGGACTGGTCTTTGTTTTTACCTCTCCCTGAGTTTGCCTTTAACAGTCGAGTTAATCATTCTACTGGAACCTCTCAGTTTTTCTGCAATTATGGGTTTCTTCACCATTTTGGTGAATTTTCTAGGATTACTTCTGAATGTTCTGGGGTGGAGGTAGCCTGAAAAGACTTGGGGATGTTTGGAAGGAGGTGCAAAAGAATATTGGGACTGCTCAGACTCAACAAAAACTGAAGGCCGATAGAAGACGTTTGGTGGGTCCTGTTTTTAAGATTGAGGAAAATGTTTGGTTTTCATCCAGGAACAGTAAACTTAAAGTGCCTTCGGCAAAGTTTGGTCCAAAGTTTATTGGTCCTTATGAGATCCTTGAGGTGGTCAATCCAGTGGCATTCAGATTAAAGCTTCCTCCATCCCTTCGCATCCCTAACGTCTTCCATAAATCCTTATAAAAGGAGTTTGTTCTTTCAGTATTGTCTCTCTCATCCCCGCCTCCTCCAGTTTCAGTCGACGGTGGCTTAGAGTGTGAGGTTCAGAGAGTGGTTTATTCTCATAGGGTCCGTAATTCCCTTCAATACCTCATCCACTGGAGGGGATAAGGACCAGGAGAGATCTGCAGTCTATTAATATTTATTGCCTGTGGTGCAAATAGCCATATAGACCACATATGTGGTACTGTAATTCATATAGGATGTTACTTTATAGGTTTTATCCATGTTACTGGTGAAAACATCCATTTTAATTATTTGTTTGCAGAAATTACACTTATTTCCTACGCATTTAGAGGATCCTTTCAAATTAAACCAGGTATAGTTATGTATCACATTATTGGAAAAAAGACTGGGTGACACTAAATTGCCACTGTTATGGGAAGATATTGTCCTCCATTTAAAATGGGCAAGGCACGTGTCAAGGGATGGGGAACTGGACATGATGGTGATGGTGCATGCAGAGGCCGAGGCCGTGGGCAAGCTGTAATTGTGCTACAACAAACACTGACATCTTCTCGCTCGACCTTCCTGTCCCAATAGGGGACCGCAGACCACCACTATTGAACACAGAGCAGTGTGAAAAGGTTACTGGTTGGATAGCAGATAATGCTTCCAGTCACTTAGCCACCACAACCACCCTGACTTCCACACGCTCAAGTCTCAGTAGCCGTGAGTCTGGACCTCATATTCCTCACCCTGAACCTCCTTCCTCCCACCATGCGGAGTGCGCAGAGACAACTGATACCATACCTGGAGACTCCGAAGAGCTGTTCACTTTTCCATTTATAGATTCGGGCCTCTCGCCCGGTCCACTTGAAGTGGGGCAAGAGGAGATCGCATGTAGCGATGCCCAAATATTTGAGCAGACACGATCACACGAAGGCGACAGTGGGAAAGTGTTACAAGAGGTGGACGATGATGAGACAAAATTGCCAGAAAGTCTGGAGGAGGACCAGGGTGCGGAAGTGGAAGACGAGGTGGTGGATGATATAGTAACTCACCCAACCTGGCAGGAGGACATGCAGAGCGAGAACAGCAGCACACAGGGGGAGGGAGGCAGAGCACCCCAACAGGCAGGAAGAAGTGTGGTGGCCCCAGACAGAAGGCAGGCAACCATTCCCCGTAACACCAACACAAAGGAAGTTTCCAGTACAACTTTTAGGTTTTCCCGAGTCTGGTTGTTTTTTAAAGACTCTGCCGATAAACCCAAAAAGGCCATTTGCATCAACTGCCAGGCCAGCATCAGCAGGCGTGGCAAACCTACCAGCATGACCACCACCAGCATGATCAGGCACATGTCAGCAAAGCACCCGACTTTGTGGGCCGAAGCCCAGGGTCCAGGAGCAGTGTTTGCGGGTGGCACCACTGCTTCTTCCGCTCTTGTGCATGCCAGCTAATCCCCTGTCCATGGTGCATGTAAAGATGCCTCCTGCCATGCACCTGTCATTGCACACTCTCAAGTAGCAGCATCAGGAAGCACATCCATGTCCTTGTCCCAGCGCATCGTTCAGTTGTCCATACCCCAGTCCTTAGAGCGCAAGCGCAAATATGCAGCCAAAGCCCCACAGGCCTCTCTACTAAATTCCCACATTTCGCAACTGCTTGCGCTTGAAATGTTGCCTTTTAGGTTCATGGAGACAGAAGCATTCCACAACCTGATGGTGGTGGCCGTCCCTCGGTACTCAGTTCCCAGCCACCACTATTCCTCCCTTTGTGCCGTTGTGGGCAGGGACAGTACATCTCGCTGACGGCACACTGGGTTAACATAGTGGAAGCCGGGACCCAGTCAGACCTCGGGACGAAACACGTACTCCCGACGCCAAGGATTGCGGGGCCTAGGTCAATCAGGGTTGCCCCCACAGTCTACAGCTCCTGCACCTCATCCTCCTCAGCCTCCTCCTCTTCTTCAGCCTCCATCTCCGAAATGACCGCATCAGTCACAATCTGGAAGCACTGCAGCACTGCCAAGCGGCAAACCGCACAATGCTGAAGAGTTGTGGACAGCTCTGATAGAGCAGGCAGATCTGTGGCTCACACCACTGAACCTACAGCCAGGCATATGTGTGACAATGGCCGGAACCTGGTGGCGGCTCTGAGGTGAGGAAAGCTCACACACGTACCATGCCTGGCCCATGTGCTTAACCTCATGGTTCATTGGTTTCTCAAATCCTACCCGGAGCTGCTGGATCTGCTTGTTAAAATACGCCGCCTGTGTGCCCATTTTAGAAAATCAGGTACAGCTTCCGCCGCCCTTGCCGTGTTTCAGCAGCATTTGCAGCTTCCGGCTCACAGACTGGTGTGTGATGTCCCCACGTATAGGAACTCTACACTGCAGATTTTGGGAAGGATTTGTGAGTAGAATAGGGCAGTTGAGGAGTATCAGCATCAACAAGGCCGTCGGTATTCAGTTCAGCCTCCACACATAAGGCCTCAGGAGTGGACTTGGATGTCAGACATATGTACCATCCTCCAAAACTTTGAGAAATCCAATCTTTTATGTCACCACAACTGCAGCACCGCGAGGGCTGGCTGCAGTGCTGAAAGAGGGCGGAGTTTGGTGAAACGGACAAACTGCTGGACCGTGAGTGAGGTGCAGGCGCAGATGTTGGATTCAGAAACATGCGATGTGCTCGGTGAAACAAACACAGCATATCCGCTTCAGTTACAGCTGATGGGTTCTCACTCAGCCTGACTGGAATGGATAGAGAACCGGAGGTTCTGCGGTAGGAGACCTGCGTGTCAATACTTGACATGGTAACAGAGGAGGAGGAAGAAGCAGCGGTGGATGCGGTTGATGGGGCAGCTGATGGTTGTTGAGGTCCGCTGATCCGCATTTCAGCGCGATGAGATTCCCAGCGTAATGCATGTTGTTTGCACATGTGAACGTTCATGCATGTAGTAGTTAAATTATTGCAGTTTTTCCCTCTATTGAGTTTTTTATTGCAAAATTTGCAGATAACATGAGTTGGCTCATCCTTTGCGGTGACAAAAAAGGCCCAGACTAGCTGCAGACCCTCAACCACTGCTGGCCACAGCCACAGTTATGGCTAAGGATGCAGTGCTCCTCGTGCCTGCATCACTCCATGTCTGCACCCATAGAGCGAAATGTAACCTCCTCGTCTTCCTCCTCCACCTCCTCAGATGAGCTACTCGTCTGCGGGACTCTGGGCTTTAGTGTATTTTTTTTACTCTGAAAACAGCTGATGTTCGCTGACACTAACGAAGTAGCTGACGTATAGCAGAGTGTATGATATTTGCCACACAAAAAAATCTTTGGTGGACTGTGGCTAGCAACAGAGAAAATATATTTTTTTTACTCTGAAAACAGTTCACCACCACTATCACATTAGCAAATGAAAAAAACAAAGGGTTTTGTGCTCTGCACTGACAAGCTCTGCAGATAGCTGAATTTCAACCCCACTAAATCAAAAAGTGGCCTGCAAGGGCTTGCTTGCTTGCTTTATCACGTTAGCAAGTGCAAAAATAGATTGAAGGTATACTCCTGCACGGAGCACAGAACAACCGATGCACAACACTGTTCTATGGCATGGGCCTGCTCTTTTTGTCAGAATCTCAGTAATTGCACAAGAAAAAAATATTGTGCTGCAAGGTCAATTGAACAGGTACACAGCAGAAGACTAATCAAACACTTTCTGACTTCCAAACAAGCGCCCATCTATATAGTTAATATCTCTTAGTACACAGGACAAAGCACACTCAGCAGCATCTGTCTCCAGCAGTGACATGAATAAAATGGCTCTGAGGGAACATGGCCAGTTTTTATATACAGAGGGCATGTGATTTCAGCAGACAATTGCACAATTCCTTGTGTCTGGACAGTGTGGATGCTTCCTGCACTCTGATTGGCTAGTCGTGCTTTCCTGACTTAAAGTAACCACCTACAGGAAGAAAAAAAATTACAAGCGCCCCGCTGATCTGACCTGTTCTAAGCTATCACTGTCCTAAGCAGAGTAGGAAGAGCTGATGCTGCTTCAGGGAGAGGTTTGCTTGTTTAGAGTTAGTATAGGTATTTCACAACATATATCTATATCCATCTGAACTAACAGTCCTTCTGAGGACTAATCCAGCTGCATATAATCAGTGCTAGTCAAGCAGGCAGTGTATGTGGCAGACTGCAGTGTATGATAAAGCACAAGAGGATCCATTGAACATCCTGTCTGCTGCTGCTGTAATAATTACAGAGATTTCTAGACATAGCCCCAGATATCAGGGGCCAGGGCAATTTTTTTTTATCTTAATCCTGGTTATTTGCTTAAAAAGCAATCCAGAGTACACCATTTTTCTGCTCCATTTGCTTGTTCTCACTGCAGGATAAAGCCAGATCTGTTTCATATTTCAGCGATAAAAATCCAGAAATTTGAACTGAACGTGGAAAATATTGGCCTCCTTTTCCATTCTGTTGCAGTGTGTTGGTGAAGCTATTCACACTAGGTCTCCGTGTAGAATATTATTAGTAAATTACAGGCCTACAATTTAAAGCCGTGGTTCTCTGTCAGAAATATCACCTATATGACTGTTCAAAAATCATATATTTGTTCCATTTTCATTCCGTTGCAGTGTGTCGGTTAAGCTATTCACACTAGGTCTCCATGTAGAATAATATTAGTAAATTACAGGCCTACAATTTAAAGCCGTGGTTATCTGTCAGACATATCACCTAAAAGACTGTTCAAAAATCATACAGTTCTTCCATTTTTATTCCGTTGCAGTGTGTCGGTGAAGCTATTCACGCTAGGTCTCCGTGTAGAATAATATTAGTAAATTACAGGCCTACAATTTAAAGCCATTGTTCTCTCTCAGACATATCACCTAAAAGACAATTAAAAAATCATACATTTCTTCCATTTTCATTTAGTTTCAGTGTGTTAGTGAAGCTATTCACACAAATGAGATTCTCAAAGCACAATCGTTAACAATCCCGAAAAGTAGGAAGAATGGGAAGCATTTAAGGAAACCAGGATGGATGAACACAGAACTTAAACACATGCTAAAAAGAAAGAAAGAAATGTTTATTAAATGGAAAGAGAGAGGCATATCTAAAGAAGATTATAATGCAGTCTGCAGATCCTGCAGGGCTTGTATCAGGTTAGCTAAAGCTGACAATGAATTAAGGCTTGCAAGAGATGTCAAAAGCAATAAAAAAGGATTTTGGGGGTATGTCAAAAGTAAAAGAAAAGTCAAAGATGCTATAGAATTTTTACAGGATGAAAATGGAGAAATGGTAAGAGAGGATGTTGAGAAGGCCAAACTTTTTAATTCCTATTTTGCATCTGTTTTCTCTCAGAAAGAAAATGTAACATCAACTGATCTTCACTGTCCTTTTAAAGGAATAGAAGAATCCAAGTTATCTGTAAACAGAAAGATTGTGAGGGAATATTTAGCTAACATAAATGAGTTCAAGTCTCCAGGTCCAGATGAATTACACCCCAGAGTACTGAAGGAGATCGTAGAAGAAATTTTAGAACCACTCTCCATAATCTTTGAAAATTCTTGGAGAACAGGAGAAGTCCCAGAAGACTGGAGAAGAGCAAATGTTGTTCCTATCTTCAAAAAGGGGAAGAAGGTGGACCCAGGGAATTATAGGCCGGTGAGTCTGACTTCTATACCAGGAAAGATCTTTGAACAAATTATTAAACAACATGTATGTAAGTACCTGGATAAGAATGAAGTGATTAACCAGAGTCAGCATGGGTTTATAACTAACAAGTCATGTCAGACAAACTTAATTTCCTTCTATGACAGAATCACTGACTGGGTGGATCAGGGAAATGCTGTAGATATAGTATATCTTGACTTCAGCAAAGCATTTGACAAAGTATCTCACACCATCCTTAGTGAAAAAATGACCAAGTATGCAATGGACCAGGCAACTGTTAGGTGGATTCATAACTGGCTTAGTGATCGGACTCAAAGGGTGATTGTAAATGGCTTCACATCCAGCTGGATGAATGTCTCAAGTGGGGTACCACAGGGCTCCGTCCTGGGACCTGTATTGTTCAACATCTTTATCAATGATTTAGATGAAGGAATTGAGGGTAAACTGATTAAATTTGCTGATGACACAAAGCTAGGAGGGATAGCTAATACTAGAGAAGAGAGAGATAGGATTCAAAAAGACCTAAATAAACTGGAGCAGTGGGCAGCAACCAACAGAATGGTTTTTAACAGGGAAAAATGCAAAGTACTACATCTGGGCAATAAAAATGAAAAAAGCATATACAGAATGGGAGGAATAGAGCTAAGCAACAGTACATGTGAAAAAGACTTAGGTATACTAATAGATCATAGACTGAACATGAGTCAACAGTGTGATGCAGCAGCAAAAAAGGCAAATACAATTCTGAGATGTATTAACAGAAGCATACAGTCTAGATCACGTGAAGTCATTATTGGTTTTTACTCCTATTTGGTCACACCTCATCTGGAATACTGTGTACAGTTTTGGGCACCACATTTTAAAAAAGACATAGACAAACTGGAGCAAGTTCAGAGAAGAGCGACCAGAATGGTGACTGGTCTGCAAACCATGTCCTATGAGGAACGGTTGCAGGATTTGGAAATGTTTAGCTTGCAAAAAAGAAGACTGAGAGGAGACTTAATAGCTGTCTACAAATATGTCAAGGGCTGTCACATTGTAGAAGGATCATCTTTATTCTCATTTGCACAAGGAAAGACTAGAAGCAATGGGATGAAACTAAATGGGAGGAGACACAGATTAGATATTAGAAAAAACTTTTTGACAATTAGGGTGATTAATGAGTGGAACAGGCTGCCACGAGAGGTGGTGAGTTCCCCTTCAATGGACGTCTTCAAACAGAGGCTGGACAGACATCTGTCTGAGATGATTTAGTGAATCCTGCTTTGAGCAGGGGGTTGGACCAGATGACCCAGGAGGTCCCTTCCAACTCTACCATTCTATGATTCTATGATTCTAAGGTCTCTGTGTAGAATAATATAAGTAAATTACAGACCTACAATTTAAAGCCGTGGTTCTCTGTGAGACATATCACCTGAAAGACTGTTCAAAAATCATACAGTTCTTCCATTTTTATTCTATTGCAGTGTGTCAGTGAAGCTATTCACACTACTTCTCCGTGTAGTATAATAGTAAATTCCAGGCCTACAATTAAAAGCTATGGTTCTCTGTCAGATGTATCAAATATAACTGCGTTCCAAAATCAGCCATTTCTCGTGAATGTGGAAAATCTTGTCCTCCATTTAAAATGGGCAAGGTGTGTGGCAATAGACGCGGAAGTGGACGTGATGGTGCATGCAAAAGCCGAGGAAGTGGTGTGGGCAAGGTGAAATTGTGCCACAACAAACACCCACATCTTGTTGCTCGACCTTCCTTTCCCAATTACTAGGGGACCGCAGAACACCACTATTGAACACAGAGAATTGTGAAAAGGCTTTTGGTTGGATAGCAGATAAAGCTTCCAGTCACTTTGCCACCACCACCTCCACTCTGTCTTCCACACAGTCAAGTCTCAGTAGCCGTGAGTCTGGACTGCATATTGCTCACCCTAATCCTCCTTCCTCCCATCATGCTGAGTGCCCGGAGACAACTGATCCCACACTTGGACACTGAGAAGAACTGTTCACTTTTCCATTTGTAGATTCGGGCCTCTCGGCAAGCTTCAAACGAGTCAACAGGAGAATGCATGTAGCGATGCCCAAATATTGGAGCAGCCACGGTCACACGAAGGCGATGATGGTAAAATGCAATTACTGTCAAAAGAGGTGGAGGATGATGATGATGAGATACAATCCCAGAAAGTCAGGAGGAGGACCAGATTGCAGAAGAGGAAGCCAAGGTGGTGGATGATATAGATCTGCCGAATCTGTTTGTCAAAGTACACCGCCTGTGTGCCATTTTAGAAAGTCAGCTGCAGCTTCCGCCGCCCTTGCCGAGCTTCAACAGCATTTGCAGCTTCCAGCTCACCGACTGATCTGCTATGTCCCCACGCATTGGAACTCTACATTGCAGATGTTGGGAAGAATTTGTGAGCAGAAGAGGGTAGTTGTTGACTACCAGCATCAACAAGGCTGTTGGTATTCAGTTCAGACTCCACACATAAGACCTCAGGAGTGGACATGGATGTCAGACATATGTATCATCCTCCAAAACTTTGAGGACTCCACCAAGATGCTGAGTGGCGATGACACCATAATTAGCGTCACCATCCCACTTCTCTGTCTTTTGAAACGTTCTCTGCTCACAATTAAAGAGGATGCATTGCAGGTGGAGCACGATAAGAACCATACAGGGTGATTACACACAGCCCAGCCTCAGCTCATCCCAACGTGGTTTGGCTGACAATTAGGAAGAGGAGGAGAAAGAACAGAAGCTAGTATAGACAGTACTACCTGCACAACTGTCAAACCGTCTGTTCAGCGTGGATGGCCTGAGCACAGCAGGAGGAGGAAGAGGAGGAGAATGAGGAGGAGAGTAGCGTGGATGGCCTGAGCACAGCAGGAGGAGGAAGAGGAGGAGAATGAGGAGGAGAGTATGGTCAGTCGTCCTCTTGGTGAGGACACGGAAGTCTTGCCTCTTTGCAGTGTGGCACACATGGCAGAGTATATGTTACGCTGCCTTTCCCATGACCCTCGCATTCTCAAAATTTTGGGTCACAGTCATTACTGGTTGGTGACACTTCTAGACCCATGCTACAAGGAGAACTTTTTATCTCTTATTCCTGAGGAAGACTGGTCTACAAAAATGGGGCAGTACCAGAAGGCCCTTGTTGCGGAACTATTATAAAAATTCACATCTGAAAATGCTGGCGGCAGAGGTCATAGTTCGTTGGACAACCAAGGACAACAGACAAGAGAGACACAACTCCAATCCAGCAGAGGCAGGGGAACACTGTCAAAGTTCTGGGAGAATTTTCTCAGCCCCTCCCATCGCACAGGCCCTGAGGCGTGGGGTACTCTCACAAGGAGTGCAAAGTTTGAAAAGATGCTGAGGGAGTACCTTGCCGACTGTACCAACGTCCTCTGTGATTCCTCTGTGCCTTATAATTATTGGGTATCCAAGCTGGATACGTGGAATGAACTGGCTCTCTACACCTTGAAGGTCCTGGCATGCCCTGCCGCTAGAATTTTATCAGAGCGGGTTTTTACTGCCGCTGGTGGAATTATAACTGATAAGTGCATCTGCCTGTCAACTGAAAATGCTGACAGGCTGACTCTTATAAAAATGAATAAGGGCTGGATTGGGCCAGACTTCTCAACACCACCGAATGATAGCAGCATAACATAAACTCAAATCAATTGTCTTTTTGGGAGGTGCATTCCCATGTACCTTTTCATACCCATACATGAGTATACGCTTCCTGATTTTGGCTATTTGCTCTTGTCCTCCTCCTTCTCCTCATCCTCCACCACCATATCACCAGGGTGATCATGGTCCATGATGCAACACCACCATAATTTTTTTAAAGGGTGTTTATGATGCCCGTAAAAAAATTTTTTTTACAGTATGTTCATGTATACCCTCCAGGGGTAAATGTTTATCAGCCCTTACACTTAGTGCATGGGCATTACAACTATAGGAGACCCGCTCCTTTCTAATGGGAACATTTTTTTATGAGGCTCTGCTCCACGTCTCTTCCAAGGGGCATTGGAGTGCCTCCCAATTTTTGGCAGCCCTTGCATTCACTAAATAGGCCAACACTATGGGAGACCCACTTCCTAATAATGGGAACATTTTTTCATGAGACCCTCTAAGGCTATGTGCCCATATATCATATGGTGAATTATCACCTAAAGATCCAGTATAAGTGGCAGATGAATGGCCAATTATATAAATATATGTTATAGGGAAAGTTCCAAATGCTCAGTCTGGGGTTTGGCCACGTGGTGCCACTCACACATGCTGCTTAGTGCACAGGTATGCAATTCTTTTATTGATTGTTGACAATAATTTGGCATGTAGCATCAGCAGTTCAGATATGCTTGGCACATCTTGGCACATGAATGGTCATTAATGCTGAGCATTTAGAACTTGGCCATTCATCTGCCACTTATACTGGATCTTTAGGTGATAATTCACCATATGATATACAGTCAATGCTGTTGTTTGGTTTATATACCTGTCTCTCTACTTTCTAGTGCATTTTACAGTTCAGCATAAAATGTAACCATATTAATGTTGTATATTATTGTGTCTGGTTACTACAGTGTGGCCCTACTTTGCATGTAGTGCCACTTTTTAACCATAACACCAATAAAGGCTATTTATTCAATTCCTTTGACTGACTGGACCTATCATTCGGTGGTTCTCTTTCTTCATATGTTTTACCGAATGGTCTGCCATTCCTCATTGGTCCATATAGTAAGCACACGATATTGATAGACCCAGTGATTCTGTGGGTCTAATTATGGTCTGTGGCCTGTGCTGCTACATTCAGTGTTTTTTGTATGTGCCCATGATGCAGAAATGCTCTGGATTTTTTCCTGCGGATTGTACATGCGTTTTTCCTGCCAGGGACAAGTGGATATGAAGCTTTCTTCACATGCATTTCCGCATGCGGGTGTAGCATCGGCATCTCTGCCCCTTGCTAGGCAGAGACGCCGTGCCTCTTACCTCCCCGCTCCTGGCGCGGCGTCCTCTAGCGCTTCTCTCCCCGCTGCTTCCGGCACACGCTCCTTCCCCGGCTGTGTGCTTAGGGCGCGCGCGCTCCCCCTCTCTTAAAGGGACCGCGCGCGCCGTCCAAAGGAGTCCCCGGCCAATTGCCGGAGGACCTCCCATATATAAGGCATCTCCTCCAAAATGGAGGTGCCTGAGCAAAGTTGTTTGCACTGTGTCTGATCTGTGCTTCAGTCCTCAGGTCCCGCTGCTAGCCTGACTTCTCGTCCTGCCTGCCAGCCTGTTATCTGCCCGTTACCTGCCAGCCTGCTCACCTGAAGCACTCACCTGTTACCTTCCTGTTACCTGCCTTGGCTATCTGTCCACTCACCTGGGAGCATCCGCCTGCCTTGTCTGTCAGACCGCTCACCTGGGAGCGCCCACCTGTTACCTGCCTGTTACCTGCCTTGGCTATCTGTCCGCTCACCAGGGAGCATCCGCCTGCCTTGTCTGTCAGACCGCTCACCTGGGAGCGCCCACCTGTTACCTGCCAGTTACCTGCCTCGTCTGTCTGCCGGCTCACCTGGGAGCACCCACCAGTTACCTGCCAGTTACCCGCCTCGTCTGTCAGCCCGCTCACCTGGGAGCACCTGCCTGTTTCCTGCCTGCCTGCCTGGAGACCCTGCCGTCACTTGCTGTGACCACCTTCCTGGTAAACCTAAAGACTGCTACTTGCCCTGCTTTCTCGAACTGTGACCACCTGTCTGCTACCAGAGACTTCCGCCTGCTTTCCGTGTCCATCCGCCATACCGGTCAGTCCCAGCCATCTGACCCATGGGAGCCACCTGCTCTCTTACAAGGTTGTCCCAAAAGTATCACCTGGTCCCTCAGCCCGGATCCTCCCTGGTCACGGTGTCGTTTGCTGCCGTACGACCAGGGTCGGTTAGGGTGGATACTTAGTCACGCCCCTCTGGGTCCCTCCTTGCACCTCGGCACAGAGTTTGCACCACCCGGACCCGTAACAGTTTGCTCGGGCCATGGAACCCGGTGGCATCCAAGCTCCCTCGCTCTCTGACCTATACCAGGAAGTCTCCCGTCAGAGATCCCAGCAGGAGTCCATCCTGAACCACCTGCGGAATGTCAACTCCTGCCTGGACACACTGACTGCTCCACCAGCAACCACCGCTAGTCGCACGACTCGCACCCCGGCAGCGCCGCTGCCCATCCTGCCCCGGACCCCGGCTTTCTGCACCTCCTTGTTTCGGAGGTGACCCCGCTCAAGCTCGGGGCTTCATAAACCAGTGCACTCTGCACTTTGAACTCTTTGCTCACCAGTTTATCTCCGACAGGGCCAAAGTGGCATTCATCATGTCCCATCTCACTGGGGAGGCACTGGCATGGCTTAACCCCCTGTGGGAGAGAGGGGACCCCCTGGTGTCCGACCTGTCGTCTTTCCTCACCGCTTTCCGGAGAGTCTTCGATGAACCGGGACGAAAGACCTCATCTGCCTCCTCTCTGCTACGTCTCCGCCAAGGGAGTCTCACCGTGGGCCAATATGCCATACGGTTCCGCACCCTCGCTTCTGAGCTTGCCTGGGATAACGAGGCCCTGGTGTCTGTCTTCTGGGAGGGTCTTTCCGGTCGGATTAAAGATGAGCTCGCCAGTCGGGACATTCCTACCACCCTGGATGACCTGGTGTCGCTGGCTACCCGGATTGACATCCGGTTTCAAGAACGCACCAAAGAGACCACCCGTGAGAGAAGGTTTCCCCGCATAGCTCCTACTTTCCAGAGACCTGTCTCCTCTTCTGTCACTCCCCGGGCGCACTCACCTGAGCCCATGCAGATCGACCAGACCAAGATGGTAAAATCTCGCCAAGACTCACGCCGAGCCAAGGGGAGCTGTTTCTATTGTTGCAGTAAGGAGCACCTGATCCGTTCCTGCCCGGAGAGGCTGGGAAACTCCAGTGTCTAGGACCGCTCGGAGAGGTCGCCCTAGACAAAAGTAAGTCCTCTCCAATCCTGACTTTGTCTGTATCTATCTCCTGGGGAGAGAACCGTCACTTTGAACTCGCCCACCTGGATGCTGGAAACCTCATCTCCCAATCCCTGATTGAGAAATACTGTATTCCCCCCAAATCTCTGGCTGAACCTTTGTCAGTCGCCTCCGTGGATGGAAGACTCCTTCCGGTGACCATCCTGCTTTTCACGGAACCCATAACCCTGCAGGTGGGAATGCTGCACTCTGAGGTAATCTCCTTCCATGTGTTGCCCGGACTCTCCCACTCCCTATTGCTAGGTCTACCTTGGCTCCCGACTCATGAACCCGTGTTGAACTGGCATTCCGGTGAAGTACTCCGGTGGGGGCCGTTCTGCCATAAGACCTGCCTGGTTCCGGTTCGTCCTCCACCTACCCCAGCTAATTTACCCGGTCTTCCGGCTCCTTACTGGCCCTATGCTGACGTCTTCGGTAAAAAGGAAGCAGAGACATTGCCACCTCATAGGCCATATGATTGCCCGATCGACCTGGTACCTGGCGCCACTCCACCTCGTACGCGTATTTATCCGTTGTCTGCGGCTGAACCCGGGCCATGTCTGAGTACATAGAGGAGAATCTGGCCAGGGGATTCATCCGGAAGTCTACTTCCCCGACTGGAGCCGGATTCTTCTTTGTCAAAAAAAAGGATGGCTCACTACGCCCCTGTATTGACTATAGAGGACTCAATCAGATCACGGTTAAAAATAAATACCCCCTTCCGCTCATCTCTGAGTTATTTGATCGCCTTAAAGGCGCCAGGATCTTTTCCAAGCTGGATCTACGTGGAGCGTATAACCTGGTCCGTATCCGTCAAGGAGACGAGTGAAAAACGGCATTTAATACCCGGGACGGACACTATGAGTACCGTGTGATGCCCTTCGGCCTCTGCAATGCTCCCGCCGTCTTCCAAGAACTGGTCAACGACATCTTCCGTGACTTTCGTTACTCCTGCGTGGTGGTATACCTGGACGACATCTTGGTCTTTTCTCCGGATTTTTCCACACACCGGAGGGATGTTCGTCAGGTCCTGCTTAGGCTCAGGCAGAACCACCTCTATGCTAAATACGAGAAGTGCCTTTTTGAGCGGACCTCTCTTCCATTCCTGGGCTATGTTATCTCCCAGACAGGCTTGCAAATGGATCCCGAGAAGCTCTCTGCTGTCCTAAAGTGGCCCCGTCCGGAGGGCTTGAAGGCGATACAGAGATTCCTGGGCTTCGCTAATTACTATCGTCTCTTCATTCCTCACTTCTCGCCTCGGACTGCTCCCATATCTGCGCTCACCCGTAAGGGAGCAAATCCCAAGGTATGGCCACCCGAAGCTGAGGAGGCCTTCCTTTCCCTGAAGCAAGCCTTCTCCTCTGCCCCTCTGCTGCACCGTCCGGACTGCAACAAACAGTTCTACCTGGAGGTTGATGCTTCCTCCTCTGGAGCCGGAGCGGTGCTCACCCAAAAGTCTTCATCCGGGAGAATGGTAACCTGCGGCTTTTTTTCCAAAATCTTCTCCTCCTCTGTGCGCAATTTCTCCATAGGAGACCAAGAACTGCTGGCCCGTCAAATTGGCGCTGAAAGAGTGGCGCTATCTGCTTGAAGGGGCTCTATACCCGGTGATCATCTACACGGATCACAAAAACCTGGCATATCTCCAAAATGCCCAGAGACTTAATCCACGGCAGGCCCGGTGGTCTTTGTTTTTTGCCCGCTTCGATTTCATCCTTCATTTCCGCCCGGCGGACAACATTGTCAAAGCTGATGCCTTGTCCCGATCCTTCCTGTCCTCCGATCAAGAGGAGGAGCCTATGCACATTATCGACCCCTCCAAGGTGATGAATGTGGCTCCCTTGGATTTGACTCATCTTCCACCCGGCAAGACATTCGTGGCGGCTCCTGACCGTGAGAAGGTTCTTTGCTGGGGTCATTCATCTAAACTAGCTGGCCATGCCGGCCAAAAGAAGACCTTCCTACTCATTTCCCGGCATTACTGGTGGTCTACCCTGCGTAAGGATGTGGTAGACTTCGTCTATGCCTGTTCATCTTGTGGCCACAACAAAGTTCCCAGACACTTACCAGTAGAGATGAGCGTTGTTCTACTCGAACTGTTCGCCAATCTCAAATTCGAGCTGTTTTGGGCGGTGTTCGAGCCGTTCGGCGAACACGAACAATTTGAGAAAAATTCGGCTGTTCGAGGTTATGTTCGATAACTGTTCGTGCACCAAAATCATAACTGGATTTTTTCTCAGTAATGATGAAAATTAATGTTAATACGCAGTTTGAGTGTACAGCGGGGTGGGGGGAGGGGCAGGGGATGGATCTCTGCAGGAACAATGAAGATCTCCATTTTTTTTTCTCTTTCCCGCATTTACAGTGGGGAGGTGCAATCTGTCAGCCTATCAGCAGCGCACACACGGAGCGAAGTGCTTTTTTTCACACAAGCAAGGGCATGTGTCATTGGCAGTGTATGTCACATATCCTTGCCCTATAAGACCAAGCCATTTTCCCCGTCGCCACCATTTTCTCACTGCTGCAGCTGCGTGTTAGACGGCACCGCTGTTGCTGTGTGCGCTATACCTTGTTAATTTCAAGCCAATTTTCGCACAAATATACAGATAGCTTGGGTGTAGGGAATAGTTGTGATTGCAGTCCTTTTAAGGACTAGGTTACAGCATTTCCTACGACTTTTATCAGGCAGGTCTGTGCTCTTAAATAGATAGGTTGTGGGAGTAAAGACTAATTGTAATTGGAGTCCTTTTCAGGACTAGGTTACATCAGTTCCTATCAGTTTTTGCCAGGCAGGTCTGTGCCAGTGCTGTGCAAGTTTTTTTCACAGCATTTGGCTGAATCTAGCAAAGCTAATCCTTTTTGGCCTATTGCAGAGTGTGTTAGTCAGTGGAGTAGCCTGTGTTGCAAGATATACCACCTGTGTATAGAATACCAATTTTTTTACTGCACCTAGTGAAGTAAAATCTTTTGGGCATAGCATCATTCTATTAGTCCATCTATACTGACCTCCATCAGGTTGCAAACTGAATCTAATTTTTTTCTGCATCTAGCTCTGAAAAAATATTTGGCCTTCTAGCAGTGTGTGGGACTTGTTCTATTAGTCCACCTATACTGACCTCCATCAGGTTGCAAACTGAATATATTTTTTTCTGCATCTACCTCTGAAAAAATATTTAGCTTCTAGCTGTGTGTGGGACTTGTTGTATTAGTCCATCTATACTGACCTCCATCAGGTTGCAAACTGAATATATTTTTTTCTGCATCTACCTCTGAAAAAATATTGGGCTTCTAGCTGTGTGTGGGTCTTGTTCTATTAATCCATCTATACAGACCTCCATCAGGTTGCAAACTGAATATAATTTTTTTCTGCATCTAGCTCTGAAAAAATATTTGGCCTTCTAGTAGTGTGTGGGACTTTCTCTGTTAGTCCATCTATACTGACCTCCATCAGGTTGCAAACTGAATATATTTTTTTCTGCATCTACCTCTGAAAAAATATTGGGCTTCTAGCTGTGTGTGGGTCTTGTTCTATTAATCCATCTATACAGACCTCCATCAGGTTGCAAACTGAATATAATTTTTTTCTGCATCTAGCTCTGAAAAAATATTTGGCCTTCTAGCAGTGTGTGGGACTTGTTCTATTAGTCCACCTATACTGACCTCCATCAGGTTGCAAATTCAAAATAATTTTTTGTATGCATCTAGCTCTGAAAAAATATTTGGCCTTCTAGCAGTGTGTGGGACTTTCTCTGTTAGTCCATCTATACTGACCTCCATCAGGTTGCAAACTGAATCTAATTTTTTTCTGCATCTAGCTCTGAAAAAATATTTGGCCTTCTAGCAGTGTGTCGGACTTTCTCTATTAGTCCATCTATACTGACCTCCATCAGGTTGCAAATTAAAAATAATTTTTATCTGCATCTACAGTACCTGTGAAAAAATATTTGGGCTTCTAGCTGTGTGTGGGACTTGTTGTATTAGTCCATCTATACTGACCTCCATCAGGTTGCAAACTGAATATATTTTTTTCTGCATCTACCTCTGAAAAAATATTGGGCTTCTAGCTGTGTGTGGGTCTTGTTCTATTAATCCATCTATACAGACCTCCATCAGGTTGCAAACTGAATATAATTTTTTTCTGCATCTACCTCTGAAAAAATATTGGGCTTCTAGCTGTGTGTGGGACTTGTTGTATTAGTCCATCTATACTGACCTCCATCAGGTTGCAAACTGAATATATTTTTTTCTGCATCTACCTCTGAAAAAATATTGGGCTTCTAGCTGTGTGTGGGACTTGTTCTATTAATCCATCTATACAGACCTCCATCAGGTTGCAAACTGAATATATTTTTTTCTGCATCTACCTCTGAAAAAATATTGGGCTTCTAGCTGTCTGTGGGACTTGTTGTATTAGTCCATCTATACTGACCTCCATCAGGTTACAAACTGAATATATTTTTTTCTGCATCTACCTCTGAAAAAATATTGGGCTTCTAGCTGTGTGTGGGACTTGTTGTATTAGTCCATCTATACTGACCTCCATCAGGTTGCAAATTGAATATAATTTTTTTCTGCATCTAACCCAGCCAATAGTTTTGGCCTAATACCACATTTTGGCCACTCAGCTCTGCTCGGTTACCATCCATTGTTTTTTTGTGCAAACAACTCCAGAGTTGTGAATTAGTTAACCACCAAAATGAGTGGAAAAAGGCCTGCTGCTGGTGGAAAGGGGAATAGGCGTGTTGGGAAGGGGAAAAAAGGTTGTGTCCGTGGGGTAGGTGTTAAAGCAACAGTAACATCTGCAGAAGAAAGACCATCTTCCAGCCAAACTAAAATGTCTACTTCTTTTAGCGGACAATGTGATAAGATCCCTTTCTTACGGCCACGCCAATCGCTACAAATTCCAGATGAGGCACAAAAACAGCAGGTGCTTCAACGGATATCAAGTGCTCCTTTAAGTGGGCTCTCCTCCACATCAACTTCAACATCACAAATACTCCAGTCCTCAAAGGTGTCACCAAAATCGCACTTGCTTCCTCACAGCTCCCAAATCTCCAGCTGCCCGTCTGAGTATGAGGTAGAACAGATGGTTGAGTCTGCAGAGCTGTTTACTCATACTATAGCCTGGGAATCAGAGGTCGACTCCAGCGCTTCTGTGAATCCAGACGAGGAAATGATCTGCACTGATGCCCAGAATCTTTATGAGTCGGATCCAGGAACAGACGCAGAAGGTTCTGACCATAATGTAGACCCTCATTCCCAAACTGTAACTCCTGTTGGTGGAGACAATGAGGAAGACGATGATAAGACTCAAATACCTGATTGGAGCGACAACTTTAGTTTTTTGTCAGGGCAGGAACAGGTTGGCTCTGAGGACGACGGGTGTGATAACACACAGGGTGATGATGATGAGGTTGGAGATCCCACTTACTGTCAACCCACAGTCAGCCAAGAGATGAGGTCAGCAGAGGAGGTGGAGGAAGATGCTAGTGACGACGAGGTCAGGTTGCGCCTTCCTGGACAGAGACGTAGTACTGGAAGCACGTCAACAACTGCATCCTCAAACACAACTCTGCCTCTCACCACAAGTCGTGGTGGCTCTTCAGGTCGCATGGGTGCTAAGCCTTGCATAGCCTGGGCATTTTTTCAGATCGATAAAGATGACCCAACTCGTGTTATCTGTAACATTTGTCACCAAAAGCTAAGTAGAGGCCAAAAAATACATAGTTTGAGTACTTCATGCATGAACCGGCACATGGTCATGAAGCATAAGTTGCAGTGGGAAGCTCAGTGTGCTACAATGCGGCCTAGCCGGCCGGGCCAACCACCGTCTGCCATATCTTGTGCATCCGCGGCCTCTTCATCCTCTGTGACTGGGGGGACAGCAGTCACACCTGTTTTGGGGCGCAGACATGCCACCTCTTTACCCGCAACAGCCAGCGTGATTGGCAGGTCATCATTTTCTTTGGAGGTGGTAACACCAGCTGGTGTTGAGCGCTGTCCGACATCGATAGCACCACCTTTGGATCAAGGCAACCTAACATGTCCGCCTGCATCTTCCTCACAGACCGGCAGTTTGCCGGGGACACCCTTATCAACCCCGTCTAAGCACAATAGCCAGCCCTCGGTCCCTCAGATGTGGACAAGTAAAAGACCATTTCCTCCTAGCCATGAGAAAGCTAAGAGGTTGAATTTCACCATCTGCAAGCTCTTGGCTACAGAAATGCTGCCTTTCCGCCTGGTGGACACAGAGGATTTTCGAGACCTTATGTCCGTCGCAGTGCCCCAGTACCAGATGCCCAGTCGGCACTACTTCTCAAAGAAAGGTGTGCCTGCGCTCCACCAGCATGTCGCACACAACATCACCGCTTCTTTGAGAAACTCTGTGTGTGACAGGGTGCATTTCACCACAGACACTTGGACGAGTAGGCATGGACAGGGGTGTTACATGTCGCTGACTGGGCACTGGGTAACTATGGTGACAGCAGGACAAGGGGCTGCTGTCCAAGTCTTGCCGTCCCCACGAGTTGTGCGTCAATCCTCTTTATGTCAAAGTTCCTCCACTGCTTCTGCCTCCTCAACCTCCTCTCGGTCTTCCACCTGCACCCAAAGCCTGTCTGGTCATGCCACAAGCTTTCTAACTGCGCAGAAGGGATCCTGCACACCTCCTTACTATGCTGGCAGTAGGGCTCAACGTCATCAGGCGGTTTTTACTTTGAAATGTCTGGGAAATGTGAGTCACACAGCTGAGGAGTTGTGGTCAGCTCTGGAGAACCAATTTCATGAATGGCTGTCTCCACTGGACCTGAAACCAGGGAAGGCCGTGTGCGACAATGCTGCAAACCTGGGTGCGGCCCTTCGCCGGGGCAATGTCACACACGTGCCTTGTATGGCTCACGTGTTGAACCTGGTTGTCCAGCAATTTTTAGCCCACTATCCCAGACTAGATGGCCTTCTGCAGAGGGCACGGTCGCTGTGTGCTCACTTCCGCCGTTCGCATCCCGCAGCTCAGCGACTTACATCTCTACAGAAGTCGTTGGGCCTGCCACTTCACCGGCTAAAATGCGATGTGCCTACCCGGTGGAATTCAACTCTGCACATGTTGCAGCGACTGTGGCAGCACCGACAAGCCCTGGTGCAATACGTTCTGACATATAGCCTGGGCCAACGAGATCCAGAGGTGGGGCAAATCACGCTGGAGGAGTGGTCTCAGATCAGGGACCTATGCACCCTTCTGCACAGTTTTGAAATGGCGACGAAGATGTTTAGTGCTGATGATGCCATTATCAGCATGACTATTCCGGTGATTTACATGCTGGAGCACATGTTAAACAGAATTCGGAGTCAGGTGGTGGCACAAGAGGAGGTGGAGGAAGTAGAGGAGGAGGAGTTGTATGCGGAAGGGCTAACATCTGCAAGGTCCAGACGGTCGGCAGCACCAAGGCGGCAGGCATGTGAGGGTGGGGGAGATGGTTTTACCAGGGCGCATGGTAGCAGCCAAACTAGTGAGGAAGGTGCAGGAGCCCAGGAAGAAGTGGAGGACGAACTGATGGAAGACTCATCAGATGAGGGAGACCTTGATCACATTTCTGTTGTGCGAGGTTGGGGGGAGAGGACAGAGGAAGGAAGCATGATTGTTACCTCGCCACCAACACAACAGGGACTTGGTGCTCCTGGATGCGCAACACACATGAGTGCCTTCTTGCTGCACTACCTGCAACATGACCCTCGAATTGTGAGAATTAGAAATAATCCTGACCACTGGGTTGCCACACTGTTAGATACCCGGTACAAAAGTAAATTTGCCGAAATTATTCCTGCCATAGAAAGGGATGCACGCATGCAGGAGTATCAGCAGAAACTGTTGCAGAATCTTACATGTGCTTTTCCACAAAACACCAGTGGTGCACGTAGTGAATCTCACAGTTCCAACTTGCCAACTGTGGGACCGTCAAGTGTTCAGCACTCAAACCGTAACAGAACCACAGTATCTGCTGGTAACATCAATTTTGCGGAATCATTTCACCACTTTTTTAGCCCATCCTTTGCAAGGCCACAGGAGACAAGAAGTCTGACACATAGTCAACGCCTAGAGACGATGGTACAGGAGTATCTCCAAGTAAACATTGAAGCCACGACTGTGTCACTGGACCCTTGCTCTTTTTGGGCTTCCAATCTGGATAAATGGCCGGAGCTAGCCACTTACGCCTTGGAGATTTTGTCATGCCCCGCAGCCAGCGTTCTGTCTGAACGTGTGTTCAGCGCTGCTGGTGGTGTGCTGACAGATAAGCGCACGCGGCTCTCCACTGATAATGTAGACAGACTCACGTTCATAAAGATGAACAAATCATGGATCCGAAATGACTTTTCTACCCCTGTGTCATCCTGGGGAGAGTAAAAGCTTGATGATTGGTTAAAATCACCCTACCAACCGTTTTAAGCTTTCAAATTACTAATCATGTTTATCTGTATCTTGACTGGAAAATAATTTGGGCTTTGTAGCAGTGTGCAGCACTGATCCTATTAGGCCATCTATAATAAGCTCCACCAGATTTAAAATTAAAAATAATTTTTAGCTGCATCTAGCCCGGAAAATAATTTTGGGGCTCCGAGATGCGCAAGACACATAAGTGCCTTCTTGCTGCACTACCTGCAGCATGACCCTCATATTGTCAGAATTCGAAGTAATCATGACTACTGGGTTGCCACACTCTTAGATCCCCCAAACTTTTCGATCAACCTTTTCATTTTAAAAAAGACCAAAAAAATGGTCATTTTTGAAATTATAAGCATTAGCAGGTTGTTAGAAACTGAAATCAAACAGTTTTCAACTCAAAACTTTATTCTAGGTGATGTTACATTTTCACATAGGACCCCTTGTTCGAAAGGAGCTTCTGAACTCTCTCGTCCATTGAATTTGTCAGGTTTTGGATGGTTTCTGCTTCAATTGTTTTGCATGAGGACAGAATACCCTCCCAGAGCTGTTGCTTAGATGTGAACTGCCTCCCGCCATCATAGACACTCCTTTTAATGATGCTCCAAAGGTTCTGAATGGGGTAGAGGTCAGGGGAGCATGGGGGTCACACCATAAGTTTGTCCCCTTTTATGCCCATATCAGCCAGAGATGCAGATGTTTTATGTGCAGCATGAGATGGTGCATTATCATGCAGAAAAATGATCTTGCTGTGAAATACACGGTTCTTCTTCTTGAACCATGGCAGGAAGTGCTGTTTGAGAAAATCCACATACATTATGGAGTTCATCTTTAGCGCCTTCAGGGATCCTAAAGGGGCCGACAATCTCTCTCCCCATGATTCCAGCCCAAAACATTACTCCACCTCCTTCTTGTTGGCGCTGTAGCCGTGTTTGCGTGGGGTGTCCATCAACCAGCCATCCTCCACTCCATCCATCTGGACCATCAAGCGCTGCACGGCACTCATCCGTGAACAAAACAGTTTTGAAATCAGTCTTCATGTAATGTTTGGCCCACTGGAGCCGTTTCTGCTTGTGTAAAGTGGATAGAGGAGGTCGACAGGATGGCGTATGCACAGCTGCAAACCTCTGAAGGACCCTGCATCTTGTTGTTCGGGGGACGTTGGAGGCACAAGCAGCTTCAAAAACTTGTCTGCTGCTATGACAAGGCTTTTTTGCCGCTGCTCTTTCAACCTGACGTAATTGCCTGTAGGAAAGAGTCCTCAATTTGCCCTTATCAGCACGCACACGTGTGTACTGTGAATCAGCTACATACTTCTTGATTGCCAAGACACTTCATCCTGATCATCGCACAATGTTGATTGTAGTCATGCCTTGACCTAAACACTCCACAATTTGTTGCTTCTCAGCAGCCGACACATCCTTTTTCTTTCCCATTTTGGCAGAAAATGTAGGCTGCTTAATAATGTGAGAGAGCCTTCTTAAGTAGTCTTGCCTTTCATTGGACACACCTGCCAAACTAATTAGCACAGGTGTCTGCAATTGCTTACAGTGATATAAAGAGCCCTGACACACATCACCATCAATGAGTTTAACTGACAAACAAACAAATTCTTCCCTTATCACTCCTAAACACTTTTTGCATAATAATTTGGAACGCAGTGTACATGTGCTTTTCCACAAAACACCAGTGAGTCACGTAGTGAATCTTACAGTTCTAACTTGCCAACCGTGGTCTGTATGGAATTGTTCAATAAAGGGCCCAAAATTAAGATAACATAGATGGGAGAGGTCTCTATGAATAGGAATTCCTAAGTATTTGATACCCTGTGAGGGCCAGGCAAAGGGAAAGTTGGACTGGATGGAATCCTATATGGATTTGGGGAGGGAGACATCGAGGGCCTCAGACTTCGCTGCATTGATTTTAAAATTTTACCATGTAACAAAGTGATCTATTTCAGCCATAACAGCAGGGATGGATATATGTGATTGAGTGATATATACTAGGACATCATCAGCAAATAGAGAGCACTTGTACTCGGTGCCTCCCACCTCAATCCACCTAATATTGGGGTTATGGCGAATTGATGAGAGCAGGTGCTCCGTCACTAGGATGTATAAGAGAGGGGACAGAGGACATCCCTGCCTTGTCCCATTGGTGATTGTGAAAGGTGATGAAAATGTTCTGACGCACCCCCTGGGCCTTGGGACACCCGGAGCCGGACCCTTTTTGGTGGATGCTGGTGGTTGTAGTCTTCGTGGCGGCGACCCGGTTCCGTGGCTCAGGGCGGTCAAACCAGTGGCGGAACTATTTATGTGGTTTTGATTTTTAAATGTCCGACTACGCCACCCGTGGATTGCGGTCAGAGTGAACCGCCGCTACAGGGCAGACCGCTGAGGCTGGTGTTGTGGGTGCAGCAGAGCGTAGCATAACTCCCCACGGGAGGAGTATAGCCTCAGGGCAGTGTATGCGGAGGATGGGGGTGATGGTGCAGGGCAGCAGCAGTAACGACACGGAGTCAGTGATGCAGTCCAGGGCCTTTACTCACAGTTCTTACTATCCAGACCACGTCTGCAGGTAACGGCTGCCCACGTCGTACTGTGCTCACCAGGTGAGGGGCTCAGACAACTCCCAGATAACTTTGGAGCACTTCACAGGACCCCCTTTGTGTGTCCTTTGTCTGGCCTTTCTTACCAACACTTCTGTCCGGCTGCCTCGGGCCTCCTCTTGGTAAACTTGGCGCCAGTTTCCCTGACCCTATGTGGTGCCTTCCTAGCGGGTGTAGCGAGGGGCTGCGCCACATAAAATGTCAGAGCCTCCGGTTTCTAGCTGAGGGTCGTTTCCTGCCTCCACTAGTTCGGGTACCGGTCTCCCCCTTTGGCCTGACCCCTCCACGCAGGTGGATTCGGGCGTGCGGTGGCGACTCGCCCGTCCGCACCCCTGGGATCCCTTCATTCCTCGTTCCTGGAGCCTTCTCCGCTCCTCTTCCTTCCTTCTCCCTCTTCCAGGCCTGGGCCTCTGTTACTAGGCCCGCCTCCGGAGCAAAGCTCATGCAGAGCCCCTGCTCCCTGCCACTTCTGCTCAGACTTCTCTGCACTGAACTAAGATGGTGCCCACCTTTTATACTCCCTTCTCAATGCACCCAGGAACTGCTTCCTCCCTGCTCCTGCACTACAGGGTTCCCCTTCCTCAGTGTTCCCTCCCCCCACTCCAGCCAGGGACAGGGACTGTCGTGCCCATCTCAGGGGCATATTGGTCGCCCTGCCCCACGGCAATGTGGTGTAATGCATGCAGGTGTCGGGTCCTGATCCACACTCCATCCTTACCTGAGAGTGAGATATCACACCTGTGGGTGAGGTGCAATACGTCTGTAGCAACCGAGCCCTCAGGGTGCTACAGTTCCATTTATCTTCAGCCTAGGTGACGTATTGCGATACAGGGCCGTGATTTTGGCTATAAAAGGGTCCCCTAGACCCCTACCCCAAGCTTTTTAAGAGAATCATATATGGCGTGCCAGGAGACTCTATGGAATGCTTTCTCAGCATCCAACGAGAGAATCTAATTACAAATTTTTAACTGCATCTAGCCCAGGAAATACTTTGTGCCTAGTAGCAGTGTCTGCTAGTCAGCGGATTATCCCGGCTGTTAAGCGAGCTACACCACCTGTAGTTTAGACACTTAATTTTTTCAAAGGAAATGCTTCGGGACCATGGGATACTTAGTGAAGAGCATCAGGAGGCACCCCAAGGCATAGGGGCTGGGACTGGCAGTAGGATGCCTTGCGGTGGACAGCCGAGCTCGATCCTTATAAAAGCTTTTTAACTGCAGCAGCTTTAGTGGACGCTACTGGAGCTGGAATTACCGCGGCTGCTGGCATGAGACTTGCCCTCCAATAGATCCTTGTAAATGGATTTAAAAGTGTATTCATTCAAATTAGAGAGACAATTTAAATTAAAAAGCTTAGAGCTGCCTCCACCACAGGGGGGCTCGCTCGACCCACCAGCAGACAGGCACCAGTATTGGGAGAGGGGGGTTGGCCGTCAGGGTTCACCGCGGCTCTGGCACAAACCCGGCGACACGGAGGTGGCACGGGCAGGAGCGGACTGGCCGTGTCGGCTTCTCACTTTTTGGATTTTAGAAGGGCATGACATGCCTATATCTGTGTCTCCCCCTCCTTTTACTCCTCCACCTCTTTTATTTTCGCATGACTATATGTACTTGTCACTTTTCCATGTGTTAGTTATGTCTTCTGAGCAGTTTGTCAGCTTTTGGACACCTTTGAAGGTGTTTTCTATGTGTTTCTATGTGTTTTTGTTTGCCTGCCATTGGTTTTAACGGTGTTCGAAGGTGTTCGACGAACAGTTCGACGAACAGTTCGGCGAACACACGGGTGTTCGACGAACCGAACCGAACTCGAACACTACGGGGGTGGCTCAACACTACTTACCAGCTGGTCATCTCCTGCTGCTTCCCATACCTGTTGCCCCGTGGCAACACATCGCTATGGACTTCATTACCGATCTCCCTGTTTCTGCCGGGTGTACTGTCATTTGGGTGGTCGCGGACCGCTTTTCTAAAATGGCCCACTTCATTCCCCTGCCTGGTCTCCCGTCTGCACCTGAGCTGGCTAAGGACTTTATCTGCCATATCTTCCGTCTCCATGGCCTACCCCTCCACATCGTGTCGGATCAAGGAGTTCAGTTCACCTCACGCTTCTGGAGAGCCACATGTAAACTGCTGGACGTCACCCTGGATTTCTCCTCCGCTTACCACCCTCAGTCCAATGGTCAAGTAGAGCAGATCAATCAGATCCTTACCAGCTATCTTCGGCACTTTGTTAATGCCCACCATTCTGATTGGGTGGACCTCCTTCCTTGGGCCGAATTCTCTTATAATAACCATAAAAGCGAATCCTCTTCCAAGTCCCCGTTCTTTACTGTCTAAGGCCAGCACCCCCGGATTCCGTTTCCCGTCTCCGCCTCTGTGGACAACCCTGCAGCGCAGTCTCTTGTCAGCGAGTTTTCTACCATTTGGGAGAGTACTAGGTCCGCACTTCTTCAGTCCTCCGAGCGGATGAAGAGATATGCTGATAAGAGACGTCTGGATCCGCCTCAGTTCCGTCCGGGAGACAAGGTTTGGCTCTCCTCCAAACATGTACGGCTCAAGATACCCTCCTACAAGTTATGTCCTCGCTTCATCGGCCCTTTCGAAATCCTCAGGCAAATTAATCCAGTGGCCTACAAATTAAAACTCCCGGCCACCTTACGGATTCCCAACTCCTTCCACGTATCTCTCCTCAAACCCGTTGTCTTTAACTCTTTTTCCAACAATCCAGGTACTCCCCCTGTTCCAGTTTCCGCTGAAGACGTCTTTGAGGTAGAGAGTATTCTGGCCACCAAGAGGGTAAGAGGAAAGATCTTTTTTCTGGTAGATTGGAAGGGGTTTGGTCCTGGGGAGAGAACTTGGGAACCCAGGGAGAACATCAACGCCCCGCTTCTCCTTGAAAAATTTCTTTCTGGCCTAAAAAAGAGGGGGCCTAAAGGGGGGGGTACTGTAGCATCGGCGTCTCTGCCCCTTGCTAGGCAGAGACGCCGTCCCTCTCACCTCCCCGCTCCTGGCGCAGCGTCCTCTAGCGCTTCTCTCCCCGCTGCTTCCGGCACGCTCTCCTTTCCCTGGCTGCGTGCTTAGGGCGCGCGCGCGCTCCCCCTCTCTTAAAGAGACCGCGCGCGCCGTCCTAAGGAGTCCCCGGCCAATTGCCCGAGCAAAGTTGTTTGCACTGTGTCTGATCTGTGCTTCAGTCCTCAGGTCCCGCTGCTAGCCTGACCTCTCATCCTGCCTGCCAGCCTGTCATCTGTCCGTTACCTGCCAGGCTGCTCACCTGAAGCGCTCACTTGTTACCTGCCTGTTACCTGCCTTGGCTATCTGTCCGCTCACCTGGGAGCATCCGCCTGCCTTGTCTGTCAGACCGCTCACCTGGGAGCGCCCACCTGTTACCTGCCTGTTACCTTCCTTGGCTATCTGTCCGCTCACCTGGGAGCGCCCACCTGTTACCTGCCAGTTATCTGCCTCGTCTGTCTGCCGGCTCACCTGGGAGCGCCCACCAGTTACCTGCCAGTTACCCGCCTCATCTCTCTGCCCGCTCACCTGGGAGCACCTGCCTGTTTCCTGCCTGCCTGCCTGGAGACCCTGCCGTCACTTGCTGTGACCACCTTCCTGGTAAACCTAAAGACTGCTACTTGCTCTGCTTTCTCGAACTGTGACCACCTGTCTTCTACCAGAGACTTCCGCCTGCTTTCCGTGTCCATCCGCCATACCGGTCAGTCCCAGCCATCTGACCCGTGCGAGCCACCTGCTCTCTTACAAGGTCGTCCCCAGAGTAGCACCTGGTCCCTCAGCCCAGATCCTCCCTGGTCACGGTGTCGTTTGCTGCCGTACGACCTGGGTCGGTTCGGGTGGATACTTAGTCACGCCCCTCTGGGTCCCTCCTTGCACCTCGGCACAGAGGTTCCACCACCCAGACCCGTAACAGCGGGTTGACAAGCGCTTTCCAAGCGATTTTAGCATCACTTGGAAAGTGCTTGACAACTTGGTCACACTATATAAATCCATGCAACCGGCATGGATTTATACAGTGTGACCGAAAAAATAGTAAAAAACAAAAAATAAATATATACTTACCTTCTGATGGCCCCCGGAGTCCTAGTCTCTGCTTACCGGCAGCTCGCGGTAGATTTAAGGACCTGCCGACGTCAGCGGTCACGTGACCTGTCACATGACTAAATGACGTCAGCGCAGGTCCTTTAGTCTACCAGTCTACCGCGAGCTGCCAGCTTGCAGAGACAAGGACTCCGGGGGCCATCAGAAGGTAAGTATAATATTTATGTTTTATTTTATTCTTTTTTTAACAGGTACCATGGTACCTGGGTCTGGAGCAGAGTCTCCTCTTCTTCAAACCCGGGTACCATCCGCACATTGAAACGCATGGATTTCGCATGTACAGATGCAGTGATGAGGATTCCATGCGTTCCAATGCAAGTCAATGGCGGCGAAAATAATTGGTAGTGCTGCATATTTTTCCGAAATGATAATCCGCCGCGGAAATTTCCGCAGCATGTGCACAGCACATGCGGATTATCATTGGGGAACATGGCAGACCTTCTACCAAGTGTTTTTTAAGCGTTTCTGCAGCGGAATTGACGCTGCGGAAACGCTTAAAAAATGCATAGTGGGCACACAGCCTCAGTCTCTTTCAAGGGGAATTGGAGTGCCTCCCAATTTTGGGCAACCCTTGCATTCACTGCATAGGCCAACACTATGGGAGACCCACTTCCTAATAAAGGGAACATTTTTTAAGGAGGTCCTCCTCTAAGTCTCTTCAAAGGGGTATTGGGGTGCATCCAAATTTTCAAACGGGTATTGGGGTGTGTCCAAATATTGGGCAGCCCTGCCACTCACTGCATACGTTATAATAGTATAGGAGACCCACTCTTTAGTAATGGGAACAACAAAGCATAGCCGGCTGATGGCTCTCTAAGAATAGTGAGGGCTGACAGCTGGCCCTTTAAGAATAGTAAAGGCTCTTGATGGCCCTATAAAAATAGGCTTTGTGATTTTCAGAGTCTGTTCTTCACAAATGAAACAGGATGTGTCTGATCATGTCTCGCTCACCACATGGCCAAATAAGGTTGTGAAATGTTAAAATTACATTTCCCGGTGAATGCATTTGTCAAGGTTGAAAGCAATGCAAAAATACAAAAACGCATCAAAAACGCTACGTGTGAACATAGCACAAGGTATGGAGGAGTATTTTTATTTTTGGTTATTTATTTTGCCTTATATACAAGTCATTACCCTGGAAAAGATGTTCCTTAACATATTTCCCAAGAAAATCCATTTTGGTTTCGTTTTTGTATGTTTTATTTTGAGTCCGTAAAAGTGGCATAATACCTCTGACAACGTTGTTGACAGCAGTGACCTGGGAGTCAGAAATGCTTCCAGGGGTCTTCCCCATGCTGTTCCCATGTCATTTAAGCCCTGTTCCCATCGATTTGGGCAATTTTTAGGCCGTCTGCAGACCGCCGGGGGGAGCTTCCTGAAAAATGCTCGAGTTTCCCATAGACTTACATTGGGCTCGTTGCTCAGGTCGAGCACCCGAGTATTCCAATTTGCTCGACCCTAGCAACGAGCACCCGAGCATTTTAGTGCTCCCCCATCACTAATAGCTAGGGCTCTATCTAAGGTGGAATGTTTCTACCCCCTTTTAGAAAATGTTTTTTCTGTTATCACATTCAAATGTTAATCAGAATGAACAGAACAAGCACGACAAGCCCTTGTAAATTCGCCAATGGGTAAATTATGGGAGATATGAGGATGGTGGCAACTTGTGGCATGTAAAATCGAATTGCCACTTGTAGGTTTCCTGTATAGAGTAGTATAAATGGTGCCATTGGAACCATCACCATTTAAAATTATATCTAGAAGGCTTAGTACACTACCCCTTTACGTGACTGGGCATCAGTGCGCAAACATTAGAATCACCACCAATGGTCAAAAGCAAGGATGGCAAACAGGTGAAAGAGAATATGAGCAAAGCAAGCTGGGGAGATAAGCTAGCCTTTTCTGAATTAGGTCTTTTGTTCCTGTACAATCTCTTTTACATAATATCGTGACTCATGTGTATCCTGAACAAATAAGTACAGGTTCTATCAGTAATTTATTTGAAGTGATCTACTACAAATGAACAGGGAAATAACTGTGATTTATCATGAAGTTTTAGCTTAAAAGAAAAAAAGTAAGGTATAATTAAAAAAAGGAAAACTACTTTACCCATTGTGAATAATATAAAAAACATTTCTTGTGAAGTCAAACTCATCAGGCGATGCCACACAAGTCTCTATGAATAGGACCAGGGCAGGGTCAGATGTGTGTAAAGTGGCTTGCAGGTATAAATGTTGACTGAGCGCCACAAAATAAGGATATTGATTCACTGGATATATGAAATCCGAGGAGTAGAAGAATGTCAAGCTGGCAGAGTAAAGGCCATATTGGATTAAAGTGTTCTTTATGAAGTCATCTGCGGAGTATGAGCCTTCCACTACAGTATCTTGGTAGAGTCGACATATAAGAGTTAGAGATAATTTTTTCCTGTAAACGACGACTGTATTGGCTGAATCCGTGATCAAAGTGTTTGTATAACTTATTGTGTCATTTTCAACCTAAAATAAAGAAAAAAAGCAAAATGTGAAAAATAAATTATTGCGTATCAGTAGATTAATTCTGTTTTTTTTTTAGTTGATAAATAGCTTTACTGATAGAGGAAATACAAAATGAAGATAGAAGTGACAAGAGAAAAAGCAATTCTCTGTCATGCTTGAGAAAAGCTCACAAGAAAAGGTTATTTTTTTTTTTCAAATAAAATCTCTCTATATCTCTACTTTGTACTTATATGTTGGACCATGGACCAAGACCTAAGTGATAGCCACAAGTAGTCACCAAATTAAAAAGTCAGCAGTATGCACAGGAGTGTCCGGTTCAAGCCGAAGAATTCTGTTCTGGGTTCTATTGAATCCAGACAAATTGAAAAAAAGGCAGCACTCCTAGAACTGTCCCTTTTTCAACTTGTATAGATAGATAGATCATGAGAATTTCTAGGCCCTATATAGAAAACTGTTTAGGACCCCTAATTCCCCATATTATGATCCTCCATAACCTCAACACCCTCTTACACCATATTAGTGGCACCTGAGGAATACTGTTATAGTCAATCTCAGTTTCTATAATGCTGAAAGCTAATTAAAATATATTTTTGTAGCCTCTGGGGTACATATAAGGGCACATAATATTTAATTAAGATCTACCAATATTAATTTTACAATTATGAAAATGCTAGGTAACATGCTGTAAACCTGTTTTTACATCACTGACTGCCTAGGAGATACTGCAGATAGGTGATAACACACAGATGACCTCGAGGCTGTTATTTCCATAGACCTCTGATAGCATCAATAGCTTTAAAGCCATAATGATGGCCCTGAAAAGATGCTGTAACTTTCCTACCTGTTTTACTGTCAGGCATCCATCATAAGGTATTTGAAACTCCATCCAATCTGCTACAACTTGAGGACGGCACTGAGGATCATTCAAAAATACATGATCTGAAGAATATTCCAATGACTGAAGATAACTAAGTGAGATTCGCGCTTTCATATGGTCTGAATGGCACGAGAATCTGACTGTAAAGAAAATGGAATCAAACACGTATTTCATTTAGAGCTTGCGGTCTGACATACAGTATTTAATTAGTCTAATCTATTGTGATTACAGAATGGAATGTAAAGAAATGATTTTGCCTTTTAGTTAAATTATACATCTAACCGGAGCCATTAAGTTTTCTCTCTTCCCACTCAATGACCTACTATTACTTCATGGAGAGAGGGTGGATGTATGGAGCAGGCTCCGGAGGTGAGCCCTCTGCACACAAAGCAGGTGCTGTGCCTGCTGTATTATACAGCCAGCTACAGCTTCTAACTGAGGTAATCAGAGCAAGTTACAATGGCTGATGTTTAACCACTTAAATGCTGCTGTCAATCTCTGACTATGGCATGTAAGTCACGGAATCCCTGTGGCACAATTGTTCAGGTGTCCATCTTCTTCCTCTGCTCAACATGATTTTAGTATATCAATACTGTGCCACCGTAGCCGGGAGCCTGTAGTAGGCCCCTGTAATCTCCATCTTGGTACCCCTGTGAAGGCCAGCCACAGGCTAAACTTCAGATAGTGCAAGATCATAGATTCAAGTCCCCTTAGGGAACTAAAAAATTAAAGTAAACTCACATCTCTCGAATTATCTAACCCATTTTTCTCCATTAAAAAAAATAATAGACAAAAATATTTTGGTCTTGCTACATCCATAAAAGTCTGGTATATCAAAATAGAAAATTTTGTAACACAAAAGATAAGCAGCATAAATTAAAAAAAAATCAAAATGCCAGTGTTGCTACTTTTGGTTGCGACTCGCCACACCTCTCACAAAAAATTAAATAAAAAGCAAACAAAATTTCATATGTACCCTAATATGGCATTATTAAAAACTACAGATTGACACAGAAAAAAAACAAGCTTTCTTACAGTTCTATAGATGGAACAATAAAAAAGACGGGTCTCTGAAATCCAAACCTGAATGACCTGACATGTTCACTCTAAGGCAGTTTTAGAATATACAGTACCTGCAATAGTTTAATTAATCTTAGCAACTTTAACTTCTTACTACACACCATCTTTTCAGGCTGTACAGTCCAGATATTAAATTGCAGATTCACCTACATTGGTTGTTGGATGTCAGAGAAAGCAGAAATGTTTTTTTAAACCTCTTCCACCTTTTCCATTTATGTTTCGCTCAAATACACAATGAATGTTGTGTGTACAGGTAAAAAAAGAATTATAGTATTGCTAATAGGTTAAAAACTAGATTGATAATAAATAACCAGCTGTCCAAAAACTAAACTTAGCTCAAACCTAAAGGAAATGCTCAATATTAAATAATTTACATAAATTACCTCATTAACTTTTCACTTTTTGTGTCACCCCTACCCCTAAGTACATAATTATATGCAAATACCTTTAATTTAACATAATAGATCATTAAATTTTATCATGTAAAATAATTATACAGGGTGGACCATTTATATGGATACACCTAAATTAAATCTGAAACAACGGATACTGGAAGTCTGTGCTAGCATTTCTTCTACGGTGTTGCTATCAGTGTGTGAAGAGTGGGAGAAGAGGGTTGCATTGACAATCCAACATAATGGGCAGCACTTTGAACACATTTTATAAGTTTTCATAAACTTAAACTCATGAAAGAATAAAGTTACGTTAAAACCAAGCCCACCATTGTTTTTCTTATGAAATTCTCAATAAGTTTAATGTGTCACATGACACTCTTCCCATTGAAAACAATGAAGTTGGATCCAAAATGGCCACCATGGTCACTACCCATCTGGAAAAGTTTTCCCCCTCCCATATACTAATGTGCCACAAACAGGAAGTTGATATCACCAACCATTCCCATTTAATTTAGGTGTATCCATTTAAATGGCCCACCCTGTAGACTGATGACTAGAGATGAGTGAACCCAAACTTAAAAGTTCGGGGTTCATACTGGGCAGTTAGTGTCCGGTGCTAAACCCCTAACACGGACTTCTCCTGGGAGTCCATTGCAATGTTAGGAGTTTTGGGGAAAGTCCAGGGAGAGTGAGAAAATGAGAGAATTTTCTAGCTCAAACATTCAGGTCCCTATTCTTTTCAATGGGGTTCGGATTCTGGTTGAAATTCGGGTAAAGTTATGGTACAAGAACCAAACTTTGGAATATACACTGCTCAAAAAAATAAAGGGAACACTTAAACAACAGAATATAACTCCAAGTAAATCAAACTTCTGTGAAATCAAACTGTCCACTTAGGAAGCAACACTGATTGACAATCAATTTCACATGCTGTTGTACAAATGGAATAGACAATAGATGGGAATTATTGCCAATTATCAAGACACCCTCAATAAAGGAGTGGTTCTGCAGGTGGGGACCACAGAGCACATCTCAGTACTATTGCTTTCTGGCTGATGTTTTGGTCACTTTTTAATGTTGGCTGTGCTTTCACACTCATGGTAGCATGAGACGATAGCATGAGACAACCCACAGAATTTGCTCAGGTAGTGCATCTCATCCAGGATGGCACATCAATGTGAGCTGTGGCAAGAAGGTTTCTGTGTCTGTCAACGTAGTGTCCAGAGGCTGGAGGCGCTACCAGGAGACAGGCCAGTACACCAGGAGACGTGGAGGGGGCCGTAGGAGGGCAACAACCCAGCAGCTGGACCGCTACCTCTGCCTGTGTGCAAGGAGGAACAGGAGGAGCACTTCCAGAGCCCTGCAAAATGACCTCCAGCAGTCTAAAAATGTGTATGTGTCTGCCCAAACTGTTAGAAACCGACTCCATGAGGGTGGTATGAGGGCCCAATGTCCACAGATGGGGGTTGTGCTCACAGCCCAACACCGTGCAGGACGCTTGGCATTTGCCACAGAACACCAGGATTGGCAAAGTCGCCACTGGCGCCCTGTGCTCTTCACAGATGAAAGCAGGTTCACACTGAGCACATGTGACAGATGTGACAGAGTCTGGAGACGCTGTGGAGAGTGATCTGCTGCCTGTAACATCCATCAGCATGACCGATTTGGCAGTGGGTCAGTAATGGTGTGGGGTGGCATATCTTTGGAGGGCCGCACAGTCCTCCATGTGCTCGCCAGAGGTAGCCTGAATGCCATTAGGTACCGAGATGAGATCCTCAGACCCCTTGTAAGACCATATGCTGGTGTGGTTGGCCCTGGGTTCCTCCTAATGCAGGACAATGCCAGACCTCATGTGGCTGGAATGTGTCAGCAGTTCCTGCAAGATGAAGGCATTGAAGCTATGGACTGGCCTGCCCATTCCCCAGACCTGAATCCGATTGAGCACATCTGGCACATCATGTCTCGCTCCATCCACCAACGTCAACTTGCACCACAGACTGTCCAGGAGTTGGCGGATGCTTTAGTCCAGGTCTGGGAGGGGATCCCACAGGAGACCATCCGCAACCTCATCAGGAGCATGCCCAGGCATTGTAGGGAGGTCATACAGGCACGTGGAGGCCACACACAATACTGAGCCTCATTTTGACTTGTTTTAAGGACATTACATCAAAGTTGGATCAGCCTGTAGTGTGTTTTTCCACTTTAATTTTGGGAATGACTCCAAATCCAGGCCTTCATTGGTTAATAAATTTGATTTCCATTGATGATTTTTGTGTGATTTTGATCAGCACATTCAACTTTGTAGAGAACAAAGTATTCAATGAGAATATTTCATTCATTCAGATCTAGGATGTGTTATTTGAGTGTTCACTTTATTTTTTTGAGCAGTGTAGTTTGGGTCAGGTACCAGAACCAGAACTTTCACAGGTCCACTCATCCCTATGATGACCAAAATATAGTAAAAGAATGAAAAATGAATAAAAATACCATTTTGATTATTGGTAAAGGTAGAGTAGTATGTTGCAGTGAAATCCAATCCTGCTTCTCTATTAGCCTGTGAGAACACAATGCTCATGCTGTTTCAGGCTGAGTTCACACGATGCGTTTTTCATGCGTTTCCGCGGCGTTTTTGCAGTTGCGTAAACGCCGCGGAAACGCATGAAAAACGCATGGTAGAAGGGCAGCAATGTTCCCCAATGGAAATCCGCATGTGCTGTGCCCATGATGCGGATTTTTCCGCAGCGTAAACGCTGTGGTCAAAAATCCGCAGCATGTCAATTAATTTTGCGGAAACGCTGCTCTTTTGCCGCCATTGACTTACATTAGACCGCATGGAATCCGCATCACTGTATATGTTGATGCGCTTTTCATGCGGTTTAATGTGCGGATGGTACCCGGGTGTGGATGAGAGGACTCTCATCCAGACCCAGGTACCAAAAGAATAAAATAAAAAAATATATATATTCTCACCTTCTGATGGCCCGCGCTGCGTCCTGCCGGCTTCCCGGGCACTTCGCGTTTGAATGAAGAAGGACCTTCGCTGACGTCAGAGTCATGTGACGGGTCACGTGACGCTGACGTCGGAAGGTCCTAAAGTCTTCACTGCCGGCAGCCGGGACCGATGAAGCAGGACACCGGGGGCCATCAGAGGGTAAAGTATATATTTATTTTTTGACATCACACACTATATAAATCCATGCCGGTTGCATGGATTTATATAGTGTGAAGTTGACAAGCACTTTCCAAGTGATGCTAAAATCGCTTGGGAAGCGCTTGTCAACCCGCATGCGGAAATGAAAGTGAAGACCGCTTCATTTCCGCATGTCCCTGGCAGGAAACCGCATGTACAATCCGCATGCGTTTTTTCCTGCCAGAGAGATGCAGAAACGCTCAGGAAAAAATCCTGAGCATTTCTGCATCGTGTGCACATACCCTAAGGAGGAGATGAAATCCCTAGAACCTGTACTGCAGAGATCTCCAAGTAAAGTTGATCCAAGAGGAGTTCCATCATAAACTGACAAAGATGATAACCGGCAGAACTGAGAATTCTTCATTCTGGTCATGAGAATTTAAGCAATGCAATATCAGATAACAAAATTTAGGATTGTATTCATACAGCAGATACGGTATCTAACAAAACCATAAATCACAACATTTCTCAAGGAAAATCAACGTCAGAGCCCAAAACTTAAACATGTAAAATATGATGAATAAGAAACAATGGTTGTCCCTAAAATAGAGAAATATTATAAAATTAATCCTTGTTTGAGGTTATGGTAGCTCCCAATCTTATCAGCTAAGTGTCTACACAATAGTAGTCAGTCAGCTTACTGTTGAGATTTGGGACCAGGACTAGTAATGGTTCAGTGGTGGTACTAGCCGCCGAACTTTCATCAATCTATATTTCATCATATATGACCGACTGTAAATTGCATCATATAAATATCTTGCTTTGGGATAAATCTTTTAATAATAATTGCATCAACATATAAAATCAGAGATATTTTTTGTATTCTACTCACATAAATATTCCAAAATTGAGATGAATTCTATAATTGTTTGCGACACTAATGTACCAAATACAGGAATCAGACTCTGACGAAATATTGGAATTCAAAGAAATGTTCCCTTGTAAATTTGTAAAAATGTCTCCACATTTGACTGCAAAGAGTAAATAGAAAGAGGATGTTTTTGACTAAATATATCATGTAAATTAAAAATATATACATTGTAAGGGAAATGTAGGTTGAAAAAACAAGAATATCTGTAATACAGATGTAAATATTATATTTATAGAAAATATCAAAGTTGAAATTGATGCAAAGGAAGCTCTGTATAATAAATAAACTTTATGAACATTTTATTCTAAGAGGACATTCCCACGATGAGGAGCCACTGCGGCCCTAATGCTGCAGAACAGCGCAGCACTTCTGCCATTATGCAAATGAGAGGCGGAAATTTTTTTTTTCACATGCGAACTTTCCTCATAGGGGTTAGTCTATGGGGAAAGTCCACAAGCAAGAGAAACTGACATGCTGCAGATCTGAAAGACTTCCGCGGGTTGGATGCTGCATAAACATGCAGCGTCTAACCCGCAGCATTTCCTGATCATGGGCACACAGCCTATTTAAACTGGATATATTTCTCAGGAAAAGAGATCAGGCAAAATTCAAATTCTCCTGTTTGCACTTTTTCCCCTGGGAAATTAGATTCACAGAGAATAATTTAATGTCCCTTATTATGCTCTGAGGACTATGCAAACCTCTGAGTATAATATTTGTAATATATAAAAAATAAAAAGGATCCTTATGCTCACCTTATTATTTATCTCTCCGGACCCTCCGCTCCTCATCATCTCTTTTCTGACCCTCATAGCATTTTTTGATCCCCAACATTTGCTCTAAAAAACCCTGGACCTCTCTGTGAGCCGTGATTCCCAGTTATGATGATGGCTGGGAGGATTTAGCGCAAGAGCGCAAAAGTTCACGAGTTTTCTCAATTGCATTTCTGGTTTTAATTTAATTTCACCTTGTTGTTTATACATATTTATTTATTTTTTAATATCTGTTTTGGGGTGTGCTTTATTTCAGACTTCACTTGTGCCTTCCCCTGTATAGGAACATTTATGTTTGTTCCATGTTTTCCGTATATGAGGCCAATATATAGTATTTGCTTCTGTTGATATAATACGTAGGGTCATACCTAGAGATGAGCGTTGTTCTACTCGAACTGTTCGCCAATCTCAAATTCGAGCTGTTTTGGGCGGTGTTCGAGCCGTTCGGCGAACACGAACAATTTGAGAAAAATTTGGCTGTTCGAGGTTATGTTCGATAACTGTTCGTGCACCAAAATCATAACTGGATTTTTTCTCAGTAATGATGAAAATTAATGTTAATACGCAGTTTGAGTGTACAGCGGGGTGGGGGGAGGGGCAGGGGATGGATCTCTGCAGGAACAATGAAGATCTCCATTTTTTTTTCTCTTTCCCGCATTTACAGTGGGGAGGTGCCATCTGTCAGCCTATCAGCAGCGCACACACGGAGCGAAGTGCTTTTTTTCACACAAGCAAGGGCATGTGTCATTGGCAGTGTATGTCACATATCCTTGCCCTATAAGACCAAGCCATTTTCACCGTCGCCACCATTTTCTCACTGCTGCAGCTGCGTGTTAGACGGCACCGCTGTTGCTGTGTGCGCTATACCTTGTTAATTTCAAGCCAATTTTCGCACAAATATACAGATAGCTTGGGAGTAGGGAATAGTTGTGATTGCAGTCCTTTTAAGGACTAGGTTACAGCATTTCCTACGACTTTTATCAGGCAGGTCTGTGCTCTTAAATAGATAGGTTGTGGGAGTAAAGACTAATTGTAATTGCAGTCCTTTTCAGGACTAGGTTACATCAGTTCCTATCAGTTTTTGCCAGGCAGGTCTGTGCCAGTGCTGTGCAAGTTTTTTTCACAGCATTTGGCTGAATCTAGCAAAGCTAATCCTTTTTGGCCTATTGCAGAGTGTGTTAGTCAGTGGAGTAGCCTATCTGTGTTGCAAGATATACCACCTGTGTATAGAATACCAATTTTTTTACTGCACCTAGTGAAGTAAAATCTTTTGGGCATAGCATCATTCTATTAGTCCATCTATACTGACCTCCATCAGGTTGCAAACTGAATCTAATTTTTTTCTGCATCTAGCTCTGAAAAAATATTTGGCCTTCTAGCAGTGTGTGGGACTTGTTCTATTAGTCCATCTATACTGACCTCCATCAGGTTGCAAACTGAATATATTTTTTTCTGCATCTACCTCTGAAAAAATATTGGGCTTCTAGCTGTGTGTGGGTCTTGTTCTATTAATCCATCTATACTGACATCCATCAGGTTGCAAACTGAATATATTTTTTTCTGCATCTACCTCTGAAAAAATATTTGGCCTTCTAGTAGTGTGTCGGACTTTCTCTATTAGTCCATCTATACTGACCTCCATCAGGTTGCAAATTAAAACTAATTTTTATCTGCATCTACAGTACCTCTGAAAAAATATTTGGGCTTCTAGCAGTGTGTGGGACTTGTTCGATTAGTCCATCTATACTGACCTCCATCAGGTTGCAAACTGAATATAGTTTTTTCTGCATCTACCTCTGAAAAAATATTGGGCTTCTAGCTGTGTGTGGGTCTTGTTCTATTAATCCATCTATACTGACCTCCATCAGGTTGCAAACTGAATATATTTTTTTCTGCATCTACCTCTGAAAAAATATTTGGCCTTCTAGTAGTGTGTCGGACTTTCTCTATTAGTCCATCTATACTGACCTCCATCAGGTTGCAAATTCAAAATCATTTTTTTCTGCATCTAACCCAGCCAATAGTTTTGGCCTAATACCACAGTTTGGCCACTCAGCTCTGCTCGGTTACCATCCATTGTTTTTTTGTGCAAACAACTCCAGAGTTGTGAATTAGTTAACCACCAAAATGAGTGGAAAAACGCCTGCTGCTGGTGGAAAGGGGAATAGGCGTGTTGGGAAGGGGAAAAAAGGTTGTGTCCGTGGGGTTGGTGTTAAAGCAACAGTAACATCTGCAGAAGAAAGACCATCTTCCAGCCAAACTAAAATGTCTACTTCTTTTAGCGGACAATGTGATAAGATCCCTTTCTTACGGCCACGCCAATCGCTACAAATTCCAGATGAGTCACAAAAACAGCAGGTGCTTCAACGGATATCAAGTGCTCCTTCAAGTGGGCTCTCCTCCACATCAACTTCAACATCACAAATACTCCAGTCCTCAAAGGTGTCACCCAAATCGCACTTGCTTCCTCACAGCTCCCAAATCTCCAGCTGCCCTTCTGAGTATGGGGTAACACAGATGGTTGAGTCTGCAGAGCTGTTTACTCATACTATAGCCTGGGAATCAGAGGTCGACTCCAGCGCTTCTGTGAATCCAGACGAGGAAATGATCTGCACTGATGCCCAGAATCTTTATGAGTCGGATCCAGGACCAGACACAGAAGGTTCTGACCATAATGTAGACCCTCATTCCCAAACTGTAACTCCTGTTGGTGGAGACAATGAGGAAGACGATGATAAGACTCAAATACCTGATTGGAGCGACAACTTTAGTTTTTTGTCAGGGCAGGAACAGGTTGGCTCTGAGGACGACGGGTGTGAGAACACACAGGGTGATGATGACGAGATTGGAGATCCACTTACTGTCAACCCACAGTCAGCCAGTCGATGAGGTCTGCAGAGGAGGTGGAGGAGGATGTGACTAGCCCAGGGGATGGGGATGACTCGGTACCCGGGCCTTTGCCTGGCCTTGGGGATGTCGCGGTGGTCGGCTCCCGGGCCCGTACCCTGGGGTCACTCTTTAAAAGGGTGGATAATTGTTAATTTTATAAGAGTTCGTGACGCCACCTGTGGTATCTGGTGAGAAGCACCAGCGCTGCAGCAGTCCACTGAGGCCGGTGATAAGGCAGCTCGATGGTATAGCTCCCCACAGGTGGAGCTAGGCCTCAGAAAAGCGTATGCAGGGGGAATGCAGGACAGGCGAGACCCAGCTGGGTCAGAGCAAGAACGGGAACGGACACTGTAGTCACTTCAGTACCTTTTACTGGTGGAAATTCAGGCACATCCCGGAGCACTGTAGGGTGAAGGGTGCATATCAGGATCCTCCCCAATGAGCGGGTGTAGGGCCTCCTGTTTCTTGCCTCTGCGTAGTAAGTTTCTGACCAGCCTGGAGCTAGGCCTAACTTTATCTCTGTCCTGCGCTGGCTGACCTTATGGTAGGGCCTTGTCTTGGAGTTCATGCTCCCAGTATGCGAGGCCTAAGCGTCTCCTGGCTCTGTTACGTATCAGCACCTTAGTGATCCTGGGACTTGTAGTTCTCCAGGGATTCCGGTTATGCCTTACTGGGTCATAGAGATCCCGGTAAGCTCGGATCCGGTGTCCGGTAAATGCTTCGGGGTGAGCTGGTTAAGCTCCTCTGCCCCTTATGTACCAACTCGCCACTCGCCTTTGGCCTACTCGGGCCCTCACTAGGCTATACACACTAATGGCAGCTTGACGTGCTTCACCGATCTTATGGCGCCGGCACACCTTAAGCTGTAACGGGGCTCCCTGAATCTAGCTAGCAGGAGCCTCGTGCTCCACTGCTGAACTATTAAATGAGTTCTCTAGACTAGACTGAGCTCCACTGCAGACTGACCTCTCTTAGGCTTCTCTACTGCAGGAACTCTTCAGAAGAACTGAACTGCCTAGCTCCACCTTCCCTATTTAAATCCCAAAAGGGCTCCCTCTGCTGGTCTGAGATGGAAGGTGGAGATGTGTGAATGTTTATGGGGGCCTCTTGTGGAGGATTCCATCAATGCACTTTTCTAGGATCTGTGAAACCAAGGGCAGCGGGGCGTCACAGATGTTCTTGACGACGAGGTTAGGTTGCGCCTTCCTGGACAGAGACGGAGTACTGGAAGCACGTCAACAACTGCATCCTCAACCACAACTCAGCCTCTGACCACAAGTCGTAGTGGCTCTTCAGGTCGCATGGGCTCTAAGCCTTGCATAGCCTGGGCATTTTTTCAGATCAATAAGGATGACCCAACTCGTGTTATCTGTAATATTTGTCACCAAAAGCTAAGTAGAGGCCAAAAAATCCATAGTTTGAGTACTTCATGCATGAACCGTCACATGGATATGAAGCATAAGTTGCAGTGGGAAGCTCACCCTTGCTACAATGCGGCCAAGCGGGCCGGGCCAACCACTGTCTGCCCCATCTTGTGCATCCATGGCCTCTTCATCCTCTGTGTCTGGGGGGACAGCAGTCACACATGTTTTTGGACGCAGACCTGCCACCTCTTTACCCGCAACAGCCAGTTTGATTGGCAGGTCGTCAGTTCATTTGGAAGTGGAAACACCTGCTGGTGTTGAGCGCTCTCTGACATCGAGAGCACCACCTTTGGATCAAGGCAACCTAACATGTCCACCTGCATCTTCCTCACAGACCGGCAGTTTTCCGGGGACACCCTACTCAACCCCGTCTAAGCACAACAGCCAGCCCTCGGTCCCTCAGATGTGGACAAGTAAAAGACCATTTCCTCCTAGCCATGACAAAGCTAAGAGTTTAAATTTCACCATCTGCAAGCTCTTGGCTACAGAAATGCTGCCTTTCTGCCTGGTGGACACAGAGGATTTTCGATACCTTATGTCCGTCGCAGTGCCCCAGTACCAGATGCCCAGTCGGCACTACTTCTCAAAGAAAGGTGTGCCTGCGCTCCACCAGCATGTCGCACACAACATCACCGCTTCTTTGAGAAACTCTGTGTGTGACAGGGTGCATTTCACCACAGACACTTGGACGAGTAGGCATGGACAGGGGCGTTACATGTCGCTGACTGGGCACTGGGTAACTATGGTGACAGCAGGAGAAGGGGCTGCTGTCCAAGTCTTACCGTCCCCACGAGTTGTGCATCAATCCTCTTTATCTAGTAGTTCCTCCACTGCTTCTGCCTCCTCAACCTCCTCTCGGTCCTCCACCTGCACCCAAAGCCTGTCTGGTAATGCCACCTGCTTTCTAACTGCACAGAAGGAATCCTGCACACCTCTTTACTCTGCTGGCAGCAGGGCTCAACGGCATCAGTGTTTACTTTGAAATGTCTGGGAAATGTGAGTCACACAGCTGACAAGCTGTGGTCAGCTCTGGAGACCCAGTTTCATGAAAGGTTGTCTCCACTGGACCTGCAACCAGGGAAGGCCGTGTGCAACAATGCTGCAAACCTGGGTGCGCCCCTTCGCCGGGGCAATGTCACACACGTGCCTTGTATGGCTCACGTGTTGAACCTTGTTGTCCAGCAATTTTTAGCCCACTATCCTGGACTAGATGGCCTTCTGTAGAGGGCACGGTCGCTGTGTGCTCACTTCCGCCGTTCGCATCCCGCAGCTCAACGACTTACATCTCTACAGAAGTCGTTGGGCCTGTCAGTTCACCGGCTGATATGCGATGTGCCGACACGGTAGAATTCAACTCTGCACATGTTGCAGCGACTGTGGCAGCACCGACAAGCCCTGGTGCAATACGTTCTGCCGTATAGCCTGGGCCACTGAGATCAAGAAGTGGGGCAAATCACGCTGCAGGAGTGGTCTCAGATCAGGGACCTATGAAGTTGATGCGCCCCCTGGGCCGTGGGGTACCCGGAGCCGGGCCGGTAGACGCTGGGGGTTGTAGTCACTGTGGCGGTGACCCGGTCGTGACCCAGGGCGGTCAATCCAAGGGTAATTTGTATATATGGGTTTTAGAATGTCCGACTACGCCCCCAAAGGGGCCACCGCTGCGGAACAGTCCTCTGAAGCTGGTGATTTTGCAGCAATGGTATTATTACTCCCCACAGGAAGAGTGTAGCTTCAGGGCAGTGTGGGTGGATGATGGTGGTTGTAGTGCAGGGAGTCAGTAATGAACACAGAGTCCGTGTGATGCAGTCCCAAGATCTTTACTCACAGTTGTTGCAGTCCAGATTACAGGTACCAGAGCAATCTCCCCCGTCGTGCTGTGCATACTCAGTGAGGGGCTCAGTCCACCCCCAGATAGCTCCGCAGTACTTAGCAGGACCCCCTTCTTTGTGTCCTTTCTCTGGCCTTCTCCCTGCACCTCACACCCAGTGACACTTCTATCCGGTATCCTCGGGCCTTGGCGGGCGACGTGCGTTCCGTCCCCTGGGTCCTATGTGCCTACCTTCTTAGTGAGACTGGTGTGGACTTTGGCCTGCAGTACATGAAATGCTGCAGCCTCCGGTTTCTAGTTGAGCCTTGCTGTTTCTCCGCTAGTTGAGGGACCGGTTCACCTTATCTGGCCTGACCCCTCTTCCTCCTGGTAGCAGCGGGCGTACGGGTGGCCTTTTGCACGTCCCGTACCCTTAGGGTCCCTTCGGTTCCTGGAGCCTTCCTGATCCCACTCCTCTCTTCTATCCTTCAGTCCTAGGCCTCCCAGGCTAGGCCCGCCTCCAGAGCAGAGCTCATGCAGAGCCTCTGCTCCTGTCACTTCTCCTCCTCTGACTGGCTTTCTCTTTATAAGATGGCTTCCTATTTATACTCTCCCTGTCATGTGCTCCCCTAAGCTGCTCCCCTAAGAACCCACTACATAGGACCCTCCCGCCAGCTAGGGACCTGGGACTGTGTTCTCCCTTAGGAGCAATCTCGCCATACCCTCACTGCGGGTATGTGTTGGATGCAGGTGTTAGGGTCCCGAGCCATACTCCTTCCTTACCTGAGGGTGAGATACCACACCTCTGGGTGAGATGCAGTAACTCTGTGGTGACTGAACCCTCAGGGGCGCCACACATCCTTCTGCACAGTTTTGAAATGGCGACGAAGATGTTTAGTGCTGACGACGATGCCATTATCAGCTTGACTATTCTGGTGATTTACATGCTGGAGCACACGTTAAACAGAATTCAGAGTCAGGTGGTGGGACAAGAGGAGGTGGAGGAAGTAGAGGAGGAGTCGTATGCGGAAGAGATAACATCTCCAAGGTCCAGACGGTCGGCAGCACCAAGACGGCAGGCATAGGAGGGTGGGGGAGAGGGATTAACCAGGGCGCATGGTAGCAGCCAAACTGTTGAGGAAGGTGCAGGAGCCGAGGAAGAAGTGGAGGACGAACTGGCGATGGGCATGTAAGACTCATCAGATGAGGGAGACCTTGATCACATTTCTGTTGTGCGAGGTTGGGGGGAGAGGGCAGAGGAAGGAAGCATTATTCTTACCTCGCTACCAACACAACAAGGACTTGGTCCTCCTGGATTTACAAGACACATGAGTGCCTTCTTGCTGCACTACCTGCAATATGACCCTCGGATTGTCAGAATTCGAAGTAATCCCGACTACTGGGTTGCCTCACTCTTAGATCCCCGGTACAAAAGTAAATTTGCCGAAATAATTCCTGCCATAGAAAGGGATTCACGCATGCAGGAGTATCTGCAGATGCTGTTGCAGAATCTTACATGTGCTTTTCCACAAAACACCAATGGTGCACGTAGTGAATCTCACAGTTCTAACTTGCCAACCGTGTGACTGTCGAGTCTTTATCACTCAAACCGTAACAGTAACAAAGTATCTGCTGGTAACAGCAATTTTGCGGAATCGTTTCACCACTTTTTTAGACCATCCTTTTCAAGGCCACAGGAGACAAGAAGTCTGACACATAGTCAACTCCTAGAGACGATGGTACAGGAGTATCTCCAAGTAAACATTGAAGCCATGACTGTGTCACTGGACCCTTGCTCTTTTTGGGCTTCCAATCTGGATAAATGGCTGGAGCTCACCACTTACGCCTTGGAGATCTAGTCATGCCCCGCAGCCAGCGTTCTCTCTGAACGTGTGTTCAGCGCTGCTGGTGGTGTGCTGACATATAAGCGCACGCGGCTGTCCACTGAGAATATAGACAGACTCACGTTCATAAAGATGAACAAATCATGGATTCTCAAGGACTTTTCTACCCCTGTGTCATCCTGGGGAGACTAAAAGCTTGAAGATTTGGTATAATCACCTCACCAACCGTTTTAAGCAACTGTGGGGCAATTGATGCCACTTAACCCTAGAACGCATGACCATAAAAATCTACACTTTCATATACCTGGGGCCATTTAGGCCCGTGTGCAAATAACATGGAATAACTCCAAGTCAAATGGCAAACAACTACACTGTGTGCAGAATTATTAGGCAAGTTGTATTTTAGAGGATTATTTTTATTATTGATCAACAACTATGTTCTCAATCAACCCAAAAGACTCATAAATATCCAAGCTTAAAATTTTTGGAAGTTGGAGTGGTTTTTTTTTTAGATTTGGCTATCTTAGGAGGATATCTGTTTATGCAGGTAACTATTACTGTGCAGAATTATTAGGCAACTTAATAAAAACCAAATATAATCCCATCTCGCTTGTTTATTTTCACCAGGTAAACCAATATCAGTGCACAAAATTAAGAAATAAAAATTTCTGACATGCAAAAACAAAAAGCAAAAAAATTAGTGATCAATATAGCCACCTTTCTATATGGTGACACTCAACAGCCTTCCATCCATAGAATCTGTCAGTTGCTTGATCTGTTTTCGATCAACATTGCGTGCAGCAGCCACCACAGCCTCCCAGACACTGTTCTGAGAGGTATACTGTTTTCCCTCCCTGTAGATCTCACATTTTATGATGGACCACAGGTTCTCTATTGGGTTCAGATGAGGTGAACAAGGGGGCCATGTCATTATTTTTTCATCTATAAAGACCTTTACTGGCCAGCCACGCTGTGGAGTAGCTGGATGCATGTGATGGAGCATTGTCCTGCATGAAAATCATGTTTTTCTTGAACGATACTGACTTCTTCCTGCACCACTGCTTGAAGAAGTTGTCTTCCAGAAACTGGCAGTAGGTCTGGGAGTTGAGCTTCACTCCACCCTCAACCCGAAAAGGTCCCACAAGTTCATCTTTGATGATACCAGCCCATACCAGTACCCCACCTCCACCTTGCTGGCATCTGAGTCAGAGTTGGGCTCTCTGCCCTTTACTGACCCAGCCTCTGGCCCATCCATCTGGCCTATCAAGAATCACTCTCATTTCATCAGTCCATAAAACCTTTGAAAAATCAGTCTTAAGATATTTCTTGGCCCATTCTTAACGTTTTATCTCATGTTTCTGGTTCAAAGGTGGTCGTTTTTCAGCCTTCCTTACCTTGGCCATGTCCCTGAGTATCGCACACCTTTTTGATGCTCCATTAATGTTGCAGCTCTGAAATATGGCAAAACTGGTGGCGAATGCCATGTTGGCAGCTTCACGCTTGATTTTCCTCAAATCATGGGCAGTTATTTTGCGCCTTTTTTGGCCAACAAGCATCTTGCGACCCTGTTGGCTATTTGCCATGAAACGCTTGAATGTTTTGTGATCACGCTTCAAAAGTTTGGAAATTTCAAGACTGCTGCATCCCTCTGCAAGACATCTCACAATTTTGGACTTTTCAGAGCCCGTCAAATCTCTCTTCTGACCCATTTTGCCAAAGGAAAGGAAGTTGCCTAATAATTAAGCACACCTTATATAGGGTGTTGATGTCATTAGTGAACACCCCTCCTCATTACAGAGATGCACATCACCAGATTTACTTAATTGGTAGTTGGCTCTCAAGCCTATGCAGCTTGGAGTAGGACAACCTGTATAAAAAGTATCATGTGATCAAAATACTCATTTGCCTAATAATTCTGAACACAGTGTATATGCTTGAAGAATACCTAGAGTTTCAAAATTCTAACTAAAGTAATCTTGCAGAAAATAGAAAACAATTAACAGGGCGAGCCGGCGAGGCCCCAGGTATGCGTTCTAGGGTTAAGTGTTGTCTGTGCCACAATTTTGGGAAAAAATGGAGACTCTTTTTGGAGTCCCCTTGCTGTGCCTTACGTGACGTTGGCATCGTCAATTTCAGGTGGGTTGGGTAGCCCCCCCCGTCCTTTTAACTGCAAGAAACTACATACACTATGGCTTTGGGTAACACAGATGGTTGAGTCTGAAGAGCTGTTTACTCAGAGGTCTGCTCCAAAGCTTCAGTGTCTGCTAGTCAGCGTAGAATTTTTAACTGCATCTAGCCTAGGCAATACTTTGGGCGTAGTAGCCAAGCTGCGAAGCAAGCTGCACCGCCTGTGTATCTAATAAGAATTTTTAAATGCATCTAGCCTAGGCAGACTGTGGGGACCCCCAACCAAACCCAGACGCTCAGCCCCCCTACCGCCCCCCTTTCCTTGACAATACAATAATGTAACTCTTACAACTGGATGCGTGAGGATCAGTCACAGCTTTATTAACTCTTTATACTCATTCCATTAGAAAGGCATTTTATTTCTAAAATAATTCAGCTTGTTGCAGCATGCCCTGGGTCTCCACTCCGGCAAGTTGGCCAACAAGTGTAACTCTCTAACATCTCCTTTCTATTTCCAGGCCACATAGCATCCTGCATACTCGTATGCAGGACTTTGACCCCCACCCATTACTCTTAACGCTTGTTCCACTCCGTCCTGGAGTCCTGACAGGAATATGTCCAGTCCAATATCCATTAAGTGAACACCGTCGGGCCGTATGAGACCTGCTTTACCTCCTTCCAGTTGTCGGTGTCGTATCACTACACCGCCTCTGTCTCTTCTAAATTTTGCCATCCGAATATTTATTACCCGCCTTGTCCGTTCGATGGCCGTGATGTCTCGCGCACCTTACCATACCGCTATCGGCACAATCTCTGACCATACTATAGTTAGTTTTGTGAAAAATTCTCTGAAGCGCTCAGTGTCTAGTTTCATTATTGCCATTAGTTATGCACTCTTGTGATGACCTAGGTTGTTTCCCCCAGCCTGTATAACAAGGATGACCAGACCTCTTGTCTTTCTCCCTACCTTGATTACCTCCATTAGTACCTGTGGCCATAGCAGGCCTCTAATACCTCTCCAGTTGAAATATGTGTTATGAAACTCTAATTTCCTCCCGCCTGGGTGGGCTTTCGCCCTTTTTTCTGCCCAATATATATACAAGTGGCCTATCACCCACACTGTTGGCTTAGCGTCACCTGTAAAAGAAACAAACCACGTTAGGATAACAAGTCCGGTATTATGTATCTCGCCAAACACGTGGATCACCATCTCCCTATCCTCTGAACTTCCGTTTCTGACAGTCCTGCTCTTGCTTCTTCCGTGGCCGCACCTATGCGGAATGAGTGTGTCCCCTAATCTTTGGGGTGGTTCCCTGCCGATGTTATGCATTTATTAAATATAGCTTGGAACTGGTATCTTGATAATGGCGTTCCATCAATGTGTGATAGGAAGAAATTAATTTGTGATCTGATGGTTATATATGTTTTTACTATTGTTACCCGACTCAGTGTACCGTTTGTGGGTTGCAGAAGTACCCAAGTGCCCCTGCCCGCTGGAACCGTTTTCGATTGGCGTATGCGTAGATTTATTGCATTATTGGCTATGACTACATCTTGGTGTAATAAACCTCCACTTGTGGTAATTTTGGATTGAGGGACTAATTCGCTTATGCATAGCGCCCCGAAGAAGGCGATCACAAATGCAGTAGACAGTAGTGTTGCTTGAAATTGTGCGTGTCATGTTAATGGTGTTAGGGACATGATGTGAGAAATCAGTTTTAGTGACACGGGACGGGACGTCTACACTCCTGACTTGGCTGACCCCTTTTCCACCCTTTTATGGATTGTTAGATGATGAATCTTTGTCACATATCCCCAATTCAGTAGTTGGAAGTGAAATGCTACTCCGGTCAGACACCGCTGCGCTGATGCCCCTGATATGCCCCTCATCATTAGCTGGTGGAGAAATTCTATTGTGACTTGTGATCTGGCTTGTTCACATTGGTCAACCCGTCTGCCTGCTACTAGTCAAGTCCACTCTTCCCATGCCTTACCGTATGCTTGCCACGTCGACGGGGCAACTGACGCTCTGATTAATGGCATCAACTATTCGCCACTAGATCCCATAGGGAGGGTGGGCAACTGTTGCCCGATGGGTGGGCGTTGGGGAAGAGCTCTGTGAAAATCTGCCAATTGAATTGTGATAAAGTGTTAGCAGCAGCTTTAGACCCCTTAGCATTGTGGCTAGCGCGGACCCATACATTGTGTTTTAGGCACAAGAATGCTAGCCGGCGTAGTAGGCCTAGCACTGGGAGAGACGATGATGTCATCTTATTAATACAGTGTGCTAGGCTGTTGTTTTTTGTTATGAAGCATATATTTTTGTTAGCCAGGCGCGCGCCCCATATTTCTATTGCTACCTCTTTTGGGAAGAAAAATTATTTTCAGGGCCAGATGCAGCTAAAAATTCTTATTAATTTCAAAGCTGGTGGAGCTTGGTATAGATGGCCTAATACAGTCAGTAACAAACACTGCTACAAGCTGAAATATTTTTTCAGAGCTAGATGCAGAAAAAAATCATATTGAATTTGCAACATGATGGAGGTCAGTATAGATGGACTAATAGAACAAGTCCCACACACTGCTAGAAGCCGAAATATTTTATCAGAGCTAGATGCAGGAAAAAATTATATTGAATTTGCAACCTGATGGAGGTTAGTATAGATGGACAAATAGAACAAGTCCCACACACTGCTAGACGCCTAAATATTTTTTCAGCGCTAGATGCAGAAAAAAATTATATTGAATTTGCAACCTGATGGAGGTTAGTATAGATGAACTAATAGAACAAGTCCCACACACTGCTACAAGCCTAAATATTTTTTCAGAGCTAGATGCAGAAAAAAATTATATTGAATTTGCAACCTGATGGAGGTCAATATAGATGGACTAATAGAACAAGTCTCACACACTGCTAGAAGCCTAAATATTTTTTCAGAGCTAGATGCAGAAAAAAATTATATTGAATTTGCAACCTGATGGAGGTCAGTATAGATGGACTAATAGAACAAGTCCCACACACTGCTAGAAGCCTAAATATTTTTTCAGAGCTCGATGCAGAAAAAAATTATATTGAATTTGCAACCTGGTGGAGGTTAGTATAGATGGACTAATAGAATGATGCTATGCCCAAAAGGTTTTACTTCTGCCCTCAACAACGCAGTTACCGGGAAAGGCCACCTAACCAAGGACACATGGACCAGTGCTTCTGGGCAGGGATGGTAAATCTCGCTGATGGCACACTGGGTTAACATAATGGAAGTCGGGACCTAGTTGGACCTTGAGACGGAACACTGTTATGATCTGCAACATAAACTAAGGAAAGAATAGGAAAAGGTGTCCCTACAGTAAGACTAAGCTGAATCCCTACGATGTAGCGGGCAGCCTGTTCCTTGTGAACAGTCCCGCCTTCGTCCTCGGCTAGTCTGAACGGAGACCTATAGAATAAAGGGAGAGGTCCCTAAAAGAACTAAGGACTGGGACAAAAATGGGACACCTCCTAACAGAAGTTGTTGCAGAGCAAAAAGACAAACTGACAAAAAGTACTAGAGGTCCCAGAAGACCTAGCAAACTAGACAGAGATAGGCACTGAAGCACCTGGCTAGAGAGACAGGCAAAAAACACTGAAGTCCAGCAAAGCCAGAAAGGCGGAGCTGGAATATATAGGCAGCTGGTCACGTGACCGCAAAACACAAGATAGTAAAAACTAACAGGAGGGTTCTAACAGCACCCCCTCTTCTATGAGGATACTCCGGATCCTCCAGGCCCAGGCCTATCAGGAAACCTCCTGTGGAAAGCTTTAACAAGCCTAGGATCTGAGACATCATCCGTCCTTACCCAGGAGTTGTCTTCGGGACCGAAACCCTTCCAGGAGACAAGATACTGTAATATCCCTCTATGCCATCTTGAATTCAAAATACGAGAAATTTCATATCCACCGTCTTCCACCACAGGAGGAACTGTGACAGTGGCGTCCCTATTTGAAACGTCAGTCTTTTTCATCAAGGAAACATGAAACACAGAATTAATCTTCCAGGAAGTAGGAACATCCAACCTGACAGCAGATGGGTTAACAACCTGAAGCCCTTTAAATGGACCCACAAACTTAGGACCCAGTTTTTTACAGGGAATCCTCAACCGCAAGTTCTTCGAGGACAACCAAACCATGTCACCCACAGTAAACAAAACCTCTTTACGTTTCCTGTTAAAATACTTCTTGGACTTCTTGTTAGCCTCTTGCAGGTTACAACGTACATTAGCCCAAACTCTCTCCAAATCATCGGAAAAATTCTCCTCCTCTGGCACCACCGACCTCAATTTGGAGAACGAACCAAAAGATGGATGTCTCCCAGTACAACAAAAAAAGGAGAACACCCAGCAGAGGAGGATGTATGATTGTTAAGAGCAAATTCTGCGAGAGGCAGAAACTCTGACCACTCCTCTTGATTGTCCGCCACAAAACAACGCAAAAACTGTTCAACATCCTGCTTTCTTTCAGTCTGTCTATTAGACTCAGGATGATAACCAGACGAAAATGACAAATGAACTCCCAAGCTGTCACAAAAAGCACGCCAAAAGCGAGAAACAAACTGAGGGCCTCTATCAGAAACAATATCCGTGGGAACGCCATGGAGCTTGACAATCTCCTTATCAAACGCCTTAGCGAGTGTCTTGGCGCAGGGCAACTTAATGAATGGAACCAAATGACACATCTTACTAAAACGGTCTACGACCACCCAGATGACAGAAAAACCCTCAGACACAGGAAGATCAGTAATAAAATCCATAGAGAGATGCGTCCAAGGCGCAGTAGGAACCCCCAAGGGGCAAAGCGACCCGGCAGCAGGAGTATGTGAAGCCTTTGACCTGGCACACACAGTACACTGACGCACCCACTTGATGACTTCTTTCTGCCATCCAGGCCACCAAAAACTGCGACTGATAAGTCTCTTGGTCTCCGATACTCCTGGATGACCTGCCAACCGAGACTCATGACACTCCACAAACAAATCTCTCCTAAAGGCTCTAGGCACGAACAACCTCCCATGGGGAGTGTTAGATGAAGCATCATCTTGAGCATTCAGAATCCCATTCTCCAAATCGGAGTCCAATGCCGCCACCACAACTCCTTTCTGCAAAATTCTCTCCTCCTCCTCGACACCGACCGTATGAGAGAAGCTGCGAGATAAAGCATCGGCTTTAACATTCTTAGTACCAGGGATATAGGTAACAGCAAAATGAAACCGAGAAAAAAAAAGTGCCCACCTAGCTTGAAGGGCATTCAAGCGCTTGGCAACATCCAGATAGATCAAATTCTTATGATCTGTGAAAACCTGAATAGGAAATCTAGCGCCTTCCAAAAAATGACGCCAGTGTTCAAACGCAAGTTTAATAGCCAGCAACTCCCGATTTCCAACATCATAATTCAGTTCGGTTTCCGACAAAACTGCTCCGACCCCCACTGATGAAGCATCGACCTCGACCAAAAAAGGTTTGGTCTCATCAGGCTGTATAAGGATAGGGGCAGAACTGAACCTCTCTTTGAGATACTCAAACGCTTCAATGGATTCAGTAGTCCACTGGGTCGTATTCGCACCTTTCCTGGTTAGATCGGTTAGAGGTTTAACAATTACAGAAAAATTCTTAATGAATTTCCTGTAATAATTGGCAAAACCCCAAAACCTCTGTATAGATTTCAAACTAATAGGCCTAGGCCATTCCTGCACAGCCTGAACCTTCACAGGGTCCATCTCAAGGCCCTCGCTGGAGACAATGTAGCCCAAAAAAACTAATTTTCTGCACAGCAAAATCACATTTCTCCAGCTTAGCAAAGAGTGAATTATCACTCAATAACTGCAAAACTTCACGTACACTCTGCCAATTGGACTCTAAATCTGGTGAATAAATCAAAATGTCATCCAAATACACAACCACATTCTTACCAATCAAAGGTCTCAGAATGTCATTAATAAGGTTCTGAAAAAATGCAGGAGCATTGGTAAGACCGAAGGGCATCACCAGATTTTCAAAATGACCTACCGGAGTGTTAAAAGCAGTTTTCCATTCATCACCCTCCTTCACATGTAACAAATTGTATGCCCCTCGGAGATCAATTTTTGAGAACCACTTGGCCCCTACTAACTGGTTAAACAAGTCAGGAATTAACGGCAATGGGTAGGAATTGCGTACGGTAATCTTATTAATTTCACTAAAATCTAGACATGGACAAAAACCGCTGTCCTTTTTTTTAACAAAGAAGAATCCGACTGCCACAGGCGACTTAGCAGGTCTAATGTGATCAGCAGCCAGGCTAGTCTCTATGTACTCCTCCAAGGCCTTTCTTTCAGGGATAGTCAGATTAAACAAGCGACTTTTGGGAAGAGTAGCACCTGGAACAAACTCAATGGCGCAATCATAATCCCTATGAGGAGGTAAAACTTGCGACTCCTCCTCCGAAAAAACCCTCCAAAAATCTTGAATAGGTACCGGTAATTCCCCTTTTTCCACAGCCACAATGAGACCATTAAAACATTTATCATAGCACTTTGGACTCCAAGACTTAATCACATTAGTAGACCAGTCCAACAAAGGATTGTGCAGTTTTAACCAAGGCAATCCTAGAACAACTGGAGAAGGCAAATTATCCAAAACAACCAAATCCAAAGTTTCTTGGTGAACACCATTTATAGTGAGAGGAAATGCAGCAGTTTTGTGAGTAATACATTTCAAAGGAGTGTTATCAATTGCAACCACTGAAATAGGAGATGACAAAGGTTTGGATTTCAATTTAAGTTTTTCCAAAAACCCTTTATCGATCACATTAAGTGTTGAACCACAATCCACAAATATCTGAAATTCAATCAAATCTCCCTGCAGAGTAGTACACCCAAAAAGGAACACTCCTGCAGAGCGTAAACAAGCTATACGGGCGTAACTGACCTTTTTTTTTCTTTACTTAAACGACACTCCTAATACTTAATCAAATGATCAGCTTTACCACAATAAAGACATAAACCTTCGGCGAATCTCTGATCTCTTTCTTGAGAGCGGAGTGACATTGCCCCAACCTCCATTGGTTCTCCGCTGTCAGAGCGGATTTTCTGGAAACTAGGACCTGAAGTTACAGGAGTTTTTACATCATTGACCCTGGACCTTATTCCCCTGTCCACACGAACAGCTAACTGCATAGCTTCCTGCAGAGTCTCAGGTGCAGGGAATGCAATTAGCAAATCCTTAACCCTTTCAATCAGACCAGCAAGAAATAAACTTTTCAGCTCCGAATCATTCCACTTAACTTCTGAAGCCCATCTCCTGAAGTGTGTGCAATAAATTTCAACATCATCTGACCTCTGATTCAAATGTCTAAGTTCTGATTCAGCAGATGAGATTCGATCAGTATCATCATATAATAGCCCCATAGCAGAAAAAAATCCTCTACAGAACTTAACCACGGATCATTAGGTTGGAGAGAAAAGGCCCACCCCTGTGGTTCTTTGCGCAAAAGTGACATAATAAAACCAATGCGCTGTGATTCATTCCCAGAGGACCTCGGTCTCAAACAAAAATATAACAAACAAGCATTTTTAAAGGAAAAAACATCTTGCTGTTTACCATAAAAATATGAGGCAGCCCTAGCTTCGGTTCCACAAAATGCGCTCCAGGACAGCTAGTCATGTGTTGCTGAAGCTCGGCCACCTCCAGAGACAATCCCTGCAGGCGTTGAGCCAACTCCTGGACGGAAACCATATTGATCCCCGAATTTCTTTCCTTTTAGTTTTTTTTTTTTTGGGCTGGACTTACTGTTATGATCTGCAACATAAACTAAGGAAAGAATGGAAAAAGCTGTCCCTATAGTAAGACTAAGCTGAATCCCTACGATGTAGCGGGCAGCCTGTTCCTTGTGAACAGACCCGCCTTCGTCCTCGGCTAGTCTGAACGGAGACCTATAGAATAAAGGAAGGGGTCCCTAAAAGAACTAAGGACTGGGACAAAAATGGGACACCTCCTAACAGAAGTTGTTGCAGAGCAAAAAGACAAACTGACAAAAAGTACTAGAGGTCCCAGAGGACCAAGCAAACTAGACAGAGATAGGCACCGAAGCACCTGGCTAGAGAGACAGGCAAAAAGCACTGAAGTCCAGCAAAGCCAGAAGTGCAGAGCTGGAATATATAGGCAGCTGGTCACGTGACCGCAAAACACAAGATAGCAAAAAGTAACAGGAGGGTTTTAACAAACACGTCCTCCCGACGCCAAGGATTGCGGGCCCTAGTTCAATCAGGGTTGCCCCACAGTCTACAGCTCCTGCACCTCATCCTCCTCAGCCTCCTCCTCCGGATCAGCCTCCAACTCTGAAATGACCACATCAGTAACAAGCTGGAAGCACTGCCTCGGCTAAGCGGCAACAGACTGTGCTGAAGCTAATATGCTTAGGTGACAAACCGCGCAATGATGAGCAGTTGTGGACTGCTCTGAAAGAGCAGGCAGATCTGTGGCTCACACCGCTGAACCTACAGCCAGGCATGGTCGTATGCGACAATGGCTGGAACCTGGTGGCGGATCTGAGGCGAGCTCACACACGTACCATGCCTGGCCCATGTGCTTAACCTTGTGGTTCAGCGGTTTCGCAAATCCTACCCGGAGATGCTGTATCTGCTTGTTAAAGTACGCTGCCATTGTGCCCATTTTAGAAAGTCACCTACAGCTTCCGCCGCCCTTGCCATGTTTCAGCAGCGTTTGCAGCTTCCGGCTCACAGACTGGTATGTGATGTCCCCACACGTTGAAACTCTACACTGCAGATGTTGGGAAGGATTTGTGGCAGAAGAGGGCAGTTGTTGAGTACCAGCATCAGCAAGGCCGTTGGTATACAGTTCAGACTCCACAAATAAGACCTCAGGAGTAGAGATGAGCGTTGTTCTACTCGAACTGTTCGCCAATCTCAAATTCGAGCTGTTTTGGGCGGTGTTCGAGCCGGTCGGCGAACACGAACAATTTGAGAAAAATTCGGCTGTTCGAGGTTATGTTCGATAACTGTTCGTGCACCAAAATCATAACTGGATTTTTTCTCAGTAATGATGAAAATTAATGTTAATACGCAGTTTGAGTGTACAGCGGGGCGGGGGGAGGGGCAGGGGATGGATCTCTGCAGGAACAATGAAGATCTCCATTTTTTTTTCTCTTTCCCGCATTTGCAGTGGGGAGGTGCAATCTGTCAGCCTATCAGCAGCGCACACACGGAGCGAAGTGCTTTTTTTCACACAAGCAAGGGCATGTGTGATTTGCAGTGTATGTCACATGTCCTTGCCCTATAAGACCAAGCCATTTTTCCCGTCGCCACCATTTTCTCACTGCTGCAGCTGCGTGTTAGACGGCACCGCTGTTGCTGTGTGCGCTATACCTTGTTAATTTCAAGCCAATTTTCGCACAAATATACAGATAGCTTGGGAGTAGGGAATAGTTGTGATTGCAGTCCTTTTAAGGACTAGGTTACAGCATTTCCTACGACTTTTATCAGGCAGGTCTGTGCTCTTAAATAGATAGATTGTGGGAGTAAAGACTAATTGTAATTGGAGTCCTTTTCAGGACTAGGTTACATCAGTTCCTATCAGTTTTTGCCAGGCAGGTCTGTGCCAGTGCTGTGCAAGTTTTTTTCACAGCATTTGGCTGAATCTAGCAAAGCTAATCCTTTTTGGCCTATTGCAGAGTGTGTTAGTCAGTGGAGTAGCCTATCTGTGTTGCAAGATATACCACCTGTGTATAGAATACCAATTTTTTTACTGCACCTAGTGAAGTAAAATCTTTTGGGCATAGCATCATTCTATTAGTCCATCTATACTGACCTCCATCAGGTTGCAAACTGAATATAATTTTTTTCTTCATTTAGCTCTGAAAAAATATTTGGGCTTCTAGCAGTGTGTGGGACTTGTTCTATTAGTCCTTCTATACTGACCTCCAGCAGGTTGCAAATTGAATATAATTTTTTTCTGCATCTAGCTCTGAAAAAATATTTGGGCTTCTAGCGGTGTGTGGGACTTGTTCTATTAGTCCATCTATACTGACCTCCATCAGGTTGCAAATTAAAAATAATTTTTTTCTGCATCTAGCTCTGAAAAAATATTTGGGCTTCTAGCAGTGTGTGGGACTTGGTCTATTAGTCCATCTATACTGACCTCCATCAGGTTGCAAATTAAAAATAATTTTTTTCTTCATTTATCTCTGAAAAAATATTTGGGCTTCTAGCAGCGTGTGGGACTTGTTCTATTAGTCCAGCTATACTGACCTCCATCAGGTTGCAAATTAAAAATAATTTTTTTCTGCATCTAGCTCTGAAAAAATATTTGGGCTTCTAGCAGTGTGTGGGACTTGGTCTATTAGTCCATCTATACTGACCTCCATCAGGTTGCAAATTAAAAATAATTTTTTTCTGCATCTAGCTCTGAAAAAATATTTGGGCTTCTAGCAGTGTGTGGGACTTGGTCTATTAGTCCATCTATACTGACCTCCATCAGGTTGCAAATTGAATAAAAACATTTTCTGCATCTAGCTCTGAAAAAATATTTGGGCTTCTAGCGGTGTGTGGGACTTGGTCTATTAGTCCATCTATACTGACCTCCATCAGGTTGCAAATTAAAAATAATTTTTTTCTGCATCTAACCCAGCCAATAGTTTTGGCCTAATACCACAGTTTGGCCACTCAGCTCTGCTCGGTTACCATCCATTGTTTTTTTGTGCAAACAACTCCAGAGTTGTGAATTAGTTAACCACCAAAATGAGTGGAAAAAGGCCTGATGCTGGTGGAAAGGGGAATAGGTGTGTTGGGAAGGGGAAAAAAGGTTGTGTCCGTGGGGTAGGTGCAGAAGAAAGACCATCTTCCAGCCAAACTAAAATGTCTACTTCTTTTAGCGGACAATGTGATAAGATCCCTTTCTTACGGCCACGCCAATCGCTACAAATTCCAGATGAAGCACAAAAACAGCAGGTGCTTCAACGGATATCAAGTGCTCCTTTAAGTGGGCTCTCCTCCACATCAACTTCAACATCACAAATACTCCAGTTCTCAAAGGTGTCACCCAAATCGCACTTGCTTCCTCACAGCTCCCAAATCTCCAGCTGCCCGTCTGAGTATGAGGTAGAACAGATGGTTGAGTCTGCAGAGCTGTTTACTCATACTATAGCCTGGGAATCAGAGGTCGACTCCAGCGCTTCTGTGAATCCAGACGAGGAAATGATCTGCACTGATGCCCAGAATCTTTATGAGTCGGATCCAGGACCAGACGCAGAAGGTTCTGACCATAATGTAGACCCTCATTCACAAACTGTAACTCCTGTTAGTGGAGACAATGAGGAAGACGATGATAAGACTCAAATACCTGATTGGAGCGACAACTTTAGTTTTTTGTCAGGGCAGGAACAGGTTGGCTCTGAGGACGACGGGTGTGATAACGCACAGGGTGATGATGATGAGGTCGGAGATCCCACTTACTGTCAACCCACAGTCAGCCAAGAGATGAGGTCAGCAGAGGAGGTGGAGGAAGATGCTAGTGACGACGAGGTCAGGTTGCGCCTTCCTGGACAGAGACGTAGTACTGGAAGCACGTCAACAACTGCATCCTCAAACACAACTCTGCCTCTCACCACAAGTCGTGGTGGCTCTTCAGGTCGCATGGGTGCTAAGCCTTGCATAGCCTGGGCATTTTTTCAGATCGATAAAGATGACCCAACTCGTGTTATCTGTAACATTTGTCAGCAAAAGCTAAGTAGAGGCAAAAAAATACATAGTTTGAGTACTTCATGCATGAACCGGCACATGGACATGAAGCATAAGTTGCAGTGGGAAGCTCAGTGTGCTACAATGCGGTCTAGCCGGCCGGGCCAACCACCGTCTGCCATATCTTGTGCATCCGCGGCCTCTTCATCCTCTGTGACTGGGGAGACAGCAGTCACACCTGTTTTGGGGCGCAGACCTGCCACCTCTTTACCCGCAACAGCCAGCGTGATTGGCAGGTCATCATTTTCTTTGGAGGTGGTAACACCAGCTGGTCTTGAGCGCTGTCCGACATCGATAGCACCACCTTTGGATCAAGGCAACCTAACATGTCCGCCTGCATCTTCCTCACAGACCGGCAGTTTGCCGGGGACACCCTTATCAACCCCGTCTAAGCACAATAGCCAGCCCTCGGTCCCTCAGATGTGGACAAGTAAAAGACCATTTCCTCCTAGCCATGAGAAAGCTAAGAGGTTGAATTTCACCATCTGCAAGCTCTTGGCTACAGAAATGCTGCCTTTCCGCCTGGTGGACACAGAGGATTTTCGAGACCTTATGTCCGTCGCAGTGCCCCAGTACCAGATGCCCAGTCGGCACTACTTCTCAAAGAAAGGTGTGCCTGCGCTCCACCAGCATGTCGCACACAACATCACCGCTTCTTTGAGAAACTCTGTGTGTGACAGGGTGCATTTCACCACAGACACTTGGACGAGTAGGCATGGACAGGGGCGTTACATGTCGCTGACTGGGCACTGGGTAACTATGGTGACAGCAGGACAAGGGGCTGCTGTCCAAGTCTTGCCGTCCCCACGAGTTGTGCGTCAATCCTCTTTATGTCATTTTTCCTCCACTGCTTCTGCCTCCTCAACCTCCTCTCGGTCTTCCACCTGCACCCAAAGCCTGTCTGGTCATGCCACAAGCTTTCTAACTGCGCAGAAGGGATCCTGCACACCTCCTTACTATGCTGGCAGTAGGGCTCAACGTCATCAGGCGGTTTTTACATTGAAATGTCTGGGAAATGTGAGTCACACAGCTGAGGAGTTGTGGTCAGCTCTGGAGAACCAATTTCATGAATGGTTGTCTCCACTGGACCTGAAACCAGGGAAGGCCGTGTGCGACAATGCTGCAAACCTGGGTGCGGCCCTTCGCCGGGGCAATGTCACACACGTGCCTTGTATGGCTCACGTGTTGAACCTGGTTGTCCAGCAATTTTTAGCCCACTATCCCAGACTAGATGGCCTTCTGCAGAGGGCACGGTCGCTGTGTGCTCACTTCCGCCGTTCGCATCCCGCAGCTCAGCGACTTACATCTCTACAGAAGTCGTTGGGCCTGCCACTTCACCGGCTAAAATGCGATGTGCCTACCCGGTGGAATTCAACTCTGCACATGTTGCAGCGAATGTGGCAGCACCGACAAGCCCTGGTGCAATACGTTCTGACGTATAGCCTGGGCCAACGAGATTCAGAGGTGGGGCAAATCACGCTGGAGGAGTGGTCTCAGATCAGGGACCTATGCACCCTTCTGCACAGTTTTAAAATGGCGACGAAGATGTTTAGTGCTGATGATGCCATTATCAGCATGACTATTCCGGTGATTTACATGCTGGAGCACATGTTAAACAGAATTCGGAGTCAGGTGGTGGCACAAGAGGAGGTGGAGGAAGTAGAGGAGGAGGAGTTGTATGCGGAAGGGCTAACATCTGCAAGGTCCAGACGGTCGGCAGCACCAGGGTGGCAGGCATGTGAGGGTGGGGGAGATGATTTTACCAGGGCGCATGGTAGCAGCCAAACTAGTGAGGAAGGTGCAGGAGCCCAGGAAGAAGTGGAGGACGAACTGATGGAAGACTCATCAGATGAGGGAGACCTTGATCACATTTCTGTTGTGCGAGGTTGGGGGGAGAGGACAGAGGAAGGAAGCATGATTGTTACCTCGCCACCAACACAACAGGGACTTGGTGCTCCTGGATGCGCAACACACATGAGTGCCTTCTTGCTGCACTACCTGCAACATGACCCTCGAATTGTGAGAATTAGAAATAATCCTGACTACTGGGTTGCCACACTGTTAGATCCCCGGTACAAAAGTAAATTTGCAGAAATTATTCCTGCCATAGAAAGGGATGCACGCATGCAGGAGTATCAGCAGAGACTGTTGCAGAATCTTACATGTGCTTTTCCACAAAATACCAATGGTGCACATAGTGAATCTCACAGTTCCAACTTGCCAACCGTGGTCTGTATGGAATTGTTCAATAAAGGGCCCAAAATTAAGATAACATAGATGGGAGAGGTCTCTATGAATAGGAATTCCTAAGTATTTGATACCCTGTGAGGGCCAGGCAAAGGGAAAGTTGGACTGGATGGAATCCTATATGGATTTAGGGAGGGAGACATCGAGGGCCTCAGACTTCGCTGCATTGATTTTAAAATTTTACCATGTAACAAAGTGATCTATTTCAGCCATAACAGCAGGGATGGATATATGTGATTGAGTGATATATACTAGGACATCATCAGCAAATAGAGAGCACTTGTACTCGGTGCCTCCCACCTCAATCCACCTAATATTGGGGTTATGGCGAATTGATGAGAGCAGGTGCTCCGTCACTAGGATGTATAAGAGAGGGGACAGAGGACATCCCTGCCTTGTCCCATTGGTGATTGTGAAAGGTGATGAAAATGTTCTGACGCACCCCCTGGGCCTTGGGACACCCGGAGCCGGACCCTTTTTGGTGGATGCTGGTGGTTGTAGTCTTCGTGGCGGCGATCCGGTTCCGTGGCTCAGGGCGGTCAAACCAGTGGCGGAACTATTTATGTGGTTTTGATGTTTAAATGTCCGACTACGCCACCCGTGGATTGCGGTCAGAGTGAACCGCCGCTACAGGGCAGACCGCTAAGGCTGGTGTTGTGGGTGCAGCAGAGCGTAGCATAACTCCCCACGGGAGGAGTATAGCCTCAGGGCAGTGTATGCGGAGGATGGGGGTGATGGTGCAGGGCAGCAGCAGTAACGACACGGAGTCAGTGATGCAGTTCAGGGCCTTTACTCACAGTTCTTATTATCCAGACCACGTCTGCAGGTAACGGCTGCCCACGTCGTACTGTGCTCACCAGGTGAGGGGCTCAGACAACTCCCAGATAACTTTGGAGCGCTTCACAGGACCCCCTTTGTGTGTCCTTTGTCTGGCCTTTCTTACCAACACTTCTGTCCGGCTGCCTCGGGCCTCCTCTTGGTAAACTTGGCGCCAGTTTCCCTGACCCTATGTGGTGCCTTCCTAGCGGGTGGAGCAAGGGGCTGCGCCACAAAAAATGTCAGAGCCTCCGGTTTCTAGCTGAGGGTCGTTTCCTGCCTCCACTAGTTCGGGGCCCGGTCTCCCCCTTTGGCCTGACCCCTCCACGCAGGTGGATTCGGGCGTGCGGTGGCGACTCGCCCGTCCGCACCCCTGGGATCCCTTCATTCCTCGTTCCTGGAGCCTTCTCCGCTCCTCTTCCTTCCTTCTCCCTCTTGCAGGCCTCGGCCTCTGTTACTAGGCCCGCCTCCGGAGCAGAGCTCATGCAGAGCCCCTGCTCCCTGCCACTTCTGCTCAGACTTCTCTGCACTGAACTAAGATGGTGCCCACCTTTTATACTCCCTTCTCAATGCACCCAGGAACTGCTTCCTCCCTGCTCCTGCACTGCAGGGTTCCCCTTCCTCAGTGTTCCCTCCCCCCACTCCAGCCAGGGACAGGGACTGTCGTGCCCATCTCAGGGGCATATTGGTCGCCCTGCCCCACGGCAATGTGGTGTAATGCATGCAGGTGTCGGGTCCTGATCCACACTCCATCCTTATCTGAGAGTGAGATATCACACCTCTGGGTGAGGTGCAATACGTCTGTAGCAACCGAGCCCTCGGTGCTACAGTTCCATTTATCTTCAGCCTAGGTGACGTATTGTGATACAGGGCCGTGATTTTGGCTATAAAAGGGTCCCCTAGACCCCTACCCCAAGCTTTTTAAGAGAATCATATATGGCGTGCCAGGAGACTCTATGGAATGCTTTCTCAGCATCCAACGAGAGTATCTACTTACAAATTTTTAACTGCATCTAGCCCAGGAAATACTTTGTGCCTAGTAGCAGTGTCTGCTAGTCAGCGGATTATCCCGGCTGTTAAGCAAGCTACACCACCTGTAGTTTGGACACTTAATTTTTTCAAAGGAAATGCTTCGGGACCACGGGATACTTAGTGAAGAGCATCAGGAGGCACCCCAAGGCATAGGGGCTGGGACTGGCACTAGGATGCCTTGCGGTGGACAGCCGAGCTCGATCCTTATAAAAGCTTTTTAACTGCAGCAGCTTTAGTGGACGCTACTGGAGCTGGAATTACGCGGCTGCTGGCATGAGACTTGCCCTCCAATAGATCCTTGTAAATGGATTTAAGGTGTATTCATTCAAATTAGAGGGACAATTTAAATTAAAAAGCTTAGAGCTGCCTCCACCACAGGGGGGCTCTCTCGACCCACCAGCGGACAGGCACCAGTATTGGGAGAGGGGGGCTGGCCGTCAGGGTTCACCGCGGCTCTGGCACAAACCCGGCGACACGGAGGTGGCACGGGCAGGAGCGGACTGGCCGTCTCGGCTTCTCACTTTTTGGATTTTAGAAGGGCATGACATGCCTATATCTGTGTCTCCCCCTCCTTTTACTCCTCCACCTCTTTTCTTTTCGCATGACTATATGTACTTGTCACTTTTCCATGTGTTAGTTGTGTCTTCTGAGCAGTTTGTCAGCTTTTGGACACCTTTGAAGGTGTTTTCTATGTGTTTCTATGTGTTTTTGTTTGCCTGCCATTGGTTTTAACGGTGTTCGAAGGTGTTCGACGAACAGTTCGACGAACAGTTCGGCGAACACACGGGTGTTCGACGAACCGAACTCGAACACTACGGGGGTGGCTCAACACTACTCAGGAGTGGATATGGATGTCAGACATATGTACCATCCTCCAAAATTTTGAAGACTCCACCAAGATGGTGAGCGGCGATGACGCCATAATTAGCATCACCATCCCGCGTCTCTGTCTTTTGAAGCGTTCTCTGCTCACAATCAAGAGGATGCATTGCAGGCAGAGCACGATGAGATGGAGAAAGGAACCATGCAGGGTGATTACACACAGCCCAGCCTCATCGCACCCCAACGTGGATTGGGTGACAATGAGGAAGAGGAGGAGGAGGAGGAAGAACAGGAGCTAGTTTCTCTTCAAAGGGGTATTGGGTTGCGTCTGAATTTTTGGCTGCACTTGCACTCACTGCATACGCAATAACAATATAGGAGACCCACTTGTTAATAATGGGAACAACAAAGCATAGCCAGCTGATGGCTCTCTATCAATAATGAAGGTCGAGTGCTGGCCTTTTAAGAATAGTAAGGGCCGCCTGATGCCCTATAAAAATAGGCTTTATGACTTTCTGAGTCCCTCCATCATAAATGAAACAGGATGTGTCTGATGATGTGTCACATACCACACTGCGAGATAAGGTTGTAAAATGTTAAAATGACATTTCCTGGTGAATGTATTTGTCCTAAAAAATAACGTAAAAAACCCCCCAAACAATAGGATCTTTCTTTGGTATAAAAAACAGCGTCACCAATTTAACCTCAATGTTGAAAGCTGTAACACAGCAGCCTTATCTGTGGCTCTCACCGCTGAACATACAGCTAGACATGGTCGTGTGTGACAATGGGCGGAACCTGGTGACGGAGAAATGACAGCCGGAGTAGATACGGTTTCCCGCTATGCCAGTCCTTTCACCGAGCTAAAGAATATGGCTGTGGTAAAATACAACTCCCACTGAGAAGCTGTTTCAGATTGAAAAACATTGTGCCCACCAGAGGATTTGATTCTGAGGGACCACCATTCTCCCCCGCTCAAGAGCCCCATAGCAGCTGCAAAGTTAGCGCTATCATGAACTCTCCTGAGGTAGAAGCCAGGGCACACCTGAGGATTCTCTGGTGGGACCGTCCAACCCTTCCGAGAAGCAGTCCTGGCTAAGAAAAGTGTGTGGGAAGGTTCCCGGACACTCTATGGCTGCTTTTTTACTGATATGAAAACACACGCAAAAATGGGGAGAACATACAAAGTCCTTGCAGATGTTGTCCTTGCTGGGATTTGAACCCAGGATCCCAGCGCTGCAAGGCTTCAGTGCTATCCACTGCTCCAATGTGCTGCCGTTCACTCTCTGATATCTAACAGGCTGGAGAAACTTGCACCTACTGCCACTCTATCTTCAGCAAATTTCTGAGAAACTAATGTATTTAGTCAGCCACTGAGTCTACCAAATAAAATTCCTGAGAAGGAAATTGGGGACGGCTTCGCTACTGGTACTGATGGCAGTGCTAATACCATGTTATCGTACCATAGTTTACTGGAAATATTCCAGGCTGGTAGGAGGCAAGCAAATTCCCACAGAAAAGTACCAGCAGTAATGTTCAGGGATCCGCGCTTATACAAGGCGGAGACAGCACCGGGAGAAATAGTGACGGTTGGGGACCGAGTATTGACACAAGGCATAAGGCTTCCGCCTCCACGAGCCTAAAAGGCCACATTTCAAGTGCAAGCAGCTGCCCAGAACTCTGGCAGTTTAGTATTGCAGCTTGTGGGTGGGTGGCTGGCTGCATATATGACGCGCCCCCTGGGCCGTGAGGTACTCGTTGCCAGGCCGGTCGTTGCTAGGGGAGATGTCACAGTGGCGGTGACCCGGTCCGTGACCCAGGGCGGATTTATAGTTTTTTATGTACAGTTCGTGACGCCACCTGTGGTATGCGGCTAAAGGGAGTCGCCGCTGCGGAGCAGGTCCTCAGGAGTTGGTGTAAATGCAGCAGAGTTGGTTTTGCTCTCCACAGGCAGAGCTTAGCTTCAGGGCCGTGCTGTGTTGTTATGGATGTTGCAGTGTAGTGCAGGAGGTGATGGCGGAGCAATAACTTCACAGAGACACTGGGGTGCAGTCTTCAGAGTTTACTCACAGTTGTTACGTTTCTCAGGTTACACTGTCCAGCTTACAGCCTCCCACATCACGCGACGTTCACCAGGCTGGGATTCAGCAAACTCCCAGGTGTTTCAAGAGTGCCTGACATGACCCCGTTCTATATGACCTTCTCAGCCGTCTTTCTGCGCTGGCCCTCACACTTCTTGCCCTGCGCCTTGCCAAACAATGTCCCAAGTCGGTATCCTCAGATCTTTCTGGGCAACCTGGAGTTCCCTGGATCCTATGTGGTTACCTTTTTGGCCACTTGAGTGCGGATGTGGCAACTGCACCCTGAAAGTACAGAAGCCTCCGGTTTCCAGTTGAACCTTGTAATTCTCACTGGTCAGGGGCTGGTCCCCTCTGCGGCTTGATCCCTCCACCGCCTGGCAGATTCGGGCATACGGGTGACCTCCAGCATTGCCCGTACCCCTAGGATCCCTTTACCATTCCTGGATCCTTTCTCCTACTCCTCTCTCCTTCCTCCTCTCCTTCTCAATCTTGGGCCTCTCTGCTAGTCCCTACTCCCGAGCAGAGCTCCAGCTCCCACTCACTGTCCTCCTCTGACTGACCTGTCTTTTCAAGATGGTTCCCTCTTTTATATCACTTCTAACAAGTGCTCCCTTGATCTACGTCCTCCACCCACACCCACTACATGGTTCCCCCTACTTTGGTTCCCCCCATTCCAACCAGGGTCAGGGCTCCGCAGGAAGTGCGACACATCTTGCCCCTCCAGCTGGATTGGAGTAGTGTAGTGTTGGATGCAGGTGTTAGGGTCCCAGGCAGCACTCTATCTTTACCTGAGAGTGAGATACCACATCTCTGGGTGAGATGCAGTACCTCTGTGGTGACTGAACCCGCAGGGGTGCCACACATACTTGCATTTTCATTCCAAGTAACAGAAAACTAAGCAGATGGTGGTCTCTATCATCATCATGGCCTCACCTCGGCAATACAAACTCTTCTGAAGGAGAAGCCAGGGCCCACCGAAGGAGTTTTCGGTTTTCTGGTGGGTCCGTCCATCCGTGCAGAGAAGCAGCTCTGGCTAAGAAAAGTGTGGAGGAAAGTTCCTGGACACTCTATAGCTGCTTTTTTAATATGGATCGGACGTGCTTATGCATGTTATTTCTCAAACCGCATTGCAGATCAGGCTATTGCCCAACTCTGTTGTCATGAAATTAAATGCGCAAAGAAAGATGTTTGTGTGTCAAAGCACCACTGACAGGTGCGATTTGATGCTGGATGGGCTGCCATTGCTTTTGAAACAAGCTGCATTAGAGGACTTCCTGGGAGAAATGGCACCCAGAGTAGATACGGTTTCCCTCTATGCCAGTCCTTTCACCGAGCTAAAGAATATGGCTGTGGTGAAATACAATGCTCAGCAAAAAAAGCTGTGGACTGGCTCCGTACCGTTCCTGGCCACATTCACCTGTCCATGTGTTTGTGTTTAGGTGGTCCTTCCCAGTAAGTGCACTGGGGAGGGCACGGGTAATGTTGTGGGACCCTTGCTTGTGGAAGGTGGAGACGATACCGGGAGAAATAGTGTTGGCTGGGGACCGAGTATGGACACCCTGCCGCCGCTGGCATGAGGTTATGAAAAGCTTCTGCCTCCACGAGCCTGAAAGGCCACATTTCAAGTGAAAGCAGCTTTAGAGGACTTCCTGGGAGAAATGACAGCTGGGTAGATATGGTTTCCCATGTCATTTCACTAAGCTAAAGAATATGACTGTGGTGAAATACATCTCAGCAAAAAAAAGCTGTAGACTGGCTCCATACCGTCCCTGGCTACATTCACCTGTCCACGTGTTTGTGGTTAGGCGGTCCTTCCAAGTAAGAGCATTGGGGAGGGCACGGGTAATGTTGTGGGACCCGTGCTTGTGGAAGGCGGAGACAACACCGGGACCAAGTATGGATACCCGGTCACCGCCCCTATAAGATTGTGGACAGCTTCCGCCTCCACGAGCCAAAAAAGGCCACCTTTCGAGTGCAAGCAGCTGTCAAAAATTTGGCAGTGTAGTATTGCAGCCTGTGGGTGGGTGGGTGGCTGGCTGCATACTTGCACTTGCATTCCAAGGAATGAGGTAGGGACAACTGAACGCTGCACTGGGACAAGGACGTGGACGGTGGCTGTTGCAAGTCTGCAATGACCGCTGCATGGCGGGAGGCATCTTTGCATGCGCCAAGGATCACTTATGATGGGCACACTTTTAGGCAGTGACCTGGGAGGCAGAGGTGCTTCTAGAGGTCTTCCCCATACTATTCCCATGTCTTTTCAGCACTGTATGCATGTGTCTGATGATGTGTCACGCACAACATGGCCAGATAAGGTTGTAAAATGTTAAAATGACATTTCCCAGTGAATGCATTTGTCTTGGTTGAAAGCAATGCAAAAGTGCAAAAACGCATCAAAAATGGTACGTGTGAACATAGCTCAAGGTGTGGAGGAGTATATTTGTTGTTGGTTATTTATTTTGCCTTATATACAAATCATTGCCCTGGAAAGGATGTTCCTTAACATATTTCTCAGGAAAATCCATTTTGGTTTCGTTTTTGTATGTTTTATTGTGAGTCCGTAAAAGTGGCATAATACTCTGACAACGTTGTTGACAGCAGTGACCTGGAAGTCATAAATTTTTCCAGGGGTCTTCCCTATGCTGTTCCCATGTTATTTGAGCACTGTTCCCATCGATTTGGGCAATTTTTAGGCCCTCTGCAGACCGCAGAGGCTAGCCGCCTGAAAAATGCTTGAGCTTCTTATAGACTTACATTGGGCTCGTTGCTCGGGTCGAGCACCCGAGTATTACAATTTGCTCGACCCGAGCAACGAGTACCCGAGCATTTTAGTGCTCGCTCATCACTAGTGATTAACAAATGAAAAATCAAGGGCTCTGTAAAAATAAACCACGGTCAGGTAGACCAACAATAATTTCTGCCACAACTGCCAGAAAATTGTTCAAGAAGCAAAGAAAAACCCACAAATAACATCAGCTGAAATTCAGGACTCTGAAAACTAGCGGTGTGGCTGTTTCAAGATGCACAATACGGAGGCACTTGAAGAAAAATGGGCTGCATGGTCGAGTCGCCAGAAGAAAGCCATTACTGTGCAAATGCCACAAAGTATCTCGTTTACAATACGCCAAACAGCATAGAGACAAGCCTCAAAACTTCTGGAACAAGGTAATTTGGAGTGATAAGACCAAAATTTAATTATTTGGCCACAACCATAAACGTTACATTTGGAGAGAGGTCAACAAGGCCTATGATGAAAGGAACACCAATCCTACAGTAAAGCACGGAGATGGATCGCTGATGTTTTGGGAATGTGTGAGCTACAAAGGCACGGGAAACTTGGAAAAAGATGAAGGAATGATGAATGCAGCACATTATCAGCAAATACTGGAGGCAAATTTGCACTCATCAGCCCGGAAGCTGCACATGGGACGTACTTGGACGTTCCAACATGACAACAATACAAAACACAAGGCCAAGTCGACCTGTAATTGGCTACAGCAGAACAAAGTGAAGGATCTGGAGTGGCCATCTCAGTCTCCTGACGTCAATATCATTGAGCCACTCTGGGGAGATCTCAAGCGCACAGTTCATGCTAGACAGCCCAGGAATTTATAGGAACTGAAGGCTTTTTGCCCAGAAGAATGGGCAGCTTCACCATCTGAGAAAATAAAGAACCTCATCCACAACTACCACAAAAGACTTCAAGCTGTCATTGATGTTAGAGGGGGCAATACATGGTATTAAGAACTGGGGTACGTGAACTTTTGATCAGGGTCATTTGGATGTTTTTGGTTGTCATTAAGATTTAAAAAGAGAAAACACAGTAGTTTGACAATAAATGGCTTCACCCAACCAATAACCAGTGGAGAAAAAGTTTTTTTGTTATCATTCATATTCTCTGAAACAAGGCCAAGAAAGCAAAAATTCTGCCGGGGTATCTAAACTTTTGAACACAACTGTAGAGCTTAGAAGGATTCAGCTAGTCTGTCTTAAATCACGTGATGTCATAGACCTAATGGAAAACAGAAGAATTAGCTGGGTAGAAGGGCAAAATGAGCAACTGTAAGTACATAGCTCTATATAATATGATGATTGCAATATATATTGATATATTGATGGGAGAAGGAATGCTTCTTTAACGATTTCCTATGGTGTCACATTACAACTTGTGAGCATCTGCAACTGTGACACAGAATCACAAATGTTTCCAAATGTGATTTCATCTCTCTGGTCATAAGTAGAGATGAGCGTTGTTCTACTCGAACTGTTCGCCAATCTCAAATTCGAGCTGTTTTGGGCGGTGTTCGAGCCGTTCGGCGAACACGAACGATTTGAGAAAAATTCGGCTGTTCGAGGTTATGTTCGATAACTGTTCGTGCACCAAAATCATAACTGGATTTTTTCTCAGTAATGATGAAAATTAATGTTAATACGCAGTTTGAGTGTACAGCGGGGTGGGGGGAGGGGCAGGGGATGGATCTCTGCAGGAATAATGAAGATCTCCATTTTTTTTTCTCTTTCCTGCATTTACAGTGGGGAGGTGCAATCTGTCAGCCTATCAGCAGCGCACACACGGAGCGAAGTGCTTTTTTTCACACAAGCAAGAGCATGTGTCATTGGCAGTGTATGTCACATGTCCTTGCCCTATAAGACCAAGCCATTTTCCCCGTCGCCACCATTTTCTCACTGCTGCAGCTGCGTGTTAGACGGCACCGCTGTTGCTGTGTGCGCTATACCTTGTTAATTTCAAGCCAATTTTCGCACAAATCTACAGATAGCTTGGGAGTAGGGAATAGTTGTGATTGCAGTCCTTTTAAGGACTAGGTTACAGCATTTCCTACGACTTTTATCAGGCAGGTCTGTGCTCTTAAATAGATAGGTTGTGGGAGTAAAGACTAATTGTAATTGGAGTCCTTTTCAGGACTAGGTTACATCAGTTCCTATCAGTTTTTGCCAGGCATGTCTGTGCCAGTGCTGTGCAAGTTTTTTTCACAGCATTTGGCTGAATCTAGCAAAGCTAATCCTTTTTGGCCTATTGCAGAGTGTGTTAGTCAGTGGAGTAGCCTATCTGTGTTGCAAGATATACCACCTGTGTATAGAATACCAATTTTTTTACTGCACCTAGTGAAGTAAAATCTTTTGGGCATAGCATCATTCTATTAGTCCATCTATACTGACCTCCATCAGGTTGCAAATTGAATATAATATTTTTCTGCATCTAGCTCTGAAAAAATATTTGGCCTTCTAGCAGTGTGTGGGACTTTCTCTATTAGTCCATCTATACTGACCTCCATCAGGTTGCAAACTGAATATATTTTTTTCTGCATCTACCTCTGAAAAAATATTGGGCTTGTAGCTGTGTGTGGGACTTGTTCTATTAATCCATCTATACTGACCTCCATCAGGTTGCAAACTGAATAAAAAATTTTTCTGCATCTACCTCTGAAAAAATATTTGGACTTCTAGCTGTGTGTGGGACTTGTTCTATTACTCCATCTATACTGACCTCCATCAGGTTGCAAATTGAATATAATTTTTTTCTGCATCTAGCTCTGAAAAAATATTGGGCTTCTAGCTGAGTGTGGGACTTGTTGTATTAGTCCATCTATACTGACCTCCATCAGGTTGCAAACTGAATATAATTTTTTTCTGCATCTAGCTCTGAAAAAATATTTGGCCTTCTAGCAGTGTGTGGGACTTTCTCTATTAGTCCATCTATACTGACCTCCATCAGGTTGCAAACTGAATATAATTTTTTTCTGCATCTAGCTCTGAAAAAATATTTGGCCTTCTAGCAGTGTGTGGGACTTTCTCTATTATCCATCTATACTGACCTCCATCAGGTTGCAAATTAAAAATAATTTTTATCTGCATCTAGCTCTGAAAAAATATTTGGGCTTCTAGCTGTGTGTGGGACTTGTTCTATTACTCCATCTATACTGACCTCCATCAGGTTGCAAATTGAATATAATTTTTTTCTGCATCTTGCTCTGAAAAAATATTGGGCTTCTAGCTGTGTGTGGGACTTGTTGTATTAGCCCATCTATACTGACCTCCATCAGGTTGCAAACTGAATATATTTTTTTCTGCATCTACCTCTGAAAAAATATTGGGCTTCTAGCTGTGTGTGGGACTTGTTCTATTAATCCATCTATACAGACCTCCATCAGGTTGCAAACTGAATATAATTTTTTTCTGCATCTAGTTCTGAAAAAATATTTGGCCTTCTAGCAGTATGTGGGACTTTCTCTATTAGTCCATCTATACTGACCTCCATCAGGTTGCAAATTAAAAATAATTTTTATCTGCATCTATCTCTGAAAAAATATTTGGGCTTCTAGCTGTGTGTGGGACTTGTTCTATTACTCCATCTATACTGACCTCCATCAGGTTGCAAATTGAATATAATTTTTTTCTGCATCTAGCTCTGAAAAAATATTGGGCTTCTAGCTGTGTGTGGGACTTGTTGTATTAGTCCATCTATACTGACCTCCATCAGGTTGCAAACTGAATATATTTTTTTCTGCATCTACCTCTGAAAAAATATTGGGCTTCTAGCTGTGTGTGGGACTTGCTCTATTAATCCATCTATACAGACCTCCATCAGGTTGCAAACTGAATATAATTTTTTTCTGCATCTAGCTCTGAAAAAATATTTGGCCTTCTAGCAGTGTGTGGGACTTTCTCTATTAGTCCATCTATACTGACCTCCATCAGGTTGCAAATTAAAAATAATTTTTATCTGCATCTAACTCTGAAAAAATCTTTGGGCTTCTAGCTGTGTGTGGGACTTGTTCTATTACTCCATCTATACTGACCTCCATCAGGTTGCAAATTGAATATAATTTTTTTCTGCATCTAGCTCTGAAAAAATATTGAGCTTCTAGCTGTGTGTGGGACTTGTTGTATTAGTCCATCTAAACTGACCTCAATCAGGTTGCAAACTGAATATATTTTTTTCTGCATCTACCTCTGAAAAAATATTGGGCTTCTAGCTGTGTGTGGGACTTGTTCTATTAATCCATCTATACAGACCTCCATCAGGTTGCAAACTGAATATAATTTTTTTCTGCATCTAGCTCTGAAAAAATATTTGGCCATCTAGCAGTGTGTGGGACTTTCTCTATTAGTCCATCTATACTGACCTCCATCAGGTTGCAAACTGAATATAATTTTTTTCTGCATCTAGCTCTGAAAAAATATTTGGCCTTCTAGCAGTGTGTGGGACTTTCTCTATTAGTCCATCTATACTGACCTCCATCAGGTTGCAAACTGAATATAATTTTTTGCTGCATCTACCTCTGAAAAAATATTTGGGCTTCTTGCTGTGTGTGGGACTTGTTCTATTACTCCATCTATACTGACCTCCATCAGGTTGAAAATTGAATATAATTTTTTTCTGCATCTAACTCTGAAAAAATATTGGGCTTCTAGCTGTGTGTGGGACTTGTTGTATTAGTCCATCTATACAGACCTCCATCAGGTTGCAAACTGAATATATTTTTTTCTGCATCTACCTCTGAAAAAATATTGGGCTTCTAACAGTGTGTGGGACTTGTTCTATTAATCCATCTATACAGACCTCCATCAGGTTGCAAACTGAATATAATTTTTCTCTGCATCTAGCTCTGAAAAAATATTTGGCCTTCTAGCAGTGTGTGGGACTTTCTCTATTAGTCCATCTATACTGACCTCCATCAGGTTGCAAACTGAATATAATTTTTTTCTGCATCTAGCTCTGAAAAAATATTTGGCCTTCTAGCAGTGTGTGGGACTTTCTCTATTAGTCCATCTATACTGACCTCCATCAGGTTGCAAACTGAATATAATTTTTTTCTGCATCTAGCTCTGAAAAAATATTTGGCCTTCTAGCAGTGTGTGGGACTTTCTCTATTAGTCCATCTATACTGACCTCCATCAGGTTGCAAATTAAAAATAATTTTTATCTGCATCTACCTCTGAAAAAATATTTGGTCTTCTAGCTGTGTGTGGGACTTGTTCTATTACTCCATCTATACTGACCTCCATCAGGTTGCAAATTGAATATAATTTTTTTCTGCATCTAGCTCTGAAAAATTATTGGGCTTCTAACTGTGTGTGGGACTTGTTGTATTAGTCCATCTATACTGACCTCCATCAGGTTGCAAACTGAATATATTTTTTTCTGCATCTACCTCTGAAAAACTATTGGGCTTCTAGCTGTGTGTGGGACTTGTTCTATTAATCCATCTATACAGACCTCCATCAGGTTGCAAACTGAATATAATTTTTTTCTGCATCTAGCTCTGAAAAAATATTTGGCCTTCTAGCAGTGTGTGGGACTTGTTCTATTAGTCCACCTATACTGACCTCCATCAGGTTGCAAATTCAAAATAATTTTTTGTCTGCATCTAGCTCTGAAAAAATATTTGGCCTTCTAGCAGTGTGTGGGACTTTCTCTATTAGTCCATCTATACTGACCTCCATCAGGTTGCAAACTGAATATTTTTTTTTCTGCATCTATCTCTGAAAAAATATTTGGGCTTCTAGCTGTGTGTGGGACTTGTTCTATTAGTCCATCTATACTGACCTCCATCAGGTTGCAAATTGAATATAATTTTTTTCTGCATCTAACCCAGCCAATAGTTTTGGCCTAATACCACAGTTTGGTCACTCAGCTCTGCTCGGTTCCCATCCATTGTTTTTTTGTGCAAACAACTCCAGAGTTGTGAATTAGTTAACCACTAAAATGAGTGGAAAAAGGCCTGCTGCTGGTGGAAAGGGGAATAGGCGTGTTGGGAAGGGGAAAAAAGGTTGTGTCCGTGGGGTAGGTTTTAAAGCAACAGTAACATCTGCAGAAGAAAGACCATCTTCCAGCCAAACTAAAATGTCTACTTCTTTTAGCGGACAATGTGATAAGATCCCTTTCTTACGGCCACGCCAATCGCTACAAATTCCAGATGAGGCACAAAAACAGCAGGTGCTTCAACGGATTTCAAGTGCTCCTTTAAGTGGGCTCTCCTCCACATCAACTTCAACATCACAAATACTCCAGTCCTCAAAGGTGTCACCCCAATCGCACTTGCTTCCTCACAGCTCCCAAATCTCCAGCTGCCCGTCTGAGTATGAGGTAGAACAGATGGTTGAGTCTGCAGAGCTGTTTACTCATACTATAGCCTGGGAATCAGAGGTCGACTCCAGCGCTTCTGTGAATCCAGACGAGGAAATGATCTGCACTGATGCCCAGAATCTTTATGAGTCGGATCCAGGACTAGACGCAGAAGGTTCTGACCATAATGTAGACCCTCATTCCCAAACTGTAACTCCTGTTGGTGGAGACAATGAGGAAGACGATGATGAGACTCAAATACCTGATTGGAGCGACAACTTTAGCTTTTTGTCAGGGCAGGAACAGATTGGCTCTGAGGACGACGGGTGTGATAACGCACAGGGTGATGATGATGAGGTTGGAGATCCCACTTACTGTCAACCCACAGTCAGCCAAGAGATGAGGTCAGCAAAGGAGGTGGAGGAAGATGCTAGTGACGACGAGGTCAGGTTGCGCCTTCCTGGACAGAGACGTAGTACTGGAAGCACGTCAACAACTGCATCCTCAAACACAACTCTGCCTCTCACCACAAGTCGTGGTGGCTCTTCAGGTCGCATGGGTGCTAAGCCTTGCATAGCCTGGGCATTTTTTCAGATCGATAAAGATGACCCAACTCGTGTTATCTGTAACATTTGTCAGCAAAAGCTAAGTAGAGGCCAAAAAATACATAGTTTGAGTACTTCATGCATGAACCGGCACATGGACATGAAGCATAAGTTGCAGTGGGAAGCTCAGTGTGCTACAATGCGGCCTAGCCGGCCGGGCCAACCACCGTCTGCCATATCTTGTGCATCCGCGGCCTCTTCATCCTCTGTGACTGGGGGGACAGCAGTCACACCTGTTTTGGGGCGCAGACCTGCCACCTCTTTACCCGCAACAGCCAGCGTGATTGGCAGGTCATCATTTTCTTTGGAGGTGGTAACACCAGCTGGTGTTGAGCGCTGTCCGACATCGATAGCACCACCTTTGGATCAAGGCAACCTAACATGTCCACCTGCATATTCCTCACAGACCGGCAGTTTGCCGGGGACACCCTTATCAACCCCGTCTAAGCACAATAGCCAGCCCTCGGTCCCTCAGATGTGGACAAGTAAAAGACCATTTCCTCCTAGCCATGAGAAAGCTAAGAGGTTGAATTTCACCATCTGCAAGCTCTTGGCTACAGAAATGCTGCCTTTCCGCCTGGTGGACACAGAGGATTTTCGAGACCTTATGTCCGTCGCAGTGCCCCAGTACCAGATGCCCAGTCGGCACTACTTTTCAAAGAAAGGTGTGCCTGCGCTTCACCAGCATGTCGCACACAACATCACCGCTTCTTTGAGAAACTCTGTGTGTGACAGGGTGCATTTCACCACAGACACTTGGACGAGTAGGCATGGACAGGGGCGTTACATGTCGCTGACTGGGCACTGGGTAACTATGGTGACAGCAGGACAAGGGGCTGCTGTCCAAGTCTTGCCATCCCCACGAGTTGTGCGTCAATCCTCTTTATGTCAAAGTTCCTCCACTGCTTCTGCCTCCTCAACCTCCTCTCGGTCTTCCACCTGCACCCAAAGCCTGTCTGGTCATGCCACAAGCTTTCTAACTGCGCAGAAGGGATCCTGCACACCTCCTTACTATGCTGGCAGTAGGGCTCAACGTCATCAGGCGGTTTTTACTTTGAAATGTCTGGGAAATGTGAGTCACACAGCTGAGGAGTTGTGGTCAGCTCTGGAGAACCAATTTTATGAATGGTTGTCTCCACTGGACCTGAAACCAGGGAAGGCCGTGTGCGACAATGCTGCAAACCTGGGTGCGGCCCTTCGCCGGGGCAATGTCACACACGTGCCTTGTATGGCTCACGTGTTGAACCTGGTTGTCCAGCAATTTTAAGCCCACTATCCCAGACTAGATGGCCTTCTGCAGAGGGCACGGTCGCTGTGTGCTCACTTCCGCCGTTCGCATCCCGCAGTTCAGCGACTTACATCTCTACAGAAGTCGTTGGGCCTGCCACTTCACCGGCTAAAATGCGATGTGCCTACCCGGTGGAATTCAACTCTGCACATGTTGCAGCGACTGTGGCAGCACCGACATGCCCTGGTGCAATACGTTCTGACGTATAGCCTGGGCGAACGAGATCCAGACGTGGGGCAAATCACGCTGGAGGAGTGGTCTCAGATCAGGGACCTATGCACCCTTCTGCACAGTTTTGAAATGGCGACGAAGATGTTTAGTGCTGACGATGCCATTATCAGCATGACTATTCCGGTGATTTACATGCTGGAGCACATGTTAAACAGAAATCAGAGTCAGGTGGTGGCACAAGAGGAGGTGGAGGAAGTAGAGGAGGAGGAGTTGTATGCGGAAGGGCTAACATCTGCAAGGTCCAGACGGTCGGCAGCACCAAGACGGCAGGCATGTGAGGGTGGGGGAGATGGTTTTACCAGGGTGCATGGTAGCAGCCAAACTAGTGAGGAAGGTGCAGGAGCCCAGGAAGAAGTGGAGGATGAATTGATGGAAGACTCATCAGATGAGGGAGACCTTGATCACATTTCTGTTGTGCGAGGTTGGAGGGGGAGGACAGAGGAAGGAAGCATGATTGTTACCTCGCCACCAACACAACAGGGACTTGGTGCTCCTGGATGCGCAACACACATGAGTGCCTTCTTGCTGCACTACCTGCAACATGACCCTCGAATTGTGAGAATTAGAAATAATCCTGACTACTGGGTTGCCACACTGTTAGATCCCCGGTAAAAAAGTAAATTTGCAGAAATTATTCCTGCCATAGAAAGGGATGCACGCATGCAGGAGTATCAGCAGAGACTGTTGCAGAATCTTACATGTGCTTTTCCACAAAACACCAGTGATGCACGTAGTGAATCTCACAGTTCCAACTTGCCAACCGTGGGACCGTCAAGTGTTCAGCACTCAAACCATAACAGAACCACAGTATCTGCTGGTAACATCAATTTTGCACAATCATTTCACCACTTTTTTAGCCCATCCTTTGCAAGGCCACAGGAGACAAGAAGTCTGACACATAGTCAACGCCTAGAGACGATGGTACAGGATTATCTCCAAGTAAACATTGAAGCCATGACTGTGTCACTGGACCCTTTTTCTTTTTGGGCTTCCAATCTGGATAAATGGCCGGAGCTAGCCACTTACGCCTTGGAGATCTTGTCATGCCCCGCAGCCAGCGTTCTGTCTGAACGTGTGTTCAGCGCTGCTGGTGGTGTGCTGACAGATAAGCGCACGCGGCTCTCCACTGATAATGTAGACAGACTCACGTTCATAAAGATGAACAAATCATGGATCCAAAACGAATTTTCTACCCCTGTGTCATCCTGGGGAGAGTAAAAGATGGATGATTGGTTAAAATCACCCTACCAACCGTTTTAAGCTTTCAAATTACTAATCATGCTTATCTGTATCTTGGCTGGAAAATAATTTGGGCTTTGTAGCAGTGTGCAGCACTGATTCTATTAGGCCATCTATAATAAGCTCCACCAGATTTAAAATTACTAATCATGTGTATCTGTATCTTGGCTGGAAAATAATTTTGGCTTTGTAGCAGTGTGCAGCACTGATCCTATTAGGCCATCTATACTAAGCTCCACCAGATTTAAAATTAATAATAATTTTTAGCTGCATCTAGCCCGGAAAATAATTTTGGGGTTCCGAGATGCGCAAGACACATAAGTGCCTTCTTGCTGCACTACCTGCAACATGACCCTCATATTGTCAGAATTCGAAGTAATCATGACTACTGGGTTGCCACACTCTTAGATCCGCCAAACTTTTCGATCAACCTTTTCATTTTAATAAAGACCAAAAAAATGGTCATTTTTGAAATTATAAGCATTAGCAGGTTATTAGAAACTGAAATCAAACAGTTTTCAACTCAAAACTTTATTCTAGGTGATGTTACATTTTCACATAGGACCCCTTGTTCGAAAGGAGCTTCTGAACTCTCTCGTCCATTGAATTTGTCAGGTTTTGGATGGTTTCTGCTTCAATTGTTTTGCATGAGGACAGAATACCCTCCCAGAGCTGTTGCTTAGATGTGAACTGCCTCCCGCCATCATAGACACTCCTTTTGATGATGCTCCAGAGATTCTGAATGGGGTAGAGGTCAGGGGAGCATGGGGGTCACACCATAAGTGTGTCCCCTTTTATGCCCATATCAGCCAGAGATGCAGATGTTTTATGTGCAGCATGAGATGGTGCATTATCATGCAAAAAAATGATCTTGCTGTGAAATACACGGTTCTTCTTCTTGAACCATGGCAGGAAGTGCTGTTTGAGAAAATCCACATACATTATGGAGTTCATCTTTAGCGCCTTCAGGGATCCTAAAGGGGCCGACAATCTCTCTCCCCATGATTCCAGCCCAAAACATTACTCCACCTCCTCCTTGTTGGCGCTGTAGCCGTGTTTGCATGGGGTGTCCATCAAGCAGCCATCCTCCAGTCCATCCATCTGGACCATCGTGCGCTGCACGGCACTCATCCGTGAACAAAACAGTTTTGAAATCAGTCTTCATGTAATGTTTGGCCCACTGGAGCCGTTTCTGCTTGTGTGAAGTGGATAGAGGAGGTCGACAGGATGGCGTATGCACAGCTGCAAACCTCTGAAGGACCCTGCATCTTGTTGTTCGGGGGACGTTGGAGGCACCAGCAGCTTCAAAAACTTGTCTGCTGCTATGACAAGGCTTTTTTGCCGCTGCTCTTTTAACCTGACGTAATTGCTTGTAGGAAAGAGTAGTGTTGAGCCAACCCCGTAGTGTTCGAGTTCGGTTCGGTTCGTCGAACACCCGTGTGTTCGCCGAACTGTTCGTCGAACTGTTCGTCGAACACCGTTAAAACCAATGGCAGGCAAACAAAAACACATAGAAACACATAGAAAACACCTTCAAAGGTGTCCAAAAGCTGACAAACTGCTCAGAAGACATAACTAACACATGGAAAAGTGACAAGTACATATAGTCATGCGAAAATAAAAGAGGTGGAGGAGTAAAAGGAGGGGGAGACACAGATATAGGCATGTCATGCCCTTCTAAAATCCAAAAAGTGAGAAGCCGACACGGCCAGTCCGCTCCTGCCCGTGCCACCTCCGTGTCGCCGGGTTTGTGCCAGAGCCGCGGTGAACCCTGACGGCCAGCCCCCCTCTCCCAATACTGGTGCCTGTCCGCTGGTGGGTCGAGCGAGCCCCCCTGTGGTGGAGGCAGCTCTAAGCTTTTTAATTTAAATTGTCTCTCTAATTTGAATGAATACACTTTAAATCCATTTACAAGGATCTATTGGAGGGCAAGTCTCATGCCAGCAGCCGCGGTAATTCCAGCTCCAGTAGCGTCCACTAAAGCTGCTGCAGTTAAAAAGCTTTTATAAGGATCGAGCTCGGCTGTCCACCGCAAGGCATCCTACTGCCAGTCCCAGCCCCTATGCCTTGGGGTGCCTCCTGATGCTCTTCACTAAGTATCCCATGGTCCCGAAGCATTTCCTTTGAAAAAATTAAGTGTCTAAACTACACGTGGTGTAGCTTGCTTAACAGCCGGGATAATCCGCTGACTAGCAGACACTGCTACTAGGCACAAAGTATTTCCTGGGCTAGATGCAGTTAAAAATTTGTAATTAGATACTCTCGTTGGATGCTGAGAAAGCATTCCATAGAGTCTCCTGGCACGTGATATATGATTCTCTTAAAAAGCTTGGGGTAGGGGTCTAGGGGACCCTTTTATAGCCAAAATCACGGCCCTGTATCGCAATACGTCACCTAGGCTGAAGATAAATGGAACTGTAGCACCCTGAGGGCTCGGTTGCTACAGACGTATTGCACCTCACCCAGAGGTGTGATATCTCACTCTCAGGTAAGGATGGAGTGTGGATCAGGACCCGACACCTGCATGCATTACACCACATTGCCGTGGGGCAGGGCGACCAATATGCCCCTGAGATGGGCACGACAGTCCCTGTCCCTGGCTGGAGTGGGGGGAGGGAACACTGAGGAAGGGGAACCCTGTAGTGCAGGAGCAGGGAGGAAGCAGTTCCTGGGTGCATTGAGAAGGGAGTATAAAAGGTGGGCTCCATCTTAGTTCAGTGCAGAGAAGTCTGAGCAGAAGTGGCAGGGAGCAGGGGCTCTGCATGAGCTCTGCTCCGGAGGCGGGCCTAGTAACAGAGGCCCAGGCCTGGAAGAGGGAGAAGGAAGGAAGAGGAGCGGAGAAGGCTCCAGGAACGAGGAATGAATGGATCCCAGGGGTGCGGACGGGCGAGTCGCCACCGCACGCCCGAATCCACCTGCGTGGAGGGGTCAGGCCAAAGGGGGAGACCGGTCCCCGAACTAGTGGAGGCAGGAAATGACCCTCAGCTAGAAACCGGAGGCTCTGACATTTTATGTGGCGCAGCCCCTCGCTACACCCACTAGGAAGGCACCACATAGGGTCAGGGAAACTGGCGCCAAGTTTACCAAGAGGAGGCCTGAGGCAGCTGGACAGAAGTGTTGGTAAGAAAGGCCAGACAAAGGACACACAAAGGGGGTCCTGTGAAGTGCTCCAAAGTTATCTGGGAGTTGTCTGAGCCCCTCACCTGTTGAGCACAGTACGACGTGGGCAGCCGTTACCTGCAGACGTGGTCTGGATAATAAGAACTGTGAGTAAAGGCCCTGGACTGCATCACTGACTCTGTGTCGTTACTGCTGCTGCCCTGAACCATCACCCCCATCCTCCGAATACACTGCCCTGAGGCTATACTCCTCCCGTGGGGAGTTATGCTACGCTCTGCTGCACCCACAACACCAGCCTCAGCGGTCTGCCCTGTAGCGGCGGTTCACTCTGACCGCAATCCACGGGTGGCGTAGTCGGACATTTAAACATCAAAACCACATAAATAGTTCCGACACTGGTTTGACCGCCCTGAGCCACGGAACCGGGTCGCCGCCACGAAGACTACAACCACCAGCATCCACCAAAAAGGGTCCGGCTCCGGGTGTCCCAAGGCCCAGGGGGTGCGTCAGAACATTTTCATCACCTTTCACAATCACCAATGGGACAAGGCAGGGATGTCCTGTGTCCCCTCTCTTATACATCCTAGTGACGGAGCACCTGCTCTCATCAATTCGCCATAACCCCAATTTTAGGTGGATTGAGGTGGGAGGCACCGAGTACAAGTGCTCTCTATTTGCTGATGATGTCCTAGTATATATCACTCAATCACATATATCCATCCCTGCTGTTATGGCTGAAATAGATCACTTTGTTACATGGTAAAATTTTAAAATCAATGCAGCGAAGTCTGAGCCCCTCGATGTCTCCCTCCCCAAATCCATATAGGATTCCATCCAGTCCAACTTTCCCTTTGCCTGGCCCTCACAGGGTATCAAATACTTAGGAATTCCTATTCATAGAGACCTCTCCCATCTATGTTATCTTAATTTTGGGCCCTTTATTGAACAATTCCATACAGACCACGGTTGGCAAGTTAGAACTGTAAGATTCACTACGTGAACCACTGGTGTTTTGTGGAAAAGCACATGTACACTGCGTTCCAAATTATTATGCAAAAAGTGTTTAGGAGTGATAAGGGAAGAATTTGTTTGCTTGTCAGTTAAACTCATTGATGGTGATGTGTGTCAGGGCTCTTTATATCACTGTAAGCAATTGCAGACACCTGTGCTAATTAGTTTGGCAGGTGTGTCCAATGAAAGGCAAGACTACTTAAGAAGGCTCTCTCACATTATTAAGCAGCCTACATTTTCTGCCAAAATGGGAAAGAAAAAGGATGTGTCGGCTGCTGAGAAGCAACAAATTGTGGAGTGTTTAGGTCAAGGCATGACTACAATCAACATTGTGCGATGATCAGGATGAAGTGTCTTGGCAATCAAGAAGTTTGTAGCTGATTCACAGTACACACGTGTGCGTGCTGATAAGGGCAAATTGAGGACTCTTTCCTACAGGCAATTACGTCAGGTTGAAAGAGCAGCGGCAAAAAAGCCTTGTCATAGCAGCAGACAAGTTTTTGAAGCTGCTTGTGCCTCCAACGTCCCCCGAACAACAAGATGCAGGGTCCTTCAGAGGTTTGCAGCTGTGCATACGCCATCCTGTCGACCTCCTCTATCCACTTCACACAAGCAGAAACGGCTCCAGTGGGCCAAACATTACATGAAGACTGATTCCAAAACTGTTTTGTTCACGGATGAGTGCCGTGCAGCGCTCTATGGTCCAGATGGATGGAGTGGAGGATGGCTGGTTGATGGACACCCCACGCAAACACAGCTACAGCGCCAACAAGAAGGAGGTGGAGTAATGTTTTGGGCTGGAATCATGGGGAGAGAGATTGTCGGCCCCTTTAGGATCCCTGAAGGCGCTAAAGATGAACTCCATAATGTATGTGGATTTTCTCAAACAGCACTTCCTGCCATGGTTCAAGAAGAAGAACCGTGTATTTCACAGCAAGATCATTTTTCTGCATGATAATGCACCATCTCATGCTGCACATAAAACATCTGCATCTCTGTCTGATATGGGCATAAAAGGGGACAAACTTATGGTGTGACCCCCATGCTCCCCTGACCTCTACCCCATTCAGAACCTTTGGAGCATCATTAAAAGGAGTGTCTATGATGGCGGGAGGCAGTTCACATCTAAGCAACAGCTCTGGGAGGGTATTCTGTCCTCATGCAAAACAATTGAAGCAGAAACCATCCAAAACCTGACAAATTCAATGGACGAGAGAGTTCAGAAGCTCCTTTCGAACAAGGGGTCCTATGTGAAAATGTAACATCACCTAGAATAAAGTTTTGAGTTGAAAACTGTTTGATTTCAGTTTCTAACAACCTGCTAATGCTTATAATTTCAAAAATGACCATTTTTATGGTCTTTATTAAAATGAAAAGGTTGATCGAAAAGTTTGGGGGATCTAAGAGTGTGGCAACCCAGTAGTCATGATTACTTCGAATTCTGACAATATGAGGGTCATGCTGCAGGTAGTGCAGCAAGAAGGCACTTATGTGTCTTGCGCATCTCGGAGCCCCAAAATTATTTTCCGGGCTAGATGCAGCTAAAAATTATTTTTAATTTTAAATCTGGTGGAGCTTATTATAGATGGCCTAATAGGATCAGTGCTGCACACTGCTACAAAGCCCAAATTATTTTCCAGTCAAGATACAGATAAACATGATTAGTAATTTGAAAGCTTAAAACGGTTGGTAGGGTGATTTTAACCAATCATCAAGCTTTTACTCTCCCCAGGATGACACAGGGGTAGAAAAGTCGTTTCGGATCCATGATTTGTTCATCTTTATGAACGTGAGTCTGTCTACATTATCAGTGGAGAGCCGCGTGCGCTTATCTGTCAGCACACCACCAGCAGCGCTGAACACACGTTCAGACAGAACGCTGGCTGCGGGGCATGACAAGATCTCCAAGGCGTAAGTGGCTAGCTCCGGCCATTTATCCAGATTGGAAGCCCAAAAAGAGCAAGGGTCCAGTGACACAGTCGTGGCTTCAATGTTTACTTGGAGATACTCCTGTACCATCGTCTCTAGGCGTTGACTATGTGTCAGACTTCTTGTCTCCTGTGGCCTTGCAAAGGATGGGCTAAAAAAGTGGTGAAATGATTCCGCAAAATTGATGTTACCAGCAGATACTGTGGTTCTGTTACGGTTTGAGTGCTGAACACTTGACGGTCCCACGGTTGGCAAGTTGGAACTGTGAGATTCACTACGTGCACCACTGGTGTTTTGTGGAAAAGCACATGTAAGATTCTGCAACAGTCTCTGCTGATACTCCTGCATGCGTGCATCCCTTTCTATGGCAGGAATAATTTCGGCAAATTTACTTTTGTACCGGGGATCTAACAGTGTGGCAACCCAGTAGTCAGGATTATTTCTAATTCTCACAATTCGAGGGTCATGTTGCAGGTAGTGCAGCAAGAAGGCACTCATGTGTGTTGCGCATCCAGGAGCACCAAGTCCCTGTTGTGTTGGTGGCGAGGTAACAATCATGCTTCCTTCCTCTGTCCTCTCCCCCCAACCTCGCACAACAGAAATGTGATCAAGGTCTCCCTCATCTGATGAGTCTTCCATCAGTTCGTCCTCCACTTCTTCCTGGGCTTCTGCACCTTCCTCACTAGTTTGGCTGCTACCATGCGCCCTGGTAAAACCATCTCCCCCACCCTCACATGCCTGCCGCCTTGGTGCTGCCGACCGTCTGGACCTTGCAGATGTTAGCCCTTCCGCATACAACTCCTCCTCCTCTACTTCCTCCACCTCCTCTTGTGCTACCACCTGACTCCGAATTCTGTTTAACATGTGCTCCAGCATGTAAATCACCGGAATAGTCATGCTGATAATGGCATCATCAGCACTAAACATCTTCGTCGCCATTTCAAAACTGTGCAGAAGGGTGCATAGGTCCCTGATCTGAGACCACTCCTCCAGCGTGATTTGCCCCACCTCTGGATCTCGTTGGCCCAGGCTATACGTCAGAACGTATTGCACCAGGGCTTGTCGGTGCTGCCACAGTTGCTGCAACATGTGCAGAGTTGAATTCCACCGGGTAGGCACATCGCATTTTAGCCGGTGAAGTGGCAGGCCCAACGACTTCTGTAGAGATGTAAGTCGCTGAGCTGCGGGATGCGAACGGCGGAAGTGAGCACACAGCGACCGTGCCCTCTGCAGAAGGCCATCTAGTCTGGGATAGTGGGCTAAAAATTGCTGGACAACCAGGTTCAACACGTGAGCCATACAAGGCACGTGTGTGATATTGCCCCGGCGAAGGGCCGCACCCAGGTTTGCTGCATTGTCGCACACGGCCTTCCCTGGTTTCAGGTCCAGTGGAGACAGCCATTCATGAAATTGGTTCTCCAGAGCTGACCACAACTCCTCAGCTGTGTGACTCACATTTCCCAGATATTTCAAAGTAAAAACCGCCTGATGACGTTGAGCCCTACTGCCAGCATAGTAAGGAGGTGTGCAGGATCCCTTCTGCGCAGTTAGAAAGCTTGTGGCATGACCAGACAGGCTTTGGGTGCAGGTGGAAGACCGAGAGGAGGTTGAGGAGGCAGAAGCAGTGGAGGAACTTTGACATAAAGAGGATTGACGCACAACTCGTGGGGACGGCAAGACTTGGACAGCAGCCCCTTGTCCTGCTGTCACCATAGTTACCCAGTGCCCAGTCAGCGACATGTAACGCCCCTGTCCATGCCTACTCGTCCAAGTGTCTGTGGTGAAATGCACCCTGTCACACACAGAGTTTCTCAAAGAAGCGGTGATGTTGTGTGCGACATGCTGGTGGAGCGCAGGCACACCTTTCTTTGAGAAGTAGTGCCGACTGGGCATCTGGTACTGGGGCACTGCGACGGACATAAGGTCTCGAAAATCCTCTGTGTCCACCAGGCGGAAAGGCAGCATTTCTGTAGCCAAGAGCTTGCAGATGGTGAAATTCAACCTCTTAGCTTTCTCATGGCTAGGAGGAAATGGTCTTTTACTTGTCCACATCTGAGGGACCGAGGGCTGGCTATTGTGCTTAGACGGGGTTGATAAGGGTGTCCCCGGCAAACTGCCGGTCTGTGAGGAAGATGCAGGCGGACATGTTAGGTTGCCTTGATCCAAAGGTGGTGCTATCGATGTCGGACAGCGCTCAACACCAGCTGGTGTTACCACCTCCAAAGAAAATGATGACCTGCCAATCACGCTGGCTGTTGCGGGTAAAGAGGTGGCAGGTCTGCGCCCCAAAACAGGTGTGACTGCTGTCCCCCCAGTCACAGAGGATGAAGAGGCCGCGGATGCACAAGATATGGCAGACGGTGGTTGGCCCGGCCGGCTAGGCCGCATTGTAGCACACTGAGCTTCCCACTGCAACTTATGCTTCATGTCCATGTGCATGAAGTACTCAAACTATGTATTTTTTGGCCTCTACTTAGCTTTTGCTGACAAATGTTACAGATAACACGAGTTGGGTCATCTTTATCGATCTGAAAAAATGCCCAGGCTATGCAAGGCTTAGCACCCATGCGACCTGAAGAGCCACCACGACTTGTGGTGAGAGGCAGAGTTGTGTTTGAGGATGCAGTTGTTGACGTGCTTCCAGTACTACGTCTCTGTCCAGGAAGGCGCAACCTGACCTCGTCGTCACTAGCATCTTCCTCCACCTCCTCTGCTGGCCTCATCTCTTGGCTGACTGTGGGTTGACAGTAAGTGGGATCTCCAACCTCATCATCATCACCCTGTGTGTTATCACACCCGTCGTCCTCAGAGCCAACCTGTTCCTGCCCTGACAAAAAACTAAAGTTGTCGCTCCAATCAGGTATTTGAGTCTTATCATCGTCTTCCTCATTGTCTCCACCAACAGGAGTTACAGTTTGGGAATGAGGGTCTACATTATGGTCAGAACCTTCTGCGTCTGGTCCTGGATCCGACTCATAAAGATTCTGGGCATCAGTGCAGATCATTTCCTCGTCTGGATTCACAGAAGCGCTGGAGTCGACCTCTGATTCCCAGGCTATAGTATGAGTAAACAGCTCTGCAGACTCAACCATCTGTTCTACCTCATACTCAGACGGGCAGCTGGAGATTTGGGAGCTGTGAGGAAGCAAGTGCGATTTGGGTGACACCTTTGAGGACTGGAGTATTTGTGATGTTGAAGTTGATGTGGAGGAGAGCCCACTTAAAGGAGCACTTGATATCCGTTGAAGCACCTGCTGTTTTTGTGCCTCATCTGGAATTTGTAGCGATTGGCGTGGCCGTAAGAAAGGGATCTTATCACATTGTCCGCTAAAAGAAGTAGACATTTTAGTTTGGCTGGAAGATGGTCTTTCTTCTGCAGATGTTACTGTTGCTTTAACACCTACCCCACGGACACAACCTTTTTTCCCCTTCCCAACACGCCTATTCCCCTTTCCACCAGCAGCAGGCCTTTTTCCACTCATTTTGGTGGTTAACTAATTCACAACTCTGGAGTTGTTTGCACAAAAAAACAATGGATGGTAACCGAGCAGAGCTGAGTGGCCAAACTGTGGTATTAGGCCAAAACTATTGGCTGGGTTAGATGCAGAAAAAAATTATATTCAATTTGCAACCTGATGGAGGTCAGTATAGATGGACTAATACAACAAGTCCCACACACAGCTAGAAGCCCAATATTTTTTCAGAGGTAGATGCAGAAAAAAATATATTCAGTTTGCAACCTGATGGAGGTCAGTATAGGTGGACTAATACAACAAGTCCCTCAAACAGCTAGAAGCCCAAATATTTTTTCAGAGGTAATGTAGATGCAGATAAAAATTATTTTTAATTTGCAACCTGATGGAGGTCAGTATAGATGGACTAATAGAGAAAGTCCCCCACACTGCTAGAAGGCCAAATATTTTTTAAGAGCTAGATGCAGATAAAAATTATTTTTAATTTGCAACCTGATGGAGGTCAGTATAGATGGACTAATAGAGAAAGTCCCACACACTGCTAGAAGGCCAACTATTTTTTCAGAGCTAGATGCAGAAAAAAATTATTTTTAATTTGCAACCTGATGGAGGTCAGTATAGATGGATTAATAGAACAAGACCCACACACAGCTAGAAGCCCAATATTTTTTCAGAGGTAGATGCAGAAAAAAATATATTCAGTTTGCAACCTGATGATGGAGGTCAGCATAGATGGACTAACAGAGAAAGTCCCACACACTACTAGAAGGCCAAATATTTTTTCAGAGCTAGATGCAGAAAAAAATTAGATTCAGTTTGCAACCTGATGGAGGTCAGTATAGATGGACTAACAGAGAAAGTCCCACACACTGCAAGAAGGCAAAATATTTTTTCAGAGCTAGATGCATACAAAAAATTATTTTGAATTTGCAACCTGATGGAGGTCAGTATAGGTGGACTAATAGAACAAGTCCCACACACTGCTAGAAGGCCAAATATTTTTTCAGAGCTAGATGCAGAAAAATATATATTCAGTTTGCAACCTGATGGAGGTCTGTATAGTTGGATTAATAGAACAAGACCCACACACAGCTAGAAGCCCAATATTTTTTCAGAGGTAGATGCAAAAAAATATATATTCAGTTTGCAACCTGATGGAGGTCAGTATAGATGGACTAATACAACAAGTCCCACACACAGCTAGAAGCCCAATATTTTTTCAGAGGTAGATGCAGAAAAAAATATATTCAGTTTGCAACCTGATGGAGGTCAGTATAGGTGGACTAATACAACAAGTCCCACACACAGCTAGAAGCCCAAATATTTTTTCAGAGGTACTGTAGATGCAGATAAAAATTATTTTTAATTTGCAACCTGATGGAGGTCAGTATAGATGGACTAATAGAGAAAGTCCGACACACTACTAGAAGGCCAAATATTTTTTCAGAGCTAGATGCAGAAAAAAATTATATTCAGTTTGCAACCTGATGGAGGTCAGTATAGATGGATTAATAGAACAAGACCCACACACAGCTAGAAGCCCAATATTTTTTCAGAGGTAGATGCAGAAAAAAATATATTCAGTTTGCAACCTGATGGAGGTCAGTATAGATGGACTAACAGAGAAAGTCCCACACACTACTAGAAGGCCAAATATTTTTTCAGAGCTAGATGCAGAAAAAAATTATATTCAGTTTGCAACCTGATGGAGGTCTGTATAGATGGATTAATAGAACAAGACCCACACACAGCTAGAAGCCCAATATTTTTTCAGAGGTAGATGCAGAAAAAAATATATTCAGTTTGCAACCTGATGGAGGTCAGTATAGATGGACTAATACAACAAGTCCCACACACAGCTAGAAGCCCAATATTTTTTCAGAGGTAGATGCAGAAAAAAATATATTCAGTTTGCAACCTGATGGCGGTCAGTATAGGTGGACTAATAGAACACGTCCCACACACTGCTAGAAGGCCAAATATTTTTTCAGAGCTAGATACAGAAAAAAATTAGATTCAGTTTGCAACCTGATGGAGGTCAGTATAGATGGACTAATAGAATGATGCTATGCCCAAAAGATTTTACTTCACTAGGTGCAGTAAAAAAATTGGTATTCTATACACAGGTGGTATATCTTGCAACACAGATAGGCTACTCCACTGACTAACACACTCTGCAATAGGCCAAAAAGGATTAGCTTTGCTAGATTCAGCCAAATGCTGTGAAAAAAACTTGCACAGCACTGGCACAGACCTGCCTGGCAAAAACTGATAGGAACTGATGTAACCTAGTCCTGAAAAGGACTCCAATTACAATTAGTCTTTACTCCCACAACCTATCTATTTAAGAGCACAGACCTGCCTGATAAAAGTCGTAGGAAATGCTGTAACCTAGTCCTTAAAAGGACTGTAATCACAACTATTCCCTACTCCCAAGCTATCTGTATATTTGTGCGAAAATTGGCTTGAAATTAACAAGGTATAGCGCACACAGCAACAGCGGTGCCGTCTAACACGCAGCTGCAGCAGTGAGAAAATGGTGGCGACGGGGAAAATGGCTTGGCCTTATAGGGCAAGGACATGTGACATACACTGCCAATGACACATGCCCTTGCTTGTGTGAAAAAAAGCACTTCGCTCCGTGTGTGCGCTGCTGATAGGCTGACAGATTGCACCTCCCCACTGTAAATGCGGGAAAGAGAAAAAAAAATTGAGATCTTCATTGTTCCTGCAGAGATCCATCCCCTGCCCCTCCCCCCACCCCGCTGTACACTCAAACTGCGTATTAACATTAATTTTCATCATTACTGAGAAAAAATCCAGTTATGATTTTGGTGCACGAACAGTTATCGAACATAACCTCGAACAGCCGAATTTTTCTCAAATTGTTCGTGTTCGCCGAACGGCTCGAACACCGTCCAAAACAGCTCGAATTTGAGATTGGCGAACAGTTCGAGTAGAACAACGCTCATCTCTAGGAAAGAGTCCTCAATTTGCCCTTATCAGCACGCACACGTGTGTACTGTGAATCAGCTACATACTTCTTGATTGCCAAGACACTTCATCCTGATCATCGCACAATGTTGATTGTAGTCATGCCTTGACCTAAACACTCCACAATTTGTTGCTTCTCAGCAGCCGACACATCCTTTTTCTTTCCCATTTTGGCAGAAAATGTAGGCTGCTTAATAATGTGAGACAGCCTTCTTAAGTAGTCTTGCCTTTCATTGGACACACCTGCCAAACTAATTAGCACAGGTGTCTGCAATTGCTTACAGTGATATAAAGAGTCCTGACACACATCACCATCAATGAGTTTAACTGACAAACAAACAAATTCTTCCCTTATCACTCCTAAACACTTTTTGCATAATAATTTGGAACACAGTGTACATGTGCTTTTCCACAAAACACCAGTGGTTCACGTAGTGAATCTTACAGTTCTAACTTGCCAACCGTGGTCTGTATGGAGTTGTTCAATAAAGGGCCCAAAATTAAGATAACATAGATGGGAGAGGTCTCTATGAATAGGAATTCCTAAGTATTTGATACCCTGTGAGGGCCAGGCAAAGGGAAAGTTGGACTGGATGGAATCCTATATGGACTTGGGGAGAGAGACATCGAGGGCATCAGACTTCGCTGCATTGATTTTAAAATTTGACCATGTAACAAAGTGATCTATTTCAGCCATAACAGCATGGATGGATATATGTGATTGAGTGATATATACTAGGACATCATCAGCAAATAGTACTCGGTGCCTCCCACCTCAATCCACCTAATATTGGGGTTATGGCGAATTGATGAGAGCAGGTGCTCCGTCACTAGGATGTATAAGAGAGGGGAAAGAGAACATCCCTGCCTTGTCCCATTGGTGATTGTGAAAGGTGATGAAAATGTTCTGACGTGCCCCCTGGGCCTTGGAACACCCGGAGCCGGACCCTTTTTGGTGGATGCTGGTGGTTGTAGTCTCCGTGGCGGCGACCCGGTTCCGTGGCTCAGGGCGGTCAAACCAGTGGCGGAACTATTTATGTGGTTTTGATGTTTAAATGTCCGACTACGCCACCCGTGGATTGCGGTCAGAGTGAACCGCCGCTCCAGGGCAGACCGCTGAGGCTGGTGTTGTGGGTGCAGCAGAGCATAGCATAACTCCCCACGGGAGGAGTATAGCCTCAGAGCAGTGTATGCGGAGGATGGGGGTGATGGTGCAGGGCAGCAGCAGTAACGACACGGAGTCAGTGATGCAGTCCAGGGCCTTTACTCACAGTTCTTATTATCCAGACCACGTCTGCAGGTAACGGCTGCCCACGTCGTACTGTGCTCACCAGGTGAGGGGCTCAGGCAACTCCCAGATAACTTTGGAGCGCTTCACAGGACCCCCTTTGTGTGTCCTTTGTCTGGCCTTTCTTACCAACCCTTCTGTCCGGCTGCCTCGGGCCTCCTCTTGGTAAACTTGGCGCCAGTTTCCCTGACCCTATGTGGTGCCTTCCTAGCGGGTGTAGCGAGGGGCTGCGCCACATAAAATGTCAGAGCCTCCGGTTTCTAGCTGAGGGTCGTTTCCTGCCTCCACTAGTTTCGGGGACCGGTCTCCCCCTATGGCCTGACCCCTCCACGCAGGTGGATTCGGGCGTGCGGTGGCGACTCGCCCGTCCGCACCCCTGGGATCCCTTCATTCCTCGTTCCTGGAGCCTTCTCCGCTCCTCTTCCTTCCTTCTCCCTCTTCCAGGCCTGGGCCTCTGTTACTAGGCCCGCCTCCGGAGCAGAACTCATGCAGAGCCCCTGCTCCCTGCCACTTCTGCTCAGACTTCTCTGCACTGAACTAAGATGGTGCCCACCTTTTATACTCCCTTCTCGATGCACCCAGGAACTGCTTCCTCCCTGCTCCTGCACTACAGGGTTCCCCTTCCTCAGTGTTCCCTCCCCCCACTCCAGCCAGGGACAGGGACTGTCATGCCCATCTCAGGGGCATATTGGTCGCCCTGCCCCACGGCAATGTGGTGTAATGCATGCAGGTGTCGGGTCCTGATCCACACTCCATCCTTACCTAAGAGTGAGATATCACACCTCTGGGTGAGGTGCAATACCTCTGTAGCAACCGAGCCCTCAGGGTAATACAGTTCCATTTATCTTCAGCCTAGGTGACGTATTGTGATACAGGGCCGTGATTTTGGCTATAAAAGGGTCCCCTAGACCCCTACCCCAAGCTTTTTAAGAGAATCATATATGGCGTGCCAGGAGACTCTATGGAATGCTTTCTCAGCATCCAACGAGAGTATCTAATTACAAATTTTTAACTGCATCTAGCCCAGGAAATACTTTGTGCCTAGTAGCAGTGTCTGCTAGTCAGCGGATTATACCGGCTGTTAAGCAAGCTACACCACCTGTAGTTTTGACACTTAATTTTTTCAAAGGAAATGCTTCGGGACCACGGGATACTCAGTGAAGAGCATCAGGAGGCACCCCAAGGCATAGGGGCTGGGACTGGCAGTAGGATGCCTTGCGGTGGACAGCCGAGCTCGATCCTTATAAAAGCTTTTTAACTGCAGCAGCTTTAGTGGACGCTACTGGAGCTGGAATTACGCGGCTGCTGGCATGAGACTTGCCCTCCAATAGATCCTTGTAAATGGATTTAAAGTGTATTCATTCAAATTAGAGAGACAATTTATATTAAAAAGCTTAGAGCTGCCTCCACCACAGGGGGGCTCGCTCGACCCACCAGCGGACAGGCACCAGTATTGGGAGAGGGGGGCTGGCCGTCAGGGTTCACCGCGGCTCTGGCACAAACCCGGCGACACGGAGGTGGCACGGGCAGGAGCGGACTGAACGTGTCGGCTTCTCACTTTTTGGATTTTAGAAGGGCATGACATGCCTATATCTGTGTCTCCCCCTCCTTTTACTCCTCCACCTCTTTTATTTTCGCATGACTATATGTACTTGTCACTTTTCCATGTGTTAGTTGTGTCTTCAGAGCAGTTTGTCAGCTTTTGGACACCTTTGAAGGTGTTTTCTATGTGTTTCTATGTGTTTTTGTTTGCCTGCCATTGGTTTTAACGGTGTTCGAAGGTGTTCGACGAACAGTTCGGCGAACACACGGGTGTTCGACGAACCGAACCGAACTCGAACACTACGGGGGTGGCTCAACACTAGTCATAAGTTGCACAGAACTCAATTTCCATAGATTTAATGCTAGCCACATGTGACTGCTAATTCAATGCATCTTGCCTGCAAAATTGCAGTAGTAAAATAGCCAAGTAACATTAAGTCACAGACAAGTTGTACAAATGATTTTGAATTGCGGTCGCGCGACATGTAACCGTGAAGCCTTAGTCTAAGTGCTCATGCACATGACCATATTTTCGGTCCAAGTGTTATCCAACAGAACATCGGATTGCACTTGGATGAATCTTATTCTATGAGGTGGTGCACATGTCTGAAAATAGCAGCATGCCCGAGTTGGATCCGATATTCAGATCACATTCGGCCATGCAAGTCAATGAGTTGGTGGAAAAGATCAAACTGCCCTCAGATGACATCTGAGTACAGTCAGATTTTCATGAACTGACAGAATGGAAAAGATGGAGACATTTTTTTTTCTCCATCTTCTCCTCATTCCAAAGAATCGGATCACACTATAATCACACTCTTATCAAAGTGTGATTAGCATAATCGGCCCAATTCTCGGAGGAGAGAAAATACTGTCGTGTGACCATAGCTTAATGCATATATACAATTACATGTATGCATACTGCTCAGTGTTATGTGTTGTACTCTTTACCAACACTATTCTACTAGACCAAAAGGAGCTAGCCTTCTGTTCCTGTAAGTAAATAAAATGGTTTATAAAAATATATTTACTTACTATTTGTGTTCAGTTCACCTGTCAAGATAGAAATGGAAAAATTCAATATTTTAATTAGTTCTGACAACTTCTATCAATATTAATTTTGTAAAATCGAATTATGTATTCTGATGAGAATTAAAAAAAAAAGTACTTAAATAATATATTGAAATATTTTATATATTTGTTATTCTTGCTATAATGATAAAGTACAATTAGAAAATGCAATCATTTGTTTTTCTATACTTCATCTTTATTTTTATTTAGAGGGAAAATACAATGGAAGTAATTCTCAAGAATCTGCAAAAAAAAATCAGAGTTCCTTAAATATTTAAATTCTTTAGAAATTGGAATTACTTCAGTGATTGCTAATATGTACAAACGATGAAAAGATTATTCTTCAGATATCTAGTTCAATTAATACTATACTTAGTGATGAAAGCTGGGAAAGTTAAAAAAGGTTAAAGGAACAATTATCAATTTTTATATTTTGGGATTGGTGGAATCCAGGTAATCTGAGTTGGGCTATCCTGAAAAGGAGATGTTTCTTGTTTGCAGCACTCTTTCATGTTAATAGATGTGTACAGTGGGGAAAAAAGTATTTAGTCAGCCACCAATTGTGCAAGTTCTCCCACTTAAAAAGATGAGAGAGGCCTGTAATTGACATCATAGGTAGACCTCAACTATGAGAGACAAAATGAGAAAACAAATCCTGAAAATCACATTGTCTGATTTGGAACTAACTTTTTTTCAAATTTTGGTGGAAATTAAGTATTTGGTCAGTTACAAACAAGCAAGATTTCTGGGTCTCACAGACCTGTAACTTCTTTTTTCAGAGGCTCCTCTGTCCTCCACTCATTACCTGTAGTCCTGGCACCTGATTGAACTTGGTATCAGTATAACGACAGCTGTCCGCAATCTCAAACAATCACACTCCAAACTCCACTATGGTGAAGACCAAAGAGCTGTCTAAGGACACCAGAAACAAAATTGTAGCCCTGCACCAGGCTAGGAAGACTGAATCTGCAATAGGCAAGCAGCTTGGTGTGAAGAAATCAACCGTGGGAGTAATAATTAGAAAATGGAAGACATACAAGACCACTGATAATCTCCATCGATCTGGGGCTCCACACAAGATCTCACCCCATGGGGTCAAAATGATCTCAAGAACAGTGAGCAAAAATCCCAGAACCACACGGGGGGACCTAGTGAATGACCTGCAGAGAGCTGGGACCAATGTTACACAGGTTACCATCAGTAACACACTACGCCGCAAGGGAATCAAATCCTGCAGTGCCAGATGTGTCCCCCAGCTTAAGCCATTACATGTCCGAACCTGTCTGAAGTTTGATAGAGAGCATTTGGATGATCCAAAAGACTATTGGGAGAATGTTATAAGGTCAGATAAAACCAAAGTAGAACTGTTTGGTAGAAACACAACTCGTCGTGTTTGGAGGAGAAAGAATGCTGAGTTGCATCCAAAGAACACCATACCTACTGTGAAGCATGGGGATGGCAACATCATGCTTTGGGGCTGTTTCTCTGCCAAGGGACCAGGATGACTGATCCGTGTACATGAAAGAATGAATGGGGCTATGTATCATGAGATTTTGTGTGCAAACCTCCTTCCATCAGCAAGGGTATTGAATATGAAATGTGGTTGGGTCTTTTAGCATGACAATGATCCCAAGAACACCACCAGGGCAACGAAGGAGTGGCTTCGTAAGAACAATTTAAAGGTCCTGGAGTAGCCTAGCCAGTCTCCAGATCAAAACCCTATAGAAAATCTTTGGAGGGAGTTGAAAGTCTGTGTTGCCCAGCGACAGCCCCATAACATCACTGCTCTAGTGGAGATCTGCATGGAGGAATGGGCCAACATACCAGCAACATTGTGTGGCAACTTTGTGAAGACTTACAGAAAACGTTTGACCTCTGTCATTGCCATCAAAGGATATATAACAAAGTATTGAGATGAACTTTTCTAATTGACCAAATACTTATTCTCCACCAAAATTTGAAAAAAATTCTTTCCAAATTAGACAATGTGATTTTCAGGATTTGCCTTCTCATTTGTCTCTCATAGTTGAGGTCTACCTATGATGTCAATTACAGGCCTCTCTCATCTTTTGGGAGATCTTGCTCAATTGGTGGCTGACTAAATACTTTTTTTTCCCCACTTGTGCTTCTCACAAAATTAGAACATCATCAAAAAGTTAATTTATTTCAGTTCTTCAATGCAAAAAGTGAAAATCATATATAGAGTCATTGCAAACAGAGTGATCTATTTTAAGTGTTTTTTTCTGTTAATGTTGATGATTATGGCTTACAGCCAATGAAAACACAAAAGTCATTATCTCAGTAAATTAGAATACTTTATAATAACAGCTTGAAAAATGTTTTTAAAATCCGAAATGTTGGTCTACTGAAATGTATGTTCAGTAAATGCACTGAATATTTGGCCAGGGCTCCTTTTGCATTAATTATTGCATCAATGTGGTATGGCGTTACATCTCGCTGACTGGGCACTGGGTGACTCTGGTGGCTGTGGGGGCAGGCGGGGAAGGGGCTGCTCCACAAATCTTGGAATCCCCAAGGCTTGCAGAAGAAACCTCTGTATTTCCCACTTCCTCCGCTGCTTCTGCGTCCTCAACCTCCTCTAGGGCCTCCACCTGCACACTCAACATCTGCCTTAATGAGACATGAGTTCCAAGGGTGCGGAGCAAATACACACCACCTCCGTACTGCGCAGTCAGGGCTCACCGTAATCAGGCAGTCTTCAAATTAATATGCCTTGGAGATCGCAATCATACAGGTAAAGATTTGGAAGAGTTGTGGCAGCTCTCCAAGCTCAGTTTAAGCAATGGCTGTTTCCGCTGAACTCAGAGCCAGGGAAGGCCGTGTGTGATAATGGTGCGAACCTGTTAGCAGCCCTAAGCTGAGGCAAGCTCGCACACGTGCCTTGCATGACTCACGTCCTCAACCTGGTGGTACAGCGATTTCTCCGCCACTAACCTGGCCTGGATGAGCTGCTTCACAAAGTACAGAAGCTGTGTGCTCACTTCCGCAGTTCGCAATCCTCATGTCATTGACTTGCATCGATACAGAGGTCTTTGTCAGTGCCAGTTAACATGTTGATCTGCGATGTGCCGACTCGGCACATGTTGCAGCGACTGTGCCAGCAACAACAAGTTCTGACGCAGCATGTCATGACGTATAGCTTGGGGCAACGCAGTATGGACTTGGGGTATATCACGTTTGTGAAGTGGGAACAAATTAAGGACCTCTTCACCCTTCTGCACTGTTTTGAAATGGCTACAAAACTGGTTAGTGCCGTCATCAGCATCACTATTCCGGTCATATACTGTACATGCTGGAGCAAACTTTGAATAACCTGCGGCAGGAGGTGGTGGCCACAGAAGAAGAGGAAGATGCGGAAGGGATACCAATGTCTCAAATTTCCAGACTGTTGTCACACAGGCGGATGCCAAGTGATGGTGGATTCCTGCAATCGAGGGGTTTCGGTGACACCAGGCAAACTGTTAGTGAAGGTGCAAGAGCTGAGTAACTAATGGAGAAGGAAGAGGTGATGGGCGAGCAGCTGTCAGAGGATGAAGAGGATAATTATCCCCTCTTGTTTGAACGTGGTTGGCAGGAGGGGACAGAGGAAACAAGCATCAGTGTTACACAGCCCACACTACAGCCAGGCTTTGGACCTCCTGGAAGAGCCCGACATATGAGTGCCTTCTTGATGCACTATCTGCAACATGATCCCCGTATAGTTAGAATTCAAAATAATGCTGACTACTGGTTTGTCACTCTGTTAGATCTACGTTATAAGAGTCAATTTTGCCAGATGCTTTCCGCCCTGAAAAGGGACCCGCTTATGTTGGAGTATTGAAACAAGCTTTTAAGCAACCTTATTAGAGGTTTTACCCAAGATATCAGTGAGGCACACAGTGTGCATCGCAGCTGTAGTCTTTCAACCTTCGGCACGTGAGTTCGCCAATGCCAAAACATTAGCAGCAGCAGCAGAGCAAGTGTCAGAAGCAATTTCAGGGAGTCCTTTCACACATTTTTTGCACCAGCACAACAGAGTACAAGTCTGACACGTGGTGAATGACTGGAGAGGATGGTGCAGGAGTATCTAGAGTTCAATATCAATACCATCAGGGAGGGTTTGGACCCTTTTACATTTTGGTCTTCAAAAAAGGATGAATGGCCTAAACTCGCCTCTCTCGCGTTGGAGGTTTTATCATGCCCAGCAACCAGCGTTCTATCTGAACTTGTCTTCAGCAGTGCTGGTAATGTCTTGACGGATAAGCGCACCCGGCTGTCCCCTGAAAGTGTAGACTGCCTAACTTTCATCAAGATGAACAAGTCATGGATCTCCAAGGACATTTGCACCCCAATTGCAGACTGTACAGAGTAGGCGATGTTGTCGTTTTGAGTGTGCTGCATTGATCTCTTGAAATTTCAGTCTGTGATATGCTTCTGTGTCTGCTCTTGCTGCTGCTGCAGATATTTAAGCCCTAATTTTGGGAAATGCGGACAATTCTGATTGTGTTTCCATCCATTGGGTTGGCTGTAGTGGAACCTTCTTGTTCTGCAGTCTAAGTTGTGTAAGGTTGCGTACCAGTCCTTGCTGCACTCCTGATAAAGACCTCACCTGCTGCACTCCTGATACAGACTCCGTCTGCAGCACTCCTGATACAGACCCTGCCTGCTGCACTCCTGATACAGACCCCGCCTGCAAAACTCCTGATACAAATCCTGCCTGCTGCACTCCTGATACAGACCCCGCCTGCTGCACTCCTGATACAGACCCCGCCTGCAAAACTCCTGATACAGACCCCGCCTGCAAAACTCCTGATACAGTCCCCGCCTGCTGCACTCCTGATACAGACTCTGCCTGTTGCACTCCTGATACAGACTCTGCCTGCTGCACTCCTGATACAGACTCTGCCTGCTGCACTCCTGATACAGACTCTGCCTGCTGCACTCCTGATACAGACTCTGCCTGCTGCACTCCAGATACAGACTCTGCCTGCTGCACTCCAGATACAGACTCTGCCTGCTGCACTCCAGATACAGACTCTGCCTGCTGCACTATCTAGTCTGTCATACTGGGTCCAGCTGCTGCGCGTCCGTTGGTCTGTCCTGGAGTGGCACCTGGTGTTCATCGGGAACCAAGTCTAACCTTACCATCAGAGGCTCTAGTGAACAGTCTGGTGCTCGCTTAGTCACGCCCCTCCAGGCTCTCCGGGGTCCGTGGTACAGTGGTTCCATAAACCATGTCCATGACAGTGCGACCTCACAGGCAGGGTCCTCTCTCCTGTTGTACCAGTCGGTGACCCCTTTTGACATGTAAAGCGCAACTGAATAAATGTTGCTGTCACAGTAATAATAATTTTAGTACTTGTACTCTGGGTCAATTGATGGCACTTCCCTGGTGTCCACACCTAATTTGATGTGTTTTGGCAGCTTTTGGTCCCATTTCTAGGTGTTGTACATGCATTTTTTTTGGTCCCCCCATTGACTCCTATGGGATTCGGAAATGTTCGACGAACATTCGGCAAATAAATTCGACGAATATCAATTTGTTCGGCGAACTTTTCAGAACTGAACATTGAAATGTTCGCTCATGCCTACTCTTCATATGTGCTATGCCATCAGTTCCAAAAACATTTATCTTGGTGTCATCACTCCAGAGTATAGAGTCTCAGTAGTCTTCATATTTTTCAGTATGGGCCCTGGTAAATTGAAGGGGGGCTTTTATGCATGGGCTTTAGGAGTGACTTTCTTTGTGGATGACACCCATGCATAGGCGGATTATAATGAGGGCAAACTGGGCTACCGCCTGGGGCCTGAGGCTCCGGGGGGGCCCATGACCAGATTGCCCTCATTATAATGTGTGCGGCGCCAATACAGAGCACATATCCCAGCAGGTAGATGCGGGGGGGCCCCAAAATGCATCACCAGCAGCTGCGCAGGGCCCCTGCTTCCTCCTTCTTCTTTCGGCCGGGCCAGCACTGCACCTATAAACTTGCTTATAATCCAGCCCTGTGCACGGCAGTGTCTGCTAGCGTGATGCCATGCAGTGCGCCCTGCACTGCTACTTACCACCTGAGGGGAGCTGGACGACGGGAGCCGAGCCGGGGGATGGTGAGTGTGTGTGTGTCTGTCACAGTGTGTCTGTGTGTACAGATATCATTGTGTGATGTCTGTTTATATGTATTTTTTGTGTTTCAAATGTGTTTATGCATGTATGTATATGTTTTTGTATATGTTTGTATGTTTGTGTGTGTGCGTGACTGCGTGCAGCCTCCCGCTGTACCTGGGGGGCGCCGTGCAGCCTCCCATTGTATCTGGGGGGCGCTGTGAAGCCTCCTATTGTATCTTGGGGGCGCAGCACGGCCTCCCGCTGTGTATAGATGGCCCCGTGCGGCCTCCCGCTGTGTATAGATGCTGCCACGCGGCCTCCCGCTATGTATAGATGGCGCCTTGTGGCCTCCCGCTGTGTATAGATGACGCCATGCAGCCTTCCGCTGTATCTGGGGGGGGCACCGTGCGGCCTCCCGCTGTATCTGGGGGGCACCGCGAGGCCTCCCGTTGTGTATAGATGGCGAGGTGCGGCCTCCCGCTGCGCATAGATGGCGCGGTGCAGCCTCCAGCTGTGTATAGATGGCTACGTGCGGCCTCTTGCTGTGTATAGATGGCTACGTGCGGCCTCCTTCTGTGTATAGATGGCTACGTGTGCCCTCCTGCTGTGTATAGGAGGATTATGTGGCAGCTCATATTGTATGTAGGGTCTCATACTGTATATAGGGGGATGTCAGAATACTTAATTGTGCTCAATATTAAGTCATACAATTAAAGTAAAAAAATAATTATAAATTAATATATTAATATTGTGCAGAATTAATTTCACATGAACTATCACATGATCTATCAAAGGGGGATCATGTGACATGTTACGTGATACATCAGGGGAGGTGTGTGTGGGGAGGGCCCAACCATTCTAAACTGCCCGGGGCCCTTGCTACTCTTAATCCACCCCTGCATGCCATTCCTCTGCAGTGTATGTCTTATTGTGTCACAGGAAACACCCACCGCGATTTGGCTTTCTACTTCTTTAATTAACTGTACTGAACTTGTATGTCGATTGTCTTCAACCTATCTCATCAATAGATGCTCCCGTTTAGATGTTTGGCCTGAATGTCTCTGTGAGATGGTTACTGTTTAATCTTTGCTACATTTTTGAATCACTTTGCCTACAGCATTGAGACTAATAAGAAGAGCTTTGCTGATCTTCTTGTAGCCTTCACTTTTCTTGTGTAAAGAAATTATTTTCTTTATCAGGTTTTGTGACATTTTTCTTCCATGTGGTGCCATTGCTGACAACATGAAAAGTGAAGGGTAGCTTCTAGTGTTGAGCGAGCACTAAAATGCTCAGGTGCTCGAAGCTCGGGCTGAGCTCACCGTAATACTCGGGTGCTCGACCCGAGCAACGAGCCTAATGTTAGTCTATGGGAGACCCGAGCATTTTTGCGGCGGCACCCCCAGCAGTCTGTAGAAAGCCTAAAAAGTGCCCACAACGATAGTGACTGCTCAAATTACATGGGGACAGCATGGGGATCACCACAGGAATACTTTTGTATTGCTTTCAACTGTGACAAATGCATTTTACAACCTTATCTGGCCATATGCTGTGTGACACATGCATGCAGTGCTGAAAAGACATGAGAACAGCATGGGGAAGACCCCAGGAAGCATCTCTGACACCCAGGTCACTGCCTAAAAGTGTGCCCATCAGAAGTGATCCTTGCCGCAAGTCCTTGTCCCAGGGCAGTGTTCAATTGTACCTCCAGCTGTGTATAGATGGCTACGTGCGGCGTCTTGCTGTGTATAGATGGCTACGTGTGCCCTCCTGCTGTGTATAGGAGGATTATGTGGCAGCTCATATTGTATGTAGGGTCTCATACTGTATATAGGGGGATGTCAGAATACTTAAATGTGCTCAATATTAAGTCATACAATTAAAGTAAAAAAATAATTATAAATTAATATATTAATATTGTGCAGAATTAATTTCACATGAACTATCACATGATCTATCAAAGGGGGATCATGTGACATGTTACGTGATACATCAGGGGAGGTGTGTGTGGGGAGGGCCCAACCATTCTAAACTGCCCGGGGCCCTTGCTACTCTTAATCCACCCCTGCATGCCATTCCTCTGCAGTGTATGTCTTATTGTGTCACAGGAAACACCCACCGCGATTTGGCTTTCTACTTCTTTAATTAACTGTACTGAACTTGTATGTCGATTGTCTTCAACCTATCTCATCAATAGATGCTCCCGTTTAGATGTTTGGCCTGAATGTCTCTGTGAGATGGTTACTGTTTAATCTTTGCTACATTTTTGAATCACTTTGCCTACAGCATTCAGACTAATAAGAAGAGCTTTGCTGATCTTCTTGTAGCCTTCACTTTTCTTGTGTAAAGAAATTATTTTCTTTATCAGGTTTTGTGACATTTTTCTTCCATGTGGTGCCATTGCTGACAACATGAAAAGTGAAGGGTAGCTTCTAGCGTTGAGCGAGCACTAAAATGCTCAGGTGCTCGAAGCTCGGGCTGAGCTCACCGTAATACTCGGGTGCTCGACCCGAGCAACGAGCCTTATGTTAGTCTATGGGAGACCCGAGCATTTTTGCGGCGGCACCCCCAGCAGTCTGTAGAAAGCCTAAAAAGTGCCCACAACGATAGTGACAGTGCTCAAAATACATGGGGACAGCATGGGGATCACCACAGGAATACTTTTGTATTGCTTTCAACTGTGACAAATGCATTTTACAACCTTATCTGGCCATATGCTGTGTGACACATGCATGCAGTGCTGAAAAGACATGAGAACAGCATGGGGAAGACCCCAGGAAGCATCTCTGACACCCAGGTCAATGCCTAAAAGTGTGCCCATCAGAAGTGATCCTTGCCGCAAGTCCTTGTCCCAGGGCAGTGTTCAATTGTACCTCCCCATTCCTTGCAATGCAAGCACAAATATGCAGCCAACCACCCACCCACCCGCAGGCTGCAATACTATACTGCTAGCTTGCACTTGAAATGGGGCCTTTTAGTTTGGAGGAGGCCAAAGCTGGCCACTACCTCATGGCTGGGTCGGCGGCGAAGTCTCCATACTCAGTCCCCAGCCGCCACTATTTGTCCCGGAAACCTTCCCCACACTTTTCTTAGCCTGGTCTGCTTTAGGGCAGCATTGGACGAGCCCACCAGACAACCAGAGACTCTTCCGGTGGGCCCTGGCTTCTCCATCAGGGGAGTTGAGAGTGCCAAGGTGAGGAGCATGATGATGATGATAGAAGTTAGCATTTGCTTTGTTTTCTTGGAATGCAAGCGTAAGTGTGCAGCCTGGCACCCATCCACCCCAGCATGCAATACCATACTGCTAGCTTGCTTGCACTTGAAATGAGGCCTTTTAGGCTTGTGGAGGCAGATGCCAGCCACCATGTCATGGCTGCGTCGGCGGCCTTGAATCCATACTCAGTCCCCAGCCGCCTGGTGGCCGGGTGTCCACGCTTGGTCCCCATCCGCCAGGGGGCGGCCGAGTGTCCATACTCGGTCCCCAGCCGCCCCGCGGCCGGGTGCCCACACAAGGTCCCCAGCCGCCAGGGGGTGGCTGGGTGTCCATACTCGGTCCCAGCCACCCGTATTTGTCCCGGTGCACCTTATACACAATCGCGCATACCAAAACATTACCTGTGCCCTTCCCAGTGTATTTAGTAGGAAGGACAGCCTATTCCGCTGTAGTGTGTGCACGCCAACCCCCTGTTCATGGCACATGCGAAGATGCCTCCTGCCCTGCACCTGTCATTGCAGACTTGCAAGTATCCCAGTTCAAGTCCTTGTCACAGGGCAGTGTTCAATTGTACCTCCCCCATTCCTTGCAATGCAAGCGCAAGTATGCAGCCTGCCACCCACCCACCCCCAGGCTGCAATACCATACTGCTTGCTTGCACTTGACATTGGGCTTTTTAGGCATGTGGAGGCGGAATCTGGCCACCACATCATGGCTGCGTCGGCGGCCTGGTATTCATACCCAGTCCTCAGCCGCCCAGTGGCCGGGTGTCCATGCTTGGTCCGCAGCCGCCTGTGGGCAAGCGGGTGTCCATAAACGGTCCCCAGCTGCCCCTATTTGTCCCGGTGCGCATTATACACAAGCGCGCATACCAAAACATTACCTGTGCCCTCCCCAGTGCATTTAGTGGGAATGACAGCCTAACCACAAAAACGTGGACAAGTGAATGTGGCCAGGAATGGTCCATCTCACTGACGCCTTCACACTGAGTTAATATTGTGGAAGCCGGGACACAGTTGGACACTGCGATGCAACACATCCTCCAGACAAAGAGGATTGCGGGTCCTGGGTCAATCCGGCTTCAACACAAAGTTCAGAAGGTAGACAGCAGCAGTGGTCGGTCTCCTACACAACGAGTAAATTATTCATGATCATGAGGCCATCCATCTCCTTAGCGTTCTGTTCCTTGGAATGCAAGCGCATGAATGTAGTAGCGGCTAGGCCTGAGGTGGTCAGCGTTTTGGCGCATATCCTACCTCCTCCGAGGATTGCTGGATGTTTTCCTGCTACTATCCCAGTTCTATGACTCACATTAAAACAAAGCATCAGGTGATGAATGATGGATGAGGTGGTGGCAAAGGAGAAAGAGCAGGAGGAACAGGGACCATTCACATCAATATCAGGCCAGTCAACCACACATGTCTTGTAGGATATGTTTCTGTACTAAAAGGAGCGGTTCAGCTACACAGTTATAGGGCATACAGTGAGTGCAATGCCTACCAAAAATTTCGAGGCACTCCAATGCCCCTTGGAAGTGACATGGAGGTCAGAGGACCTTAACTAAACCGTTTTTTCCATTCATAGCAACTGGGTCTCCTGTGCACTGTTGGCCTAAGCAGTGAATGGAAGGCTTTCCAAAAATTATGAGGAACTGCAATGCCCATTGAAACAGACGTGGATTACAGTGTACTAAAAACCTTCTACCCATTATTGGGGAGTGGGTCTCCCTTAGTGTTCGCTTATGCATTGAAAAGCAAAAGCTGACTTAAAATTAGGAGGAAATTCAATGCCGTTGGAAGAGTTGTCGAGGTTAGAGGTAATTAAAAACAACATTTCAATGCCCCTTGGAAGAGCTGTGGAGATCAGAGTGGTTTAACAAGACGGTTTTAATGCCCCTTGGAAGAGACGTGGAGGTCCCAGTGGAATAAAAAGACAATATCAATGCCCCTTGGAAGAGTGGTGGAGGTCCCAGTGGAATAAAAAGACAATATCAATGCCCCTTGGAAGAGTGGTGGAGGTCCCAGTGGAATAAAAAGACAATATCAATGCCCCTTGGAAGAGTGGTAGAGGTCGCAGTGGAATAAAAAGACAATATCAATGCCCCTTGGAAGAGTGGTGGAGGTCGCAGTGGAATAAAAAGACAATATCAATGCCCCTTGGAAGAGAGGTGCAGGTCCCAGTGGAATAAAAAGACAATATCAATGACCCTTGGAAGAGATGTCAAGGTCACAGTAGCTTAACAAGATGATTTTAATGCCCCTTGGAAGAGACATGGAGTTCAGAGTGGTTTAACAAGATGCTTTTAATGCCCCTTGGAAGAGATGTGGAGGTCAAAATAGCTTAACAAGACGGTTTTAATGCCCCTTGGAAGAGACATGGATGTCACAGTAGCTTAACAAGATGATTTTAATGCCCCTTAGAAGAGCCATGCATTACAGCATATTAAAAACAGTATTCCCATTATTGGGGAGTGGGTTTCCCATAGTCTTTGCCTATGCCTTCAAAGCAAAAGCTGCCAAAAATTAGGACGGGGAACTTTCAATGCCCCTTACAAGAGCCATGCAGTACAGCATATTAAAAACATTATTCCCATTATTGGGGAGTGGGTCTCCCATAGTTTTTGCCTATGCCTTCCAAGCAAAAGCTGCCAATAATTAGAACTGAGGAACTTGCAATGCCCCTTACAAGAGCCATGCAGTACAGCATATTAAAAACTTTATTCCCATTATTGGGGAGTGGGTCTCCCATAGTCTTTGCCTATGCCTTCCAAACAAAAGCTGCCAAAAATTAGGACGGAGGAACTTGCAATACCTGTGACAAGAGCCATGCAGTACAGCATATTAAAAACATTATTCCCATTATTGGGGAGTGGGTCTCCCATAGTATTTGCCTATGCCTTCCAAGCCAAAGCTGCCAAAAATTAGGATGGAGGAACTTGCAATGCCCCTAACAAGAGCCATGCAGTACAGCATATTAAAAACATTATTCTCATTACTGGGGAGTGTGTCTCCCATAGTCTTTGCCTATGCCTTCCAAGCAAAGGCTGGCAAAAATTAGGACAGAGGAACTTGCAATGCTGGCAACAAGGACCATGGACACCCTGGTGGTATAGTGGTGGTGGAGGCTAAGGATAAGGAGAAGAGCAAAAACAGCCGAAATGAGGAAGCGTATACCCATGTGTCGGTGTGAAGCGGTGCATGGGAATACACCTCCCAAAATAACACCTTGGATTTGACTTTGTTACTCTGCTGTCATTTGGTGGTGATGAGAAGTCTGGCCCAATCCAGCCCTTGTTCATTTTGATAAGGGTCAGCTTGTCAGCATTGTCAGTTGACAGGTGAGTGCACTTATCAGTTATAATTCCCCCAGCGGCACTAAAAACACGCTCCGATAACACGCTAGCGGCAGGGCAGGCCAGGACCTCCAAGGCATACAGAGCGAGTTCATTCCAAGTGTCCTGCCCAATAATTGAAAGGCACAGAGGAATCACGGAGGACGCTGGTACGGTCGGCAAGGTACTCCCTCACCATCTTTTGAAACTTTCCACTCCTTGTGAGAGTACCCCGCGCCTCAGAGCCTTTAAGCTGGGCAAGTCTCAGAAAACTGTCCCAGAACATTGACAGTGTTCCCCTGCCTCTGTTGGATTGGAGTTGCGTCTCTCTCTCGCCTGTACGCCTTGGTTGGGCAACGAACTGTGACCTCTGCCGCTAGTGTGTTTAGATGGGAATTTTTTTTAACAGTTCTGCAGCAAGGGCCTTCTTGTACTGCCCCGTTTTTGTAGACCTCTCCACCTCAGGAATAAGAGAATGAAAGTTCTCCTTGTAGCGGGGGTCTAAAAGTGTCACCAACCAGTAATGACTGTCACCCAACATTTTGACAACACGAAGGTCAAGGTTAAGGCAGCGAAACATAAAATCAGCCAGACTGGTAACGGGCAAGACTTCCGTGGTCCTCACCAAGATGACGACTGACCATGCTCTTCTCCTCCTCCTCCCTCCTGTCCTCAGGCCACCCACGCTGAACTGACGGTATGACAGTTGTACAGGTACTACCGTCTACAGCGCATGATACCAGCTCCTGTTCTTCTTCCTCCTCCTCCTCTCTCTCATTGTCCCCCAATGCACGTTGGGATGAGATGAGGCTGGGCTGTGTGTAATCGCCCGCTACGGCTTCTTGATCCATCTCATCATACTCTGGCTGCAATGCCTCCTCTTTAATTCTCTGCAGAGAGCGTTGCAAAAGACATACAAGTGGAATGCTGACGCTAATGATGGCGTCATCGCCACTCACCATCTTGGTGGACTCCTCAAAGTTTGTCAGGATGGTACATATGTCAGACATCCAGGTCCACTCCTGAGGTCTTATGTGTGGAGTCTGACCTGAATATCGACGGCCTTGTTGCCGCTGGTACTCCACAACTGCTCTCTTCTGCTCACAAATCCTTTGCAACATGTGGAAGGTAGAGTTCCAACGTGTGGGGACATCACAAACCAGTCAGTGTGCCGGAAGCTGCAAACGCTGCTGCAACACAGTAAGGGCGGAGGAAGCTGTAGCCGACTTCCGAAAATAAGCTGACAGGCGGCGTACTTTGACAAGCAGATCTGGCAACTCAGGGTACGGTTTAAGAAACTGCTGAACCACGAGGTTAAGCACATGAGCCAGGCATGGTAAGTGTGTGATCTCGCCTTGCCTCAGAGCCACCACCAGGTTACGGCCATTGTCACACACGACCATGCCTGGATGTAGGTTCAGCGGTCTCAGCCACAGATCTGCCTGCTCTTTCACAGCTGTCCACAACTCTCAAGCACTGTGAGGTTTATCACCTAAGCTTATGAGTTTCAGCACAGCCTGTAGCCGCTTGGCTGAGGCAGTGCTGCAGTGCTTCCAGCTTGTAACTGATGTGGTGATATCTGAGATGGAGGCTGAACATGAGGAGGAGGGAGGAGGATGATGCGCAGGAGCTGTACACTCTGGGGGCAACTCTGACTGATATAGGGCCCGCAATCCTCGGTATGGGGAGGATGTGTTCCGTCCCAAGGTCCAACTGGGTCCCGGCTTCCACTATGTTTACCCAGAGTGCCATTAGGGAGATGTACCGTCCCTGGCCACAAGCACTTGTCCACGTGTTCGTTGTTAGGTGGACTCTCCCAATAACTGCGTTGTTGAGGGCACGGCAGATGTTTTGGGACACGTGCTTGTGTAGTGCAGGATGGCACACCTGGCAAAATAGTGTCAGCTGGGGACCGAGTACTGAGGGACGGCCACCGCCATAAGGTTGTGTGCTGCTGGCCTCGCTCTGCGTGTCCTCCTGCCACATTGGGTCAGTTACTAGATCATCCACCACCTCCTACTCTTCCACTTCTGCACCACGGTCCTCCTCCTCACTTCGTGGCAATTGTGTCTCGTCATCGTCCACCTCTTGTGACAAATTCCCAGCGTCGCCTTCCTGTGGCCGTGGCTGTTCAAATATTTGGCCATCGCTACATGGGATCTCCTCTTCCACCACTTCAAGCGGAGCAGGCGAGGGGCCCAAATATGGAAATGGACCAGTGAACAGCTCTTCAGAGTGTCCAAGTGTGGAATCAGTTGCTGTCTGACGACACTCAGCATGGTTGGAGGAAGGAGCATCAGGGTGAGGAGGAGTATGCGGTCGAGACTCACAGCTACTAGGTGGTGGTGCCCAGGTGACTGGAAGTATTATCTGCTATCCAATTAATAACCTGTTCACACTGATCAGTTCGCAATAGTGGTGTTGTTGTGTGATTCCTTAGTAATTCGGTCAAGAACTGGGAGCGAGAAGATGTGGCTGTTGGTTGTGGCACATTTTCACCTTGGCCACGGCCCCGTCCTCTGCACGCACCATCACCAGAACGTCCAGTTCCACATCCCTTGCCACGCACCTTGCCCATTGTAAATGAAGTAAAATAGCTTACACTCGCACTATCAATGGCAAAAGGATAATAAAAAGGAGATTAGAACCGTGGAAGAGGAAAACCACAGTTCTAGTTCTCTAGCCTACACCAGAATCTTTTAAACAGATATATGTGTGTCTGAACAGTCAGCGAGACACTCAAACTGTTTTATTTTATGTAAAAAAGGCAAAAAGGTGGATTACACCCAGATTTGAAACGTGGAAGAGGAAAACCACAATTCTATTTCTCTGGCCTACACCAGAATCTTTTAAACAGATATATTTGTGTCTGAACAGTCAGCGAGACACTCAAACTTTTTTTTTTATGTAAGAAAGGCAAAAAGGTGGATTACACCCAGATTTGAAACGTGGAAGAGGAAAACCACAATTCTATTTCTCTGGCCTACACCAGAATCTTTTAAACAGATATATTTGTGTCTGAACAGTCAGCGAGACACTCAAACTGTTTTTTTTATGTAAAAAAGGCAAAAAGGTGGATTACACCCAGATTTGAAACGTTGAAGAGGAAAACCACAATTTTATTTCTCTGGCCTACACCAGAATCTTTTAAACAGATATATTTGTGTCTGAACAGTCAGCGAGACACTCAAACTGTTTTTTTTATGTAAAAAAGGCAAAAAGGTGGATTACACCCAGATTTGAAACGTGGAAGAGGAAAACCACAATTCTATTTCTCTGGCCTACACCAGAATCTTTTAAACAGATATATTTGTGTCTGAACAGTCAGCAAGACACTCAAACTGTTTTTTTAATGTAAAAAAGGCAAAAAGGTGGATTACACCCAGATTTGAACCGTGGAGGAGGAAAACCACAGTTCTAATTTCCTGGTGTATACCAGACTATTTTAAATAGATATATTTGTGTCTGAACAGTCAGCGAGACACTTAAACTTTTTTTTCTTTTATGGAAAAAAAGGCAAAAAAGTGGACAATACAGAGATTTGAACCGTGGAACTGCAAAACCACAGTTCTAGTTATCTGCCCGAAACCAGACTCTTTTAAACAGATATATTTATGTCTAAACACTCACAGACACACTCAATTTTTTTTTTTGGGGGGGGGGATACCAAAAGGTTAATGAGACGCGTATTTGGAAAGTCTGACTGAGGAAAAAAAAACAAAACAGGATTTAGATGAAAAAAAAGTATATTTCCTGGCCCCTGAGACATGGGGCTAAGTCTAGCAAATTGAGCAGCAGCAGCGCACAGGACTTTAATGCAGTGTTTGTTGGTATAACCACTGTGTCTCCTATACAGCCTGCCTGCCTGCCTGATATCTGGGATGGATATTAGCCCTCAGAAGGACTGTTTGATTTTGCAGGCTTTAGAGACCCTACACTACCTATTTCACAGTATAAATCTCTCCCTAGCTCAGCAGCACTCTCCCTACACTGTCTGATTCGGAGCGACTGTGTCCAAGATGGCGGCGCCCGGTTTTAAATACTCGAGGTGACGCTGTGCGGCCAGCCAATCACTGTAATGCCCACAACCAACATGGCTTTGGCATTACAGTGACTGGCTGGCAATCCCTGCATGTTCATTGGCTCTGTAAAGAGCGCCAAACATGCAGGGCGGAGACCTGAGCTCCCGCCCGAGTAACCCAAAAATGCTCGGTTCTTGCCGAACATCACGAGTAGTGAGATGCTCAGGCGAATACCGAGCAGTGTCGAGCATGCTTGCTTAACACTAGCAGCTTCACATTATAGTCAACTGGACACCTGTTTAATGAATAATTAGACTAACCAGTGGTTGATTTTGTGTTAATTACAATTTTTTAGGCTTTGTTAGCTTTCCTCCTAAGATTTTCATTGGGGAGTACTCATTTTTGCAACATGTTCTTGAATTAATTTGTTAGGAAAATTAGTATGCAAATTGCCTCTTCAGAGAAAAAGAGAACTTGAACTCTATAGTGCCACCTATTGGAAGCAGCAATCCTACAAGTCACAATCAACCCTTTAACGAGCCTTGCAATATGACTTGGGATAAAAGCCAAATCAGAATCTCAATTTGCAAACACGGTGTTTCGGGCTGCTGGCCCTCATCAGTGCAAAGTATGAGAACTGATTTGGTTAAATGAGAGGCTCTGGACTGAAGTCTAAGGGGTAACGTTTCTCCTTGTGGAGAGTGACATCCCAGCCCTGGCATGTTGAGGTCAGTAGGCTTATTCACCGTGCAATGCTACTCTGGGAAATTTAATATGCAAATTGCCTCTTCAGAGAAAAAGAAGAAATCATATTGCATGACTCGTTAAAGGGTTGATTGTGACTTGTAGGATTGCTGCTTCGAATAGGTGGCGCTATAGAGTTCAAGTCCTCTTTTTCTCTGAAGAGGCAATTTGCATATTAAATTTCCCAGTATTTTGTAGTATGGTATCCCATAGAAAATGTTGATTTTGAAAATAAACTAAAGGTTTTCGGACAAAGCTGTTGAACTCAGTTATGCAAAATATGTTATGATATTGAAGTATAAAAATGGAAATTAATGACAAAAAAAAACCAACAAATTAATTATTTTAAAAGATATTAAAAAATCTGGGTTAAAAAAGTGGTTTTGTGTGGAAAAAAAAGTAAAAAATTGATTACTGACTAAATGGCCACATTATGAAGACATTTTGGGAAGTTTCTCACTATTGTTTGGAAAGTCTACTATAGGTCTTATACAAGTGTGATCTGTGTTGCCCTCTAATACCTCACAATCGCCATAATAAACAGTCCTTGGTTCCTATTGTCAAGGAAGACATGATTTTGCAGATACAACATACCCAGGGGTGGGCTGGGCTGTTAGGTAGAGATATTTGCCCTCCAGCTAGTCTGACAGGGGCCAGGGCTGCTACTTTCGGATGGCAGACATACAGTAGGTAAGCATGGACCAATGTTGTGTCTTTGCCCCCAATGCAAAAATTTGCCAGTCAGTCCCTGGGCAACTTTGATTGAAAAGAATCATATAATAAGTTGTATAAGGACGATACATGTGAAACTGTATTATATATCCATAATATCATAAATAGATTAACTATAGGATTTCTTCCACTGTACCTGAGCAGACGACTCCAGCATCTTCATTGTGTCCACAGTTATGTACTGTAAATGGTTGGTGTGGACAGTCCCATAAGTACAAATCATTGCCGGTACATTGCATATCATCCAATACAATTATTCCTTGTCCTTGGTCAAAAGCAGCACTGCCGTTAGATGCAATAGCATTGCCACAACCTGTCTGCTGGCATACATAGAATCATAGAATCATAGAATGGTAGAGTTGGAAGGGACCTCCTGGGTCATCTGGTCCAACCCCCTGCTCAAAGCAGGATTCACTAGATCATCTCAGACTTGTGCATCTTTAATATCCCATAAGTCATCACACACAGTTCCCCACGCTCCATTATAGAGGATTTCTACACGACCCTCACACTGACTTCTTCCATTAACCAGTCTCAAAGCCATGTTTGAACCTAGAAAGAAAAAAAAAAAAGAATAGGAAAAATAATGAAGTCCAGAAACAATACATACAGTCCTTATGGCAGAGGAAGACAGCCCTAAAGATATTTGAAAGGAAATAGGTTCTCATCAAATAAACAAAAATTTACCATTAAAACACTTCCACAATTAATGTTAAATAAAGGGAACACATCACTGAACAGTTTGGGTCTCATCTGTGATCAGTGGCGTACCGCCAAAGGCGGCAGGCCACGCCTCTGCTATGGGGCCTGTGAGCCGGGAGGGCCCTGAAGCAGCAGGTCAGCGATGAGGATAGGGGAGGATAGGGGGGGTAGGGAGGTTGCGTTGGTGGAGGAGCGGACTCACACAGTAGCCGCTGCTGCAGTTACCACATGTGCCCGCTGCTAAAGGGACATGAATATTCCCTCATCTCCACTCCCATGGGCAGGGGCGGACTGGGCCGGGGGGGAAAGTGGGCAATGGGCCGCTCCCCTAGAAACTGTTTCGGGCCGCTTTGCTAGAAGGCAGGTGCCGGCTCTGTACATTTAAATATGTACACAAGTCCCGGCAGCCGCTTCCCAGCCCTGCAGATATGCCCACACTGTGCGCAGTGTGTCTGCTCAGCTGACGTCATCTAGCGCGCCAGGCTGCTTCTGGCCGGAGAGGAGTTTGTGAGCACACAACAATGGCATCAGGTCCGCCGGTGAGGGACAGGAGCTCTTTGATCTTAGGAGGAGGTGATAGGACAAGGCTCCCCTCACGCTCTCACTATGTTGGTGTGATTGTGTCTGACTATTGGTGAATGGAAGGTCACAGAACACAAGATCCAGCTAGAAGTATACTGTGGACTGCCAGGCATACCCTGCCCTCTGGTTATCATGGGGGGGACTGTAGGCACTGTCAGCACCCCTCCCTGTTACCTAGGAGATGCATCCTATTACTGCACGTCTTCCACTTACTGCAGAGAACTGAGGAGCTATCACACAGCATGGAGGGGACCAGCTCCAGCCACTGAGCCCCAGGGGGCTGAACACCATGGATGAACTGAGCCGCACACTAACTGAACACCATGGAGGAACCGAGCCGCACTCAGGCTGAACACCATGGAGGAACCGAGCCGCACTCAGGCTGAACACCATGGAGGAACCGAGCCGCACTCAGGCTGAACACCATGGAGGAACCGAGCCGCACTCAGGCTGAACACCATGGAGGAACCGAGCCGCACTCAGGCTGAACACCATGGAGGAACCGAGCTGCACTCAGGCTGAACACCATGGAGGAACCGAGCCGCACTCAGGCTGAACACCATGGAGGAACCGAGCCGCACTCAGGCTGAACACCATGGAGGAACCGAGCCGCACTCAGGCTGAACACCATGGAGGAACCGAGCCGCACTCAGGCTGAACACCATGGAGGAACCGAGCCGCACTCAGGCTGAACACCATGGAGGAACTGAGCTGCACTCAGGCTGAACACCATGGAGGAACCGAGCCGCACTCAGGCTGAACACCATGGAGGAACCGAGCCGCACTCAGGCTGAACACCATGGAGGAACCGAGCCGCACTCAGGCTGAACACCATGGAGGAACCGAGCCGCACTCAGGCTGAACACCATGGAGGAACCGAGCCGCACTCAGGCTGAATACCACGGAGGAACTGAGCGGCACTCAGGCTGAACACCATGGAGGAACCGAGCTGCACTCAGGCTGAACACCATGTAGAAACCGAGCCGCACTCAGTGCATCAGAGCAAAGCAGAGGAGTCATCAAGGAAGAGAGGCCTGCAGGCAGTCTGCTGAGAGGAGCAAGATCCCCAGGAAGAAGGACAAACTCCCCACTAAACCCAGCAAGAAGAGAGACCACGTCTCCATAGCAAGGTCAGGCGCCTGTCTGCAGTCGCTCTGTCTGATGCCCTGTCTGCTTTATTAGAGTTGACTGACCCTTCACACAGACCAGGTCACGCTGTCAGTGATCGCCATCAGCTGCAGCGTTACCCAATCTGCATGGAAGGTCAGTCTGCAGTAAAACTCAGTGAGGGTCAGATAGAGACTTCAGGCAGTGTATACAGCACCCTGCACTATCTGATCCTGAGCTTACAGGACAACATGTAGTATTTATATATAACCATATATTATAGCATGTGAGGTCCTGTAGCTAGGAGCAGATTCAGTCAGTGCATGTAACATTGTATATGTGCATAGTTTAAGGTTACATGCTCACGGTCAGTAAACGCTGCGGATTGGATACAGCTCACTTGCACTGCGTGCAATCCGCAGCGGCCAGATGTTACAGCATAGTGGACTGATTTCAAGAAATCCTATGTCCACTATGCGTCTCCGGGTCACCCGCGGACATGCAGCGCGTCTTTCCAGACCGCAAGCATGTCAGTTTCTCTTGCAGAGATGCTAGTCTCCGCAAGAGAAATTCTACAATGTATAGGATGCGGTGAATCTGCATGTGAAGACATGCGGATTGACCTGCGTGCAGAGCTTTGGACGCAGTGTAAAGTATCCTGCATTCAAAACGCTGCCGGAAAGGATCATCTGCACATACCCTTACACATCCAGTGTACACCTTGTTATATACCATCGGATGTCTGTAGCTACAGTATAGTATATACTAATCTGTAAACTGGCTGTGCTGTATTGTGTGCACAGACATCAGATGGACCGTGGTGTAACTAGAATCCTATGAACCACAATGTAAAATTTGGACCGGGGACCCCACCAGCATGTTTGTCAGATGTATGGGCCCTGTAAGAATGCCCCCTCTCTTCTAATAATGTCCCCCATCATGTCATAAAGTGCTCTCCTAAAACACATTTAAGCACCAAAAAATAAACAATACCTCTCACCAGTCTGCCTCCCTCGACGAGTGGAGTCCTCTTCCCTCTCCATAGCCGGTGCAGTGATGTCATGTACCCCCGTGACCAGTACACCTATGTCAGCTGCGGGTCTCTGATAAGCCAGCGGCCACTACTGCTATTGTGGTGCAGGGAGCTGGTGACTCTCTGTGCTGTTATATATATTCAGCGACCAGGGACGCACATTCAGCTGCAGATGAGGCAGGCGTCGGCGGCCCCCTGACTCCACCGGCATGGTCACGGTCACACTCTCTACAACCGTGATCATTATGCCCCTGCAGATGTTATTATACCAGCTTTTATTATCCTATATATACCTGATGTTCTGTAGTCATAGTATAATATATACCATAACATACTGTCCTGTATATAACATCTGATGTCTGTAGTTACAGCCTATCCGTATGCCAATACAGATGAACAAATCTATTCACAGGACCCTGGTCCAGCAGCCACGTTGGTAGTCTGTGGCCACCGGACAAGAGCCCTGCAGACCTCCTCCTACCTGCCAGCATCTTCTCTTTTGATTTGCAGCTCTGGCGCAATGTCACTTTTGCAGGGTGACACATACATGACATCACGCCAGGCTGCCAATTCAAGGAAGAACGAAGTATTTCAGCAGAAAGTAGGAAGTGCAGGGCTCCTGTCCAGCGGCCACCAAATACTTACCTGGCCCCCTTACTACGGTCCTGCGATTAAATTCTTTCTTCTCTGTATACCAGTCATGTATTCTCCTGTATACTGTATATAATATACTACGTGCACAGACATCACATTATATACAGTATAATATGCGTCTGGTGTAAAATCTGATCTCCTGTAGTCATAGTATAATATATAAATACCATAATATATTTTCCTGTTTGTACTGTCTAATGCCTGTAATCACAGTATATCATATAACGGTCATATATTCTCCTATATACTGTATTTGTTATATTATGTGCACAGATATCAGATGTTATATACAGGATAATATGCCGATGGTGTAATATCTGATGTCTGAAGTCATAGTATAATGTATACCTTTATACTGTAAATCTTGTATACGTATATGACATCTGATGACTGTAGTCAAACTGTAATAGATACCATTATACATCACATAATATGTATCTGGTGTCTGCAGTCACATATTGTCCTGTATATTGATTGTGCTATACTGTGTGCACAAATATCAGATGTATATACAGGATAATATGTGACTCATATATCCTACACTATGACCTTTTTTCATTGTTGTGGAGTTCGTGTCATTGGTGATTTGGATGAGCAAATATGTTTTGAAAAAACAAACAAGAAAAGGTATTCAGAGGTACAGTAAGTATGGAGTGCCCTTTACTTATGTGTGGCCACCTTAACGCTAGGTATATTCTATCTTTTAGGAATGTAGAAAAAAGCACAGCGTACCCTGCTTCACTGCACTTCTAAAAACATATCCCTGGCTTAAAGGGAATCTGTCACCCCCTGGGACCTATCAGACTGCTAATATGGGCATACAGGCTATAGAAATGTGAATCTATATTTACCTGTATGACCCATATTAGTGCTCTGATTGCTGTGAAATACCTATTTATTAAATTATTTCTGCCAAGCTTCGTGTCCGGGGGACGCCAAGAAATCCTCGTCTGCTAGCCCCATTTCCATACTCACCCCACCTCCCCTGAACAGGGCCCTGTGACTTGCAGTTCCCGGCCGGATCCCGCGCCTGCGTAGTTTCCCCTGTGCGGATGGTGCTCTTCTTCCTGCTGTCTGTGTAGCCTTGTGGAACAAGAAACTTGTGCCCAGGCGCTGGGAAGGCGCCTGCACACAAGTTCTCTGCTCCACAGACGGCAGGAAGAAGAGCGCCGTCCATACAGGAGAAACTGCGCAGGCGCGGGATCCGGCCCGTAACTGCACGCCACAGGGCCCTGTGCAGGGGAGGTGGGGTGAGTATGGAAATGCAGCTAGAGGGCGGGGAATTCTTGGCGTCTGGGGGACGCAAAGCTTGGCAGAAATAATTTAATAAAAAGGTATTTCACAGCGATTACACCGCTAATATGGGACATACAGGTAAGTATAGATTCACATTTCTATCACCTGTATGCCCATATTTGCAGTCTGATAGGTCCCAGGGGGGTGACAGATTCCCTTTAAAGATGGTAATACAGAAGCAGAGCAGGACCTTTCAATTCCGTTTTTGTGGGGGGGGGGGGTTTAGGTTGTTTTTTTTTACATATACTTACTTGGCTGATTGCTGCAACTGTAACTTGAACAACCCTTAGGCTGGATTTGCACCATATTTCTAAATTTAACCAGGTCCATTATACAGAAAATATTCTGCTTTGTAGAAGCCTCCAATTAACCTTTTTTCCCTAATCCTGTGTAAAATGTTAGTGTAATTTAGTGTCACTGGGTTAATATACCCACCATCACCATCTTGTGCAGTATCCAGCACTGTTCTGCTTCTCTTCTGAATCACGTGACAGCAATTCAGACTCTCCGCATTAGGCAATGGCTTCACTATGAGTATTTGGTCAGTATTTGGTCAGTATTTTTTCTCAGGAGTGAGAGCCAATAGTGGGGGATAAGGGGTGCCATGCATACTAGGCTTGGGGATAAGGGGTGCCACTCATACCAGGAATGGGGAATGAGGGGGCCACACATACCAGGAATGGGGGATGAGGGGGGCCATGCATACCGGGATTGGGGGATGAGGGGTGCCACGCATACCAGGATTGGGGGATGAAGGGGCCATTCATACCAGGATTGGGGGATAAGGGGTGCCATGCATACCGGGATTGGTGGATGAGGGGACCATACATACCAGGATTGGGGGATGAGGGGTGCCATGCGTACCAGGATTTGGGGATGAGGGGTGCCATGTGTACCAGGATTGGGGGATGAAGGGTGCCATAGGTACCAGGATTGGGGGAGGAGAGGTGCCATACATACAAGGATGGGAAAATTTACTAGTAGCCGCTGCATTTCCCACCCTAGGCTTATACTCGAGTCAATAGGTTTTCCCAGTTTTTTGTGGTGAAATTAGGGGCCTCGGCTTATACTCGGGTCGGCTTATTTAAAATATACGGTATTTTAAAATCAGTGAGTACGTGCTGCCTATAATACTGCAGGACTGTGGGGTGCATTATACTATATGGGGGCTGCATTTTACCGTATGGGGTGTGTAATATACTGTATGGAGGACTATGGGGAGTGCATTATATTCTATGGAGGTCCATGGGAAGTTCATTATACTATATGGAGGATTATGGGTGGCGTATTATACTATATGGAAGGCTATGAGGGGTCATTATAATATGTTGAGGGCTTTGTGGGGGGCCATTATACTGTATGAAAGCAATTATACGGTGTGAAGGTTTGTGTGGGGTCCATCATACTGTTTGGAGGGCTAGTGCGGGCTATTATTCTGTATGTAGGCCCATTATACTGCATGGAGGGCTGTGTGGGAGTCACACTTGGGGAATCATACTATGTTGGGGTCATCACACTTTGCCTTGGGAGTTGAAGTGGGGTACAATAGTGTCATTATACTGCGCACGTGGAGGCTAATGTGGAGGAATGCACCATGGGGGTATCATACTGCGTTTGGGGGGGCACTTTTATTGGCATCATACTTTATGGGGCAATGAAAGAGGAGTCTAGGACTTCAGCAGGAGGAAAATTACTATGTAAAGTGTAGCATCGGCATCTCTGCCCCCTGCCAGGCAGAGACGCCGTCCCACTCACCTCCTCGCTCCCCGCTCTCCTCGCTCTGCGTTCACCAGCGCTCTTCTTCCTGCTGCCAGCGCACGCAGCTCCCCGGGCACTGTGCTTAGGGCGTGCGCGTGCTCCCTCCCTCTTAAAGGGGCCGTGCGCCATCCTAAGGAGTCCCTGGCCAATAGCCAAGGGTCCTCCCATATATAAGGCACCGCCTCCAAAATGGAGGTGCCCGAGCAAAAGTTATTTCACAGTGTTTCTGACCTCTGCTTCAGCACTCAGGTCCCGCTGCTAGCCTGACTACCAGTCTTGCCCGCCAGCCTGTTACCTGCCTGTTACCTGCCTGTTACCTGCCGTGCCTGCCAGCCCGCTCACCTGGGAGCACTTGCCTGTTGCCTGCCTGTTACCTGCCGTGCCTTCCAGTCCGCTCACCTGGGAGCACTTGCCTGTTGCCTGCCTGTTACCTGCCGTGCCTGCCAGCCCGCTCACTTGGGAGCACTTGCCTGTGACCTGCCTGTTACCTGCTTGTTACCTGCCGTGCCTTCCCGGAGGCTCCTGCCGTCACTTGCCATGACCACCTAGAGACTCCTGCCGTCACTTGCCGTGACCACCTGCCAGCCCACCTAGAGACTCCTGCCGTCACTTGCCGTGTCTACCTCATAGCCTACCTGGAGGCTTCTGCTCGCCAGCCTGCCTGCTGTGCCTACCTGCTATTCCGGTCAGTCCCTGCCATCAGTACCGTGGGAGTCACCTGCTCCCTTACAAGGTCGTTGTTATGATAGGCTACAAGCACTAAGGAAAGACAGGAGATCTGTCCCTACAATAGAACTAATCTAGATCCCTACGATGTAACGGGGAACCTGATCCTGCGATCAGACTCGCTAAAGTCCCCGGCTAGTCTGAACGAAGACCTATAGATGTGAGGGAGGGATCCCTACAAGAACTAGGGACTGGGAGAAAGATGGACACCTCCTTGCAGAAATTGTAGCAGTAAAAAGACAAACATACAACATAGAACATAAAGGTCAAAAGACCTAGCTAAACTGACTGAGAAAGGTTACAAAGCACCTGGCTAGCTTAAGAGGAGAAATTACAATGAAGTCCAGCATGGCCAGAAGGGCGGAGCAGGATTAAATAGGCAAAAAGGTCATGTGACCAGCAAAATAGAAAAAACCTAACAGGAGAGTTCTAACAGTACCCCCTCTTCTAAGAGGATCCTCCGGATCCCCTAGGCCCAGGCTTATCTGGAAACCTCTTGTGAAACGCTCTGACAAGTCTGGAAGCAGAAACATCATACGCCCTCACCCATGAGTTATCCTCGGGACCGAAACCCTTCCAAGCGACGAGATACTGCAAATTCCCCCTATACTGTCTAGAATTAAGGATGCGGGAAATTTCATATTCCCCGTCCCCCACCACCGGAGGAACAGTGGCAGTGGCGTCTCTATCTGATACATCAGCTTTTTTCAATAGAGAAACATGAAACACCGGATTAATCTTCCAGGAGGTAGGAACCTCCAACCTAACAGCAGATTGGTTAACTACCTGAAGCACCTTAAAGGGCCCTACAAACTTGGGACCCAATTTTTTAGAAGGAATCCTCAACCGCAGATTCTTAGAGGACAACCAAACCATGTCACCAACCGTAAACAAAACCTCTTGACGTTTCCTGTCAAAGTACCTCTTAGATTTTTTGTTAGCCTCCTGAAGATTACCACGCACATCCGTCCAAACTCTCTCCAAATCACCGGAAAAACTCTCCTCCTCAGGCACAGCCGATACCAATTTGGAGAATGACCCAAAAGACGGATGTCTCCCAGAACAACAAAAAAAAGGCGAACACCCAGCAGAAGAGGATGTATGATTGTTAAGAGCAAATTCAGCAAGCGGCAGAAGCTCAGACCACCCCTCTTGATTGTCTGCCACAAAACAACGCAAGAACTGCTCAACATCCTGATTCTTCCTTTCTGTCTGGCCATTAGACTCAGGATGATATCCAGATGAAAACGACAAATGAACTCCCAACCTGTCACAAAAGGCACGCCAAAAATGAGCCACGAACTGAGGTCCCCTATCAGAAACAATGTCAGTAGGAACACCATGGAGTCTGACAATTTCCTTGACAAAGGCCTTAGCGAGTGTCTTAGCGCAGGGCAGTTTGATGAAGGGAACCAAGTGACACATCTTACTAAAACGGTCCACGACCACCCAGATGACCGTGAAACCCTCAGAGGAGGGAAGGTCAGTAATAAAGTCCATAGCCAGATGTGTCCAAGGTGCACTAGGAACCTCCAGAGGGCAAAGCAACCCCGCAGCAGGAGTATGAGAAGACTTAGATCTAGCACACGCAGTACATTGACACACCCACTTAATGACTTCCTTCTGCCATCCAGGCCACCAAAAACTGTGACCCACAAGTCTCTTGGTCTCAGAAATTCCTGGATGACCTGCCAACCGAGACTCATGAGACTCATCAAACAAATCTCTCCTAAAGGTCCTAGGCACAAACAACCTCCCATGGGGAGTGTTAGATGGGGAATTCTCCTGTGCTTTAAGAATCTCATCTTCCAAAACGGAGTCCAATGCAGCAATCACAACACCTTCTTGTAAAATGCTCTCCTACTCCACAGCACCGACAATGGGAGAAAAGCTGCGAGACAACGCATCAGCTTTAACATTCTTGGTAAGTAAAGGAAAAATTAAACCGCAAAAAAAAAAATGCCCACCTAGCCTGACGGGCATTCAAGCACTTGGCAGCATCAAGATAGATCAGATTTTTATGATCAGTGAAAACCTGAATGGGAAATTCAGCACCTTCCAAGAGATGACGCCAGTGTTCAAATGCGAGTTTAATAGCCAGCAATTCCCGATTACCAATATCGTAATTAAGTTCAGTCTCAGAAAATTTTTTTGAAAAAAAGGCACAGGGATGTACTCCATCCTTGTTTTCCTGAGACAACACCGCACCGACCCCCACAGAAGAAGCATCAACCTCAACCAAAAACGGCTTAGTCACATCAGGCTGCATAAGGATGGGGCAGAGCTGAACCTCTCCTTTAGAAACACAAACGCTTCAATGGCCTCAGTAGTCCACTGAACCGTATTAGCACCTTTCCTGGTGAGATCGGTCAGTGGTTGAACAATAATAGAAAAATTTTTAATGAATTTTCTGTAATAATTCATAGAATCATAGAATCATAGAATCATAGAATGGTAGAGTTGGAAGGGACCTCCTGGGTCATCTGGTCCAACCCCCTGCTCAAAGCAGGATTCACTAGATCATCTCAGACAGATGTCTGTCCAGCCTCTGTTTGAAGACGTCCATTGAAGGGGAACTCACCACCTCTCGTGGCAGCCTGTTCCACTCATTAATCACCCTAACTGTCAAAAAGTTTTTTCTAATATCTAATCTGTGTCTCCTCCCATTTAGTTTCATCCCATTGCTTCTAGTCTTTCCTTGTGCAAATGAGAATAAAGATGATCCTTCTACAATGTGACAGCCCTTGACATATTTGTAGACAGCTATTAAGTCTCCTCTCAGTCTTCTTTTTTGCAAGCTAAACATTCCCAAATCCTGCAACCGTTCCTCATAGGACATGGTTTGCAGACCAGTCACCATTCTGGTCGCTCTTCTCTGAACTTGCTCCAGTTTGTCTATGTCTTTTTTAAAATGTGGTGCCCAAAACTGTACACAGTACTCCAGATGAGGTCTGACCAAAGAGGAGTAAAGACCGATAATGACTTCACGTGATCTAGACTGTATGCTTCTGTTAATACATCCCAGAATTGTATTTGCCTTTTTTGCTGCTGCATCACATTGTTGACTCATGTTCAGTCTATGATCTATTAGTATACCTAAGTCTTTTTCACATGTACTGCTGCTTAGCTCTATTCCTCCCATTCTGTATATGCTTTTTTCATTTTTATTGCCCAGATGTAGTACTTTGCATTTTTCCCTGTTAAAAACCATTCTGTCGGTTGCTGCCCACTGCTCCAGTTTATTTAGGTCTTTTTGAATCCTCTCTCTCTCTTCTCTAGTATTAGCTATCCCTCCTAGCTTTGTGTCATCAGCAAATTTAATCAGTTTACCCTCAATTCCTTCATCTAAATCATTGATAAAGATGTTGAACAATACAGGTCCCAGGACAGAGCCCTGTGGTACCCCACTTGAGACATTCATCCAGCTGGATGTGAAGCCATTTACAACCACCCTTTGAGTCCGATCACTAAGCCAGTTATGAATCCACCTAACAGTTGCCTGGTCCATTGCATACTTGGTCATTGCTAATTGGCGAAATCCAAAAACCTCTGTATCGATTTCAAACCAATACGCCTAGGCCATTCCTGCACAGCTTGAACTTTCACTGGGTCCATCTCAAAGCCCTCGCTGGAGATAATGTAGCCCAAAAAATTAATTCTCTGTACAGCGAACTCACATTTTTCTAGTTTAGCAAAAAGCGAATTGTCAATTAATAACTGTAATACCTCACGTACACTCCGCCAATGAGACTCCAGATCAGGTGAATAAATCAAAATGTCATCCAAATATACAACCAAATTTTTGCCGAACAAAGGTCTAAGGATGTCATTAATAAGATTCTGAAAAAATGCTGGTGCATTGGTAAGACCAAGAGGCATAACCAGATTCTCAAAATGACCCACAGGAGTGTTAAAAGCAGTCTTCCATTCATCACCCTCCTTCATGCGCAACAAATTGTATGCCCCCCGGAGATCAAATTTAGAGAACCACTTGGCCCCCACTAACTGGTTAAACAAATCTGGAATCAATGGCAGTGGGTAGGGATTACTTACAGTAATTTTATTAATCTCGCTAAAGTCCAGACAAGGACGTAAACCGCCGTCCTTTTTTTTAACAAAAAAAATCCAACAGCCACAGGTGACTTAGAGGGTCTGATATGACTGGCGGCCAAGCTCGTCTGTATGTATTCATCCAAAGCCTGTCTCTCAGGAATAGTAAGATTAAATAAACGACTTTTAGGAAGAGTCGCTCCAGGGACAAATTCAATGGTACAATCATAGTCTCTATGGGGAGGCAAAATTTGCGACTCCTCCTCAGAAAAAACTTTCCAAAAATCCTGAATAGGTACAGGTAATTCCCCTTTATCCACAGCCAGCAATACACCCATTACAACACTTGTCATAACACTTCGGGCTCCAGGACTTAATTTCATTAGTAGACCAATCCAGTACAGGATTGTGCAATTTTAACCAGGGTAACCCCAAAATTACTGGAGAAGGCAAATTATTTAATACTACCAAATCCAAATTTTCTTGGTGAATACCATTAATAGTGAGGGGAAATTCATAAACCTTTTGAGTAACACATTTCAAGGGAGAGCCATCGACAGAAACCACGGCAATAGGGGATGACAAAGGTTTGGGTTTTAATTTAAGTTTTTCCAAGAATCCCCCATCAATCACATTCAGAGTAGAACCACAATCCACAAATACCCGAAATTCAATTAATTCTTCCTGAGCTGCTGTAGTAGCAGAAAGAAATACCCCCTTAGTGTTTAAACAGGCTATACGGGCGTAAGTGACCTTTTTTCTTTTTTTTTTTGTCTTCATACGAAGCACACAGTTCTTAATGAAATGGTCAGATTTTCCGCAATAAAAGCACAAGCCTTCAGAAAACCTGCGGTCTTTTTCCTGAGAGCAGGGTGACATCGCCCCAATCTCCATCGGCTCTCCAATGTCAGTACAGACCCTCTCAAGACTAGGAGCTGACATGGCAAAGGATTTACTCTCATTAACCCTTGCACGCAGTCTCCTGTCCACCCGTATAGATAATTGCATTGCCTCCTGCAAGTTTCCAGGTGTAGGATAAGCAATAAGCAGATCCTTAACCCTTTCACCTAGCCCAGCAAGAAACAATCTTTTCAGAGCTGAATCGTTCCACCCCACCTGAGCAGACGACCGACGGAAGTGAGTACAATAATTTTCCACATTACCTGATCCCTGTCTCAAAAGTCTCAATTCCGTCTCAGCTGATGAGACACGATCAGGATCATCATACAACAACCCCAAAGCAGAAAAAAAACTATCCACTGATCTAAAGCACGGATCACTAGGTTGGAGAGAAAAGGCCCATCCCTGAGGTTCTTTGCGCAAAAGTGACATTATGAACCCTATGCGCTGTGATTCATCACCAGAGGATCTGGGTCTCAAATGAAAATACAATAAACAAGCAGTTTTAAAGGAAAAAAAATCTTGTTGTTCACCAAAAAATAAATCAGGCAATCGTACCTTTGGCTCCACAAAATGTGCTCCAGAACAGCTACTCACGTGTTGTTGGAGCTCGGCCACCTCCAGAGAGAGTCCCTGCAGGCGTTGAGCCAAATCCTGAACCGACACCATGATGGAAACTGGAGGTCTTTCCTTAGAGATATTTTTGGGCTGGACTTACTGTTATGATAGGCTACAAGCACTAAGGAAAGACAGGAGATCTGTCCCTACAATAGAACTAAGCTAGATCCCTACGATGTAACGGGGAACCTGATCCTGCGATCAGACCCGCTAAAGTCCTCAGCTAGTCTGAACGAAGACCTATAGATGTGAGGGAGGGATCCCTACAACAACTAGGGACTGGGAGAAAGATGGACACCTCCTAGCAGAAATTGTAGCAGTAAAAAGACAAACATACAACATAGAACATAAAGGTCAAAAGACCTAGCTAAACTGACTGAGAAAGGTTACAAAGCACCTGGCTAGCTTAAGAGTAGAAATTACAATGAAGTCCAGCATGGCCAGAAGGGCGGAGCAGGATTAAATAGGCAAAAAGGTCATGTGACCAGCAAAATAGAAAAAACCTAACAGGAGAGTTCTAACAGTCGTCCCCAGAGTAGCACCTGGTCCCTCGGCTCGGTCCCTCCCTGGTCCCGGAGTCGTTAGCCGCCGTACGACCAGGGTCGGTCTGGGTTGATACTTAGTTTCGCCCCTCTGAGTCCCTCCTTGCACCGTAGAACAGAGGTTCCACCCCCAGGACCCGTAACATAAAGGCTGGAAAGTTGTGAGATCTGCTATTCTGTGACACAGACAAATACTTATGTATTTTTTGTGGGGGGAGGGGTGGCCCAATTAGAGCTTCTGCTAAGGGGCCCCATGATTTCTATGTACGCCCCTGTCTGTGATAACAGTGTAGACAATAATGCAAGTGAAAATAATAATTAAGTTCAGTGGCTATATGTCATAAAAACATGTTGAAGTGTGTAAGGAAAATGTAAATGAGAGTGATTTTGTAAAAAATTGGGGCAATACTGTGACATGACCCTGTCATGTAAGCATATAGTTAAAGGGGTTGACCAGGTTTAGAAACTTTGGCTGCTCACTCTTATGAACAGTATCACACATGTCCACTGTGTTAATTATTGGCGCTCAGCCCCAATTTACTTCGAGGGACCCATGCTGCAATACCAAACACAACTCAACACAACAAGAACAAGAGTGATGAATAACACTGACCATAATAAAACACAATGCATTGTACAAATTCCATATTAAAGAAGCACTGTGATGATAGTGTTTTTTCTCTTAATATATTGCAATCATCATATTATATGGCACTGTGTATTGTAAGGTGGCTAACGGACACATAGTTAATGGGAGGTATGTATCACAGAGATGGTTGTCCTCTGTGATGTAACCCAGAATGTTTCTCTAGTGCACGTAAGCACTAAGAGGACTGTTTGGCGCACCTGGGGACGAGTTACGGGTAGTTGGAGAGATGGGCCGGTCTAGATACTCACATACCTCACCTCTGGGTGTGGTTAAGATATAATATGGAGGCCGTGGTCTGTGTGTTTGGAGGGAGAAGGCCTCCTGTGTGTTGTGATCTCCTGACTGAGACAGTGAATGGGATGCTTTCCAGCCTGTGTGCCCACAGGACTGGCTAACCAGAGACTTTGCCTTAAGGACTATTTATTTTGTTTTTGCCTGTACTAAAGGCTGTCTGTATACATTTTGGTTATGCCTGGTTTATGAACTAATAAACTGATATGGACATTTAAAGAAACATGCTTCCTGTTTGCCTCCCGTTGCACCCAAGTGAGTAGAAAGCCCACAGTATTTACAATTGCTCATTTTGCCTTTCTACCCTGCTAATTCTTCTTTTTTCCCTGCTCTATGTAGAAACATGAAGTCTCTTTTCCCTGCATTTATCATCCCCCTCTTCAACTCCTGACCCAGCTGCTCCCTCCTCAACCTGCCAAGGACTTTTGCAGTGACGTATAACTCCTACAGGGAAAATTTACCTCATGTTTCTACATAGAGCTTAGAAGGATTCAGTTAGTCAGTTTTTAATCACATGATGTTAAAGACCTAATGTAAAAGAGAAGAATTAGCAGGGTTGAATGGCAAAATGAGCAATTGTAAGTACACAGTGCTATATAATATGACTGCAATATGCTAAGAAGATTAAAATAAGAGTGCTTCTTTAATGCCATAGTGAGACGCTAACACAGCCTGACATATCATGCATTAAAATCACTGCATGCGTGGGACTAATAAAGAGATTATTAACATGAAAGACTGTGGGCTGTACTATGAAACAAGCATGCTGAAGCTCACAACACAGTTAAAATACCATGTTGTTCCTATACACTTACTATTACAATGGCATGAATAATGTAGTGTGATATGTGACAACCTACATTAATAGGTCAGCAGTAGTGTTAAGCATTCCGATACTGAAATATCGGGTATCGGCCGATATTCGCGGTATCGGAATTCCGATACTTAATTCCGATACTTTTAGCATATCGTATACCGGAATCGGAAGTTCCCATAATGCAATGAGCCAGTTTCATTTTATTCAGCCAATGAGGATCCTAAGAAGTGTGGGCACATCCTGTTAGGCATGAAGGCATGTTAACTAATGGCATGGCTGTGATTGGCTGCTGAAATGATGTCATGATGCACTATAAAAGCCGCTGCCGCCATTTTGATCTCACTCTGCTGTGAATTAAGTTAGGGATAGGACGCTGTTGTTCTGAGGGACAGTTTTAGCTACCTATTTGCACTATTCTGCTTTACCCAAGCTACTTTATAAATCGCTGTGCCTTGCAGCGCTAGTGCACAGTTCTCTGTGCTGTTCACCGCTGTCTGCAAGGTCTGTGTGTGTGAGTGCAGCTCACGCTGTAGTGTGTGCTTCAGCCATGTCTGGTTGTAGTGCGCTCAGCGTGCGTCACTGCCTCATACATTGTCCTTTTTTGCTAATTTATAATTTTTCCTGATTTCTCCTATTAGTGTGGTGGTTCCATCCGTATTCAGCTAAATTGGTTCCAAACACACTATATAGGAGTAGATAGAGAATTTTTTTTTTGTCTTGCAGCGCTGGTGCACAGTGCTCTGCATCTGCACTGTTCACGCCTGTCTGCAAGGTCTCTGTGTGTGAGTGCAGCTCACGCTGTAGTGTGTGCTTCAGCCTCGTCTGGTTGTAGTGCGCTCAGCTTGCGTCACTGCCTCATACATTGTCCTTTTTTGCTAATTGATCATTTTTCCTGATTTTCTCCTATTAGTGTGGTGGTTCCATCCGTATTCAGCTACATTGGTTCCAAACACACTATATAGGAGTAGATAGAGGAGCCTTTCTGCAGCATTGTGCCCTGCAGCCCCAGCCAGATTAGTATTAGCCTATATTTTGTACCCTCATCTATTGCATTGTAGGTTACCTTCCTACATTGTAATAGCCACAAAAAGTTTGTGATACTATCGGTATTACATCTTTGGGCACATCCAGTGTCTTTTTGTGACAAAAAAAACTTAAATAAAGTTCACCAAACACTCCACTTTACAGTTGTGTAGGCCACATTAGCTCATATTAAAGTCTAGTCCACACTTTATAAAATTAGTGTTTCTTATACCTGTTAGCAGCTATTCAGGAATAAGCACACTAAGCCCTTAGTACTTTTCTGCCTATCTTTATCAGTCCACCAAGATGAAGAAGGCAGGGAGTAAGGCATGTGGTCGTGGTCGTGGGCGTCGAGTTTCTGCAGGGAGAGGACGTGAGGATTCTGTGCCTGCAGGGAGAGGACGTGGGGATTCTGTGCCTGCTGCGGGCACCAGTGACTCAGCATCCCCCAGTTTTACCAGGGAACAGTCCTTTATGCGCAGCTTTGTAGGAGCTAGCCGTACCCCACTGCTGCGGGAGGACCAAATTGAAGCTGTTGTCGGATGGATGGCAGCTAACGCATCGACTTCAATTAGTTCCAGATCCTCTCAGGTCCTGAGTACTGAAGAGCACCCATCTGTCTCTTCACCACCTGCCAAATTGTCCAGGCAGTCAGAGAGCCCCGGACAGGAGCAATATCTACTTCTGTTCTCTGAATCTCTTGGCTTGGAAAGAGGGGGCCAGCCAAGCAGAATTCGAGAATTTGAAGAAGAGGTAGTATGCAGTGATGCACAACCGTTTTGTCTCTCTGAATCTGAAGAGGCGGGTGGGCCAGTGCCTATGGTCAGCAGCACACCTCAGTACGCATCTGATGATGAGACTCAGGTGCCACTTTCTGGTGCGTACTGTGCTGTCGAGACTACAGAGGAGAAGCAGTTGTTTGAAGAGGGTGGTGTAGATGATGAGGTCCTTGACCCATCATGGCGTGAGGGACAGGAAGGTGGTGGGAGCAGCTCTGAGAAAGAGATTCCCCGAACGGCCCAAAAAGGAGGGAGAGGGAGGGGGCAGACTTGGTTGCCTGTAGCCTCCACTTGAGCACCCATTAGGAGCATGGCTCTTCCAAAATCCAAAGCGGGCGCTCCCAAGACTTGCAGTGCCTGGTCCTTTTTTGACTCAGTTGCAGATGACATTTGCTTTGTCAAATGCAAGCTGTGTAATCAGAAGGTGAAAAGAGGGAAAAGTGTCAGCAACCTCAATACCACAAATATGTGGAATCATGTGCGGACCAAGCATGTGGTGGAGTTACAAAAACACACTGAAGACCTAGGCCAACCTAGAGCGCCACCTACCACCTCTTCAGCTCGTGTTGTAGCCTCTTCCTCCAGCTCACACACAGCTGGTTCAGCTTCCTCACATGATCACCATGGAAGAATCTCTGGCACTGTTGTACAGAGACACAGTGTAATTCCACCCAAAGCACCACTTTCCCTGTCATCCTCACACTCCCAGGCCAGTCTTCAGCCATCGTTAGCACAGACATGGGAGAAAAGGTGCCCATACTCGGCAAACCACCCCTGAGCACAGGCTCTGAATGCTGCATTGCTAAACTACTGGCCCTTGAAATGCTATCATTCAGGCTGGTGGAGACTGACACCTTCCGTAACTTTATGGCATTGGCACTCCCACAATACAACGTGCCCAGCCGCTTTTATTTCAGCAGGCAAGCCGTCCCTGCCCTGCAACAGCATGTGGAGGGAAAAATTAAACATGCGCTACAAAACGCCGTCAGTAGCAAGGTCCACCTGACCACCGATGCGTGGACCAGTAAGCATGGACAGGGACGATACCTTTCCCTCACTGCCCATTGGGTAAATCTTGTGGAGCCGGGTACAGATCTTGAGAGTGGCACTGTACGTGTTCTGCCAACTCCAAGGATTGCAGGAATCCAGTCTGTACACATTGACTCCTCTTCATACTCCAGTTCCTCTGAATCAGCGCTAGAGGAGCCATCACAGTCTACCTCCACATCGACCCGTGAACAGTTACCTGTTATGATGACCGATATGAGCACAGCCGTGGCCAAACGTCAACAGGCCATAATAAAATTAATTTCTTTGGGGAATCAAAGCCACACAGCGAAGGAGCTCTGGAATGCCATCAAGCAGCAGAGCGACGTGTGGTTTGTGCCAGCGAATCTCCAGCCAGGCATGGTAGTGTGTGACAATGGCCAAAATCTGGTGGCAGCTCTGGGCTTAGGCAACCTCACTCACATCCCATGTCTGGCACATGTGCTCAACTTGGTCGTGCAGAGTTTTTTGAGGGACTATCCGGATCTTGATGCACTGCTTCACAAGGTCCGCCTAGAGTGCGCTCACTTGCGGCGTTCCAGCAGCTCTGCAGCGCCGATTACGTCTTCCGGAACATCGCATCATATGTGACCTACCCACCAGGTGGAATTCAACATTACATATGTTGGAGAGGTTGTGTGAGCAGCAGGCAGCAGTAATGGAGTACCAGCTGCAGCAGGCACAAAAAAGTCGCAGTGCGCGCCGTTCACACTTCACCACCACTGAGTGGGCCTCTATGAAGGATATTTGCCACGTTTTGCATGCCTTCGATTATTCCACGCGGATGGCGAGTGCAGATGATGCACTAGTCAGCATGACTATCCCCCTTATCTGCCTGCTTGAAATAACACTGCAAGCACTAAGGGACGAGGTTTTGGAAGAGGTGGAGGATGAGGAGTCACAAATGCCATCTGCTTCTGTACAGTCTGCGCAACGTGATTCCTCACAAAGGACTAGGCAGGGGACACTTTGTGAGGAGGATGAGGAGGAGTCAATGGAGGAGGAAGACATCTGTCCAGAGGAGGGAGGTACACAATGCTCTAGTAGTCAGTATCTAGAGCGAGGGTGGGGTGATGCAGAGCAGGCAGAGATCACGCCTCAAGCAGGGGACAGCGTTTCTTGGCCAGTTGGCAGTCTGCAGCACATGGTTGATTTCATGCTGCAGTGCCTGAGAAACGACCGCCGCATCGCCCACATTCTCAACACGGCTGATTATTGGGTGTCCACCCTCCTAGATCCTCGCTACCGGGACAACTTACAAAGCCTCATAACACCGTTGAACCGGGAGCGTAAAATGCGAGAGTACCAAGACGCACTGGTGCATCATGTTCTCCATTCCAACCGACAGCAGTGCTGCTAGTGCTTTACAAAGCAGCTCAGTGCGTCGAGGCAGTGGAGGAAGCTCTGCACAAAGAGGGAGCAGAAGCAGCGCCTCAGCACAAGGCAAGACCAGTATGGCCCAAATGTGGCAAAGTTTTGTGTCCCCGCCGCCACAAATGTCTACACCATCACAGACGGCTCCAGTCAGCAGGAGGCAATTTTTCCGTCAGATGGTGACAGACTACATGTCTTGCCCTCTCAGTGTACTCCCAGACGGCTCTTCCCCCTTCAAGTTTTGGGTCTCTAAGCTGGATACATGGCCAGAGCTTAGCCAGTATGCATTGGAGGTGCTAGCTTGCCCTGCTGCTAGTGTATTATCGGAACGCGACTTTAGTGCCGCAGGTGGTGTACTAACAGACCGTCGCATGCGACTATCCTTTCCTCGATAACCGGCTTACTTTTCTGAAAATGAACAAGGCCTGGATCTCGCATGAATTTGCCAGTCCTCTTCCAGAATAAATAATTGGTTGGCAACAGTATCCTGGTCTCCTGTTGTGTTCATGTTTCTACCACCTGAACTGTAATCCCTGAGCTCCAACACCGCCAGTTGCTGCTCAGAAGTGCCGTCTGCACAGTCAATGCTTGCTGCTGTGTTATTGGGGTTCAGTAACGTCAGCTGTTCCCCTGCTGTGTGTCCGGCAAATTCTCCTGCTTCTCTCTCCACATCCACTGTACTACAGATTTAAAACTTGCTCCAATTACACCTCTGGCGCCTCTGTTTATAGTATTTACCCTTGGCTCCAACACTGCTAGTTGCTGCTCAAAAGTGCCGTCTGCACAGTCAACGCTTGCTCCAGTGTTATTGGGGTTCGGTAACGTCAGCCGAACCCCAGCTGTGTGTCCAGCAAATTCTCCTGCACTGTCCTCATCCACTGTACTACAGATTTAAAACTTGCTCCAATTACACCTCTGGCTCCTCTGCTTTTAGTATTTACCCTGGGCTCCAACACCGCTAGTTGCTGCTCAGAAGTGCCGTCTGCACAGTCAATGCTTGCTCCAGTGTTATTGGGGTTCAGTAACATCAGCTGATCCCCAGCTGTGTGTCCGGAAAATTCTCCTACTCTGTTCACATCCACTGTACTACAGATTTAAAACTTGCTCCAATTACACCTCTGGCTCCTCTGTTTTTAGTATTTACCCTGGGCTCCAACACCGCTAGTTGCTGCTCAGAAGTGCCGTCTGCACAGTCAACGCTTGCTCCATTGTTATTGGGGTTCAGTAACGTCAGCTGATCCCCAGCTGTGTGTCCGGCAAATTCTCCTGCTCTGTCCACATCCACTGTACTACCGATTTAAAACTTGCTCCAATTACACCTCTGGCTCCTCAGTTTTTAGTATTTACCCTTGGCTCCAACACCACTAGTTGCTGCTCAGAAGTGCCGTCTGCACAGTCAACACTTGCTGCCGTGTTATTGGGGTTCAGTAACGTCAGCTGTTCCCCTGCTGTGCAAACGGCAATTTCTCCTGCTCTGTCCACATTTACACTACTACAGATTTTAAAGTTGCTCCAATTACGCCTCTGGCTCCTCTGTTTTCAGTATTATCCCTGAGCTCCAACACCGCCAGTTGGCGCTCAGAAGTGCCGTCTGCACAGTCAACACTTGCTGCCGTGTTATTGGGGATCAGTAACGTCAGCTGTTCCCCTGCTGTGCGTAAGGCAATTTCTACTGCTCTGTCCTCATTCAAACTACTACAGACTGAAAACTTGCTCCAATTACACCTCTGGCTCCACTGTTTTCAGTATTATCCCTGAGCTCCAACACCGCCAGTTGGCACTCAGAAGTGCCGTCTGCACAGTTAACAGTTGCTGCTGTGTTATTGGGGTTCAGTAACGTCAGCTGTTCCCCAACTGTGCATACGGCAATTTCTCCTGCTCTGTCCACATTCACACTACTACAGATTTTAAAGTTGCTCCAATTACACCTCTGGCTCCTCTGTTTTCAATTTTATCCTTGAGCTCCCACACCACCAGTTGGCACTCAGAAATGCCGTCTGCACAGTCAACACATGCTGCCGTGTTATTGGGGTTCAGTAACGTCAGCTGTCCCCCTGCTGTGCAAACGGCAATTTCTCCTGCTCTGTCCACATTCACACTACTACAGATTTTAAAGTTGCTCCAATTAAACCTCTGGCTTCTCTGTTTTCAGTATTATCCCTGAGCTCCAACACCGCCAGTTGGCGCTCAGAAGTGCTGTCTGCACAGTCAACACTTGCTGCCGTGTTATTGGGGTTCAGTAACGTCAGCTGTTCCCCTGCTGTGTGTCCGGCAAATTCTCCTGCTCTGTCCACATTCACACTACTACAGATTTTAAAGTTGCTCCAATTACACCTCTGGCTCCTCTGTTTTCAGTATTATCCCTGAGCTCCAACACCGCCAGTTGGCGCTCAGAAGTGCCGTCTGCACAGTCAACACTTGCTGCCGTGTTATTGGGGTTCAGTAACATCAGCTGTTCCCCTGCTGTGTGTACGGCAATTTCTCCTGCTCTGTCCACAATTCACACTACTAAAGATTTAAAACTTGCTCCAATTACACCTCTGGCTCCTTTGCTTTCGGTATTATCCCTGAGCTCCAACACCGCCAGTTGGCGCTCAGAAGTGCCGTCTGCACAGTCAACACTTGCTGCCGTGTTATTGGGGTTCAGAAACGTCAGCTGTTCCCCCTCTGTGTGTCCGGCAAATTCTCCTGCTCTGTCCACATTCACACTACTACAGATTTTAAAGTTACTCCAATTACACCTCTGGCTCCACTGTTTTCAGTATTATCCCTGAGCTCCAACACTGCCAGTTGGCGCTCAGAAGTGCTGTCTGCACAGTCAACACTGGCTGCCTAGTTATTGGGGTTCAGTAACGTCAGCTGTTCCCCTGCTGTGTGTCCGGCAAATTCTCCTGCTCTGTCCATATTCACACTACTACTGATTTTAAACTTGCTCCAATTAGGCCTCTGGCTCCACTCTTTTTTAAGTTTTTGCCCTGGGTTCCAGCACCGCCAGCTGTTTCCCAGCAGTGTCTTTGGCACGGGTACTCCCTCCTGCCCAGCCTGGTTCCAGCATGCCAGCTGTTTCCGGGTAGTGTCAATGTCACTTTGCCTCTAATGCGTTGTCCTGTCGTGTTGTGGTCGGGTTAGCCAACTCTCTGGTGCCTGCAGTTTAGGTGACTCCTATGTGGGCTGTGGGATCTGACAATGAAGGCTGGTTCCATAGTGCCAATAAGACAAGCACCCCCTGTAGGAGTGTGGGTTTTGGTAACTGCGGCCGGTTCGCAGCCTTGCAACTTTTTTTTACATGGGTACCTTCTGCTACCCATCCGGGTTCCAGTACAGTCAGCTGGTTCTCGGCAGTGCCTTTGGCTTAGGTGCCTCCTTCTCGGTATCCAAGTTTCACCAACGTCTGCTGGTCCTTGGTAGTGCTTTCTGGCACAGGTACCTCCTGCTTAGTAACCGAGTTCCAGTACCGTCAGCTGGTCCTCGGTAGTTCCATTGGCTTTTGTACCTTCTGCTACCCATCATGGTTCCAGTACCGTCAGCTGGTCCTCGGTAGATCCATTTGCTCTTGTACCTTCTGCTACCCATCCGGGTTCCAGTGCCGTCAGCTGGTTCTCGGCAGTGTCTTTGGCACGGGTACTCCCTCCTGCCCAGCCTGGTTCCAGCACGCCAGCTGTTTCCGGATAGTGTCAACGTCACTTTGCCTCCATTGCGTTGTCCTGTCGTGTTGTGGTCGGGTTAGCCGACTCTATGGTGCCTGCAGTTTAGGTGACTCCTATGTGGGCTGCAGGATCTGGCAATGAAGGCTGGTTCCATAGTGCCAATAAGACAAGCACCCCCTGTAGGACTGTGGGTTTCGGTAACTGCGGCCGGCTCGCGACCTTGCAACTTTTTTTTACATGGGTACCTTCTGCTACCCATCCGGGTCCCAGTACCATCAGCTGGTTCTCGGCAGTGCCTTTGGCTTAGGTGCCTCCTTCTCGGTATCCAAGTTCCACCAACGTCTGCTGGTCCTTGGTAGTGCTTTCTGGCACAGGTACCTCCTGCTTAGTAACCGAGTTCCAGTACCGTCAGCTGGTCCTCGGTAGTTCCATTTGCTCTTGTACCTTCTGCTACCCATCCAGGTTCCAGTACCATCAGCTGGTTCTCGGCAGTTCCTCAGCCTCCTTGTACCTTCTGCTACATTTCCAAGTTCAAGCTTTTTGAAATGGTTCTTGGTAATCACTCTGGATCTCCCTGACGAGGACCCTGAAGATGAGGACCCTGAAGACCACCCCGAAGAAGACGAGGACCCCAAAGACGAGGACCCTGAAGACGAGGACCCTGAAGAACAACCCGAAGTAGACGAGGACGCCGAAGACGAGGACCCTGAAGACGAGGACCCTGAAGACTACCCCGAAGAAGATGAGGACCCCGAAGACAAGGACCCTGAAGACGAGGACCCTGAAGACCACTCTGAAGAAGACGAGGACCCTGAAGACGAGGACCCTGAAGACGACGACCCTGAAGACCGCCCGGAAGAAGACGAGGACCCCGAATATGACGACCCTGAAGACGACCCTGAAGACCACCCCGAAGAAGACCAAGAAGATGACCCTGAAGAAGTTGACCAAGAGGGCAAATAACAAGAAGACAACCACCAAGATACAGAAGAACAAGAGACAGAAAACCAAGAAGCCGAAGTACAAGAAGCTGCAGAACAAAAAGCGGAAGAACATTAAGCATAAGACTAAAAATCAGAGCAAAAGATATTATCTAAATTATAAGCAGAAGATGACTAAGCAGTGTATGGGGGTGAGTCCGTTCCTCCTCGTGGTGCCCCTGGAAAAGACCTGCTGCTGTAGGCCAAACTGAACGCGGACAAATCCTGTTGTAAATCTTTTGTGACGGGCAGAACGAAAGGTGTAATATTCAAACTTTTATAGGTAACAACTACAGGAATGCCTGTCACAAATAAGAATATGATGCAGAAGAAGAATATGAAGAAGATGAAGAAGTAGAATATGAAGAAGAATAATAGTTGAATAAGAAGAATATGACGAATGTAAAAAAAAAGAATAATATGAAGAAGGTGAAGAAGAAGAAGATGAAGAAGGTGAAGAAGAAGTTGATGAAAAAGATGCTGATGCTGAGGATGATGAAGGAGAAAGTGTGGGAGAAGTAAAAAGAAGGTGAAGAGCATGGAAGAAGTGAAACATAAATATCTGACAAAATATAAAAAAACTTAACATAGTCAATATTTCCGTAACTCAGAACGTCTTAAAAAAAATATTAATTCCTGCTATTCCATTTGATTGGGCTAAACCTCTATGCCTTTATTGTCTCACCCACCTCCCCCAATACATTCTACATTATTCTTAGTTGTTTTCCTTCATGTAGAATTAACCTACAAGGAAAGAAAGGGTTTATTTTTATTCCGATATTTCTGTCCCATTGACTTGCATTGGGTTCCGGTATCGGAATCGGCGATATCCGATACTTTTTGGGTATCGGTCCGATCCAATCTGATCCGATATTTCCCGATATCGGAAGGTATCGCTCAACACTAGTCAGCAGTCACTACACCTCAGGAAGTTTTTAACTATTTGAAGAGTTAAAATTTTATAACTTTCACTTAAAACTCATAAACCTAAGTTAATGCTTCCTGTTTTCATTCTAAGGATTTGCTTACACGGAACTACCAGTGGCGTGATACAACTGCAGTCATTTAAATGCCTATTTACATAGACAAACCAAAGTAAATGATGAGCACTGAGCGATCTGCTATAGATCGCTCAGTGCGCATAGACTACCATGGTTCTCGGCAATGTGAGTCCTGTTTACACAGGCAATGCACCACAAACAACAATCATCTTTGGTGCTGGGCAAAACATCATTTCACTCGATGAGCAAGCGTTTGCTCATTATCGGGTGATCAGCAGCCTGGTTACATTGCAAAATAATTGTGAAACGAGAATTTCTAAGAACGCTTGTCCACGATTATCTTGCAGTGTAAATGCTGCTTAAGACCAGTACTTCCACTCTTAATCTTGTCCTTTTGTTTAATCCTATAAGGTCTCATATTATAAGCAAAATTGAAATAAAAAAATAACTCTTCTGTGTGTTCTTCAGGAACTCATCCATACCCACCTACCCTCATCTTCACTGTCCTGTGTCTGGACGTAAAACAACTGACTGCAGCAGATGCCTGGCTAAGGTTGGGGAGAAGCTTCATATAGTCTCTGGCTAAAGATGGAGCTGATCTCTGCAGGATTTCTACAAGGCTGTTTTTAAATATGTAGAAAATTCTATCACAATGTGAGAACAGTTATGTTTCCTGTTTAATTTAAAGATTCAATTCCAGGATTAGTGGTGCTTTAAGGAGGGGCAACTTGTTAGATTATCCAGTGTATAATACATACAGTACGTGAAATAAGAATTGAACACGTCACCAATTTCCTAAGTTAATATATTTCTAAAGGTGCTATTGACATGAAACTCCCAACAGATGTTGGTAACAACCCATCCAATCCACATAGGCAAATAAATCAAATCATAGATGTCCATAAATTAAGTTATGTGTAATAATGAGAAGTGACAGAGGGCAAAAGTATTCGCCTACTGAAATTGTATTAATACTTCGTACAAAAGCCTTTGTTGGTGATGACAGCTTCAAGATGCTTCTTGTATGGAGTAACTAGTTGCATGCATTGCTCATGCATGATTTGGGCCCATTCTTCCACACAAACATTCTTCCATAAATTAATTCAATACATTTTCTATTGGATTTAGGTCAGGTGATTGGCTAGGCAATTCTAGCAGCTTTATTTTCTTTCTCTGAAGCCAATTGAGAGTTTCAATGGCTGTGTGTTTGGGATCATTGTCTTGTTGAAATGTTCACTCTCGTTTCATCTTCCCCATCCTGGTAGATGGCAGCAAATTTTTTTTCCAAGAATGTCTCAGTACATTTATCCATTCATCCTTCCTTCAATTATATGAAGTTTGCAAGTGCCGTAAAAACAGCTCCACACTATGATGTTCCCATTTCCAAACTTCAATGTTGGTATGATGTTTTTGAGGTGATATGCAGTGCCTTTTGGCCATCAAACATGGTGTGTATTATGGCATCCAAAGAGTTTAATTTTTATATCATCTGAAGAAACTGTATTCTCCCAGTATTTCACAGGCTTGTTTAAATGTTGTGAAGGAAACTTTAAAGGTGCTTGAACATGCTTTTTGTTTAGCAATGGAGTCTTGCATGGTGAGCGTGTATACAGGCCATGGACGTTGAGTGCATTACTTATTGTTTTCTTTGAAACAATTGTACCTGATGATTCCAGGTCTTTCTATAGCTCTTCTGATAATTATTTTCACTCCTATGTCTGAAATCTGGCTGTGGCCTGTTTATGGTGGAATTATATTTTTTCCACTTTCAGATTATGGCCCCAACAGTGCTCTCTGAAATTCTTTTGTAAGCAATGCCATCAGTATGTTTTGCAACAATAAGGTTGCAAATGTCTTGAGACAGCTTACTGGTTTAACCCATCAAGAGATGTTTCTTGTGTGGCACCTTGGTAATAAGATACCTTTTTATAGGACATCAGTTGAACCAGCTTGTATTATTTTTCAATAAGGCAAATTCTTTCTAATTACTGATAGATATCAGCTGGTCTTTCTATGGTATTTTTCACCTCTCTTTCTACATGTGTTCAATACTTTTTCCTTGTCATTTCTCATTATGACACATAACTAGTGATGAGCGAGCACTAAAATGCTCGGGCACTCGTTGTTTGGGTCAAGCAAATTGGAATGCTCGAGTGCTCTGACCGAGTAACGAGCCTAATATAAGTCTATGGGAAACTCGAGCATTTTGCTGGCGGCTCCCCCCGGCGGTCTGCAGAGGGCCTAAAAATTGCCCAAATCAATGTGAACAGTGCTCAAATTACATGAGATCAGCATGGGGAAGACACCTGGAAGCATTTCGGACAGCCAGGTCACTGCTGTCAACAATGTTGTCAGAGGTATTAAGCCACTTTTACGTACTCACAATAAAACATGCAAAAATGAAACCAAAATGGATTTTCCTGGGAAAAATGTTAAGGAACATCCTTTCCAGGGTAATGACTTGTATATAAGGCAAAATAAATAACCACAAACAAAAATGCTTCTCCACACCTTGGGCTTTGTTCACACAAAGCGTTTTTGATGCGTTTTTGCACTTTTGCATTGCTTTCAACCAAGACTAATGCATTCATTGGGAAATGTCATTTTAAAATTTTACAACCTTATCTGGCCATGTGGTGTGTGACACATAACCAGACACATGTATACAGTGCTGAAAAGACATGGGAACAGCATGACTCCCAGGTTAATGCCCATCACAACTGATCCTTGGCGCATGCAAAGATGCCTCTGTCATTGCAGACTTGCAACAATCACCGTCCACATCCTTGTCCCATCACAGCGTTCAGTTGTCCCTACCCCATTCCTTGGAATTCAAGCGCAAGTATGCAGTCAGCCACCCACATGCTGCAATACTATACTGCCAAACTTTTGATAGCCGCTTGCACTTAAAATTTAGCCTTTTAGGCTCGTGAAGGCGGAAGCTGTCCACAACCTTATGGCAGCGACGGCGGCCGGGTGTCCATACTCAGTCCCCAGCCGCCACTATTTGTCCTGGTGTCGTCTTTGCCTTCCACAAGCACGGGTCCTACAACATTACCCGTGCCCTCCCCAGTGCACTTACTGGGAAGGACCACCTAACCACAAACACATTGACAAGTGAATGTGGGCACGGTCAGTAAGGAGCCAGTCCACAGCTTGTCGGTGTGAGTTGTATTTCACCACAGTTCGGTGAAAGGAATGACTTGGGAAACAGTATCTACTCCAGCTGTCATTTCTCCCAGGAAGTCCTCTAATGCAGCTGGTCGCATAAGCAATGGCAGCCCGTCCAACATCAGCTTTCACTTGTCGGTGGTGCTTCGACACAGAAACATCTTTCTTTGCCCTTTAACTTCATGACTACAGAGTTGGGCAATGGCCTAATCTGCTGTCACGGGTGTGTCAGAGGTGACATACAGTCGCCCTTCAATGATTTGCAGGAGATCTCCACGTTTGGCAATGCAGGCAGCTGCCTAGATAGGAGGCTGTGTTTAGGACCCAGCGACTACCTCCCTTTTGTCTGGGTGTATATATACCTGGTGTGTCTAGGTGGGCGTCGCCGGTTATACTCATTTCTACTTGGAACTTGGCTGAAGCAGCATCACGTCCTTTCTGGAGTCTTGAGTCCGCGTGCCCTGTTGGAGTTTTTCTAAAGCTGAGTTGTTGTTCCCTTGTGTTGTCTTCCCCTTTTATCTTTGCAGTGCTAGCTGAGGCTGACTAGTGCTTATCTCCTTCCTCCCCCAGCTATAACCTTACTCCAGGGATAGTAGGGCAAGGCACGTGATCGGAGACAGCTGCGGAGGCTGTATAGGGACGTTAGGGGGAGACAGGGTGATGCTAGTCCAGATTAGGAGATCACCTCTTCCTCCTTTCCCTAGTGTCTAGGCTTCCTTTTAACTCTGTGTTGCACTCACACCTGGCGTGACTCTCTGTGTTGCACTCATACCTGGTGTGACATTATAACCGGCCGAGCACGTTTTGAAGAAAAAAATAAAAAATACGACTCAAGATTGACTTTTTTTTTTTTTTTTATTTGTGTGTTTTTGGGCGTGCACCTTGGATTTTATTACTGACCTACCGGTTTCAGCAGGCAAAATGGTGGTTTTGGTAGTAGTAGATAGTAGTGTTGAGCCACCCCCGTAGTGTTTGAGTTCGGTTCGGTTCGTCGAACACCCGTGTGTTCGCCGAACTGTTCGTCGAACTGTTCGTTGAACACCTTCGAACACCGTTAAAACCAATGGCAGGCAAACAAAAACACATAGAAACACATAGAAAACACCTTCAAAGGTGTCCAAAAGCTGACAAACTGCTCAGAAGACACAACTAACACATGGAAAAGTGACAAGTACATATAGTCATGCGAAAAGAAAAGAGGTGGAGGAGTAAAAGGAGGGGGAGACACAAATATAGGCATGTCATGCCCTTCTAAAATCCAAAAAGTGAGAAGCCGACACGTTCAGTCCGCTCCTGTCCGTGCCACCTCCGTGTCGCCGGGTTTGTGCCAGAGCCGCGGTGAACCCTGACGGCCAGCCCCCCTCTCCCAATACTGGTGCCTGTCCGCTGGTGGGTCGAGCGAGCCCCCTTGTGGTGGAGGCAGTTCTAAGCTTTTTAATTTAAATTGTCTCTCTAATTTGAATGAATACACTTTAAATCCATTTACAAGGATCTATTGGAGGGCAAGTCTCATGCCAGCAGCCGTGTAATTCCAGCTCCAGTAGCGTCCACTAAAGCTGCTGCAGTTAAAAAGCTTTTATAAGGATCGAGCTCGGCTGTACACCGCAAGGCATCCTACTGCCAGTCCCAGCCCCTATGCCTTGGGGTGCCTCCTGACGCTCTTCCCGTGGTCCCGAAGCATTTCCTTTGAAAAAATTAAGTGTCCAAACTACAGGTGGTGTAGCTTGCTTAACAGCCGGGATAATCCGCTGACTAGCAGACACTGCTACTAGGCACAAAGTATTTCCTGGGCTAGATGCAGTTAAAAATTTGTAATTAGATACTCTCGTTGGATGCTGAGAAAGCATTCCATAGAGTCTCCTGGCACGCCATATATGATTCTCTTAAAAAGCTTGGGGTAGGGGTCTAGGGGACCCTTTTATAGCCAAAATCACGGCCCTGTATCACAATACGTCACCTAGGCTGAAGATAAATGGAACTGTAGCACCCTGAGGGCTCGGTTGCTACAGAGGTATTGCACCTCACCCAGAGGTGTGATATCTCACTCTCAGGTAAGGATGGAGTGTGGATCAGGACCCGACACCTGCATGCATTACACCACATTGCCGCGGGGCAGGGCGACCAATATGCCTCTGAGATGGGCACGAAAGTCCCTGTCCCTGGCTGGAGTGGGGGGAGGGAACACTGAGGAAGGGGAACCCTGTAGTGCAGGAGCAGGGAGGAAGCAGTTCCTAGGTGCATTGAGAAGGGAATATAAAAGGTGGGCACCATCTTAGTTCAGTGCAGAGAAGTCTGAGCAGAAGTGGCAGGGAGCAAGGGCTCTGCATGAGCTCTGCTCCGGAGTCGGGCCTAGTAACAGAGGCCCAGGCCTGGAAGAGGGAGAAGGAAGGAAGAGGAGCGGCGAAGGCTCCAGGAACGAGGAATGAAGGGATCCCAGGGTTTGCGGACGGGCGAGTCGCCACCGCACGCCCGAATCCACCTGCGTGGAGGGGTCAGGCCAAAGGGGGAGACCGGTCCCCGAAACTAGTGGAGGCAGGAAACGACCCTCAGCTAGAAACCGGAGACTCTGACATTTTATGTGGCACAGCCCCTCGCTACACCCGCTAGGAAGGCACCACATAGGGTCAGGGAAACTGGCGCCAAGTTTACCAAGAGGAGGCCCGAGGCAGCCGGACAGAAGGGTTGGTAAGAAAGGCCAGACAAAGGACACACAAAGGGGGTCCTGTGAAGCGCTCCAAAGTTATCTGGGAGTTGTCTGAGCCCCTCACCTGGTGAGCACAGTACGATGTGGGCAGCCGTTACCTGCAGACGTGGTCTGGATAATAAGAACTGTGAGTAAAGGCCCTGGACTTCATCACTGACTCCGTGTCGTTACTGCTGCTGCCCTGCACCATCACCCCCATCCTCCGCATACACTGCCCTGAGGCTATACTCCTCTGCTGCACCCACAACACCAGCCTCAGCGGTCTGCCTTGCAGCGGCGGTTCACTCTGACCGCAATCCACGGGTGGCGTAGTCGGACATTTAAACATCAAAACCACATAAATAGTTCCGCCACTGGTTTGACCACCCTGAGCCACGGAACCGGGTCGCCGCTTCGAAGACTACAACCACCAGCATCCACCAAAAAGGGTCCGGCTCCGGGTGTCCCAAGGCCCAGGGGGTGCATCAGAACATTTTCATCACCTTTCACAATCACCAATGGGACAAGGCAGGGATGTCCTCTGTCCCCTCTCTTATACATCCTAGTGACGGAGCACCTGCTCTCATCAATTCGCCATAACCCCAATATTAGGTGGATTGAGGTGGGAGGCACCGAGTACAAGTGCTCTCTATTGGCTGATGATGTCCTAGTATATATCACTCAATCACATATATCCATCCATGCTGTTATGGTTGAAATAGATCACTTTGTTACATGGTCAAATTTTAAAATCAATGCAGCGAAGTCTGAGGCCCTCGATGTCTCCCTCCCCAAATCCATATAGGATTTCATCCAGTCCAACTTTCCCTTTGCCTGGCCCTCACAGGGTATCAAATACTTAGGAATTCCTATTCATAGAGACCTCTCCCATCTATGTTATCTTAATTTTGGGCCCTTTATTGAACAACTCCATACAGACCACGGTTGGCAAGTTAGAACTGTAAGATTCACTACGTGAACCACTGGTGTTTTGTGGAAAAGCACATGTACACTGTGTTCCAAATTATTATGCAAAAAGTGTTTAGGAGTGATAAGGGAAGAATTTGTTTGTTTGTCAGTTAAACTCATTGATGGTGATGTGTGTCAGGGCTCTTTATATCACTGTAAGCAATTGCAGACACCTGTGCTAATTAGTTTGGCAGGTGTGTCCAATGAATGGCAAGACTACTTAAGAAGGCTGTCTCACATTATTAAGCAGCCTGCATTTTCTGCCAAAATGGGAAAGAAAAAGGATGTGTCGGCTGCTGAGAAGCAACAAATTGTGGAGTGTTTAGGTCAAGGCATGACTACAATCAACATTGTGCAATGATCAGGATGAAGTGTCTTGGCAATCAAGAAGTATGTAGCTGATTCACAGTACACACGTGTGCGTGCTGATAAGGGCAAATTGAGGACTCTTTCCTACAGGCAATTACGTCAGGTTAAAAGAGCAGTGGCAAAAAAGCCTTGTCATAGCAGCAGACAAGTTTTCGAAGCTGCTGGTGCCTCCAACGTCCCCCGAACAACAAGATGCAGGGTCCTTCAGAGGTTTGCAGCTGTGCATACGCCATCCTGTCGACCTCCTCTATCCACTTCACACAAGCAGAAACGGCTCCAGTGGGCTAAACATTACATGAAGACTGATTTCAAAACTGTTTTGTTCACGGATGAGTGCCGTGCAGCGCTCGATGGTCCAGATGGATGGAGTGGAGGATGGCTGGTTGATGGACACCCCACGCAAACACGGCTACAGCGCCAACAAGGAGGAGGTGGAGTAATGTTTTGGGCTGGAATCATGGGGAGAGAGATTGTCGGCCCCTTTAGGATCCCTGAAGGCGCTAAAGATGAACTCCATAATGTATGTGGATTTTCTCAAACAGCACTTCCTGCCATGGTTCAAGAGAAGAACCGTGTATTTCACAGCAAGATCATTTTTTTGCATGATAATGCACCATCTCATGCTGCACATAAAACATCTGCATCTCTGGCTGATATGGGCATAAAAGGGGACAAACTTATGGTGTGACCCCCATGCTCCCCTGATCTCTACCCCATTCAGAACCTCTGGAGCATCATCAAAAGGAGTGTCTATGATGGCGGGAGGCAGTTCACATCTAAGCAACACCTCTGGGAGGGTATTCTGTCCTCATGCAAAACAATTGAAGCAGAAACCATCCAAAACCTGACAAATTCAAAGGACGAGAGAGTTCAGAAGCTCCTTTTGAACAAGGGGTCCTATGTGAAAATGTAACATCACCTAGAATAAAGTTTTGAGTTGAAAACTGTTTGATTTCAGTTTCTAATAACCTGCTAATGCTTATAATTTCAAAAATGACCATTTTTTTGGTCTTTATTAAAATGAAAAGGTTGATCGAAAAGCTTGGGGGATCTAAGAGTGTGGCAACCCAGTAGTCATGATTACTTCGAATTCTGACAATATGAGGGTCATGTTGCAGGTAGTGCAGCAAGAAGGCACTTATGTGTCTTGCGCATCTCGGAGCCCCAAAATTATTTTCCGGGCTAGATGCAGCTAAAAATTATTATTAATTTTAAATCTGGTGGAGCTTAGTATAGATGGCCTAATAGGATCAGTGCTGCACACTGCTACAAAGCCCAAATTATTTTCCAGCCAAGATACAGATAAACATGATTAGTAATTTTAAATCTGGTGGAGCTTATTATAGATGGCCTAATAGAATCAGTGCTGCACACTGCTACAAAGCCCAAATTATTTTCCAGCCAAGATACAGATAAACATGATTAGTAATTTGAAAGCTTAAAACGGTTGGTAGGGTGATTTTAACCAATCATCAAGCTTTTACTCTCCCCAGGATGCCACAGGGGTAGAAAAGTCGTTTCGGATCCATGATTTGTTCATCTTTATGAACGTGAGTCTGTCTACATTATCAGTGGAGAGCCGCGTGCGCTTATCTGTCAGCACACCACCAGCAGCGCTGAACACGCGTTCAGACAGAACGCTGGCTGCGGGGCATGACAAGATCTCCAAGGCGTAAGTGGCTAGCTCCGGCCATTTATCCAGATTGGAAGCCCAAAAAGAGCAAGGGTCCAGTGACACAGTCATGGCTTCAATGTTTACTTGGAGATACTCCTGTACCATCGTCTCTAGGCGTTGACTATGTGTCAGACTTCTTGTCTCCTGTGGCCTTGCAAAGGATGGGCTAAAAAAGTGGTGAAATGATTCCGCAAAATTGATGTTACCAGCAGATACTGTGGTTCTGTTACGGTTTGAGTGCTGAACACTTGACGGTCCCACGGTTGGCAAGTTGGAACTGTGAGATTCACTACGTGCACCACTGGTGTTTTGTGGAAAAGCACATGTAAGATTCTGCAACAGTCTCTGCTGATACTCCTGCATGCGTGCATCCCTTTCTATGGCAGGAATAATTTCGGCAAATTTACTTTTGTACCGGGGATCTAACAGTGTTGCAACCCAGTAGTCAGGATTATTTCTAATTCTCACAATTCGAGGGTCATGTTGCAGGTAGTGCAGCAAGAAGGCACTCATGTGTGTTGCGCATCCAGGAGCACCAAGTCCCTGTTGTGTTGGTGGCGAGGTAACAATCATGCTTCCTTCCTCTGTCCTCTCCCCCCAACCTCGCACAACAGAAATGTGATCAAGGTCTCCCTCATCTGATGAGTCTTCCATCAGTTCGTCCTCCACTTCTTCCTGGGCTCCTGCACCTTCCTCACTAGTTTGGCTGCTACCATGCACCCTGGTAAAACCATCTCCCCCACCCTCACATGCCTGCCGCCTTGGTGCTGCCGACCGTCTGGACCTTGCAGATGTTAGCCCTTCCGCATACAACTCCTCCTCCTCTACTTCCTCCACCTCCTCTTGTGCCACCACCTGACTCCGAATTCTGTTTAACATGTGCTCCAGCATGTAAATCACCGGAATAGTCATGCTGATAATGGCATCGTCAGCACTAAACATCTTCGTCGCCATTTCAAAACTGTGCAGAAGGGTGCATAGGTCCCTGATCTGAGACCACTCCTCCAGCGTGATTTGCCCCACCTCTGGATCTCGTTGGCCCAGGCTATACGTCAGAACATATTGCACCAGGGCTTGTCGGTGCTGCCACAGTCGCTGCAACATGTGCAGAGTTGAATTCCACCGGGTAGGCACATCACATTTTAGCCGGTGAAGTGGCAGGCCCAACTACTTCTGTAGAGATGTAAGTCGCTGAGCTGCGGGATGCGAACGGCGGAAGTGAGCACACAGCGACCGTGCCCTCTGCAGAAGGCCATCTAGTCTGGGATAGTGGGCTAAAAATTGCTGGACAACCAGGTTCAACACGTGAGCCATACAAGGCACGTGTGTGACATTGCCCCGGCGAAGGGCCGAACCCAGGTTTGCAGCATTGTCGCACACGGCCTTCCCTGGTTTCAGGTCCAGTGGAGACAACCATTCATGAAATTGGTTCTCCAGAGCTGACCACAACTCCTCAGCTGTGTGACTCACATTTCCCAGACATTTCAAAGTAAAAACCGCCTGATGACGTTGAGCCCTATTGCCAGCATAGTAAGGAGGTGTGCAGGATCCCTTCTGCGCAGTTAGAAATCTTGTGGCATGACCAGACAGGCTTTGGGTGCAGGTGGAAGACCGAGAGGAGGTTGAGGAGGCAGAAGCAGTGGAGGAACTTTGACATAAAGAGGATTGACGCACAACTCGTGGGGACGGCAAGACTTGGATAGCAGCCCCTTATCCTGCTGTCACCATAGTTACCCAGTGCCCAGTCAGCGACATGTAACGCCCCTGTCCATGCCTACTCGTCCAAGTGTCTGTGGTGAAATGCAACCTGTCACACACAGAGTTTCTCAAAGAAGCGGTGATGTTGTGTGCGACATGCTGGTGGAGCGCAGGAACACCTTTCTTTGAGAAGTAGGGCCGACTGGGCATCTGGTACTGGGGCACTGCGACGGACATAAGGTCTCGAAAATCCTCTGTGTCCACCAGGCGGAAAGGCAGCATTTCTGTAGCCAAGAGCTTGCAGATGGTGAAATTCAACCTCTTAGCTTTCTCATGGCTAGGAGGAAATGGTCTTTTACTTGTCCACATCTGAGGGACCGAGGGCTGGCTATTGTGCTTAGACGGGGTTGATAAGGGTGTCCCCGGCAAACTGCCGGTCTGTGAGGAAGATGCAGGCGGACATGTTAGGTTGCCTTGATCCAAAGGTGGTGCTATCGATGTCGGACAGCGCTCAACACCAGCTGGTGTTACCACCTCCAAAGAAAATGATGACCTGCCAATCACGCTGGCTGTTGCGGGTAAAGAGGTGGCAGGTCTGCGCCCCAAAACAGGTGTGACTGCTGTCCCCCCAGTCACAGAGGATGAATAGGCCGCGGATGCACAAGATATGGCAGACGGTGGTTGGCCCGGCCGGCTAGGCCGCATTGTAGCACACTGAGCTTCCCACTGCAACGTATGCTTCATGTCCATGTGCCGGTTCATGCATGAAGTACTCAAACTATGTATTTTTTGGCCTCTACTTAGATTTTGCTGACAAATGTTACAGATAACATGAGTTGGGTCATCTTTATCGATCTGAAAAAATGCCCAGGCTATGCAAGGCTTAGCACCCATGCGACCTGAAGAGCCACCATGACTTGTGGTGAGAGGCAGAGTTGTGTTTGAGGATGCAGTTGTTGACTTGCTTCCAGTACTACGTCTCTGTCCAGGAAGGCGCAACCTGACCTCGTCATCACTAGCATCTTCCTCCACCTCCTCTGCTGACCTCATCTCTTGGCTGACTGTGGGTTGACAGTAAGTGGGATCTCCAACCTCATCATCATCACCCTGTGCGTTATCACACCCGTCGTCCTCAGAGCCAACCTGTTCCTGCCCTGACAAAAAACTAAAGTTGTCGCTCCAATCAGGTATTTGAGTCTCATCATCGTCTTCCTCATTGTCTCCACCAACAGGAGTTACAGTTTGGGAATGAGGGTCTACATTATGGTCAGAACCTTCTGCGTCTGGTCCTGGATCCGACTCAAAAGATTCTGGGCATCAGTGCAGATCATTTCCTCGTCTGGATTCACAGAAGTGCTGGAGTCGACCTCTGATTCCCAGGCTATAGTATGAATAAACAGGTCTGCAGACTCAACCATCTGTTCTACCTCATACTCAGACGGGCAGCTGGAGATTTGGGAGCTGTGAGGAAGCAAGTGCGATTGGGGTGACACCTTTGAGGACTGGAGTATTTGTGATGTTGAAGTTGATGTGGAGGAGAGCCCACTTAAAGGAGCACTTGATATCCGTTGAAGCACCTGCTGTTTTTGTGCCTCATCTGGAAATTGTAGCGATTGGCGTGGCCGTAAGAAAGGGATCTTATCACATTGTCCGCTAAAAAAAGTAGACATTTTAATTTGGCTGGAAGATGGTCTTTCTTCTGCAGATGTTACTGTTGCTTTAACACCTACCCCACGGACACAACCTTTTTTCCCCTTCCCAACACGCCTATTCCCCTTTCCACCAGCAGCAGGCCTTTTTCCACTCATTTTGGTGGTTAACTAATTCACAACTCTGGAGTTGTTTGCACAAAAAAACAATGGATGGGAACCGAGCAGAGCTGAGTGGCGAAACTGTGGTATTAGGCCAAAACTATTGGCTGGGTTAGATGGAGAAAAAAATTATATTCGATTTGCAACCTGATGGAGGTCAGTATAGATGGACTAATAGAACAAGTCCCACACACAGCTAGAAGCCCAAATATTTTTTCAGAGGTAGATGCAGAAAAAATATATATTCAGTTTGCAACCTGATGGAGGTCAGTATAAATGGACTAATAGAGAAAGTCCCACACACTGCTAGAAGGCCAAATATTTTTTCAGAGCTTGATGCAGACAAAAAATTATTTTGAATTTGCAACCTGATGGAGGTCAGTATAGGTGGACTAATAGAACAAGTCTCACACACTGCTAGAAGGCCAAATATTTTTTCAGAGCTAGATGCAGAAAAAAATTATATTCAGTTTGCAACCTGATGGAGGTCAGTATAGATGGACTAATAGAACAAGTCCCACGCACAGCTAGAAGCCCAAATATTTTTTCAGAGGTAGATGCAGAAAAAAATTATATTCAGTTTGCAACCTGATGGAGGTCTGTATAGATGGATTAATAGAACAAGTCCCACACACAGCTAGAAGCCCAATATTTTTTCAGAGGTAGATGCAGAAAAAAAATTATTTTTAATTTGAAACCTGATGGAGGTCAGTATAGATGGACTAATAGAGAAAGTCCCACACACTGCTAGAAGGCCAAATATTTTTTCAGAGCTAGATGCAGAAAAAAATTATATTCAGTTTGCAACCTGATGGAGGTCAGTATAGATGGACTAATAGAACAAGTCCCACACACAGCTAGAAGCCCAAATATTTTTTCAGAGGTAGATGCAGATAAAAATTATTTTTAATTTGCAACCTGATGGAGGTCAGTATAGATGGACTAATAGAGAAAGTCCCACACACTGCTAGAAGGCCAAATATTTTTTCAGAGCTAGATGCAGAAAAATATTATTTTTAATTAGCAACCTGATGGAGGTCAGTATAGATGGACTAATAGAGAAAGTCCCACACACTGCTAAAAGGCCAAATATTTTTTCAGAGCTAGATGCAGATAAAAATTATTTTTAATTTGCAACCTGATGGAGGTCAGTATAGATGGACTAATAGAGAAAGTCCCACACACTGCTAGAAGGCCAAATATATTTTCAGAGCTAGATGCAGAAAAAAATTATATTCAGTTTGCAACCTGATGGAGGTCAGTATAGATGGACTAATAGAACAAGTCCCACGCACAGCTAGAAGCACAAATATTTTTTCAGAGGTGGATGCAGATAAAAATTATTTTTAATTTGCAACCTGATGGAGGTCAGTATAGATGGACTAATAGAGAAAGTCCCACACACTGCTAGAAGGCCAAATATTTTATCAGAGCTAGATGCAGATAAAAATTATTTTTAGTTTGCAACCTGATGGAGGTCAGTATAGATGGACTAATAGAGAAAGTCGCACACACTACTAGAAGGCCAAATATTTTTTCTGAGCTAGATGCAGAAAAAAATTATATTCAGTTTGCAACCTGATGGAGGTCAGTATAGATGGACTAATAGAACAAATCCCACACACAGCTAGAAGCCCAAATATTTTTTCAGAGGTAGATGCAGATAAAAATTATTTTTAATTTGCAACCTGATGGAGGTCAGTATAGATGGACTAATAGAGAAAGTCCCACACACTGCTAGAAGGCCAACTATTTTTTCAGAGCTAGATGCAGAAAAAAATTATATTCAGTTTGCAGCCTGATGGAGGTCTGTATAGATGGATTAATAGAACAAGTCCCACACACAGCTAGAAGCCCAATATTTTTTTAGAGGTAGATGCAGAAAAAAAATATATTCAGTTTGCAACCTGATGGAGGTCTGTATAGATGGATTAATAGAACAAGTCCCACACATAGCTAGAAGCCCAATATTTTTTCAGAGGTAGATGCAGAAAAAAAATATATTCAGTTTGCAACCTGATGGAGGTCAGTATAGATGGACTAATAGAGAAAGTCCCACACACTGCTAGAAGGCCAAATATTTTTTCAGAGCTAGATGCAGAAAAAAATTATATTCAGTTTGCAACCTGATGGAGGTCAGTATAGATGGACTAATAGAACAAGTCCCACACACAGCTAGAAGCCCAAATATTTTTTCAGAGGTAGATGCAGATAAAAATTATTTTTAATTTGCAACCTGATGGACGTCAGTATAGATGGACTAATAGAGAAAGTCCCACACACTGCTAGAAGGCCAACTATTTTTTCAGAGCTAGATGCAGAAAAAAATTATATTCAGTTTGCAACCTGATGGAGGTCTGTATAGATGGATTAATAGAACAAGTCCCACACACAGCTGGAAGCCCAATATTTTTTCAGAGGTAGATGCTGAAAAAAAAATATTCAGTTTGCAACCTGATGGAGGTCTGTATAGATGGATTAATAGAACAAGTCCCACACACATAGCTAGAAGCCCAATATTTTTTCAGAGGTAGATGCAGAAAAAAAATATATTCAGTTTGCAACCTGATGGAGGTCAGTATAGATGGACTAATAGAGAAAGTCCCACACACTGCTAGAAGGACAAATATTTTTTCAGAGCTAGATGCAGAAAAAAATTATATTCAGTTTGCAACCTGATGGAGGTCAGTATAGAAGGACTAATAGAACAAGTCCCACACACAGCTAGAAGCCCAAATATTTTTTCAGAGGTAGATGCAGATAAAAAATATTTTTAATTTGCAACCTGATGGAGGTCAGTATAGATGGACTAATAGAGAAAGTCCCACACACTGCTAGAAGGCCAAATATTTTTTCAGAGCTAGATGCAGATAAAAATTATTTTTAATTTGCAACCTGATGGAGGTCAGTATAGATGGACTAATAGAGAAAGTCCCACACACTGCTAGAAGGCCAACTATTTTTTCAGAGCTAGATGCAGAAAAAAATTATATTCAGTTTGCAACCTGATGGAGGTCTGTATAGATGGATTAATAGAACAAGTCCCACACACAGCTAGAAGCCCAATATTTTTTCAGAGGTAGATGCAGAAAAAAAATATATTCAGTTTGCAACCTGATGGAGGTCTGTATAGATGGATTAATAGAACAAGTCCCACACACAGCTAGAAGCCCAATATTTTTTAAGAGGTAGATGCAGAAAAAAAATATATTCAGTTTGCAACTTGATGGAGGTCAGTATAGATGGACTAATAGAGAAAGTCCCACACACTGCTAGAAGGCCAAATATTTTTTCAGAGCTAGATGCAGAAAAAAATTATATTCAGTTTGCAACCTGATGGAGGTCAGTATAGATGGACTAATAGAACAAGTCCCACACACAGCTAGAAGCCCAAATATTTTTTCAGAGGTAGATGCAGATAAAAATTATTTTTAATTTGCAACCTGATGGAGGTCAGTATAGATGGACTAATAGAGAAAGTCCCACACACTGCTAGAAGGCCAAATATTTTTTCAGAGCTAGATGCAGATAAAAATTATTTTTAATTTGCAACCTGATGGAGGTCAGTATAGATGGACTAATAGAGAAAGTCCCACACACTGCTAGAAGGCCAACTATTTTTTCAGAGCTAGATGCAGAAAAAAAATATTTTTAATTTGCAACCTGATGGAGGTCAGTATAGATGGACTAATAGAGAAAGTCCCACACACTGCTAGAAGGCCAAATATTTTTTCAGAGCTAGATGCAGATAAAAATTATTTTTAATTTGCAACCTGATGGAGTTCAGTATAGATGGACTAATAGAGAAAGTCCCACACACTGCTAGAAGGCCAACTATTTTTTCAGAGCTAGATGCAGAAAAAAATTATATTCAGTTTGCAACCTGATGGAGGTCTGTATAGATGGATTAATAGAACAAGTCCCACACACAGCTAGAAGCCCAATATTTTTTCAGAGGTAGATGCAGAAAAAAAATATATTCAGTTTGCAACCTGATGGAGGTCAGTATAGATGGACTAATAGAGAAAGTCCCACACACTGCTAGAAGGCCAAATATTTTTTCAGAGCTAGATGCAGAAAAAAATTATATTCAGTTTGCAACCTGATGGAGGTCAGTATAGATGGACTAATAGAACAAGTCCCACACACAGCTAGAAGCCCAAATATTTTTTCAGAGGTAGATGCAGATAAAAATTATTTTTAATTTGCAACCTGATGGAGGTCAGTATAGATGGACTAATAGAGAAAGTCCCACACACTGCTAGAAGGCCAAATATTTTTTCAGATCTAGATGCGGATAAAAATTATTTTTAATTTGCAACCTGATGGAGGTCAGTATAGATGGACTAATAGAGAAAGTCCCACACACTGCTGAAAGGCCAAATATTTTTTCAGAGCTAGATGCAGAAAAAAATTATATTCAGTTTGCAACCTGATGGAGGTCAGTATAGATGGACTAATAGAACAAGTCCCACACACTGCTAGAAGCCCAAATATTTTTTCAGAGCTAGATGCAGAAAAAAATTATATTCAATTTGCAACCTGATGGAGGTCAGTATAGATGGACTAATAGAATGATGCTATGCCCAAAAGATTTTACTTCACTAGGTGCAGTAAATATATTGGTATTCTATACACAGGTGGTATATCTTGCAACACAGATAGGCTAGTCCACTGACTAACACACTCTGCAATAGGCCAAAAAGGATTAGCTTTGCTAGATTCAGCCAAATGCTGTGAAAAAAACTTGCACAGCACTGGCACAGACCTGCCTGGCAAAAACTGATAGGAACTGATGTAACCTAGTCCTGAAAAGGACTGCAATTACAATTAGTCTTTACTCCCACAATCTATCTATTTAAGAGCACAGACCTGCCTGATAAAAGTCGTAGGAAATGCTGTAACCTAGTCCTTAAAAGGACTGCAATCACAACTATTCCCTACTCCCAAGCTATCTGTAGATTTGTGCGAAAATTGGCTTGAAATTAACAAGGTATAGCGCACACAGCAACAGCGGTGCCGTCTAACACGCAGCTGCAGCAGTGAGAAAATGGTGGCGACGGGGAAAATGGCTTGGTCTTATAGGGCAAGGACATGTGACATACACTGCCAATGACACATGCCCTTGCTTGTGTGAAAAACAGCAGTTCGCTCCGTGTGTGCGCTGCTGATAGGCTGACAGACTGCACCTCCCCACTGCAAATGCGGGAAAGAGAAAAAAAAATGGAGATCTTCATTATTCCTGCAGAGATCCATCCCCTGCCCCTGCCCCTCCCCCCACCCCGCTGTACACTCAAACTGCGTATTAACATTAATTTTCATCATTACTGAGAAAAAATCCAGTTATGATTTTGGTGCACGAACAGTTATCGAACATAACCTCGAACAGCCGAATTTTTCTCAAATCGTTCGTGTTCGCCGAACGGCTCGAACACCGCCCAAAACAGCTCGAATTTGAGATTGGCGAACAGTTCGAGTAGAACAACGCTCATCTCTAGTAGATAGGTTCAGTAAAATGGTTCATTTCGTCGCTTTACCTGCACTTCCCAATGCTAAAACACTTGCTCAGGTGTTCATAAATGAGATTGTGAAGCTTCACGGGGTTCCCTCCGATGTGGTGTCTGATCGGGGGGACCCAGTTTGTTTCCAAGTTCTGGAAGGCATTCTGTTCTCGACTGGGGGTGCAGCTGTCCTTTTCCTCTGCCTCTCACCCTCAGTCAAATGGTCAGACCGAGCGAGTCAATCAGAACTTGGAGACATACCTCAGGTGTTTTGTCTCCTAAAATCAGGAGGATTGGGCATCCTGCTTACCGCTGGCAGAATTTGCCATCAATAATAATCGTCAAGAATCCACTGGCAGGTCACCGTTCTTCGGTGAATACGGTTATCATCCACAGTTTGGTACCTTCAGTGGTGGAGGAGCTTCAGGAGTTCCTGAAGAGGAACGGTTTGCTTCATCGCTCTCCTTGGTGTGTCATAGTCTTCTGTGTAATATGAAGACCATGGGTGACAGGTATAAACGTATGGCTGACAGAAAACGCTTGCCAGGTCCGGACCTGAATGTGAATGATTTTGTGTGGTTGTCTACCAAGAATATAAGATTGAAAGTTACTTCTTGGAAGCTGGGACCTAGGTTTATTGGTCCCTACAAAATTACCGCCGTCATTAACCCAGCAGTGTTTCGTCTTGAACTTCCTCGGGCCCTTATGATTCACAATTTATTCCACAGGTCCACTCCTTACTCAAAAGGTACGTAGAACCTCTTCAGCACTCACCTTTACCACTGCCCCCAGTAATGGTTGATGGTAATTTAGAGTTCGAGATTTCGAGGATAGTAGATTCTCATCTCCAATGTCATTCTCTGCAATACTTTACGCACTGGACAGGCTATGGTCCGGAGGAGAGGACGTGGGTTTTAGTGTCAGAGGTGAATGCTCCCAGATTGGTTCACTCTTTTCACACCTTTTTTTCCTGAGAAACACGGTCCTGAGTGTCCGGAGGCCACTCGTAGAGGGGGGGTCACGGGTGTGTAGAGGTGACAGACAGTTGCCCTGCAATGGTTTGCAGGAGATCTCCATGTTTGGCAATGCAGACAGCTGCCTAGATAGGAGGCTGTGTTAAGGACCCAGCGACTACCTCCCTTTAGTCTGGGTGTATATATACCTGGTGTGTCTAGGTGGGCATCGCCGGTTATACTCATTTCTACTTGTAACTTGGCTGAAGCAGGATCACGTCCTTTCTCGAGTCTTGAGTCCGTGTGCTCTGTTGGAGTTCTTCAGAATCTGGGTTGTTGTTCCCTTGGGTTGTCTTCCCCTTTTATTATTAGAGTGCAAGCGGAGGTTAACTTGTGCTCATCTCCTTCCTCCCCCAGCTATAGCCTTACGCCAGGGATAGTACGGTGAGGCACGTGATCGGCGACAGCTGGAGAGGTTGCATAGGGACGTTAGGGGGAGACAGGGTGACACTAGTCCAGATTAGAGGTCACCTCTTCCCCCTTTCCCTAGTGTCTGGGCTCCCTTTCCCTTTCCCCTCTGTATTCCACTCACACATGGCGTGACTCTCTGTATTACACTCACACCTGGCATGACATCTGCAATGCTGTTTCAGAAATAACATGCAATTAAGCAAGTCCAATCTACATAAAAAAAAAGCAACCATAGAGTGTCCGGGAACCTTCCCACACACTTTTCTTAGGCAGGGCTGCTTCTCGGCAGGGTCGGACGAGCCCACCAGAGAACCGGAGACCCCTCCGGTGGGCTCTGGCTTCTCCTTCAGGAGAGTTCATAGTGCCGAGGTGAGGCCATGATGATGACATGTGCTACTATTTGCTCAGTTTTCCATTACTTGGAATGCAAGCGCAAGTATGCAGCCAGCCACCCACCCACAGGCTGCAATATTATACTGCCAAATTTTTGACAGCTGCTTGCACTTGAAATATGGCCTTTTAGGCTCATGGAGGCGAAAGCTGTCCACAACCTTATGGTGGGGCGGCCGGGTGTCCATACTCGGTCCCCAGCCGCCACTTTTTGTCCCGGTGTCAACTCTGCCTTCCACAAGCACGGGTCCTAAAACATTACACGTGCCCTCCCCAGTTCACTTACTGGGAAAGACAGCCTAACCACAAACACGTGGACAAGTGAATGTGGCCAGGGACGGTATGGAGCCAGTCCCCAGCTTGTTGGTGAGTTGTATTTCACCACAGGCATATTTTTTAGCTCGGTGAAAGGACTGACTTGGGAAACCGTATCTACTCCAGCTGTATAAGCAATGGCAGCCCATCCAACATCAGCTCTCACTTGTCGGTGGTGCTTCCACACAAAAACATTTTTCTTTGCCCTTTAATTTAACAGGGTATGCAGTGAGTTCAATGACTGTCAAAATTTAGGAAAAAAATTACTAACAATTTAAAGACACATGGAGCTGGGCCACAGTAATGACATGATCCCGTTATAAAGGAGAGGGTCTGCTATTCAGTTATAGGGAATGCAGTGAGTGCAACAGCTGTCAAAATGTAGGAAAAATTCCACTAACAATTTAAAGACACATACAGCAAGGCCACAGTAACGAGTATGACATGTTCCCATTAGAAAGGAGCTGGTCTGCTATACAGGTATAGGGTATGAAGTGAGTCCAACGGCTGCCAAAATTTATGAAAAACCCCACTAACAATTTAAAGACACACAGAGCAGCGCCACAGCAACGACATGTTTCCATTAGAAAGGAGCGGGTCTGCTATACAGGTATAGGATATGCAGTGAGTCCAACGGCTGCCAAAATTTAGGAAAAACTCCACTAACAATTTAAAGACACATAGAACTGGGCCACAGTAACGAGTATGACATGTTCCCATTAGAAAGGAGAGGGTCTGCTACACAGTTATAGGGTATGCAGTGAGTCCAACGGCTGTCAAAACTTAGGAAAAACCCTACTAGCAATTTAAAGACACACTGGGCCACAGTAATGACATATTCCCATTAGAAAGGAGAGGGTCTGCTATTCAGTTATAGGGAATGCAGTGAGTGCAACAGCTGCCAAAATGTAGGAAAAAAGCCACTAACAATTTAAAGACACAGAGCAGGGCCACAGTAACTGTTACGCTCGCGCCCGGACTGACTGGCGTGAGCATGATTAGTGATCCCACTGTACCATGAACCGAGGAGTGCCTGGAGGGGCGTAACTAAGTACCAACCTGATCCGACCAAGGTCGCACGGCGGCTTATTCGACTCCGTGGACCAAGGAGGAACTGAGAAGAGGGACCAGGTGCGACTCCAGGTCAGACCCCGGTCGCAGTTGTCGACCCACACTGTGGAATGCAGGAACAGGCAGGTTAGACTGGCATACAGGCCGGTGGGTATTGGCAAGCACGGCTGGCATGCAGACAGGTGGGCACTGGCAAGCACGGATGGTATACAGACAGGTGGGCACTGGCATGCACGGCTGGTATGCAGACAGGTGGGCACTGGCTAGCACGGCTGGTATGCAGACAGGGAGATACTGCAAGCACGGCTGGAGTGCAGACAGGGAGGTATTAGCAGGTTGGAGCGCAGGCTGGATAGGGTCCAGTACAGACTGGGAGACAGGTACAGAGCCGCAGATGCGGTAGACAAGCAGAGTAAAGAGAAACCTCTGGAGCGGAGGACAAGGCAGAGCAGAGAGGAACTGCTGGTGTGGTGAGCAAGCAGAGCGGAGCGAAAACCGCAGGTGCGGTGGGCAAGGCAGAGCTGAGCCGAACCGCCGGAGCGGTGGCAAGGTAGAGCAGAGAGAAACTGCAGGTGCGGTGGACAAGGCAGAGCAGAGCGGAACCGCCGGAGCGGTGGGCAAGGCAGAGCAGAGAGAAGCCGCCAGAGCGGTGGGTAAGGCAGAGCAGAGGGAAGCCGCCAGAGCGGTGGGCAAGTCAGAGCAGAGAGAAACCGCCGGAGCAGTGGGTAAGGCAGAGCAGAGGGAAGCCGCCGGAGCGATGGGCAAGTCAGAGCAGAGAGAAACCGCCGAAGCGGTGGGCAAGACAGAGCAGAGAGAAACCGCCGAAGCGGAGGGCAAGACGGAACGAAGCGAAACCGCAGGTGTGGTCGACAAGGCAGAGAGGACAGGGCTTTGTTCACATGGAACAGACTGGAAAATACAGGAAGATGGCTAGAACACAGGAGGAAGATACGGAGGAAGGGAAAAGGGACAAGCAGAACCAGATACACACAAGGTACTTCCTATGAAGTAGCGAGTGGACACAAAACTCACAAACAGAAGTACAGAGACAACGAGTTGGAGTTAGGTGCAGGTTCAGATACTGCAGGAAAAGGGAAGGTACGAACACAGAGACAAACAGGTAACAGGCTAGGATACAGTTCAGACAGGAACTGCTACTGCAATGAGATACAAGAACGAGCTTGGGTATACAGCTTCCTGATTGGCGGAAACAGAATAGAAGTCACAGGTAACAGGCCTGGGTATACAGCCCCCAGAGTGGCGGAAATAGACTAGAAGTCAGAGATAACAGGTCTGGGTATGCTGCCCCCAGAGAGGCGGAAACAGACTAGAAACATGACAGGAACTGGCAATTCAGTAGCAAAGACTAACTGAGTGAAGGTGTTTCTCAGACTCCTCCTTCTGGGTGGAGGGGGTTTAAATATCCAGTGACTCACAGCAATAGGCTGGAGACACATTAGGGTTGCACCCACAGCAGTTATAAGAATCAGGAACTAACTGGGCCGCCGTCCTGAGCAGTCAGTCAAGAGACATGCACACAGCATGTACTAGAGAAAGGTTTGTAGTCTGGACTGACAGGTAAGATTGCGGTCTTGCATAGTGGGAGGTGGTGCACTACGCAAGCACGCTGCCAAGGATGTTACAGTACCCCCCTTTTATGCCCCCTCTTCTTCAAGCCTGCAAGGGTCTTCTGCAGAGAATTTGGAGGCCAATCCTTCTCTTCAAGAGGATTACCTCTTCTGTCCATTAGAGGAAACGGAACTGATCTCATCATCTGGGTGACTAGGATGCTTCCTCCTATCAAGCCATACTCAGCAACAGATGAAGTGGGTGAAGTACCAGAAACAGCACACAGGAAAGTCTCTCTCCATTTGTTATCAGGTAGCATCCTGGTGGATTCAGGAGACAACTGGAGGTCAATTGCCTGGTTGGAGGGGTGCAGAGACTCGGGAGTAACCACCGCCTTGACGTACACTTTGCCAAGCTTACTGGATGAAGTGGGCAAAGTACCAGGTACAGGGTGTAGGAAAGTCTTTCTCCCTTTGTTATCAGGTAGCACCTCGGAGGATTCAGGAGACAACTGGGGGTCCTCCGCCTGGTTGGAGGGGTGCAGAGACTCGGGGGTAAACTCCGCCTTGATGGACGTAGGACCAGATTTATTAGACACAGAGGGTCCTTGCTTTAGGACCATCTTCAGACAGGTTTTCAGAGATGACATGTCTGTAAGGCGGGACGGTACCTGAAGCCAGATCATTGGTACAATCGTCGAGACTGTGTGGGGACATCGCTTCCGCTTCTCTTCCTTCGGAGACTTCAGCGCACAGCGAGTCAGCGACTCGCAGATCTGGTGAAGAAGAAGATGAAACTGCTGACTGTCCTGAGAATGTGGGGACTGGACACCCCTTGTACCTTAGCAGTCCCCCAGGAAACACCATGCAGGATCTCCAGACTGAGCGGGCACTATATCTCTCGGATCTGGACGACCTGTGGGTAATCCAGTCAGCACCTGGAATGTGAACTTCTTCATGTGTAATGCTCCAATCTGTAGCTTAATTTGTACAGACATATTTTGACTGTTTCTGAGTAGGGCTCGTCCTTCTGCTGACAATGCTCAAACCGGCTACTGGAGTTGTCGGACGGGAATCAGACAACGACTCTTCAAGGCTTTAAGCCCAAAACTTCCGGTTAATCCGAGGCCTTCTCTTGCCATGGAGATAGTCATGGTCATCTGTGGAGAGGAAACACTAACACCAAGGGCAGCCTCTCCTACAGGCCTAATGTCTTGGGATTCTCCAACCTTCGCTGGACAAAGACCGTCAGGGGGTCCCAAACCACCGCAGCAGGACCGCAATCCGATTTTGTGACTGAGTTCTGGCTTCTGCTTTGCCTTACGAACATAGTCATGCTTCAAGGATTCTGTACGGAAAGCTGCCTTTACAGGCTGGGGAACAGGAGGTCTTTGGGAGGACAGAACCTGGCGTGATGGTTAACCTCTACGCCTTGCACGTCTGGACTGCCTCTTGAGGTTGGGAAGAGAAGAATTCTGGGGAGCATAGTCATCCTGTGTGGATTCCGGGTGGGCAGCAGTCTCTTCGGGCTGGAGAGCTGGTAGGCTACCTACACACATTACCCATCGGGGCTGCTCCGGGATATTGGGAAGGGAAGCTTCAGCAGAGGCTTCAGGATTAGGATCATCAAAGACCATTAGAAAAACCACCAGGAAGGCCTGCAGGTCAAAGACAATAGGATCCCATTCTTCCCATAGGGGGGTTATCCACTTCAAGGCATCACCCGCTAGGTAGGACATCATGAATGCTACCTTAACCCGATCAGTAGGAAAATAGTGAGCATAGAACTTGAAATGCAGCATGCATTGCTCCACAAATGCACGGCTTCATTTAGGATCCCCATAGTACCGTGGTGGATCCGCAGGAACGAGTGCTGATAGATCCATTTGGGCTGGTGCGTAAATCGCCTGGGCCATAGCTTGAGGAAAAAAAATTTTTCTTGGACCACGTATTCGCCAGACAAGGATTCAAAATGTCTCTGAGAGCGAAAGGTCGTGGGGCTCAACGGGAACCATGGCCTGAGCAAACTATTACGCTCGCGTCAGGACTGACTGGCGTGAGTGTGATTAGTGATCCCACTGTACCATGAACCGAGGAGTGCCTGGAGGGGCATAACTGAGTATCAACCCGATCCTATCAAGGTCGCACGGCGGCTTAGTCGACTCCGCGGACCAAGAAGGAACCGAGCAGAGGGATCAGGTGCGACTCCAGGTCAGACCCCGGTCACAGTTGTTGACCCACACCGGGGAATGCAGGAACAGGCAGGTTAGACTGGCATACAGGCAGGTGGGTATTGGAAAGCACGGCTGGCATGCAGACAGGTGGGCACTGGCAAGCACGGCTGGTATGCAGACAGGTGGGCACTGGCAAGCACGGCTGGTATGCAGACAGGGAGATACTGGCAAGCACTGCTGGACTGTAGACAGGGAGGTACTAGCAGGTTGGAGCTCAGGCTGGATAGGATCCAGTACAGACTGGGAGACAGGTACAGAGCCGCACATGCGATAGACAAGCAGAATAAAGCGAAACCATCAGAGCAGAGGACAAGGCAGAGCAGAGAGGAACTGCTGGTGTGGTGAGCAAGCAGAGCGGAGCAAAAACCGCAGGTGCGGTGGGCAAGGCAAAGCAGAGCGGAACCGCCGGAGCGGTGGACAAGGCAGAGCAGAGAGAAACCGCCGGAGAGGTGGGCAAGGCAGAGCATAGAGTAGCCGCCGGAGCGGTGGGCAAGGCAGAGCAGAGAGAAGCCGCCCGTGCGGTGAGCAAGGTAGAGCAGAGAGAAGCCGCCGGAGCGGTGAGCAAGTAAGAGCAGAGAGAAGCCGCCGGAGCGGTGAGTAAGGCAGAGCAGAGGGAAGCCGCCAGAGCGGTGGGTAAGGAAGAGCAGAGGGAAGCCGCCTGAGCGGAGGGCAAGTCAGAGCAGAGAGAAACCGCCGAAGTGGTGGGCAAGACAGAGCGAAGCGAAACCGCAGATGCGGTGGACAAGGCAGAGAGGACAGGGCTCTGTTCACATGGAAAAGACTGGAAAATATAGGAAGATGGCTAGAACACAGGAGGAAAATACGGAGGAAGGGAAAAGGGACAAGCAGAACCAGATACACACAAGGTACTTCCTATGAAGTAGCGAGTGGACACAAAACTCACATCAGAAGTACAGAGACATCGAGTTGGAGTTATGTGCAGGTTCAGATACTGCAGGAAAAGGGAAGGTACGGACATAGAGACAAACAGGTAACAGGCTAGAATACAGTTCAGACAGGAACTGCTACTGCAATGAGATACAAGAACGAGCCTGGGTACACAGCCCCCAGAATGGCGGAAACACACTAGAAGTCAGAGATAAGAACAATTGAAGCAACCACAATCAAAAGCCAATCTATATCATAAAAAATTGTTGTTTTATTAATATTCAATTTTGTTAAAAATTATCACATGCAGATAGTTGGTGCAAAAAATGGTGCAAAACAACACACAGTGTGTAAAAAATATACCACCGCTATATGGGACACGCAGGACCCAGATTGTACAGCCAAGTAAATATTAAGTAATTATCCAAGTAGCATAGTATTTATACATAGGCCAGAGTGATCTGACTAGTAAAAAGGCTCATATACTCAGAAGTTGTTAGGTCAGAGAAACAGACAATGTTAATACATTCCTCAAAATAATATTGGGGGTATAATGAGCCACCATATATGTATTTACATATGTATAACAATAGTATATAGATATACAATATATTAAGCACTTTGTATTACATCCCAGCTATATATTTTGTTCAGCCAGACTATCCATTACATGGAAAACATATCTGGCACACAATGCCCCCTGAGGAAGGCAGCACCAAAACGCGCGTTGGGGTGGGAGCAGGACCCACTTTGGAAGCCTCATACAGTAGCAGTCTGGTGTCTAGGTACCAACTATGTGATATATATATCAATTTGTACTGTTATCCTATACAAAACCATTGTGTGCCAGATATATTTTCCATGTAATGGATAGTCTGGCTGAACAAAATATATAGATGGGATGTAATACAAAGTACTTAATATATTGTATATCTATATACTATTGTTATACATATGTAAATACATATATGGTTGCTCATTATACCCGCAATATTATTTTGAGGAATGTATTAACATTGTCTGTTTCTCTGACCTAACAACTTCTGAGTATATGAGCCTTTTTACTAGTTAGATCACTCTGGCCTATGTATAAATACTATGCTACTTGGATGATTACTTAATATTTACTAGGCTGTACAATCTGAGTCCTGCATGTCCCATATAGCGGTGGTATATTTTTTACACACTGTGTGTTGTTTTACTCCATTTTTTGCACCAACTATCTGCATGTGATAATTTTTAACAAAATTGAATATTAATAAAAAAAAAAAATTATGATATAGATTGGCTTTTGATCGTGGTTGTTTCAGTTGTTTCTGTTTATCTTGTGATTTTGCCATTATACGGTCCATAGTTGCCACTCTCTACATTGTAGTATGTGTACATTATGGAGTGGCACCATTTGAAAATTGTACTAGTAGAAGTCAGAGATAACAGGTCTGGGTATGCAGCCCTCAGAGTGGCAGAAACAGACTAGAAACAGGACAGGACCTGGCAATTCAGTAGCAAAGACTAACTGAGTGAAGGTGTTGCTCAGGCCCCTCCTTCTGGGTGGAGGGGGGTTAAATATCCAGTGACTCACAGCAATAGGCTGGACACGCATTAGGGGTGCGCCCACAGCAGCTATAAGAATCAGGAAGTAACCGGGCCGCCGCCCTAAGCAGTCAGTCAATAGAGACATGCACACAGCATGAACTGGAGCAAGGTTTGTAGGCTGGACTGACAGGTAAGATTGCGGTCTTGCATAGTGGGAGGTGGTGCACTATGCAAGCACACCGCCAGGGATGTTACAGTAATGACATGTTTCCATTAGAAAGGAGAGGGTCTGCTATACAGTTATAGGATATGCAGTGAGTCCAACGGCTGCCAAAATTTAGGAACAATTCCACTAACAATTTAAAGACACATACAGCTGGGCCACAGTAACGAGTATGACATGTTCCCATTAGAAAGGAGAGGGTCTGCTTCACAGTTATAGTGTATGCAGTGAGTCCAACGGCTGCCAAAATTTAGGAAAAACCCCACTAACAATTTAAAGACACATATAGCAGGGCCACAGTAACGACATGTTTCCGTTAAAAAGGAGCGGGTCTGCTCTACAGGTATCGGGTATGAAGTGAGAGCAACGACTGCCAAAATTTATGAAAAACCCCACTAACAATTTAAAGACACATAGAGCAGCGCCACAGTAACGACATGTTTCCATTAGAAAGGAGAGGGTCTGCTATACAGTTATAGGATATGCAGTGAGTCCAACGGCTGCCAAAATTTAGGAAAAACTCCACTAACAATTTAAAGACACATAGAACTGGGCCACAGTAACGAGTACGACGTGTTCCAATTAGAAAGGAGAGGGTCTGCTATTCAGTGATAACATATGCAGTGAGTCCAACGGCTGTCAAAACATAGGAAAAACCCTACTAGCAATTTAAAGACACATATAGCTGGGCCACAATAATGACATGTTCCCATTAGAAAGGAGAGGGTCTGCTATTCAGTTATAGGGAATGCAGTGAGTGCAACAGCTGCCAAAATTTAGGAAAAAACCCTCTAACAATTTAAAGACACAGAGCAGGGCCACAGTAACGACATGTTTCCATTAGAAAGGAGCTGGTCTGCTATACAGTTATTGGGTATGAAGTGAGTCCATCAGCTGCCAAAATTTAGGAAAAACCCCAATGACAATTTAAAGACACAGAGCAGGGCCACAGTATCGACATGTTTCCATTAGAAAGGAGCTGGTCTACTCTACAGTTATAGGGTATGCAGTGAGTCCAACGGCTGCCAAAATTTAGGAAAAACTCTACTAACAATTTAAAGACACATAGAGCTGGGTCACAGTAATGAGTACGACATGTTCCCATTAGAAAGGAGAGAGTCTGCTATTCATTGATAGCATGTGCAGTGAGTCCAACGGCAGTCAAAAGTTAGGAAAACCTCTACTAACAATTTAAAGACACATAGAGCAGGGTTGTAGTCGTGGCTAGGAGTTGGGAACCAAAGGAGTGGTACTCATGAAGACACAGGTGAGGCCGAACCTCTCGGTGGTTCTGGGAATGAATATCCTGAGAGATCTGCATTCCCTTCTGTTTGAGCGTGATGTTCCGAGGTATTGGAAACCGGCGACACCCCACAAAGCCACTCAGAGAGCCCTTCAGCAGGTGATCCGTTCGTGTGGTATTCAGAAAAGTTCAGCAGACAGAAGAACTGTGGGAGCAATGTATATCCCACGTGGGTCTGCTGTTGTGATCGCCCTGGGTCAAGAGAAGCTTGTGTTGATGCTGATAGGGACACACAGAATACTGAATGGTATGGAGGTGCTTCTGGAACCTGTGGGTCGGTCAGAAGATATGGCTATGGATAGTCTGATGATAGCCTGAATGTTGGCCATTGTACAAGATGCTAATTGTACCAGTAAGGTGTCTGAATCTGCAGAATCATGAGGTGATTCTGGCGGTGGGCATTAAGCTGGCTGATGTATATGTGTGTGGTGAAGGAGTCATTCCTAAAAGTCAGTTCACACTGAGGGCAGGAAAAGCAAATCCCGGCATTCACGTGTTCGTGGTTAATTTGAATATTCCACAACTCAAAAGACGTTTCAGCCTGTCCAAGGCTTTTTTCAATTTCACACTGAAGGCAGACCACCAGACTGCCTGGATCCTGTCAATGCAGACGGCAACTGAAGAGTCCCCCACACCAGCGTGAAATGGCAGGAACATTATGGAGATTATGGGAGTGAATGAGTCCCAGTTGACATCCGAGAAGGCGCACAGACTAGAGGCTACACTATGGGAGTATCAGGCTGCTTTCTTCAGGGGTGATGAAGACTTTGGTTGCACGAAAGCAGTGGAACATGACATACCCAAGGGAAACACCCTCCCTATTCGGGAGAGATGTCACCAGATCCCACCGAATCTTTACCAAGAGGCCGAGTCCTTGGGCCGCACTGGTTGTGTTGGTACGGAAGAAGGATGTGTCGATACGATTTTGTCTTGATTAACGCAAGCTAAATGCACATACTGTACGTGACTCCTACCCGTTACCAAGAATCGATGAATCCTTGTCTGCCCTGGGAAAGTCAAAGTACTTCTCCACGCTTGACCTGGCTAGTGGCTACAGTAGGTGCCCATGGCGGCTCGAGATCGGCAGAAGACGGCATTCATCTTACCGATGGGTCTGTGCTAGTTTAACCGAATGCCCTTCGGACTGACTAATGCACCAGGAACATTTCAGTGGTTGATGGAGTATTGCTTGGGTGATTACAACTTTGAGTCTGTATTAATCTATCTGGACAATGTGATTATATTTGGAGATTTCGACAATCACCTGAAAAAGCTCCGGCAAGTGTTGCACCGACTGAGAGATAAAGGACTTAAAATTAAGCCCAAAAAGTGTCACCTGTTCCGGACACAGATTGAGTATCTGGGGCATGTTATATTGGCTGAGGGTGTGCAGCCGGCAGCAAGTAAAATTGAGGCCATTCAGGAGTGTCCCAGGCCCCAGACCCTGAAGGAAAATCGGGCCTTTCTCAGTTTAGCCGCATACTACTGTCGGTTTGTGAAAGTCTTTGCCTAAGTAGCTGAACCACTGAATGAGCTATTGAGATGGACGGCACAGGGGCCCAGAAACCAGCCTTTCCGATGGCCGGACGGACAGCAACAGGCATTCGATCGGATCTGGGCCGCCCTTGTGCAGGCACCCTTGTTGGCATATGCACGCTTTGACCGACCTGTCACCCTGTACATTGACAGGAGTCTCCATGGTCTGGGAGCCGTGTTAGCCCAAAAACAAGAGGGTCGCGAGAGAGTCATTGCATATGCTAGCCGGTCTTTATGGGACACCAAGCAAAATCCAGACAATTACAGCTCATTCAAGTTGGAGATGTTGGCCCTGGTGTGGGCCATGACCGAGAAATTCACAGAGTACCTGGCTGGTTCAGAGGTTCTCGTGATGACGGACAATAATCCACTGGCGCACTTGGAGAATGCCAAACTACGAGCCTTGGAGCAGAGGTGGGTGGCGCGGATGTCCAAATTCAATTACCGAATTCGGTTTCATTCTGGTAAAGAGAACTCCAATGCCGATGTGTTGTCAGGAGTGACTCGAGGCACACCCGAGCATGTGGTGGATGAAGATCTCGAGGATACTGAGATCCCCGATCTGATGCGATTATCTGTGTTCATAGATGTGGCACGTTCAAGTGGGCTGGTGACACGGGTTGCTACATTGTTGGGAAAGACTCATCAGGAGTGGGCCGATATACAGGATGCAGACTCCGAGCTGTTGCAAGTAAAAAAATGGGTGAGTCAAAAGTTCTGGCCTGATGGAAAGGCGAAAGCTCGTCTAGGCATAGAAGGGCAGAAACTGCTATGGCAGTAGGACCGATTGGCCATAGCGGAAGGGGTACTGTATCGCTGGATTTACGTAGCGGCAGAGCTGGGGTACCATTGGCAGGTGGTAATCCCAGCCTCAGTGGCTCCAGACATTCTCCTGCTCAAGCGCTGAGCGCAGGAGAATTCTCCCACGCTGTCAATGACGTGCATGAGGTGAGCTGAGTTCATTGGACATGAGCTCACCTCATGCACATCACTGACAGCGTGGGAGAATTCTCCTGCGCTCACCGCATGCGCAGGAGAATTTTCTCATGCTCACCGCATGCGCAGGAGAATTCTCCCACGCTGTCAGTGACGTGCATGAGGTGAGCTGAGCTCATTGGACATGAACTCGGCTCATCTGGATGCCGTCACAGCCAGACACTGAGGAGCGCAAGCATGCCTGCGCTTCTCAGTGTCTGCAGCATGGCAAGCTGGATGGCAGCTTTCGGCTGCGATCCAGCCTGTCATGTGAATGTAGCAGAGCTGGAGCTGTCCTGGGAACCATGGAAAGGTAAGGATGAGGTTGGTTTATTATTTTACTTTTATTGCAGAAGACATTGGCTTCAGCTGGAATGGGCGTGATGGTAAGTATGGTTTAATTTAGAACATTAAAAAATTGTGTTTATTTCAATTAAATGACTTTATTCTGGGTGTTTGTGTTTTTTTTTAACTTTGACTATGGGGTTAGTAATGGGGGTGTCTTACAGACGCCTCTCCATTACTAACCTGGGCTTGATGTCAGCTGGCATTATAAGCTGACATCAACCCCAGCCCTATTACCCCACTGCCACCGCTACAGGGCAGTGGGAAGAGCGAGGCTAAGTGCCAGAATTGGCGCATCCTATGGATGCGCCATTTCTGGGGCGGCTGACGGCTGGTGTTTCTAGCCTGAGAGGGGGCCAATATTTATGGCACCCTTCCTGGGCTATTAATATCAGCCCCCAGCTCTCTGCCTAGCCTTTGCTAGCTAATAAAATAGGGGGGACCCCACGTCATTTTTTTGGGGGGGTCCCCCATTTTAATAGCTGGTAAAGGCTAGGTATTCAGGTGGGGGCTGATATTAGTAGCCTGGGAAGCTCCGTTGGTATTACCCCCTTCCCAGGCTTCAAACATCTGCTCCAGCCGTCTGCTTAACCTCCATTACAGACTAAAATTATGGGAACCCTACGCCAATTTTTTTTTTAATAAATCCTTTATTTTAACACTAAATGACAAGTACAGTAACCAGAACTATCACTGTACTTATTATATATGTGAATGACGTGTTTCTATCTATCTAATCTATGTGTGATGCTCTATTCTTTCTGTTCTAAATTGTCGGGTACCAATGTATGCCGCTGATGAATTGCCGGCCGGCTTTTCTAAAGAGACAAAAACACTATTACTTTTTTTTTTATAAATCCTTTATTTTAACACTAAATGACAAGTACAGTAACCAACACTGTCACTGTACTTATTATATATGTGACTGACATGTTTCTATCTATCTAATCTATGTGTGATGCTCTACTCTTTCTGTTCTAAATTGTCGGGTACCGGTGTATGCCGCTGATGAATTGCCAGCTTTTCATGTTTCACTGTGAGCACTGTTCCCATCAATTTGGGCAATCACTGTAATGCCTCAACCACCATGGCTGTGACATTACAGTGAGTGGCAGACAATCCCTGCATGATTGGTGCTCTAAATAGTGCCAAACATGCAGGACGGGGACCCGAGCTCCCACCCGAGCATCTTGAAAGTACTCGGCGAGCTCCGAGCATCTCGAGTACTGAGATGCTCGGGAGAGATGCTCGCTCATCACTAGTGGTCATCATTCATGACTAATCATGACCGATCATTTTACAAAGTTTGCTGTGGCTGTTCCCACAAAGGATCTGACAGCTAAGTCTGCAGCAGAGGCGATTTGTAAGTATTTCATTCTGGTTTATGGGTGTCCTCAAAGGGAGCATTCAGATCAAGGTGCCTTCTTTCAGGGTCAGCTCATGACTGAATTGCTGCAGGTCTATGGGATTCAGCAATCGCGGACGACGCCCTATCATCCACAAGAAAATGGGGCTTGCGAGCGACTCAACCGAACACTGCTTTAGATGCTGAGAACACTGGGACAGAGGCAAAAGGAGCGGTGGACGGAGTTCATCCCAGAACTTATGTGGGCCTATAACAACAGGGTCCATAGCACCACAGGGTTCACACCTTATATGATGATGTTCGGTCGGCCTGGATGAGAAATTGAAGAACTGGGACTGACTGTACCGGACAAGCCAGAGTATCATACAGCCAGTGAGTGGGTCCAGGATCAACGACGAAAGTTGCGAGAAATCCACCGAATAGATGAAGAACGTGTGTAGGATCACCCCCACCGAGATCGGGGTTCGGTGCACGAGGATGAGTTCCTGGTGGGTGATAAGGTACTAGTGCGAGTCACGCGTCCGGTAGGGAAGTTGAGTGACAGGTGGAAGGATACGCCTTACACAGTAGTGGAAAGGGTATTTCCAGGGGCAAGTGTGTATACAGTCATTCCTGAAGGGTGCATTGGACCCCGTCACACCATGCACCGAAATTGGTTAAAGAGGTGTATGTCTGACACACCTGCCTGTCTCTCTGAATCGCCTGAGCCACCTGCGGCGGTTACGCCGAGCAATGTTGAATGTGACTGTTGTGATGACTTTGGGGCTGAAACCCCAGACGGACGTGCAGAGTCCGACAGTGCAAGTTCCTGAGATATCCGAGACAGCCCCTAATGTTACTATTTCATCAGATGTGATGAATGCGCACCATTGTGTCCGTCAGGTAATGGCTTACAGAGGTCGGAGAGAAGCACAGCTGGTGTTTCCACGATATGATACAATCCTGAAGAGTATGTGCTGCATGTTGGTAGTGAGAAGCCGTTTGTCAGGACCCCAAACTATAAGTGGGGTGGAGTGCAGTATGTTAATGTTTTCTGTTATAAGATATGATGCCGCAGTAACTTAGTTTGGCCGCTAGAGGTCACCAATGTACAAGAGAAGAAAACACTGAAAACAGGAAGGAGAAATAACGGTTGTTTTTCCTGAGGTGATTTTGTGTGGAGACGTGCTGCTTGAGAGAGACAGGAGATTTGGGAGCCTGAAGTGATCCAAATTGGATGGTGTGATCCAGTGAGAGCGGCTCTGTGAGTAAACTTTGATGTGTGATCGGTCACCTACTGTTTAGATAGGTAGGGAGAGTTAGATAATATTCGCAGCATCTCAAAGAACCTTCCTGTTACTGAGATTACAGATGGACTGATGGAGACTGTGTGAGCTCCAGTATTTCTAAACTCTGGTGAAAATGAATGACGTAGGAGAGCACCGTGAAATATTACTGGGACTAATCTGAATCTTCATCTACACCTGTACCAGAGAATTTGGTGACCTAGGAAGCTGATTAAATCTTGTGGCCGGACATCAGAATAACAAATTCAGTTTTCTGTTTGAGGATATTCTGTCAGGGCGTCTGCTCCGAGCAAAGAAGAAAGTGTACTGTATAAATGTTGTGTTGATACAAGTGATTAATCGTGTAAATATAAATAAATCAAGGGGAAAACAGGGTACCTGGAATCTTTTGTAATTTAGACAGTAGGAGGGTGTTAGATTGTATTCCTGAGAGAACCACGTGTCACGGTCACGGTAGAACTACAGGTAGGCCCTGTACCGGATAAGGGTGGGAGTGGTACAGTCTGGGGATAGTTCCTTCTCCTGTCCGTGAAGCACTTGGGGTCTCTCAGGCTGCATAAATTGGATCTTGTGTTTTTTTTGGCTGTCGTGGCCTATACTTTGTTTGGAAGTGAAATACTGTTAGCTATTGCAAATTATAAAAAGAAGTTTGTTTGGTATCATATCGTGGTCGGAGTCATTTATAGCAGGGTCGTATCTCATCCTCACACATGTACGACTGGCATTACGGTCATTACAGGGCCACAGTAACAATATGTTTCCGTTAGAAAGGAGCGGGTCTACTATACAGTTATAGGTTATGAAGTGAGTCCAGCGGCTGCCAAAATTTAGGAAAAACCCCACTAACAATTTAAAGACAAATAGAGCAGGGCCACAGTAATGACATGTTTCCATTAGAAAGGAGAGAGTCTGCTATACAGTTATAGGGTATGCAGTGAGTCCAACGGCTGCCAAAATTTAGGAAAAACCCCAATAACAATTTAAAGACACATAGAGCAGGGCCACAGTAACGAGTAAGACATGTTCCCATTAGAAAGGAGAGGGCCTTTATTCAGTTATAGCATATGCAGTGAGTGCAATGGCTGCCAAAATTTAGGAAAAACCCTACTTTCAATTTAAAGACACATAGAGCAGGGCGACAGTAACGACGTTTCCATTAGAAATGAGTGGTTCTGCTATACAGTTATAAGGTATGAAGTGAGTCCAGCGGCTGCCAAAATTTAGGAAAAACCCCACTGACAATTTAAAGACACATAGAGCTGGGCCACAATAATTACATGTTCCCATTAGAAAGGAGAGGGTCTGCTATACAGTTATAGGGTATGCAGTGAGTCCAACGTCTGTCAAAATTTAGGAAAAACTCGACTAACAATTTAAAGACACATAGAGCTGGGCCACAGTAACGAGTACGAAATGTTCCCATTTGAAAGGAGAGGGTCTGTAATCATTATAGCATATGCAGTGAATGCAATGGCTGCAAAAATTTAGGAAAAACTCTACTAACAATTTAAAGACACATAGAACTGGGCCACAGAAACGACATGTTCCCATTAGAAATGAGAGGGTCTGCTATACAGTTATAGGGTATACAGTGAGTCCAACGGCTGCCAAAATTTAGGAAAAACCCCACTAACAATGTAAAGACACATAGAGCTGGGCCACAGTAATGACATATTCCCATTAGAAAGGAGTGGGTCTCCCATACTGTTTGCCTATGCAGTGACTGCAGTGGCTGTCAAAAATTTGGAGATACTCCAATGCGCCTTGCAAGAGACGTAGAGGTCGGAGGTCCTCCTGAAAAAAATGCTCCCATTATTAGGAAGTGGGTCTACCATACTGCTTGCCTATGCAGTGAATGCAACGGCTGCCAAAAATTTGGAGGAACTCCAATGCCCCTCACAAGAGACGTATATATGATGATATGGTACATATGGTGGTGAAACGGTGGTGGAGGATGAGGATGCGGAGAAAGAGGAGGACAAGAGCAAATAGACAAAATCAGGAAGCGTATACCCATGTCTGAGTATGAAGACAGAGGTGCATGGGAAAAGAGTTAGACCTCCCCAAAAAAATACACTGTATTTTAATTTATGTTACGCTGCTATCATTCGGTGGTGTTGAGAAGTCTGGCTCAATCCAGCCCTTGTTCATTATTATAGGAGTCAGCCTGTCAGAATTTTCAGTTGACAGGCGGATGCACCTATCAGTTATAATTCCACCGACGGCACTAAAAACCCGCTCTGACAAAATACTAGCGGCAGGGCAGGCCAAGACCTCCAAGGCGTAGAGAGCCAGTTCATGCCACGTGTCCAGCTTGGATAACCAATAATTATAAGGTATAAAGGAATCACAAAGGACGTAGATACAGTCGGCATGTACTCCCTCACCATCTTCCGAAACTTTGCACTCCTTGTGAGAGTACCCCCCACCTCAGGGCCTGTGCGATGAGAGGTTCTGAGAAAACTGTCCCAGAATTTTGACAGTGTTCCCCTGCCTTTGCTGGATTGCATTTGTGTTTCTCTCATCTGTACTCCTTGGTTGTCTAACAAACTGTGATCTCTGCCACCAGCGTTTTTTGATGGGAATTTTTTAAATAATTCCTCAACAAACGCCTTTTTGTACTGCACCATTTTATTAAGTCTGTCCTGCAAGGTAATGAGAGACATAAAGTTCTCCCTGTAGTGTGGGTCTAGAAGCAACACCAACCAGTATTGACTGTCACCCAAAATTTGGACAACGAGAGGATCACGGGAAAGGCAGCGTAACTTAAACTCAGCCATGTGTGCCAGACTGCAAAGAAGCAAGACTTCCGTGTCTTCACCAAGAGGATGACTGACCAGGCTCTCCTCCTCATCTTACTCCTCCCTGTCCTCATGCCATCCACGCTGAACAGATCATATGACAGCTGTGCTAGTAGTACCATCTATAGCGCAGGAAACTAGCTCCTGTTCTTCCTCCTCCTCTTTCTCATTGTCACCCAATCAACGTTGGAATGAGATGAGGCTGGGCTTTTTGTAATGACACTTTACGGTTCATTGCTCCATCTCATTGTGCTCCACCTGCAATGCATCCTCTTTAATTGAGAGCAGAGAGCATTTTGGAAGACAGAGAAGTGGGATGGTGACATTAATTATGGTGTCATCGTTGCACACCATCTTGGTGGAGTCCTCAAAGTTTTGGAGGATGGCACAGATGTCTGACATCCATGTCCACTCCTGAGGTTTTATGTGTGGAGTCTGACCTTAATACAGACAGCCTTGTTGATGCTGGTAGTCATCAACTGCCCTCTTCTGCTCACAAATCCTTCCCAACATCAGCAATGTATATTTTCAATGCGTGGGACATCACAGATCAGTCGGTGAGCTGGAAGCTGCAAACGCTGCTGAAGCATGGTAAGGGCTGCGGAAGCTGTATCTGATTTTCTAAAATGGGCACAAAGGCGGCGTACTTTGACAAGCAGATCTGGGTAGGTTTTAAGAAATCGCTGAACCACAAGGTTAAGCACATGGGCCAGGCATGGTGCGTGTGTGAGCTCACCTCGCCTCAGAGCTGCCACCAGATTCCAGCCATTGTTACACACGACCATGCATGGCTGTAGGGTCAGCGGTGTCATCCACAGATCTGCCTGCTCTTTCAGAGCTGTTCAAAACTCTTTAGAGTTGTGTGGTTTGTCACCTAAGCATATTGGCTTCAGCACAGCCTGTAGCCGCTTGGCCGAGGCAGTGCTGCAGTGCTTCCAGCTTGCGACTGATGTGGTCATTTTGGAGATGGATGCTGAAGAGGAGAAGGAGGAGGTGCAGAAGTTGTAGAATGTGGGGACAATCCTGATTGACCCAGGGCCCGCAATCCTCGGCATTGGGAGGATGTGTTCCATCTCAAGGTCCGACTGGGTTCTTCAACTATATTAACCCAGTGTGCCTTCAGCGAGATATACCATCCCTCCCCACAAGCACTGGTCCACGTGTCTGTGGTTAGGTGGACTTTCCCATTAACTGCGTTGTTGAAGTCTAATATTGTGGGACATGTGCTCATGTAATGCGGGGACGGCACACCCGGAGAAATAGTGGCAGCTGGGGACTAAGTACCGAGGAACAGCTGTCGCCATCAGATTGTGGAAAGCTTCTGTCTCCACGAGTCTAGTCTAAAAGGCAACATTTCGAGCGCAAGCATTCACGAAATGTGTGAATTTAGTAGTGTGGTCTGTGGAGCATTAGCTGCATATTTGCTCTTGCGTTCAAAGGACTAGGGTAGGGACAACTGAACGCTGCACTCGGACAAGGACGTGGACGTGCTTGCTGATGGTTTACTTGAGAGTGTGCAATGACAGGTGCAGGGCGGGAGGTATTTTGGCATGTGCCATGGACAGGGGATAGGCGTGCAAGCACAACAGCGGAAGAAGCAGTGGTGTCACCCGCAGACACTGTTGCTGGATCCAGGGGTTCGGCCTACAAAGTTGTATGCTTTGCTGCCATGTGGTGGTGGTGTTCAGGCTGGTAGTTTTGCTACCCCTGCTGATGCTGGCCGGGCAGGTGGTGCAAATGGCCCTTTTGAGGTTATCTGCAGAGTCTTTAAAAAATAACCAGACTCAGGAAGACCTAACAGTTGTATTGGCAACTTCCGTCGTGTTGGCGTTACCTGGAACGCCTTCCCGCCTTCTGTCTGTGGCCACCACATTGCTTCTTTCTGCCTGTTGTGGTGCTACGCCTCCCTCCCCCTGTGTGCTTCTGTCCTCGCTCTGTGTGTCCATCTGCCAGGTTGGATCAGTTACTTTATTATCCACCACCTCGTCTTCCACTTCCGCACCCTGATTCTCCTCCTGACTTTCTGGCAATTGTGTCTCATCATCATCATCATCATCCACCTCTTCCGAATGTAATTACACATTACCACCGTTGCCTTCATGTGACATTGGCTGCTCCAATATTTGGGCATTGCTACACACGTTCTCCTTTTGACTCGCTTGAAGCTGGCCGGGCGAGAGGCCCAAATCTACAAATGGAAAAGTGAACAGCTTTTCTGAGTGTCTAAGTGTGGGATCAGTTGTCTCCGGGCACTCGGCTTGGTGGGAGGAAGGAGGATCAGGGTGAGGAATATGCGGTCCAGACTCACGGCTACTGAGACTTGACCGTGTGGAAGACAGGGTGGAGGCAGTGGTGGCCAAGTGACTAGAAGCATTATCTGCTATCCAACCAACAACCTTTTCACACCGCAATGTGTTCAATAGTGGTCCTCTGCGGTCCCCTACTAATTGGGACAGGAAGGTCAAGCAGGAAGATGTGGGTGTTTGTTGTGGCACAATTTCAGCTTGCTCATGGCCACGTCCTCGGCCTGTGCATGCACCATCACGTCCACTTCCCCGTCCCTTGCCACGCATCTTGCCCATTTTAAATGGAGGACAATATTTTCCACGTTCATGAGAAATGGCTGATTTTGGAATGCAGTTATATGTGATATATCTGACAAAGAACCACAATTTTAAATAGCAGGCCTGTCATTTACTAATATTATTCTACACGTAGACATGGTGAAAATAGCTTCACCGACACACTGCAACGGAATGAAAATGGAAGAAATGTATGATTTTTGAAGTCTTTTCGGTGATATGTCTGACAGAGAACCACGGCTTTAAATTGTAGGCCTGTAATTTACTAAAATATTATTCTAAACAGAGACCTAGTGTGAATAGTGTCACTGACACACTGCATCGGAATGAAAATGGAAGAAATGTATGATTTTAGAAGTCTTTTCGGTGATATGTCTGACAGAGAAACACAGCTTTAATTGTAGGCCTGTAATTTACTAATATTATTCTACACGGAGACCTAGTGTGAATAGCATCACTGACACACTGCAACGGAATGAAATTTAAAGAAATGTATGATTTTAGAAGTATTTTCGGTGATATGTCTGACAGAGAACCACGCTTTAAATTGTAGGCCTGTAATTTTTACTAATATTATTCTACAAGAAGACCTAGTGTGAATAGCTTCAACAACACATTGCAACAGAATGGAAGAGAAGGACAATATTTTCAACGTTCAGTTCAAATTTCCGGATTTTTATCGCTGTAAAATGGAACAGATCTGGCTTTATTCTGCAGTGAGAATAAAAATGGTGTACTCTGGATTGATTTTCAAGCAAATAACCAGGATTAAGATAAAAAAAAATTGCCCTGGCCCCTTATATCTAAGGCTGTCTAGAAATATCTGTAATTATTACAGCAGCAGCAGAAGGAACATTCAATGGACCCTCTTATGGTGTATTATACACTGCAGTCTGCCACATACATTGCCTGCCTAGCACTGATTATATGCAGCTGGATTAGTCCTCAAGGACTGTTGGTTCAGATGGATATAGATATAGTGGGTACGGAAAGTATTCAAACCCCTTTAAATTTTTCACTCTTTGTTTCATTGAAGCCATTCGGTAAATTCTAAAAAGTTCATTTTTTTTCACATTAAAGTACACTCTGCACCCCATCTTGACTGAAAAAAAAACAGAAATGTAGACATTTTTGCAAACTTATTAAAAAAGAAAAACTGAAATATCACAGTCATAAGTATTCAGACCCTTTGCTCAGACACCCATATTTAAGTCACATGCTGTCCTTTTCCTTGTGATCCTCCTTGAGATGGTTCTACTCCTTCATTGGAGTCCAGCTGTGTTTAATTAAACTGAAAGGACTTGATTTGGAAAGGCACACACCTGTCTATATAAGACCTCACAGCTCACAGTGCATGTCAGACCAAATGAGAATCATGAGCTCAAAGGAACTGCCCAAAGAGCTCAGACACAGAATTGTGGCAAGGCACAGATCTGGCCAAGGCCAAGGTTACAAAATAATTTCTGCATTACTCAAGGTTCCTAAGAGCACAGTGGCCTCCATAATCCTTAAATAGAAGAAGTTTGGGACCACCAGAAGTCTTCCTAGACCTGGCCGTCCAGCCAAACTGAGCAATTGTGGGAGAAGAGCCTTGGTGAGAGAGTTAAAGAAGAACCCGAAGATCACTGTGGCTGAGCTCCAGAGATGCAATAGGGAGATGGAGGAAAGTTCCACAAAGTCAACTATCACTGCAGCCCTCCACCAGTCGCGCCTTTATGGCAGAGTGGCCCGATGGAAGCCTCTCCTCAGTGCAAGACATATGAAAGCCCGCATAGAGTTTGCTCAAAAACACATGAAGGATTCCCAGCCTATGAGGAATAAGATTCTCTGGTCTAATGAGACGAAGATAGAACTTTTTGGTGATAATTCTAAGTGGTATCTGTGGAGAAAACCAGGCACTGCTCATCACCTGCTCAATACAATCCCAACAGTGAAACATGGTGGTGGCAGCATCATGCCATGAGGGTGTTTTTCATCTGCAGGGACAGGACGACTGGTTGCAATTGAAGGAAACATGAATGTGGCCAAGTACAGAGATATCCTGGATGAAAACCTCTTCCAGAGTGCTCTGGACCTCAGACTTGGCCGAAGGTTCACCTTCCAACAAAACAATGATCCTAAGCTCACAGCTAAAATAACAAAGGAGTGGCTTCAGAACAACTCTGTGACCATTCTTGACTGGCCCAGCCAGAGCTTTGACCTAAACCCAATTGAGCATCTCTGGAGAGACCGGAAAATGCCTGTCCACCAACGTTCATCATCCAACCTGACGGAACTGGAGAGGATCTGCAAGGAAGAATGGCAGAGGATCCCCAAATCCAGGTGTGAAAAATTTGCTGCATCATTCCCAAGAAGACTCATGGCTGTTCTAGCTCAAAAGGGTGCTTCTACTCAATACTGAGCAAAGAGTCTGAATACTTATCACCATCTGATATTTCAGTTTTTCTCTTTTTATAAATTTGCAAAAATTTCGAAATTTGTTTTTTTCAGTCAAGATGGGGTGCAGAGTGTACTTTACTGAGATACAAAATTTACTTTTTAGAATTTACCAAGTGGCTGCAATGAAACAAAGAGTGAAAAATTTAAAGGGGTCTGAATACTTTCCATAACCACTGTATATGTTGTGGAATACCTATACTAACTATGAACAAGCAAATCTCTCTCTGACGCAGCAGCAACTCTCCCTAGTCTGCCTGATTCCGGGGTAGACTGTGACGAGCATGGCGGCGCCCAATCTTTATACACCTGATGATGTTGTGCGACCAGCCAATCACTGTAATGCCACAACCAACATGGCTGCGTCATTGCAGTGAGTGGCAGGCAATCCCTGCATGTCCATTGACCCTCTAAAGAGCGCCAAACATGCAGGAAGGGGGCCCTAGTTCCCGCCCGAGCATCCCAGAAATACTCGCCGAGCTCGTCGAGCACAGTGATGTGAGTACCGAGCAGTGGCGAGCTCGTTCGCTCATCACTACACAAAACTTACTTTATGGACATCTATGGTTTGATTTCTGTGCCTGTGTGGATTGGATGGGTTGTTATCGATACTTGGTGAGATTTTCATGTCAATAGAACCATTTAAATATATTTACTTGGAAAATTGGTGACATGTTCAATACTTATTTCACTTGTTGTATGTCACTGAAGGGGGCACCTCTGATTCTGATACCACATTTATATTCCTAGGTGTGTGGGCGGTTGGTTTACATGTGTGTGATGCTTAGTATGTAGCCTAAAAGAGGGATTAGTGTAAGATTAAACTGTAGAATAATTTTAACCCCCCTTTTTGCCGGTGTTATGGTTGTCCAGAAAGAGGAGAGAAAAACTTTTATACTTTGAATGTTGAAAATATAATAATATATATTGCATAAGTCCCTCATTGTAACGGCAGTATAAAACATTTTTTAAGTAGACATTTTATGTATTATACTTACCAATGTTTCTAGGCGCTACAGTAGATACATGAAAATAGAAAGGAGTAAAAAAGGTTGTTACTTTGAACATTGAAAATGTATTATACTGTATATGTTGTACAAACACCTCTCTGTAACTACAGTAAGAAGATATTTCATCTGGGAATTTCTTTATTATACTTACCAGCAGGCGTAGATGCTTCTGTAGACATATGAAAATGGAGCAAAAAGGGAAAACTTTATTACTTTGAAATTTGGATTTTTATGAAGTGATCAAAAATTGACCATTAAAACACCTCCATAATTAGTGTTAAATTTAATGCTACTCATCACCAAACAGTCTGGGTCTCATCTATAAAGTTAATACAGACATGAACTGAAAATAATGCAAATGATAATGAATTGCAGTGACTATATGTCAGAAAAACCTGCTGCAGTGTACAAGGAAAATGTAAAATGAGAGTCATTTTTATCAAAAATTGGGGCAAAACTACAACATGACCTTGTCATGTAAACACTTGCCTAAAGTATTTGTCCAGGGTCAGAAGACCTTGGCTGCTCTCTCTTATGAACAGTACCACTCATGTCCATGTCATGTGTTGGGTGTTGCAGCTTTGCCCCAGTTCCCTACACTGGATACATGCTGCAATGACAAACACCACTCCACACAAAATGTAAAATAATGATGCAGTTTTTGGATGAATGTTGATTAAAATAAGAGTATCACCGATACCCTATTCTATTCTTTCCCCCTATATATACCCTGTTAGTAAATCTGTTACAGCAGAATGACAATATAAGGCTGGGGTCACACGACCATATTTTGTGTCATCCGAAAAAAAAATGGGCTGATTATGCTAACCACACTCTGCTCAGAGTGTGATCATAGTGTGATATAATCTTCTAATTTTTTTTCCATCTTCTGCATTCTGTCAGACTGTGAAAATTGGACCGCACTCGGATGTCATCTGAGTGCGGTCCGATTTTTCCACAGACTCATTGATTGCATGTTTGACTGCAATCTGATAATCGGATGGAACTCCTTGTGCATGCTGCGATTTTTTCCTTGCACAGACTTGGTCCAAAGAAAAAAATTAGACATGTATTCGACCCCACAGAATTACCAAGGTCCAATGTTTCGTCGGATTGCACTTGGACTAAAAATACAATTGCCTGAACGAACCCTTAGACTGAACCATCTAATACCTTTCAAAATAGCTTTATAAGAGTGAAACTTTTAAACCACTTTTACTTATAAAAAACTAAAATTCCATGCTGTGTTCCTATATACACTGCTCAAAAAAATAAAGGGAACACTCAAATAACACATCCTAGATCTGAATTAAGGAAATATTCTCATTGAATCCTTTGTTCTGTACAAAGTTGAATGTGCTGACAACAAAATCACACAAAAATCATGAATGGAAATCAAATTTATTAACCAATGGAGGCCTGGATTTAGAATTACCCCCAAAATTAAAGCGGAAAAACACACTATAGGCTGATCCAACTTTGATGTAATGTCCATAAAACAAGTCAAAATGAGGCCCAGTATTGTGTGTGGCCTCCACGTGCCTGTATGACCTCCCTACAACGCCTGGGTATGCTCCTGATGAGGTTGCGGATGGTCTCTTGTGGGATCTCCTCCCAGACCTGGACTAAAGCATACGCCAACTCCTGGACAGTCTGCGGTGCAACGTGATGTTGGAGGATGGAGCGAGACATGATGTCCCAGAAGTTCTCAATTGGATTCAGGTCTGGGGAATGGGCGGGCCAGTCCATAGCTTCAACGCCTTCTTCTTGCAGGAACTGCTGACACACTCCAGCCACATGAGATCTGGCATTGTCCTGCATTAGGAGGAACCCAGGGCCAATCGCACCAGCATATGGTCTCACAAGGGGTCTGAGGATCTCATCTGGGTACCTAATGGCAGTCAGCCTACCTCTGGCGAGCACTTGGAGGTCTGTGCAGCCCTCCAAAGAAATGTCACCCCACACCATTACTGACCCACTGCCAAATCGGTCATGCTGAAGGATGATGCAGGCAGCAGATCGCTCTCCATGGTGTCTCCAGACTCTGTCACGTCTGTCACATGTGCTCAGTGTGAACCTGCTTTCATCTGTGAAGAGCACAGGGCACCAGTGGTAACTTTGCCAATCCTGATGTTCTGTGGCAAATGCCAAGCATCCTGCACGGTGTTGGGCTGTGAGCACAACCCCCATCTGTGGACGTCGGGCCCTCATACCACCCTCATGGAGTTGGTTTCTAACCGTTTGTGCAGACGCATGCACATTTGTGGACTGCTGGTGGTTATTTTGCAGGGTTCTGGCAGTGCTCCTCCTGTTCCTCCTTGCACAAAGGCAGAGGTAGCGGTCCTGTTGCTGGGTTGTTGCCCTCCTATGGCCCCCTCCACCTCTCCTGGTGTACTGGCCTGTCTCTTGGTAGCGCCTCCAGCCTCTGGATACTACGCTGACAGACACAGCAAACCTTGTCACAGCTCGCATTGATGTGCCATCCTGGATGAGCTGCACTACCTGAGCAACTTCTGTGGGTTGTGGAGTCCGTCTCATGCTACCACGAGTATGAAAGCACAACCAACATTCAAAACATCAGCCAGAAAGCATTGGTACTGAGATGTTGTCTGTGGTCCGCACCTGCAGAACCACTCCTTTATTGAGTGTGTCTTGATAATTGCCAATAATTTCCATTATTGATCTATTGTCTAACCCATTTGCACAACAGCATGTGAAACTGATTGTCAATCAGTGTTGCTTCCTAAGTGGACAGTTTGATTTCACAGAAGTTTGATTTACTTGGAGTTATATTCTGTTGTTTAAGTGTTCCCTTTATTTTTTTGAGTAGTGTATATATATATATATATATATATATATATGTATATATATATATATACATATGTAGATATGTATATATACTGTATAGAGAGATATATCAATATGTATCTATATATATATATATATATATATATATATATATATATATATATTGCATCTCTCATTGAAACTGCAGTATGAGGGCATTTCAACTAAGTTGACATTTTATGATTTATACTTACTTATGGTAAGTACAGAATAGAGTATATATCAAAATAGAAAGGAAAGAAATAGGTTGTTACCTTGCTCACTGAAAACATACTATACTGTATATATTGAAAAAGCCTTTCTGCAACTATGATAAGAAGATATTTCAGGTGGAAATTTCTGTATTATACTTACCAGTAGTCATAGATGGTGCTGTAGAAACTTGAAAATAGAGAGGTAAAGAAGAGAGAAATCTTTATTACTTTGAAAACACAATTTTGACCATGATAATATAAAGTAAATTATACAAAAACTTATACTATACATTCTGAACATAATCCAATGGAACATTTTAGAGTTCTTACTGTTTTTTTGTTATTAGAGGGGCTGTCCACAACTAGGACAACAACTACTCACTCTGAATGTTTTCCCCCATTAAAATACACTGCTCAAAAAAATAAAGGGAACACTCAAATAAAACATTCTAGATCTGAATGAATGAAATATTCTCATTGAATACTTTGTTCTGTACAAAGTTGAATGTGCTGACAACAAAATCACACAAAAATCAACAATGGAAATCAAATATATTAACCAATGGAGGCCTGGATTTGGAGTCACCCACAAAATTAAAGTGAAAAAATACACTACAGGCTGATCCAACTTTGATGTAATGTCCTTAAAACAAGTCAAAATGAGGCTCAGTATTGCGTGTGGCCTCCACGTGTCTGTATGACCTCCCTACAATGCCTGGGCATGCTCCTGATGAGGTTGCGGATGGTCTCTTGTGGGATCTCCTCCCAGACCTGGACTAAAGCATCCGCCAACTCCTGGACAGTCTGTGGTGCAACGTGACGTTGGTGAATGGAGTGAGACATGATGTCCCAGATGTGCTCAATCGGATTCAGGTCTGGGGAACGGGCGGGCCAGTCCATAGCTTCAATGCCTTTATCTTGCAGGAACTGTTGACACACTCCAGCCACATGAGGTCTGGCATTGTCCTGCATTATGAGGAACCCAGGGCCAACCGCACCAGCATATGGTCTCACAAGGGGTGTGAGGATCTCATCTAGGTACCTAAAGGCAGTCAGGCTACCTCTGATGAGCACATGGAGGGCTGTGCAGCCCTCCAAAGAAATGCCACCCCACACCATTACTGACCCACTGCCAAATTGGTCATGCTGAAGGATGTTGCAGGCAGCAGATCGCTCTCCACGACGTCTCCAGACTTTGTCACATCTGTCACATGTGCTCAGTGTAAACCTGCTTTCATCTGTGAAGAGCACAGGGCGCCAGTGATGACTTTGCCAATCCTGGTGTTCTGTGGCAAATGCCAAGCATCCTGCACGGTGTTGGGCTGTGAGCACAACCCGCATCTGTGGACATCGGGCCCTCATACCACCCTCATGGAGTCAGTTTCTAACCGTTTATGCAGACACATGCACATTTGTGGCCTGCTGGAGGTTATTATGCAGGGCTCTGCCAGTTCTCTTCCTGTACCTCCTTGCACAAAGGCGGAGGTAGCGGTCCTGCTGCTGGGTTGTTGCCCTTCTACGGCCCCCTCCACATTTCCTGGTGTACTGGCCTGTCTCCTGGTAGTGCCTCCAGCCTCTGAATACTACGCTGACAGACACAGCATACTTTCTTGACACAGCTTGCATTGATGTGCCATCCTGGATGAGCTGCATTACCTGAGCGACTTCTGTGGGTTGTAGAGTCCGTCTCATGTTACCACGAGTATGAAAGCACAACCAACATTCAAAACATCAGCCAGAAAGCATTGGTACTGAGATGTGGTCTGTGGTACCCACCTGCAGAACCACTCCTTTATATAGTGTGTCTTGATAATTGCCAATAATTTCCATCTATTGTCTAACCCATTTGCACAACAGCATGTGAAACTGATTGTCAATCATTGTTGCTTCCTAAGTGGACAGTTTGATTTCACAGAAGTTTGATTTACTTGGAGTTATATTCTGTTGTTTAAGTTTTCCCTTTATTTTTTGAGCAGTGTATATATCTATATATATATATATATATATATATATATATATGTACATATGTAGATATATATATATACTGTATACAGAGATATATCAATATGTACAGTACAGACCAAAAGTTTGGACACACCTTCTCCTTTAAAGATTTTTCTGTATTTTCATAACTATGAAAATTGTACATTCACACTGAAGGCATCAAAACTATGAATTAACACATGTGGAAATATATACTTAACAAAAAAGTGTGAAACAACTGAAAATATGTCTTATATTCTAGGTTCTTCAAAGTAGCCACCTTTTGCTTTGATGACTGCTTTGCACACTCTTGGCATTCTCTTGATCAGCTTCAAGAGGTAGTCACCGGAAATGGTCTTCCAACATTCTTGAAGGAGTTCCCAGAGATGCTTAGCACTTGTTTGCCCTTTTGCCTTCACTCTGCGGTCCAGCTCACCCCAAACCATCTCGATTGGGCTCAGGTCTGGTGACTGTGGAGGCCAGGTCATCTGGCATAGCACCCCATCACTCTCCTTCTTGGTCAAATAGCCCTTACACAGCCTGGAGGAGTGTTTGGGATCATTGTCCTGTTGAAAAATAAATGATGGTCCAACTAAACGCAAACCAGATGGAATAGCATGCCTCTGCAAGATGCTGTGGTAGCCATGCTGGTTTAGTATGCCTTCAATTTTGAATAAATCCCCAACAGTGTCACCAGCAAAGCACCCCCACACCATCACACCTACTCCTCCATGCTTCACAGTGGGAACCAGGCATGTAGAGTCCATCCATTCACCTTTTCTACATCGCACAAATACACGGTGGTTGGAACCAAAGATCTCAAATTTGGACTCATCAGACCAAAGCACAGATTTCCACTGGTCTAATGTCCTTTCCTTGTGTTCTTTAGCCCAAACAAGTCTCTTCTGCTTGTTGCCTGTCCTTAGCAGTGGTTTCCTAGCAGCTATTTTACCATGAAGGCCTGCTGCACAAAGTCTCCTCTTAACAGTTGTTGAAGAGATGGGTCTGCTGTTAGAACTCTGTGTGGCATTGACCTGGTCTCTAATCTGAGCTGCTGTTAACCTGCAATTTCTGAGGCTTTTGACTCGGATAAGCTTATCCTCAGAAGCAGAGGTGGCTCTTGGTCTTCTTTTCCTGGGGCGGTCCTCATGTGAGCCAGTTACTTTGTAGCGCTTGATGGTTTTTGCAACTGCACTTGGTGACACTTTCAAAGTTTTCCCAATTTTTTGCACTGACAGACCTTCATTTCTTAAAGTAATGATGGCCACTCGTTTTTCTTTACTTATCTGCTTTTTTCTTGACATAATACAAATTCTAACAGTCTACTCAGTAGGACTATCTGCTGTGTATCCACCTGACTTTTGCACAACACAACTGATGATCCCAACCCCATTTAGAAGGCAAGAAATACCACTTATTAAACCTGACAGGGCACACCTGTGAAGTAAAAACCATTTCCGGTGACTACCTCTTGAAGCTCATCAAGAGAATGCCAAGAGTGTGCAAAGCAGTCATCAAAGCAAAAGGTGGCTACTTTGAAGAACCTAGAATATAAGACATATTTTCAGTTGTTTCACACTTTTTTGTTAAGTATATAATACCACATGTGTTAATTCATAGTTTTGATGCCTTCAGTGTGAATGTACAATTTTCATAGTCGTGAAATTACAGAAAAATCTTTAAATGAGAAGGTGTGTCCAAACTTTTGGTCTGTACTGTATATATATATATATATATATATATATGTATTGCATAAGTCTGTCATTGAAACTGCAGTATGAGGGCATACTGATAGGGAATCTGATTTGTGAGCCCCGATGGGGACAGTTACAATAATGTATGTAAAGCGCTGCGGAATATGTTAGCGCTATATAAAAATAAAGATTATTATTATTATTTTTCAACTAAGTTGACATTTTATGAGTTATACTTACTTATGGTAAGTACAAAATAGAGGATATATCAAAATAGAAAGGAAAGAAATAGGTTGTTACCTTGCTGTTTGAAAACATACTATACTGTATATTTTGAAAAAGCCTTTCTGCAACTATGATAAGAAAATATTTCAGGTGGAAATTTCTGTATTATACTTACCAGTAGTCATAGATGGTGCTGTAGAAACTTGAAAATAGAGAGGTAAAGAAGAGAGAAAACTTTATTACTTTGAAAACACAATTTTGACCATGATAATATAAAGTAAATTATACAAAAACTTATACTATACATTCTGAACATAATCCAATGGAACATTTTAGAGTTCTTACTGTTTTTTTTTATTAGAGGGGCTGTCCACTACTAAGACAACCACTACTCACTCTGAATGTTTTCCCCCGTTAAAATACACTGCTCAAAAAATTAAAGGGAACACTCAAATAACACATCCTAGATCTGAATGAATGAAATATTCTCATTGAATACTTTGTTCTGTACAAAGTTTAATGTGCTGACAACAAAATCACACAAAAATCAACAATGGAAATTAAATTTATTAACCAATTGAGGCCTGGATTTGGAGTCACCCACCAAATTAAAGTGAAAAAACACACTACAGGCAGATCCAACTTTGATGTAATGTCCTTAAAGCAAGTCAAAATGAGGCTCAGTATTGCGTGTGGCCTCCACATGCCTGTATGACCTCCCTGCAACGCCTGGTCATGCTCCTGATGAGGTTGCAGATGGTCTTCTGTGGGATCTCCTCCCAGATCAGGACTAAAGCAAACGCCAACACCTGGACAATCTGTGGTGCAACGTGACGTTGGTGGATAGAGCGAGACATGATGTCCCAGATGTGCTGAATCGGATTCAGGTCTGGGGAACGGGCGGACCAGTCCATAGCTTCAATGCCTTCATCTTGCAGGAATTGCTGACACACTCCAGCCACATGAGGTCTGGCATTGCCCTGCATTAGGAGGAACCCAGGGCCAACCGCACCAGCATATGGTCTCACAAGGGGTGTGAGGATCTCAGCTAGGTACCTAATGGCAGTCAGGCTACCTCTGACGAGCACATGGAGGGCTGTGCAACCCTCCAAAGAAATGCTACCCCACACCATTACTGACCCACTGCCAAATCGGTCATGCTGAAGGATGTTGCAGGCGGCAGATCGCTCTCCACGGCATCTCCAGGCTTTGTTACGTCTGTCACATGTGCTCAGTGTAAACCTGCTTTCATCTGTGAAGAGCACAGGGCGCCAGTGACGACTTTGCCAATCCTGGTGTTCTGTGGCAAATGCCAAGCATCCTGCACGGTGTTGGGCTGTGAGCACAACCCCCATCTGTGGACGTCGGGCCCTCATACCACCCTCATGGAGTCGGGTTCTAACCGCATGTGCAGACACATGCACATTTGTGGCCTGCTGGTGGTTATTTTGCAGGGCTCTGGCAGTTCTCCTCCTGTTCCTCCTTGCACAAAGGCAGAGGTAGCGGTCCTGCTGCTGGGTTGTTGCCATCCTACGGCCCCCTCCACGTTTCCTGGTGTACTGGCCTGTCTCCTTGTAGCGCCTCCAGCCTCTGGATACTACACTGACAGACACAGCAAACCTTCTTAACACAGCTCGCATTGATGTGCCATCCTGGATGAGCTGCACTACCTGAGCAACTTCTGTGGGTTGTAGAGTCCGTCTCATGCTACCACGAGTATGAAAGCACAACCAACATTCAAAACATCAGCCAGAAAGCATTGGTACTGAGATGTGGACTGTGGTCCCCCCTTGCGGAACCACTCCTTTATTGAGTGTGTCTTGATAATTGCCAATAATTTCCATCTATTGTCTAACCCATTTGCACAACAGCATGTGAAACTGATTGTCAATCATTGTTGCTTCCTAAGTGGACAGTTTGATTTCACAGAAGTTTGATTTACTTGGAGTTATATTCTGTTGTTTAAGTGTTCCCTTTATTTTTTTGAGCAGTGTACATATATATATATATATATATATATACATATGTAGATATATATATATATACATTTATATATATATACTGTATAGATAGATATATCAATATGTATCTATCTATCTATCTTTATATATATATATATATATATATATATATATATATATATACAGTTAGGTCCATATATATTTGGACAGAGACAACATTTTTCTAATTTTGTTTCTAGACATTACCACAATGAATTTTAAACAAAACAATTCAGATGCAGTTGAACTTCAGACTTTCAGCTTTCATTTGAGGGTATCCACATTAAAATTGGATGAAGTGTTTAGGAGTTTCAGCTCCTTAACATGTGCCACCCTGTTTTTAAAGTGACCAAAAGTAATTGGACAATTGACTCCAAGGCTATTTCATGGACAGGTGTGGGCAATCCCTTCGTTATGTCATTCTCAATTAAGCAGATAAAAGGCCTGGATATGCGTGGTACCCTTCACCCCAATCCTGGTATGTGTGGTACCTCTCACCCCAATCCTGGTTTGTGTGGTACCCCTCACCGCAATCCTGGTATGTGTGGTACCCCTCACCCCAATCCTGGTATGTGTGGTACCCCTCACCCCAATCCTGGTATGTGTTGTACCCCTCACCGCAATCCTGGTATGTGTGGTACCCCTCACCCCAATCCTGGTATGCGTGGTACCCCATACCTCATCCCTATCCTGGTATGCATGGTACCCCATCCCTATCCTGGTATGTATGGTATTCCTCATCCTGGTATGCATGGCCCCCCTCATCTGAATCCCAGTGTGCGTGGCCCCCCTCATCCAAATCCTGGTATGCGTGGCACCCCTCATCCCCCCAATCCTGGTATGCGTGGCAACCCTCATCCCCCCAATCCCGGTATGCGTGGCACCCCTCATCCCCCCAATCCCGGTATGCGTGGCACCACTCATTCCCCCTATCCCGGTACTTTTGTGAACCTTTATTGTTAAATTATACACTGCTCAAAAAAATAAAGGGAACACTCAAATAACACATCCTAGATCTGAATGAATGAAATATTCTCATTGAATACTTTGTTCTGTACAAAGTTGAATGTGCTGACAACAAAATCACACAGAAATAATCAATGGAAATCAAATTAATTAACCAATGGAGGCCTGGATTTGGAGTCACCCCCAAAATTAAAGCGGAAAAACACACTACAGGCTGATCCAACTTTGATGTAATGTCCTTAAAACAAGTCGAAAGAGGCTCAGTATTGTGTGTGGCCTCCACGTGCATGTATGACCTCCCTACAATGCCTGGGCATGCTCCTGATGAGGTTGCGGATGGTCTCTTGTGTGATCTCCTCCCAGACCTGGACTAAAGCATCCGCCAACTCCTGGACAGTCTGTGGTGCAACGTGGCATTGGTGGATGGAACGAGACATGATGTCCCAGATGTGCTCAATCGGATTCAGGTCTGGGGAACAGGAGGACCAGTCCATAGCTTCAATGCCTTCATCTTGCAGGAACTGCTGACACACTCCAGCCACATGAGGTCTGGCATTGTCCTGCATTAGGAGGAACCCAGGGCCAACCGCACCAGCATATGGTCTCACAAGAGGTCTGAAGATCTCATCTTGGTACCTAATGGCAGTCAGGCTACCTCTGGCGAGCACATGGAGGCCTATGCGGCCCTCTAAAGAAATGCCACCCCACACCATTACTGACCCACTGCCAAACTGGTCATGCTGAAGGATGTTGCAGGCAACAGATCACTCTCCACGGCGTCTCCAGACTTTGTCACGTCTGTTATATGTGCTCCGTGTGAACCTGCTTTCATCTGTGAAGAGCACAGGGCGCCAGTGGCTACTTTGCCAATCCTGGTGTTCTGTGGCAAATGCAAAGTGTCCTGCATGGTGTTGGGCTGTGAGCACAACCCCCATCTGTGGACGTCGGGCCCTCTTACCACCCTCATGGAGTCGGTTTCTAACCGTTTGTGCAAACACATGCAGATTTGTGGCCTGCTGGAGGTCATTTTGTAGGGCTCTGCTCCTCCTGTTCCTCCTTGCACAAAGGCAGAGGTAGCGGTCCTGATGCTGGGTTGATGCCCTCCTATGGCCCCCTCCATGTCTCCTGGTGTACTGGCCTGTAAACTGGTAGCGCCTCCAGCATCTGGACACTACGCTGACAGACACAGCAGAACAACTCTTCATTGAATGTGTCTTGATAATTGCCAATAATATCCATCTATTGTCTATTCCATTTGCACACCAGCATGTGAAATTGATTGTCAATCAGTGTTGCTTCCTAAGTGGACAGTTTGATTTCACAGAAGTTTGATTTACTTGGAGTTATATTCTGTTGTTTGAGGCTATGTGCCCACGATGCAGAAATGTTGCATATTTTTTACGCTTCTCCCTGGCAGCAAAAATGCATGCATTTTTTACATGAGTTTTTCCCGCCAGGTAGTAGCGTTTGTCAAGCGTCTTTGCATGCATTTCTGCTTGCGGGTTAGCAAGCTCTTTTCCAAGCGATTTTAGCATCACTTGGAAAAATGCTTGAAAACTTGTTCACACTATATAAATCCATGCAACCGGCATGGATTTATAGTAGTGTGACCAAGTTAGTTTAAAAAAAAGAATAAAATGGCAAAAAATAAAAAAATAAAGTTTATACTCACCTTCCGGTGTCCTCCCGGTGTTCTCTCTGCCGCTTCCGGTGTGTTGGGTGGCTCGCCGTGGTGTGAAGGACCTGCGGGGACGTCATTGAGCCATGTGATGGGTCACATGACTCAGTGACGTCATGGCAGGTCCTTCACAACAGCGGGGGCATTACAATAGACAGGACGGAGCAGACAAAACACCGGGAGGACATCAGAAGGTGAGTATAAACTTTATTTTTTATTTTAAATTCTTTTTTTTACAGTTTCTATGATACCCCAGTCTGGATGAGAGTCTCCTCTCCTCCAGACTTGGGTACGATCCGCACATAGAAACGCATAATATCCGTGTGTACAAATGTACTGACACAGATATTATGCGTTTCAATGCAAGTCAATGGCGGCGATTACGCTGCGTGTCAGCAAAATTAATGGGCATACTGCGGATTTTTGAGCTCAGCATAAATGCTGCAGAAAAATCCGCAGCATGGGCATTGACATTGCGGCTTGTCATTGGGGACCATGGGGGGCGGATTACCAAGCGTTTACGCTGCGGAAATTCCGCAGCATATGCGCTTGTAAAACGCTACGTGGGCACATACCCTAAGTGTTCCCTTTATTTTTTTGAGCAGTGTATAAAGACTTATACTCACCTCCATTGCTGATGCCGTTACAGTGGTGTCAGTACTCACGTGAGGTTATGTCACATTAGAGCTGTGCCCAATCAGCACTGTCATCACTGTCCCCACCTTTGGACGTATAAGTAATTAATAGGAAGTGAGCCGCCAGCTGCAGCTCTGACTTCCTCTTACTTCCGAAAGAGGAGATAGGTGTTTTAGTGAGACAAAAATATCCATTCCACCAGTAGTAAAAAGAATACTTATGAATGAATGAAAGGTGATTTTTCACTTCGTTGTATACGATCCATGAGATCTATGAGCTCCTCAGAGATGGAAATGAATTCTTCCTCCATCTATTAATAACACCTACCACTTCCACCATCACAATAGGAACATTGAGACACATAGAAGAGCAGCTGAGAAGGATTTACATTTATCTGTCTTTGAAAATCTATAATGAAGATAATGTGGATACTGTTTTTGATAAAGAATGTGACCATTCCAGAATGAGAGAAAGGGGGGTGCCATACATACCAGGAAGAGTGATGAAAAATTCCACACATTCCAGAATGAGGGATGAAGAGTGCCATACATACCAGGAAGAGGGATGAGGGGGGCCACGCATACCAGGATGAGGGGTGCCATGCATATTTGGATGAGGGGTGCTATCAAACTAGGGTGAGGGGTGCCATGCATACTAGGATGAGGGGTGTCATGCATACCAGGATGAGGGGTGCTTTGCATACCAGGATGGTGATCAGGTGGTGCCATGCATATCAGGATGGGGATGAGGGGTGTCATGCATACCAGGATGATTGGTGTCATGCATACCAGGATGATTGGTGTCATGCATACCAGGATGAGAGGTGCCATGCATATTTGGATGAGGGGTGCTATCAAACTAGGGTGAGGGGTGTCATGCATACCAGGATGAGGGGTGCTTTGCATACCAGGATGGTGATCAGGTGGTGCCATGCATATCAGGATGGGGATGAGGGGTGTCATGCATACCAGGATGATTGGTGTCATGCATACCAGGATGATTGGTGTCATGCATACCAGGATGAGAGTTGTATTGCATACCAAGATGGGGATCAGGGGGTGCCATGCATACCAGGATGAGGGATTGGAGTGCCATGCATACCAGGATGGGGATGAGGGGTGCCATGCATATCAATATGGGGTGAGGGCCACGTATAATAGGATGAGGGGGCCATATATATTAGAATGGGGGATATTAACAGAATTTGGAGATATTACCCCTATAACAGTGTGTCAGCAGCAGGCCCCTCCCCGTTAACAGTGCATCATGACCACATTTTTTGCTTTACATTTTTTTTTCTATTTTCCTCCTCTACAACTTAAGTGTGTCTTATGGTCTGGTGCGTGTTATAGTTCGAAAAATACGGTATTACTATTTTGAACTGTAACAATGTTATGATCAAGCTGACACATATACCAGACCATCTACAATTGACTTTCTGGATGAAGTGATATCTGTTTAATCATTATATATGTGCCTACTTATTTATTTGTAATATAGCTATTTGACGTTAAGTTTTATCAGTCACCCAAGTGCATTTTTAATGTCTAATATGCTCATCGACTTTAATTCTCCTTCTTTTTATTTTTTGGGTTTTATACTGTATATGTTGTATAAATGCATATCTATAATTACGGTAAGAAGATATTTCACATGGAAATTTCTGTAGTACACTTACCAGCCATCGTATATGCTGCGGAATATATATAAAAATAGAAAGAAAAGAAAAAGGAAAACGTTATTACTTTGAAAATTGTAAACACAATATTGACCATGATAACATGCAGTAAATCATTCATAAAGTTTATGCTCTACATTATGTACATAATGTAATGGATTTTTTATGTTTGTTATTGCATTTTACTAAATGCATACATACTAGAGATGAACAGATCTTTGAAAATTCAAATTCGCCAGCTTTGCTCAATTTTACAAAGAAAAATTGAATTCGCGAAAAATTGATTCACTGCAAATCAAAAGCAAACCAAACTCCTTGCTCTTATAAATTGAGTACGACATTCTTAGTTCTCCTTGGACTGTATCCAACCACTTTCAAGCTATTTAACACTAACATGGCCTTAATTATGTTAAAATGAACATACACGCCTCAACATTGAAATTGCAACACCGAGATGGAAAAGTTCTGAAAATCACAGGATGGATAGACATGTTAATGATATGCAAATGATGAAAAAGTGTAAACAAATTTTCAAACCATCATAATTTATCTAATATCGAGTATGATTTTGGCCTATTCTACCACACACAAATTCTTCCATTAATTTTCTACTGGATTCAGGTTGGGTGATCGGCTCAGCCATTCTAGCAGTTTTATTTATTTTATCTGAAACCAATTGAGAGATTACTTGGTTGTGTGTTTGTGATCATTGTCTTGTTGAAACGTCCACCGTCATTTCATCTTCATCATTCTGGTAGATGGCAGCAGATTTTTTCAATAAAGTCTCGGTACATTTATCCATTTATCATTTCTTCAATTATATGAAGTCTGCCAGTGCATTATGCTGAAAAACATCCCTACACCATAATGTTCCCACCTCCAAACTTCACTGTGGATATGGTGCTTTTTAGTTGATATGCAGTACCTTTAGATTTCCAACATGGTGTGAATTGTGGCATCCAAAGAGTTCAATTTCGGTCTCATCTGACTAGACTATATTCCCCCATTATTTCACAGACTTGTCTAAATGTTACTGACCAAACGTTAACACTGATTGAACATCTTTTTTGCTCAGCAATTGAGTCTGTGTGGTGAGCATGCATACAGGCCATAGAAGTTGAGTGCATTACTTATTGTTTCCTTTGAAACAATTGTACTTGCTGATTTCAGGTCTTTCTATTGCTCTTCACAGGTGGTCCTTGACTCTTGGATAAGTCTTCTGATAATTATTTTCACTCTTCTGTCTGAAATCTGTCCGTGGCTTGTTTATGGTGAAATTATGTTCTTTCCACTTCCAGATTATGGCCCCCAACAGTGCTAAATGGAACCTTCAGTAGTTTAGAAAATCTTCTGTAACAAATGCCATTAGTATGTTTTGCAACAATAAGGTTGAAGAGATAATGAAACATGCGTTGGGGCGACGAGGACACTACAGCAAACAGCTATCCATATATGTAAGTGCATGATCTAATTTGTGCCCTCTTTTTTGCTACTCTTTGGGAAGTTTTACCCATAGATATCTTATATTAGGGATTGATCTTTATCTTCTTTTTTACTATCCACTAAAACATGCATGTGTTATCACTGTTTGTATGCAAATGAGTCCATGCATTGATGCTTAGCAGCCTCTGTATTTACTTAACTTTGTATTGTTACTATTTTTAAAGTGTCTAAATAAATTATGTTTTCTTGGTTAATATATTCTATGGGTTTTTTGCACTTCTGTAGCGGTACTAACTATTTGAGTTTGCAAAGGTTGTGAAGGTCCTGAGACAGCTCATTGCTTTTACCCATCATGAGATGTTTCTTGCGTGGCACCTTGTTAGTGAGACACCTTTTTGTAGGCCATAAGCTGAAGCAGATGATATTATTTTATAATAAGTGGCAGAATTGCTTTCTAAATATGTATAGATTTCAGCTGGTGTCATGACTTTCCATGGCTTTTTTCACCCCTCTTTCTTCATGTGTTCAATCCTTTTTCCCTGTGTCATTTCTCACTATTACACATGACTTAATTTATGGACATCCATGGTTTGATTTTTTTTGCCTGTGTGGATTGGATGTGTTGTTACCGACGTCTGGTGCGAATTGCATGTCAATAGCACCTTTGCAAATATATTTACTTAGAAAATTGGTGACATGTTCAATACTTATTTCACATGCTGTATATCACTGAAGGTGGCACCTCTGGTTCTGATACCACATTTGTACTACTGGTTGTGTGGTGATTAGTGTGTAGCCTAAAAGAGAGGCTAGTGTAAGATTGAGCTGCAGAATAATTTTTACCCCCTTTTTACTTGTGTTATGGCTATCCAGAAAGAGGAAAGAAAACATTTGATACTTTAAATTTTGAAACTATAATAATATTCTGTATATTGCATAAGTCCCTCATTGTAACGGCAGTATAAAGATTATTTTAAGTAAACATGTTATGTATTATACTTATCAATGGTACTAAGCTCTAGAGTAGATACATGAAAATAGAAAGGAGAGAAAATGGTTGTTACTTTGAACATTAAAAACCTGTTATGCGTTGTTATACCTGGTATATGTTGTAAAAATGCCTATGTGTAACTACAGTAAGAAAATATTTCAGCTGGAAATTTCTTTATTATACTTAGCAGCAGTTGTGGATGCTGCTGTAGATATATGAAAGTGGAGCAAACAGGAAAACTTTATTACTTTGAAATTTGAATTTTTATGAAGTGATCATGATATACAATACAAAGTTATATTGTGGTACAGTGTTAGCCAGAAAAATCGATGTAAATACTTTTATGCCCAAAAATGACACAAGTATTCTCGGAGTGATACCATTATTGGCTAACCAGAAAAAAAAATATATATGCAAGCTTTCAGAGCACAGAGGCTCCTTCTTCAGCCAATATTACAAATGAATTAATAAGACAAAAGGCACAGCATTTAAGAAATGTTACAGAAAGACATGTGTTCATGAGTAGAGATGAGCGGTGTTTGACTCGAACTGTTCGCCAATCTCAAGTTCGAGCTGTTTTGGGCGGTGTTCGAGCAGTTCAACGAACACGAACAATTTGAAAAAAATTCGGCTGTTCGAGGTTATGTTCGATAACTGTTCGTGCACCAAAATCGTAACTGGATTTTTTCACAGTAATGCTGTTAATCAATGTTAATACACAGTTTGAGTGTACAGTGGTCGGGGGGAGGGGCAGGGGATGGATCTCTGCAGAAATAATGAAGATCTCCATTTTTTTTTTCTTTCCCGCATTTACAGTGGGGAGGTGCAGTCTGTCAGCCTATCAGCAGCGCACACAAGCAGCGAAGTGCTTTTTTCACACAAGCAAGGGCATGTGTCATTGGCTGTGTATGTCACATGTCCTTGCCCTATAAGACCCAGCAATTTTCCATGTCGCCACCATTTTCTCACTGCTACAGCTGAGTGTTAGACGGCACCGCTGCTGCTGTGGACGCTATACTTTCTAACTGTGTCAATTGCAAGCGAATTTGCTCTTAAATAGACAGATAGGTTGGGAGTAGGGACTAGTTGTAATTGCAGCCCTTTTGAGGGCTAGGTTACAGCATTTCCTAGGACTTTTTGCCAGGCAGGTCTGTTTTATTGCTGTGCAAGTGTTTTTCACAGCATTTAGCTAAATCTAGCTAAGCAAATCCTTTTGGGCCTCTTGCAGTGTGTGTTAGTCAGTGGAGTAGCCTATCTGTGTTGCAAGCTACACCACCTGTGTATGTAATACGAATTTTTTACTGCACCTAGTCAAGTAAAACCTTTTGGGCATAGTAGCAGTGTGTGTTACTCATTGTATTAGGCCATCTATACCAAGCTCTACCAGCTTTGAAATTAATAATAATTTTTAGCTGCATCTAGCCCGGAAAATAATTTTGGGCCTGTAGCAGTGTGTGGTACTCATTCTATTAGGCCATCTATACTAAGCTCCACCAGCTTTGAAATTAATAATAATTTTTAGCTGCATCTAGCCCAGAAAATAATTTTGGGCCTCTTGCAGTGTGTGGTACTCAATCTATTAGGCCATCTATACTAAGCTCCACCAGCTTTGAAATTAATAATAATTTTTAGCTGCATCTCTCCCGGAAAATAATTTTGGGCCTGTAGAAGTGTGTGGTACTCAATCTATTAGGCCATCTATACTAAGCTCCACCAGCTTTGAAAATAATAATAATTTTTAGCTGCATCTAGCCCGTGAAATAATTTTGGGCATAGTAGCAGTGTGTGGTACTCATTGTATTAGGCCATCTATACTAAGCTCCACCAGCTTTGCAATTAATAATAATTTTTAGCTGCATCTAGCCCGGAAAATAATTTTGGGCCTGTAGCAGTGTGTGGTACTCAATCTAATAGGCCATCTATACTAAGCTCCACCAGCTTTGAAAATAATAATAATTTTTAGCTACATCTAGCCCAGAAAATAATTTTGGGCATAGTAGCAGTGTGTGGTACTCATTGAATTAGGCCATCTATACCAATCTCCACCAGCTTTGAAATTAATAATAATTTTTAGCTGCATCTAGCCCGGAAAATAATTTTGGGCATAATAGCAGTGTGTGGTACTCATTGTATTAGGCCATGTATACAAAGCTCCACCAGCTTTGAAATTAATAATAAATTTTAGCTGCATCTAGCCCGGAAAATAATTTTGGGCATAGTAGCAGTGTGTGGTGCTCATTGTATTAGGCCATCTATACCAAGCTCCACCAGCTTTGAAATTAATAATACTTTTTAGCTGCATCTAGCTCGGAAAATAATTTTGGGCCTGTAGCAGTGTGTGGTACTTGTTCTAATAGGCCATCTAGACCAAGCTCCACCACCTGTGTATGTAATAAAATTGTTTTACTGCTTCTAACCCAGCCAATACTTTTGGGCTAGTACAACAGTTTGGCCACTCAGCTCTGCTCGGTTTCCATCCATCGTTTTTTGTGCAAACAACAACAGAGTTGTCAATTAGTTAACCACCAAAATGAGTGGCAAAATGCCTGCTGCTGGTTCAAAGGGGAATAGGCGTGTTGGGAAGGGAAAAAAAGGTTGTGTCTGAGGGGAAGGTGTTAAAGCAACAGTAGCATCTGCAGAAGAAAGACCATCTTCCAGCCAAACTAAGATGTCTACTTCTTTTCGTGGACAATGTGATCCGATCCCTTTCTTACGGCCACGTCCATAGCTACAAATTCCAGATGAGGCACAAAAACAGCAAGTACTTCAACGGATATCAAGTGCTCCTTTAAGTGGGCTCTCCTCCACCTCAACTTCAACATCACAAATACTCCAGTCCTCAGAGGTGTCACCACAATCGCACTTGCTTCCTCACAGCTCCCAAGTCTCCCGCTGCCCATCTGAGTATGGGGTAGCACAGATGGTTGAGTCTGCAGAGCTGTTTACTCATACAATAGCCTGGGAATCAGAGGTCTGCTCCAGAGAGCTTCTGTGAATCCAGACGAGGAAATGATCTGCACTGATGCCCAGAATCTTTATGAGTCGGATCCAGGACCAGATGAAGATGGTTCTGAGCATATTGTAGACCCTTGTTCCCAAACTGTAACTCCTGTTGGTGGAGACAATGATGAAGACGATGATGAGACTCAAATACCTGATTGGAGCCACAATTTGAGTTTTCGGTCAGGGCAGGAAGAGGTTGGCACTGAGGATGACAGGTGTGAGAACACACAGGGTGATGATGACGAGGTTGGAGATCCCACTTACTGTCAACCCACAGTCAGCCAGTCAATGAGGTCAGCAGAAGAGGTGGAGGAGGATGCTAGTGATGACTAGGTTAGGTTGTGCCTTCCTTGACAGAGACGTAGTACTGGAAGCACGTCAACAACTGTATCCTCAAACACAACTGTGCCTCTGACCACAAGTCGTGGTGGCTCTTCAGGTCGCATTGGCTCTAAGCCTTGCATAGCCTGGGCATTTTTTCAGATCGATAAGGATGACCCAACTCGTGCTATCTGTAACATTTGTCACCAAAAGCTAAGTAGAGGCCAAAAAATCCATCGTTTGCGTACTTCATGCATGAACCGTCACATGGATATGAAGCATAAGTTGCAGTGGGAAGCTCACTGTGCTACAATGCGGTCTAGCGGGCCGGGCCAACCACGCTCTGCCCCATCTTGTGCATCTGTGGCCTCTTCATCCTCTGTGACTGGGGGGACAGCAGTCACACATGTTTTTGGATGCAGACCTGCCACCTCTTTACCCGCAACAGCCAGTGTGATTGGCAGGTCATCATTTCATTTGGAAGTGGTAACACCAGCTGGTGTTGAGCGTTCTCCGACATCGAGAGCACCACCTTTGGATCAAGGCAACCTAACTTTTCCGCCTGCATCTTCCTCACAGACCGGCAGTTTGCCGGGGACACCCTACTCAACCCCGTCTAAGCACAACAGCCAGCCCTCGGTCCCTCAGATGTGGACAAGTAAAAGACCATTTCCTCCTAGCCATGAGAAAGCTAAGAGGTTGATTTTCACCATCTGCAAGCTGTTGGCTACAGACATGCTGCCTTTCCACCAGCATGTCGCACACAACATCACCGCTTCTTTGAGAAACTCTGTGTGTGACAGGGTGCATTTCACCACAGACACTTGGACGAGTAGGCATGTCGCTGACTGGGCACTGGGTAACTATGGTGACAGCAGGACAAGGGGCAGCTGTCCAAGTCTTGCCATCCCCATGAGTTGTGCGTTAATCCTCTTTATCTCGAAGTTCCTCCACTGCTTCTGCCTCCTCAACCTCCTCTCGGTCCTCCACCTGCACCCAAAGTCTGTCTGGTAATGCCACCTGCTTTCTAACTGCGCAGAAGGAATCCTGCACACCTCGTTACTATGCTGGCAGCAGGACTCAACGTCATTAGGCGGTTTTTACTTTGAAATGTCTGGGAAATGTGAGTCACACAACTGAGGAGTTGTGGTCAGCTCTGGAGACCCAGTTTCATGAATGGTGGTCTCCACTGGACCTGCAACCAGGGAAGGCCGTGTGCGACAATGCTGCAAACCTGGGTGCGGCCCTTCGCCGGGACAATGTCACACACGTGCCTTGTATGGCTCACGTGTTGAACCTGGTTGTCCAGCAATTTTTAGCCCACTATCCCAGACTAGATGGCCTTCTGCAGAGGGCATGGTCGCTGTGTGCTCATTTCCGCCATTCGCATCCCGCAGCTCAGCGACTTACATCTCTACAGAAGTCTTTGGGCCTGCCACTTCACCGGCTGAAATGCGATGTGCCGACACGGTGGAATTCAACTCTGCACATGTTGGAGCGACTGTGGCAGCACCGACAAGCCCTGGTGCAATACGTTCTGACGTATAGCCTGGGCCAAAGAGATCCAGAGGTGGGGCAAATCACGCTGGAGGAGTGGTCTCAGATCAGGGTCCTATGCACCCTTCTGCACAGTTTTGAAATGGCTACGAAGATGTTTAGTGCTGACGATGCCATTATCAGCATGACTATTCCGGTGATTTACATGCTGGAGCACACGTTAAACAGAATTCGTAGTCAGGTGGTGGGACAAGAAGAGGTGAAGGAAGTAGAGGAGGAGGAGTTGTATGTGGAAGGGCTAACATCTGCAAGGTCCAGTCGGTCGGCAGCACCAAGGTGGCAGGCATGGGAGGGTGGTGGAGAGGGATTAACCAGGGTGCATGGTAGCAGCCAAACTGTTGAGGAAGGTGCAGGAGCCGAGGAAGAAGTGGAGGACGAACGGACGATGGGCATGAAAGACTCATCAGATGAGGGAGACCTTGATCACATTTCTGTTGTGCGAGGTTGGGGGGAGAGGGCTGAGGAAGGAAGCATGATTCTTACCTCCCCACCAACACAACAGGGACTTGGTGCTCCTGGATGCGCAAGACACATGAGTGCCTTCTTGCTGCACTACCTGCAACATGACCCTCGGATTGTCAGAATTCGAAATAATCCTGACTACTGGGTTGCCGCACTCTTAGTTCCCGGGTACAAAAGTAAATTTGCAGAAATAATTCCTGCCATAGAAAGGGATTCACGCATGCAGGAATATCAGCAGAGACTGTTGCAGAATCTTACATGTGCTTTTCCACAAAACACCAGTGGTGCACGTAGTGAATCTCACAGTTATAACTTGCCAACCGTGGGACTGTCGAGTGTTCAGCACTCAAACTGTAACAGAAACACAGTATCTGCTGGTAACAGCAATTTTGTGCAATCATTTCACCACTTTTTTAGCCCATCCTTTGCAAGGCCACAGGAGACAAGAAGTCTGACACATAGTCAACGCCTAGAGACGATGGTACAGGAGTATCTCCAAGTGAAAATCGAAGCCATAACTGTGTCACTGGACCCTTGCTCATTTTTGGCTTCCAATCTGGAAAAATGGCCTGAGCTCGCCACTCATGCCTTGGAGATCTTGTCGTGCCCTGCAGCCAGCGTTCTATCTGAACGTGTGTTCAGCGCTGCTGGTGGTGTGCTGACAGATAAGCGCACGCGGCTGTCCACTGAGAATGTAGACAGACTCACGTTCATAAAGATGAACAAATCATGGATCCGCAAGGACTTTTCTACCCCTGTGTCATCCTGGGGAGTGTAAAAGCTTGAGGATTTGGTAAAATGACCTCACCAACCGTTTTATGCAACTCTGGGGCAATTGATGCCACTTAAGTGGTGTCTGTGCCACAAATTTTTGGAAAAAATGGAGACTCTTTTTGGAGTCCCCTTGCTGTGTTTTACGTGACGTTGGCACCGTCAATTACAGGTGGGTTGGGTCTCCCCCCCCCTTTTAACCATAAGAAACTACATACACTATGGCTTGGGGTAACACAGATGGTTGAGTCTGAAGAGCTGTTTACTCAGAGGTCTGCTCCAAAGCTTCAGTGTCTGCTAGTCAGCGTAGTAGCCCAGCTGTGAAGCAAGCTGCACCGCCTGTGTATCTAATAATAATTTTTAACTGAAGCTAGCCTAGGCAGACTGTGGGGACCCCCAACCAAACCCAGACGCTCAGCCCCCCTACCGCCCCCTTTCATTGACAATACAATCATGTAACTCTTACAACTGGATGGGTGAGGATCGGTCACAGCTTTATTAACTGTTTATACTCATGACATTAGAAAGTCATTTTATTTCTAAAATAATTTAGCTTGTTGCAGCATGCACTGTGTCTCCACACCGGCAAGTTGGCCAACAAGTGTAACTCTCCAACATGTCCTTTCTATTTCCAGGCCACGGAGGATCCTGTGTACTCGTATGCAGGACTCTGACCCCCATCCATCACTCTTAACGCTTGTTCCACTCCGTCCTGGAGTCCTTACAGGAATATGTCCAGTCCAATATCCATTAAGTGAACACCGTCGGGCCGTATGTTGCCTGCTTTATCTCCTTCCAGTTGTCGGTGTCGTATCACTACACCGCCTCTGTCTCTTATAAATTATGCCATCCAAATATTTATTTGCCGCCTTGTCCGTTCAATGGCCGTGATGTCTCGGGCACCTTGCCATACCGCTCTCGGCACAATCTCTGACCATACTATAGTTATTTTTGTGAAAAATTCTCTGAAGCGCTCAGTGTCTAGTTTCATTATTTCCATTAGTTATGCGCTCTTGTGATAACCTATGTCGTTTCCCCCGGCCTGTATAACTAAGATGACCGGACCTCTTGCCTCTCTCCCTACCTTGATTACCTCCATTAGTACCTGTGGCCATTGCAGGCCTCTAATACCTCTCCAGTTGAAATATGTGTTATGAAACTCAAATTTCGGACTTTCGCCCTTTTTTCTGCACAATATATATATGAGTGGCCTATCACCCACACTGTTGGCTTAGCGTCACCTGTAAAAGAAACAAACCACGTTAGGATAACAAGTCCGGTCTTATGTATCTCACCAAACACGTGGATCGCCATCTCCTTATCCTCTGAACTTCCGTTTCTGACAGTCCTGCTCTTGCTGCTTCCTTGGCCGCACCTATGCGGAATGAGTGTGTCCCATAATCTTTGGGATGGTCCCCAGCCGATGTTAGCACTTATTAAATATAGCTTGGAACTGGTATCTTGATAATGGCATTCCATCAATGTGTGATAGGAAGAAATTACTTTGTGATCTGATGGTTATATATGTTTTTACTATTGTTACCCGACTCAGCGTACCGTTTGTGGGTTGTTGAAGTACCCAAGTGCCCATGCCCGCTGGAACCGTTTTAGATTTGCGTATGCGTAGACGTATTGCATTATTGGCTATGACTACGTCCTGGTGTAATAAGCCTCCACTGGTGGTAATTTTGGATTGAGGGACTAATTCGCTTATGCATAGCGCCCCGAAGAAGGCGATCGCAAATGCAGTAGACAGTAGTGTTGCTTCGAATTGTGAGTGTCATGTTAATGGTGTTAAGGATATGATGTGAGAAATCAGTTTTAGTGACACGGGACGTCTACACTCCTGACTTGGCTGACCCCTTTTCCACCCTTTTATGGATTGTCTGATGATGAATCTCTTTGTCACATCTCCCCAATTCAGTAGTTGGAAGTGAAATGCTACTCCGGTCAGCCACCGCTGCGCTGACGCCCCTGATATGCCCCTCATCAACAGCTGGTGGAGAAATTCTATGGTGACTTGCAATCTGGCTTGTTCACATTGGTCAACCCGTCTGCCTGCTGCTAGTCATGTCCACTCTTCCCATGCCTTACCATATGCTTGCCACATCGACGGGGCAACTGACGCTCTGATTAATGGCATCAACTATTCGCCACTAGATACCATAGGGAGGCTGGGCAACTGTTGCCCGATGGGTGGGCGTTGGGGAGGAGCTCTGTGAAAATCTGCCAATTGAATTGTGATAAAGCGTTAGCAGCAGCATTAGACCCCTCAGCATCGTGGCTAGCGCAGACCCATACATTGTGTTTTAGGCACAGGAATGCTAGCCGGCGTAGTAGGCCTAGCACTGGGAGAGACTATGATGCCATATTATTAATGAAGTGCGCTAGGCTGGTGTTTTTTGTTATGAAGCGTATATTTTTGTTAGCCAGGCGTGCGCCCCATATTTCTATTGCTGCCACTATTGGAAACAGTTCCAGGACTGTCTGTTTTTTTGTCAGCACTAGTTCTGCCCAATACGGAGGCCATAAGCTTGTGCACCACTGGTAATTTAGTATCACTGCATATCCGCCTGATTCTGCCGCCCCGGTGAATAATCTTAGTTCAGTGTTGGACTGTTCTGCTGACATAAATAACGTGTGACCGTTGAATGATTATAAGAAGGTTTTCCACACCTCTAAGTCTGCCCGTAACTGCCTGCTGATTCTGATTGTATGACTCAGTTTAGATCCCCCTTTTGTTGCAGGCGATAAATGAAGAGAAAAATCCCTTCCGACTGGCATCACCCGGCTCGCAAACACGAGGAGACCTAGTAATACTTGCATCTGCTGTAGTGTTACTTTCCATACTGCGCAAAAAACCTATATCAGGTGTAATGTTTTGGTATTTTTTCCCATGGGAGGTGGAACAACCTTGCTGTGGTGTCGATTTCGATGCCTAAGAATGATAGCTTTGTTGTGGGGCCTATGGTTTTTGTTGGGCATAATGGGACTCCAAACCTATGGGAGATGTTTGTGAATTCGTTGAGTAAGGGGCAGCGAAAGTGGATGACCAATCGCCACGGCCCGCGGAGGGGCCACCACAGTCAGTGAATCCTTCCTTATTTAGTATAGAGTCTACCAATACTTTGGGCGAAGTAGCCCAGCTGCGAAGCAAGCTGCACCGCCTGTGTATCTAATAAGAATTTTTTACTGCATCTAACCCAGCCAATCATTTGATAGTATTGCTAGTAGCAGAGTCGCATGGGCTCTAAACCTTGCATAGCCTGGGCATTTTTTGAGATGTCTAAGGATGACCCAACTCATGTTATCTGTAACATTTGTCACCAAAAGCTAAGTAGAGGCCAAAAAAACAATAGATTGAGTACTTTATGCTTGAACCTGTCACATGGATTTGAAGCATAAGTTGCAGTGCGAAGCTCACTGTGCTACAATGCAGCCTAGCGGGCCGGTCCAACCACCATCTGCCCCACCTGTGTCATCCTGGGGAGACTAAAAGCTTTAGAATTTTGGAAAATCACCTCACCAACTATTTTAAGCAACTCTGGGACAATTGATGCCACTTAAGTGGTGTCTGTGCCACAATTTTTGGAAAAAATGGAGACTCTTTTTGGAGTCCTTTTGCTGCGTTTTACATGACGTTGGCATCGTCATTTCCAGGAGGGTCGAGTCTCTACCCCCCCTTTCAACCGTAAGAAAGTACGTACACTATGGCTTGGGGTAACACAGATGGTTGAGTCTGAAGAGCTGTTTACTCATACTATAGCCTGGGAATCAGAGGACTGCTGCAAAGCTTCAGTGTCTGCTAGTCAGCAGAGTAGCCACCACCTGTAGATCTAATTACAAATTTTTAACTGCATCTAGCCCAGGCAATACTTTGGGCCTAGTAGCAGTGTCTGCTAGTCAGCGGATTATCCCAGCTGTTAAGCAAGCTATACCACCTGTAGTTTGAACACTTAATTTTTTCAAAGGAAATGCTTCGGGCCCCTGGGTCACTCAGTGAAGAGCATCGGGGGAGGCACCCCAAGGCACAGGGGCTGGGACTGGCGGTAGGACGCCTTGCGGTGGACGGCCAAGCTCGATCCTTATAAAAGCTTTTTAACTGCATCAGACTTGCCCTCCAATAGATCCTTGAAAAAGGATTTAAAGTGTACTCATTCAAATTAGAGAGACAATTTAAATTACAGAGCTTAGACCTGCCTCCACCGTGGGAGACAGGCACCAGTATTGGGAGAGGGGGGCTGGCCGTCAGGGTCCACCGCAGCACTGGCACAAACTCGGCGACACGGAGGTCGCACGGGCAGGAACAGACTAGCCGTGTCGGCTTCTCACTTTTTTGGTTTTAGAAGGGCATGACATGCCTACATCTGTGTCTCCCCCTCCTTTTACTCCTCCACCTCCTTCTTTTCACATGACTATATTTACTTGTCCCTTTTCCATGTGTTAGTTGTGTCTTCCGAGCAGTTTGTCAGGTTTTGGAGACCTTTGAAGATGTTTTCTCTGTGTTTCTATGTGTTTTTGTTTGCCTGTCATTGGTTTTAACGGTGTTCGATGGTGTTCGACGAACAGTTCGATGAACAGTTCGGCGAACATACCGGTGTTCGACGAACCGAACCGAACCTGAACTCTACAGGGGTGGCTCAACACTATTCATGAGGTGTAAGGGGTGTTGCCTCTAATGATAAGTCAAAGAGATCAAATTTAGGGGTTTTAGTTGCAAATGGCAAGTCTGTGGGAATGTTTAATCATCTGGAGACCCTCTGGTGGAGGTGTAAATTGAATCCATGAAGTGATTAAAAATTGACCTTTAAAACACTTCCATACTTAGTGTTAAATTAATTGCTACTCATCACCAAACAGTCTGGGTCTCATCTATAAAGTTAGTACAGACATGAACTGAAATTTATGCAGATAATAATGAATTTCAGTGACTATATGTCAGAAAAACCTGCTGCAGTGTACAAGGAAAATGTAAAATTAGAGTGATTTTTTTGTCAAAAATTGGGGCAAAACTACAACATGACCTTGTCATGTAAACACTTGCCTAAAGTAGTTGTCCAGGGTCAGAAGACCTTGGCTGCTCTCTCTTATGAACAGTACCTCTCATGTCCATGTCATGTGTTGGGTGTTGCAGCTTGGCCCCAGTTCGCTACACTGGATACATGCTGCACTAACAAACACCACTCAACACAAAATGTAAAATAATGATGCAGTTTTTGGATGAATGTTAATTAAAATAAGAGTATCACCGATACCCTATTCTTTCCCCCTATATATACCCTGTTAGTATATCTGTTACAGCAGAATGACAATGTAAGGCTGGGGTCACACGACCTTATTTTCTCTCATCGGAAAAAAAAATGGGCTGATTATGCTAACCACACTCTGTTCCGAGTGTGATCATAGTGTGATACAATCCTCTATGATGAGAAGAAAATGTAAAAAAAATGTTTTCCATCTGCTTTCTGTCAGTCTGTGAAAATTGGACCTCACTCGGATTTCATCTGAGTGTGGTCCGATTTTTCCCACAGGCTCATTGACTTGCATGTTTGACTGCAATCTGATAATTGGATGGAACTCCTTGTGCATGCAGTGATTTTTTTCCCTTGCACTGACTTGGTCAAAGGAAAAATATTAGACATGTACCTGGCCCCACAGAATAACCAAGGTCCGGGTGCGATCCAATGTTCTGTCGGATCGCACTCGGCCTAAAAATACAGTCGTCTGAACGATCCCTTAGACTGAACCATCCAATACCTTTCAAAACAGTTTTATAAGAGGGAAACTTTTAAACCACTTTTACTTATATAAAAATAAAATACCATGCTGTGCTAGAAAGGCCACCAGGAAGGCCTGCAGGTCCAGGACGATAGGATCCTGTGCTTCCCATAGGGGGGTGATCCATTTCAAGGCATCACCCGCTAGGTAAGACATCATGAATCCCACCTTAACCCGATCAGTGGGAAAATAAAGAGGGTAGAACTTGAAGTGTAGAATGCATTGCTCCACAAATGCACGACTCTGTCTTGGATCCCCATATTAACGTGGCGGATCCGCAGGAACGGGTGCATAAAGCTCCATCTGGACGGGTGCGTAATTCACCTTGAACTCAGCTTGTAGCAAAAAAAATAAATTTCTTCTAGATGCACGCATTCGCTGGAAAACGTCTCAGAGAGCGAAGGCCGTGGGGCTCAACAGGAACCATGGCCTGAGCATGCTGTAATGCACACGTCCAGACTGACTGGCGTGTGCGTGTATATGTAGTGATTCCACTGGACCATACCGGAGAGTGAATGCCTGGAGGGACGTAACTAGGTATCCACTCGAGACGACCAAGGTCGCACGACGGCATACGACGCCAGTGCGCCAAGGAGGAACCGAGCAGCGGGGCCAGGTGCTACTCCAGGTCAGACCCCGGTCACGGTTGTTGACCCACACCAGGGAATACAGGAACAGGCAGGTTTAGGCTGGCACACAGACTGGTGGGTATAGGCTGACACAGCTGGTATGCAGACGGGTGGATGCTGGCAAGCACGACTGGTATGCAAACAGGGAGGTACTGGCAGGTACGGCCGGTATGCAGGCAGGTGGATGCTGGTAAGCACGACTGGTATGCAGGCAGGTAGGTACTGGCAGGTACGACAGGTTGGATCACAGAGTGGATAGGACCCAGTACAGACTGGGACTCAGGAACAGAACCGCAGAAGCGGTGGACAAACAAAGCAGAGTGAGGCCGCCCGGAGCGGCGAGCAAGAGCGGAGCAAGACGAGGCCGCCTGGAGCGGTGAGCGAGAGTAGAGCAGGACGAGGCCGCCTGGGGCGGTGAGCAAGAGTGGAGCAGGATGAGACTGCTGGAGCAGTGAGCAAAGGGTCAGAGTAGAGCGAGACTGCCGGAGCAGTGAGCAAAGGGTCAGAGCAGAGCGAGACTGCCGGAGCAGTGAGCAAAGGGTCAGAGCAAAACGAGCCTGCCGGAGCAGTGAGCAAAGGGTCAGAGCAGAGCGAGACTGCCGGAGCAATGAGCAAAGGGTCAGAACAGAGCAAGACTGCCAGAGCAGTGAGCAAAGGGTCAGAGCAGAGCGAGACTGCCGGAGCAGTGAGCAAAGGTTCAGAGCAGAGCGAGACTGCCGGAGCAGTGAGCAAAGGGTCAGAGCAGAGCGAGACTGTCGGAGCAGTGAGCAAAGGGTCAGAGCAGAGCGAGACTGCCGGAGCAGTGAGCAAAGGGTCAGAGCAGAGCGAGACTGCCGGAGCAGTGAGCAAAGGGTCAGAGCAGAGCGAGACTGCCGGAGCAGTGAGCAAAGGGTCAGAGCAGAGCGAGACTGCCAGAGCGGTGGGCAAGTCATAGCCGAGAGAAACCGCAGGTGCGGTGGGCAAGTCAGAGCAGAGAGAAACCACAAGAGCGGTGGACAAGGCAGAGAGGACAGGGCTCTGTTCACATAGAACAGACTGGAAAATACAGGAAGATATGGAGGAAGGGAAAAGGGACAAGCAGAACCAGATACACACAAGGTACTAGCAATGAAGTAGCTAGTGAACTCTAAACTCACAAACGGAAGTACAGTGACAACGAGTAGGACTTAGGTGCAGGTTCAGACTCTGCAGGAAAAGGGAAGGTACTGTCATAGAGAAAAACAGGTAACAGGCTAGGAGAGTGTTCAGACAAGAACTGACACTGCAGCAAGATGCAGGAGCGGGTCTAGGTATGCGGCCCCTAGAAGGCGGGACGAACAGGCTAGGAGCGTTTTCAGACTGGCCTGGAAATACAGCCTCCAGGAAAGGCAGAAAGACAGCTGGCAAGAGTGCACAGACAGGACACAGTTCAGACACGGGAACTGATACCGCAAGGCAGGAAACATAGACAGGACCTGGCACATCAGTGACAAGAATCCAACTGACAGAACAAGATGCTCAGGCATGGATTCCAAGGAGGAGCTGGTTTAAATACCAAGTGACAGACAGCAATAGGCTGAGGACGCATTAAGGGTGTGTCTGCAGCAGCTACAAGAAACAGGAAGTTCAGCGGGCGTCGCCCTAAGCAGCCAGAGCAGAGCAAAGCAGACAGTATGGAAAGAAGCCAGAGTGGCAGTCTGGACTGGAAATCAAGTGCGCGCTCTTGCACAGTGGGAGATGGACCACTATGCAAGGACCCCACGAGGTATGTTATAACTTTTATGTGATCAGTGAACTTATATGTGATCACTGATCCGTGTGATGGACAAAGCACAGTTTTAAATACCTGGCCTGTAGGTAACTATTTTGAACAGGAAACTGGTGTCAATACCTTCACTGACACACTGAAACAAATTTTTAATGGAGGCCAGAACTGGTAGTAGTTTCTGAAAACGTATATGTGGTCTGTGTGATGTAGAAAACACAGTTTTTAACACCTGGCTTGTAGGTAACTATTTTGAACAGCAAACTGCTGTCAATAGCTTCACTGACACACTGAAACAAATTTTTAATGGAGGCCAGAAATGGCAGTATTTTTTGAAAACATATATGTGATCCCTGTGTCGGAGAAAACAGTTTTGAATAGCTTGCCTGTAGGTAACTATTTTGAACAACAAACTGATGTCAATAGCTTCACTGACACACTGAAATAAATTTTTAATGGAGGCCAGAAATTGCAGTATTTTCAGTGCAATTATATGTGATCTGTGTGACGGACAAACCACAGTTTTAAATAGCTGGATTTTTAGCGCTGTAATATGGAAAGGACCTGGCTATATTCTGCAGTGCCAACAAGCAAATGGCGCAGAGAAACTGTGTTTTCCGAATTGCTTTTTAAGCAAATAATGAGGGGTAAGATCCAAAAAAAATGATTCCTGGCCCCTGAGACCTGGGCCTATTTCTAGAAATATCTAACAGCAGCAAAAGGCAGAATTGGAATAGAGCCTCTTGTGCTATATGCACTGCAGTCCGCTATATACACTGTCTGCCTATATACACTGCCTGCCTGATATCTCTGCAGATGGATTAGTCCTCAGAAGGACTGTTTATTGAGATGGATATGTGTCTCTAATATAGTTTGGTATACCTACACGAACTAGAAACAAGCAAATCTCTCCCTAGCTAAGCAGCACCTTTCCCTACACTGTCTCATTCCGGTGTGACTGTGACGAGCACGACGGCGCCAGGTCTGATATAGACCTGATGTTGCTGTGTGGCCAGCCAATCACTGTAATGCCACAACCAACATGGCTGCGACATTACAGTGAGTGGCAGACAATCCCTGCACGTTCATTGGTTCTGTAAAGAGCGCCAAACATGCAGGGAGGGGACCTAAGCTCCCACCGAGCAACCCTGGAAATACTCGGCTTGCGACGAGCATTTCGAGCAGTGAGCATGCTTGCTCATCACTTTTTGAGGCCTTTAGTCCAAGAATGTTTATGAATGGATGAAAGGTGATTTTTCACTACATCACACACCATCCATGACATCTGTCAGTTCCTCAGGGATGGAAATGAATTTTTCCTCCATCTATTAATAACACCTACCACTTCCACCATCACAATAGGAAAATTGAGACAAGTGGACAAGTAGCTGAAAAGGATTTACATCTATCTGTCTTTAAGAAAATCTATAATGAAGATAATGTGGATACTGTTTTTGATAAAGAATGTGACCATTCAACTGTTTCATGTCCATCACTTGATTTACTCATCAAATTGGTCACACAGGATGTAGAGAAAGTTCTTGAGTCCATTATAGGTGATAATTAGAGATGAGCGGATCAGACAAAATTCGAATTTGCCTGTTCTGCAGATTTTACCAGTCAAGTTATTCTTTATGAATTTAATGTATTTTGTAACTGGGATCTCTCCAAACGCTGGAGCATAATACATGTAATATATAAAAATTATAAAAAAAAAATACTTATACCCACCCTCTGCTCACCTTTTTGTCCACTCCCGCTGCTCTCTGCCTGTTGTTTGGTCCTCCGCTTCTCTGTTTCATTACATGTCTGGCCTAGTGTTCACTCTAGGCTGGAATTTCCAGTAACAAGATGGCCCTGGAGCATGCGCAGTAAACTTTGTGGCCTGCGCACGGCTGGAAGCCCCAGTCTAGAGTGAACATTAGGCACAAGGGGTGGCCAGAGAGATGAGCAATGAATATGTTTTATTTTTTCTTTTTAACGTTTGGCAATCTTCTGTTCAGAAAAATGGTGGCTGCAGCTGGCCACCATTTTGCTGAGTTTACATAGATTGAAATTACAAAGAATTTTCCCATTTCTAGTAATAATCTTATTTACAGTCAATGGATGGCTCTGAGGGAACTTACAGTTAAAATATGTGATTATTAAGCCATCAAACAGAGGGGAAAATGTTGTGTTATGGCCTGTGCCAATGTATGAACAAGTTATGTACAGATAACTGCAGAACACTTAATGTTACAAAAGATTAAATACTCTCAGTCAGTTTCTATCAAAATGTTTTGATATTTTGGAAAAAATTATTTGACAATGGTGTAAATGTTGGCATTATTGATCAAAGAACCAACTGTAGCCACTATTTATTTGCTACCAAAAATACGTAAAGATCTTGTGACTCCACCTGGCCGCTCCATAGTATCAGGCATGAATAATTTTTGTGAGGTTCCATCCAAACTAATTTACTTCTTTTTAAAGTTCCATAGTGGAAACACTTCCATTTTACATCAAGGACACAGGAGACAGGCTTGTGAAACTGCAAAGCATCCAATTAGAAAATAACATGTTTCTTGATGCATAAGACATTGAGTAACTTCATATATGTCAATCAAACATATGGACAAGGCTTAGCAGGTGAGATTCTTTCAATGAGCAACATGAATACCTTCAAATGTGACTTCATTCTCTAGGTTATTTCCTTCGTTCTTTTTTTTCTTCAAGAACTCCCTTTTTCTGCAGCTCCAGGGAACTGCAATGGGGACAGTTCATGTGCCCTCATATGCTAATTTGTTCCTGGGCTGTGGGAGAGGGAAATTTTTCTCACTGAACCAGTTTTGTCTATACAGTGGGTTCCTTTAAAGGGCCATTAAATAGACATTATATTGATGATATGGCAGGGCTCTGCAAGTGATTTAGATTTACTTATTTCTATTCTGAACTGTAACAATGTTAAGATCAAGCTGACACATCAGGCCAGACCGTCTACAATTGACTTTCTGGATGAACACTAAAGTGATTTTTGTTTAATCATTATATATGTACCTACTTATTTGTTTGTAATATAGCTATTTGACATAAGTTTTATTTGTCACCCAAGTGCATTTTTTATGTCTGATATGCTCATCGACTTTAATTCTCCTTTCTATTTTTTGGAATTTATACTGTATATGTTGAATAAATGTATCTCTGTAACTATGGCAAGAAGATATCTCAGGTGGAAATTTCTGTATTACACTTACCAACAGTCGTAGCTGCTGCTGAATGTATAGAAAAATAGAGAGAAAAGAAAAGGGAAAACTTTAATTGAAATTTGGAAACACAATCTTGACCATGATAACATGCAGTAAATTATTCATAAAATCTTATGCTAAACTTTCTGAGCATAATGCAATGGGATTTTTTATGCTTGTTATTGCATTTCATTAAATGCATACATACCGTACTAGAGATGAACAGATCTTTTAAAATTTAATTTCGCCAGCTTTTCCAAATTTTACACAGGAAAATGTAATTTGTGAATAATTGATTCTCGGCAAATCAAACGCACTCCAAACTCCTTGCCCTTATAAAATGTGTACGATATTCTCAGATCTCCTTGGACTGTATCCAACTACTTTCAATCTATTTAACACAAACATGGCCTTAATAATGTCAAAGTGAACATACACGCCTCAACATTGAAATTACAGCACCGAGAAGGAAGGAAAAGTCATGAAGTTATGAAAATCACAGTATGGATAGACTTGTTAATGATATGCAAATGATATGCAAATGAGAAAAAAGTGTAAACAAAATTTTCAAACCATCTCAATTTATCCAGCATTGCGTATGAGCGCTACACTCAGAAATACGCATACTTGCACGCTTTGGCCTACTATCCATGAATGGACATGTAAATCATCAAAATCTGTTGCTGGCAGCTACCTTTGCAATGGACAACCTTTGTCATTCCAGATATGCTCAATGACAGACAAGTCTGAAGATGTTGCATGCCATAGTAGCATGTTTAGGCTATAGAGGCTGCTCACATAGAATGAGCAACATGCGGCCTGGCATTTAGGACATGACTGTTAGGCAATTGCAAAGATAGCTGTGAGCATCTTGATGATTTGCGTGCTCATGTGCATTAAAGCGAACCTATCAGCAGGATTTTGCTAAGTAAACTACATGCAGTGTCAGGTTGGGGTTGCTGCACTGATTAATATAATACCTGAGGTGAAGAAATCCATTTTGTGGTTCTTGTGTAATCAGATGGGCCAGGACTGTAGGCAGGGTCTTTCCTGGGTGTGCTAGCCCAGATCAACAAGAAAAGACCTGCCCATTGGCCTGTCCCTATCTTTCTCTGTGTCTGGCTGTCTCTATAATGAGAAACATACTTGACTCTACAGGGAGTCAGGAACCACCCGAGTCAGATGAGAAAATTGATTTATTTAACACACAACGCATTTTAGGGACGATCCGTCCCCTTCATCCGGTGATTACCACCCACATTTCATATTTTTTCACAATAAAAGTGGCAGGAAGAGAATAATATAGAATATTATTACCTGCCAGATTTCCAGCTATGTAGGGAAAGCACTGGCAGCTCCAGCAACATTAGCAATATAATATAGATATACAACAAAATAGACAAGCAGGAGATGTGTGTCTGTATATAAATAGTGTCAGTGTCAGTGGCTATAATAGTATAGTATTCAACAAGATAGACAGACCTGAGATGCTCACTGTATACGTACATTGACACAGGCAGCATCAGAACAGTACAGAACATAATGGGAAGGCAGACAGTTGTTATGTCCGATCTAAAGATTGCCATTAGTCATAGTTGGCAATCTTGTCCATTTGGCCAGTACAAACCCACCTGAAATGCTGAATACCCTCTCTGACAATACACAGGAGGTTGGACAAGACAATATGCCCATTGTAAACTAAGTCAGTTCTTGCTGCTGTTGACCTAGAACACCATGGTGTCAGTGCACAGTGTATCTGCCAGAGAAAGCCAACTTATCTTGGTAAATTGCCAATTTTGACTATTTTTCAGAAGCTGGAAAATATATTTGCCCCAGCAATCATAAAATTTCAGTACTGCTGTCAGTGATTTTGTTACAGATCCGGGTGGTGGAACCTCTGTGCTGCGGTGCAAGGAGGGACCCAGAGGGGCATAACTAAGTATCAACTCGGACCGACCTAGGTCGTACGGTGGCTAACGACTCCGTGACCAGGGAGGGACCGAGCAGAGGGACCAGGTGCTACTCTGGGGACGACCTTGTAAGAGAGCAGGTGACTCCCACGGGTAATATGGCTGGGACTGTCCGATACTGCAGATGGGCACAGCAGGCAGGCTGACGAGAGATCCGGGTAGATGAACTGGCAGAGACAGCAGGCGACAGGCGGGAGCCTCTAAGTAGGCTGTCAGGTGGTCACGGCAAGTGACGGGAAGGAGCCTCCAGGTCGGTTGACAGGTGGTCATGGCAAGTGACAGGCGGGAGCCTCTAGGTAGGCAGACAGGTGGTCATGGCAAGTGACGGGCGGGAGCATCCAGGTAGGCTGACAGGTAACAGGCGGGTGCTTCCAGGTAAGCAGGTGGGCAAAGCCCATAGACAGACTGGCGGACTGAATGGAAGACAGACTGTCAGGCTGGAGAGTAGTCAGGCTGGCGGACTGGACTGATAGTCGGGCTGGCGGGCAGGACTAGTAGTCAGGCTAGCAGCGGGACCTGAGGGCTGAAGCAGAGGTAAGTACACTGTGCATCAACTATTGCTCGGGCACTTCCATATTGGAGGAGGTGCTTTATATATGGGAGGACCTCCGGCAATTGGCTGGGGACTCCTTAGGGCGGCGCACGCGGCCCCTTTAAGAGGGAGTGAGCATGCGCCCTAAGCACAGTGCCCGGGAAGCTGCGTGCCGGCAGAAGCAGGAAGAGGAGAGCTGGAGGACGTCGGGCGGGGAGTGCGGCGGTGAGAGGGATGACATCTCTGCCTGGCAGGGGGCAGAGACGCCGATGATACAGATTCACAATGTTAAAAGGTTAAACAGCAACAATCAGATCTTGTTCCCGCTGTGGATGTTACTGGCCAATGCCTGCTGTAAAACAAAGCTGGCATGTGCAGGGTTACTGTTCTGTAAAATCTTGACATATTAAATGTGTCTGAATTATTAACAATAGAAATAACTGGTGAGTATTTTTAATCAAATAGAGTATTATGTTATCAATAAATAGTCTTAAAGGAATTATCTAGGGTTAAAATAAAGCTCTTAAGTAGTGATGAGCGAACATGCTCGCCACTACTCGGTACTCGCTGCTCGACAGACAAGCTTGGCGCTCAGTGAGTATTTCCGGGTTGCTCGGTGGGAGCTCAGGTCCCCGCCCTGCATATTTGGCGCTCTTTAGAGAGCCAGTGAACATGCAGGGATTCATTGCCACGCACTGTAATGCCGTAGCCATGTTAGTTGTGGGCAGTACAGTGATTGGTTGACCGCACAGCGTCATCAGGTCTATAAAAGAGCTGGCGCTGCTATGGTTGTCACAGTCTACCGTGGAAGAGGCAGAGTAGGGAGAGCTACTGCTTAACTAGGGAGAGATTTGCTTGTTTATAGTTAGTATAGGTATTCCACAACCTATATGTGTATATATACAACCCCTGGCAAAGATTATGGAATCACCAGGCTCGGAGGATGTTCATTCAGTTGTTTAATGTTGTTGAAAAAAAGCAGATCACAGACATGGCACAAAACTAAAGTCATTTCAAATGGCAACTTTAGGGCTTTAAGAAACACTAAAAGAAATCAAGATTAAAAATGTGGTAATCAGTAAGGGTAATTTTTTTCAGACCAAGCAGAGGGAAAAAATTATGCAATCACTCAATTCTGAGGAAAAAATTATGAAATCATGAAAAACAAACACACAAAAGAACATTCCAATACATCACTAGTATTTTGGTGTGCCACCTCTGGCTTTAATAACATCTTGCAGTCTCTGAGGCATGTACTTAATGAGTGACAAACAGTACTCTTCATCAGTCTGGCTCCAACTTTCTCTGATTGCTGTTGCCAGATCAGCTTTGCAGGTTGGAGCCTTGTCATGGACCATTTTCTTCAACTTCCACCAAATATTTTCAATTGGATTGAGATCCGGACTATTTGCAGGCCATGACACTGAACTTATGTGTCTTCTTTCAAGGAATGTTTTCACAGTTTTTGCTCTGTGGCAGGATACATTATCCTCTTGAAAAATGATGTCATCATCCCCAAACATTTTTTAAATTGATGGGATAAGAAAACTGTCCAAAATATTAATGTAAACTTGGACATTTATTGAAGATGTAATTACAGCCATCTCCCCAGTGCCTTTACCTGACATGCAGCCCCATATCATCAATGACTGTGGAAATTTGCGTGTTCTCTTCATGCAGTCATCTTTATAAATCTCATTGGAACGGCACCAAACAAAAGTTCCAGCATCATCACCTTGCCCAATGCAGATTTGCGATTCATCACTGAATATGACTTTCATCCAGTCATCCACAGTCCACGATTGCTTTTCCTTAGCCCATTGTAACCTTGTTTTTTTCTGCTTAGGTGTTAATGATGGCTTATGTTTAGCTTTTCTGTTTGTAAATCCCATATCCTTTAGATCCTTTAGGCGGTTTCTTACAGTTCGGTCACAGACATTGACTAAAGTTTCCTCTCATTCGTTCCTCATTTGTTTTGTTGTGCATTTCCTGTTTTGGAGACATATTGCTTTAAGTTTCCGGTCTTGACGCTTTGATGTCTTCCTTGGTCTACCAGTATGTTTGCCTTTAACAACCTTCCCATGTTGTTTGTATTTGGTCCAGATATTAGACACAGCTGACTGTGAACAACCAACATCTTTTGCAACATTGCGTGATGATTTACCTTCTTTTAAGAGTTTGATGATCCTCTCCTTTGTTTCAATTGACATCTCTCGTGTTGGAGCCATGATTCATGTCAGTCCACTTGGTGCAACAGCTCTCCAAGGTGTGATCACTCCTTTTTAGATGCAGACTAACGAGCAGATCTAATTTGATGCAGGTGTTAGTTTTGCAAATGAAAATTTACGGGGTGATTCCATAATTTGTTCCTCAGAATTGAGTGATTCCATAATTTTTTCCCTCTGCTTGGTCTGAAAAAAATTACCCTTACTGAGTACCACATTTTTAATCTTGATTTTTTTCAGTGTTTCCTAAAGCCCTAAAGTTGCCATTTGAAATGACTTTAATTTTGTGCCATGTCTGTGATCTGCTTTTTTTCAACAACATTAAACAACTGAATGAACATCCTCCGAGCCCGGTGATTCCATAATTTTTGTCAGGGGTTGTGTATATATACAGTACAGACCAAAAGTTTGGACACACCTTCTCATTTAAAGATTTTTCTGTAGTGTCATGACTTTGAAAATTGTACATTCACACTGAAGGCATCAAAACTATGAATTAACACATGTGGAATTATATACTTAACAAAAAAATTGTGAAACAACTGAAATTATGTCTTATATTCTAGGTTCTTCAAAGTAGCCACCTTTTGCTTTGATGACTACTTTGCACTCTCTTAGCATTCTCTTGATGAGCTTCAAGAGGTAGTCACCGGAAATGGTTTTCACTTCACAGGTGTGCCCTGTCAGGTTTAATAAGTGGGATTTCTTGCCTTGTAAATGGGGTTGGGACCATCAGTTGTGTTGTGCAGGAGTCTGGTGGATGTACAGCTGATAGTCCTACTCAATAGACTGCTAGAATTTGTATTATGGCAAGAAAAAAGCAGCTAAGTAAAGAAATATGAGTGGCCATCATTACTTTAAGAAATGAAGGTCAGTCAGTCCAAAAAATTGGGAAAACTTTGAAAGTGTGCCCAACTGCAGTTGCAAAAACCATCAGGTGCTACAAAGAAACTGGCTCACATGAGGACCGCCCCAGGAAAGGAAGACCAAGAGTCACCTCTGCTTCTGAGGATAAGTTTATCCGAGTCACCAGCCTCAGAAATCGCAGGTTAACAGCAGCTCAGATTAGAGACCAGGTCAATGCCACACAGATTTCTAGCAGCAGACACATCTCTTCAACAACTGTTAAGAGGAGACTTTGTGCAGCAGGCCTTCATGGTAAAATAGCTGCTGGGAAACCACTGCTAAGGACAGGCAACAAGCAGAAGAGACTTGTTTGGGCTAAAGAACACAATGAATGGACATTAGACCAGTGGAAATCTGTGCTTTGGTCTGATGAGTCCAAATTTGAGATCTTTGTTACCAACCACCGTGTCTTTGTGCGACGCAGAAAAGGTGAATGGATGGACTCTACATGCCTGGTTCCCACCGTGAAGCATGGAGGAGGAGGTGTGATGGTGTGGGGGTGCTTTGCTGGTGACACTGTTGGGGATTTATTCAAAATTGAAGGCATACTGAACCAGCATGGCTACCACAGCATCTTGAAGCGGCATGCTATTCCATCCGGTTTGCCTTTAGTTAGACCATCATTTATTTTTCAACAGGACAATGACCCCAAATACACCTCCAGGCTGTGTAAGGGCTATTTGACCAAGAAGGATAGTGATGGGGTGCTACGCCAGATGACCTGGCCTCCACAGTCACCAGACCTGAACCCAATTGAGATGGTTTGGGGTGAGCTGGACCGCAGAGTGAAGGCAAAAGGGCCAACAAGTGCTAAGCATCTCTGTGAACTCCTTCAAGATTGTTGGAAGACCATTTCCAGTGACCACGTCTTGAAGGTCATCAAGAGAATGCCAAGAGTGTGCAAAGCATATTTTCAGTTGTTTCACACTTTTTTGTTAAGTATATAATTCCACATGTATTAATTCATAGTTTTGATGCCTTCAGTGTGAATGTACAATTTTCAAAGTCATAAAAATACAGAAAAATCTTTAAATGAGAAGGTGTGTCCAAACTTTTGGTCTGTACTGTATATATATATATATATATATATATATATATATATATATATATATATAGATGTATATATATATATATATATATATATATATACAGATATATACAGTATATACAGTACAGACCAAAAGTTTGGACACACCTTCTCATTTAAATATTTTTCTGTAATTTCATGACTATGAAAATTGTACATTCACACTGAAGGCATCAAAACTATGAATTAACACATGTGGAATTATATACTTAACAAAAAAGAGTGAAACAACTGAAAATATGTCTTATGTTCTAGGTTCTTCAAAGTAGCCACCTTTTGCTTTGATGACTGTTTTGCACACTCTTGGCATTCTCTTGATGAAATTCAAGAGGTAGTCATCGGAAATGGTCTTCCAACAATCTTGAAGGTGTTCCCAGAGATGCTTAGCACTTGTTGGCCCTTTTGCCTTCACTCTGCGGTCCAGCTCACCCCAAACCATCTCGATTGTGTTCAGGTCTGGTGACTGTGGAGGCCAGGTCATCTGGCGTAGCACCCTATCACTCTCCTCCTTGGACAAATAGCCCTTACACAGCTTGGAGTTGTGTTTGGGGTCATTGTCCTGTTGAAAAATAAATGACGGTCCAACTAAACGCAAACCGGATGGAATAGCATGCCGCTGCAAGATGCTTTGGTAGCCATGCTGGTTCAGTATGCCTTCAATTTTGAATAAATCCCCAACAGTGTCACCAGCAAAGCACCCCCACACCATCATACCTCCTCTTCCATGCTTCACGGTGGGAACCAGGCATGTAGAGTCCATCCGTTCACCTTTTCTGCGTCGCACAAAGACACGGTGGTTGGAACCAAAGATCTCAAATTTGGACTCATCAGACCAAAGCACAGATTTCCACTTGTCTAATGTCCATTCCTTGTGTTCTTTAGCCCAAATGAGTCTCTTCTGCTTGTTGCCTGTCCTTAGCAGTGGTTTTCTAGCAGCTATTTTATCATGAAGGCCTGCTGCACAAAGTCTCCTCTTAACAGTTGTTGAAGAGATGTGTTTTCTGCTAGAACTCTGTGTGGCATTGACCTGGTCTCTAATCTGAGCTGCTGTTAACCTGCGATTTCTGGGGCTGGTGACTCGGATAAACTTATCCTCAGAATCAGAGGTGACTCTTGGTCTTCCTTTCCAGTGGCGGTCCTCATGTGAGCCAGTTTCTTTGTAGCGCTTGATGGTTTTTGCAACTGCACTTGGGGACACTTTCAAAGTTTGCCCAATTTTTCAGACAGACTGACCTTCATTTCTTAAAGTAATGATGGCCACTCGTTTTTCTTTACTTAGCTGCTTTTTTCTTGACATAATACAAATTCTAACAGTCTATTCAGTAGGACTATCAGCTGTGTATCCACCTGACTTCTGCACAACACAACTGATGGTCCCAACCCCATTAATAAGGCAAGAAATCCCACTTATTAAACCTGACAGGGCACACCTGTGAAGTGAAAACCATTTCCGGTGACTACCTCTTGAAGCTCATTAAGAGAATGCCAAGAGTGTGCAAAGCAGTCATCAAAGCAAAAGGTGGCTACTTTGAAGAACCTAGAATATAAGACATATTTTCAGTTGTTTCACACTTTTTTGTTAAGTATATAATTCCACATGTGTTAATTCATAGTTTTGATGCCTTCAGTGTGAATGTACAATTTTCATAGTCATGAAAATACAGAAAAATCTTTAAATGAGAAGGTGTGTCCAAACTTTTGGTCTGTACTGTATATATATATATATATATATATATATATACAGTGGGTACGTAAAGTATTCAGACCCCTTTAAATTTTTCACTCTTTGTTTCATTGCAGCCATTTGGTAAATTCTAAAAAGTTCATTTTTTTCTCATTAAAGTACTCTGCACCCCATCTTGACTGAAAAAAAACAAATGTAGAAATGTTTGCAAATTTTTTAAAAAGAAAAACTGAAATATCACATGGTCATAAGTATTCAGACCCTTTACTCAGTATTGAGTAGAAGCACCCTTTTGAGCTAGTACAGTCATGAGTCTTCTTGGGAATGATGCAACAAGTTTTTCACACCTGGATTTGGGGATCCTCTGCCATTCTTCCTTGCAAATACTATCCAGTTTGGTCAGGTTGGATGGTGAACGTTGGTGGACAGACATTTTCAGGTCTCTCCAGAGATACTCAATTGCGTTTAGGTCAGGGCTCTGGCTGGGCCAGTCAAGAATGGTCACAGAGTTGTTCTGAAGCCACTCCATTGTTATTTTAGCTGTGTGCTTAGAGTCATTGTCTTGTTGGAAGGTGAACCTGCTGGGCAGAGATGCGATTACCCTCACCGTCGTGGTCCTGGTCCAGCGTCTTCCTGCTTCCCTGCTGATGTGGCGCGCACCGAGCGCAGCTTCCCAGGCACTGTGCTTAGGGCGTGCACACGTATGCTCCCTACCTCTTAATGGGCAGTGCGAGCCATCCTAAAGAGTCCCCGGCCAATGGCCCGAGAAATTCTCCTATATAAGGCACGTCCTCCAAAATGGAGGTGCCTGTGCAAGGTTGTTGTTCCGTGTGCCAACACTTGCTTCAACTCTTAGGTCCTGCTGCCTGTCAGTCCAGCCCGCCAGTCTAACAGTCCAGCCAGCCAGTCTGTCTACAGTTCAGCCCGCCAGTCTCTCTAACAGTTCTGCCAGCCTGCCTACCTGGAGTACCTGCCAGTTACCTGCTGTGCCCGCCAGCCTGCCTACCTGGAGCACCTGCCAGTTACCTGTCATACCCGCCAGCTTGCCTACCCGGAGCACCTGCCAAGTAACCTGTCGTGCTCACCAGCTTGCCTACCCGGAGCACCTGTCTGGCTATTTGCCGTGCCCGCCTGCTTGCCTACCAGGAGCACCTGTCTGACCATCTACCGCACCAGCCTGCTGATGTACCCGGACCACCCATCTGTCTTCCTGCTGTGCTCATCCGCTCATACCGGTCAGTTCCTGTCATCTGACCTGTGGGAGTCACCTGCTCTCACACAAGTTCGGTCCCAGAGTGGCACCTGGTCTACCTGCCCGGTCCCTCCCTGATTCACGGAGTTGACTAAGCCGCCATGGGACCTGGGTCAGGCCGAGTAGTCACTTAGATTACATAGAATACTGATTAGAATAATGGACAAAATTCACACTAGTGGTCACCACTGATTCAAATAGCTAATGTAAATTGGAAAGGGTATAAGGAAAGGAAAGATGTGTGAATAAAATTTAGCTTTTATTAATATAATTAAAAACTCTTGTTTTATAAAAAATTGTTTATAAATGAATTATCATACATCTAAGGATGTATATAGGGCTGCTGCTATATAATTTTGAGCAGTTTTAGCCAAAAAGTTCCGTTTTTCAATGTGAGGACACAGAGATAAATTATCCACAGCCAATGTCCCTATAATTGTTGGCTGGGCAATATAAGTTATTTATCCCAAACATCCCAACCCTTTCTGTCAGATAATTTTATTATTATTGATTCCATATATGGGATACCGTTAGAATGTGAGGGATGATCATTTGTTCTCCACTAGTAAGCTTCTTGTGGCTTCTTATATTCTCTAAGCTGTTAGTGAATTAGTAAGAGTATAATATAGGGAGATATAAAAGCTATGCTTGTGCGATCTCACTGCTGCAGATGACATTAAAGCAACAGTTATTATGGCTGAGCTTACATCTAAGAGCCAAGCATTAATCTCATATGGGTAATGTATGCGGTTAATACCTCTGGTCTTCTAAATCATGCCCCTAGAGATAAAAGTGCTCTGTCTCTCCCACAGCGTGTACGTTCTGACTGTGTATGGATGGTCTACTTGCAATCACTGTTGTTAGTTACAGAGATTAAGCGTGCGGTTAACCGCCAGTTTGTATCATTAGCTTAAGCACGTGGAGGTCAGAGCACCCTATCTCCCTCATAGCGTTCTCACTCAGGTCGCGTGCAGATAACCTGCACGCGATCAATGCCGCTTTCTCCGGTAACCCCAGCGAAACGCGCGTCAGGGACTTTTATCCTAATATTCTTAATGTGGTGACATATTCCAATATCCATATACCACTCTCTGTCATGTTGTGTGCCGTCGCTATCTCACTCCAATCTCCACTCTGCCGGCTTAATATAGAAAGCGGCATTGATCGTGTGCAGATAACCTGATTGCAAGCAGACCATCCGTACACAGTCAGAACGTACACGCTGTGGGAGAGACAGAGCACTTTTATCTCTAGGGGCATGATTTAGTAGACCAGCAGTATTAACCGCATACATTACCCATATGAGATTAATGCTTGGCTCTTAGATGTAAGCTCAGCCATAAAAACTGTTGCTTTAATGTCATCTGCAGCAGTGAGATCGCACAAGCATAGCATTTATATCTCCCTATATTATACTCTTACTAATTCACTAACAGCTTAGAGAATATAAGAAGCCAGAAGAAGCTTACTAGTGGAGAACAAATGATCATCCCTCACATTCTAACGGTATCCCATATATGGAATCAACAATAATAAAATTATCTGACAGAGAGGGTTGGGATATTTGGGATATATAACTTATAATTAGTGTTGAGCCTCCCCCGTAGTGTTCGGGTTCGGTTCGGTTCGTCGAACACCGGGATGTTCGAGGAACTGTTCGTCGAACTGTTCGTCGAACACCTTAGAACACCGTCGAACACCGTTAAAACCAATGGCAGGCAAACAAAAACACATAGAAACACATAGAAAACACCTGCAAAGGTGTCCAAAAGCTGACAAACTGCTCAGAAGACACTCTCTTTAAAAAAGCCGGCCGGCAAATTCATCAGCGGCATACACCGGTACCCGACAATTTAGACAAGAAGGAATAGAGCCTCACACATAGATTAGATAGATAGAAACATGTCAGTCACACATATAAGAAGCACAGTGACAGTGTTGGTTACTGCACTTGTCATTTAGTGTAAAGGATTTATTAAAAAAAATATTAGTGTTTTCATGCACCGTCTCTTTAAAAAAGGCGGCCGGCAATTCAGCATCTGTACCCGACAATTTAGAACAGAAAGAATAGAGCTTCACACATAGATTAGATAGATAGAAACATGTCAGTCACATATATAATAAGTACAGTGATAGTGTTGCTTACTGTACTTGTCATTTAGTGTAAAGGATTTATTTAAAAAAAATAATAGTGTTTTCATGCACTGTCTCTTTAAAAAAGCCGGCCGGCAATTCAGCAGCGGTACCCGACAATTTAGAACAGAAAGATAGAGCATCACACATAGATTAGATAGATAGAAACATGTCAGTCACATATATATGAAGTACAGTGATAGTGTTGGTTACTGTACTTGTCATTTAGTATTAAAATAAAGGATTTATTATTAAAAAAAATTGGCGTGGGGTTCCCCTTAATTTTAGGCTCTAGCGGAGGTTAAGCAGACGGCTGGGGCAGATGTTTGAAGCCTGGGAAGGGGGTAATACCCACGGAGCTTCCCAGGCTACTAATATCAGCCCCCAGCTGAATACATAGCAGTTACTAGCTATTAAAATGGGGGACCCCCAAAAAAAATGACGTGGGGTCCCCCCTAATTTAATAGCTAGCAAAGGCTAGGCAGACAGCTGGGGGCTGATATTAATAGCCCAGGAAGGGAGCCATGAATATTGGCCCCCTCCCAGGCTAGAAACACCAGCCGTCAGCCGCCCCAGAAATGGCGCATTCATAGGATGCGCCAATTCTGGCACTTAGCCTCGCTCTTCCACGCTGCCCTGGTGCGGTGGCAGGGGGTAATAGGGTTGGGGTTGATGTCAGCTTATAATGCCAGCTGACATCAAGCCCAGGTTAGTAATGGAGAGGCGTCTATAAGACACCCCCATTACTAACCCCATAGTCAAAGTTAAAAAAAACACAAACACCCAGAATAAAGTCCTTTAATTGAAATAAAGACACAATCCTTTATTGTTCTAAATTAAACCATACTTACCATCACGCCCATTCCAGCTGAAGCCAACGATCTCCTGCAATAAAAGAAAAATAATAAAGCAACCTCATCCTTACCTTTCCATGGTTCCCACGACAGCTTCAGCTCTGCTACATCGAGATGACAGGCTGGACCGCAGCAGAACGCTGCCATCCAGCCTGTCATCCCGCAGACACTGAGAAGCGCAGGCTTGCTTGCGCTGCTCAGCGTCTCTCTGTGACGACATCCAGATGAGCCGAGTTCATGTCCAATGAACTCGGCTCACCTCATGCACGTCACTGACAGCGTGGGAAAATTCTCACGCTGAAGCGCTGATTGCAGGAGAATTTTCCCACGCTGTCAGTGACGTGCAGGAGGTGAGATGAGTTCATTGGATATGAGCTCACCTCATGCACATCACTGACAGCGTGGGAGAATTCTCCTGCACTCAGCACTTCAGCGTGAGAATTTTCCCACGCTGTCAGTGACGTGCATGAGGTGAGCCGAGTTCATTGGACATGACCTCGGCTCATCTGGATGCCGTCACAGCGAGACAGTGAGGAGCGCAAGCATGCCTGCGCTTCTCAGTGTCTGCGGGATGACAGACTGGATGGCAGCGTTCTGCTGCGGTCCAGCCAGTCATCTCGATGTAGCAGAGCTGAAGCTGTCGTGGGAACCATGGAAAGGTAAGGATGAGGTTGGTTTATTATTTTTCTTTTATTGCAGGAGATCGTTGGCTTCAGCTGGAATGGGTGTGATGGTAAGTATGGTTTAATTTAGAACAATAAAGAATTGTGTCTTTATTTCAATTAAAGGACTTTATTCTGGGTGTTGTGTTTTTTTTAAATACTTTACTAGAAATTCATGGCGGTCATGTCTAATACTGGCGTGACCCCATGAATTTTGGGCTTGGGGCCAGCTGATAATACCAAGCTGGCCCTAACCCCTTTATTACCCAGTGAGCCACCGCACCAGGGCCCTGGATGAGTTGGGTACAGCGCCAGAAGATGGCGCTTCTATGAACGCGCCATTTTCCGGGTGGCTGCGGACTGCAATTTGTAGCGGGGGGGGGGCCCAGAAAGCTTGGGCCTCCCTGCGCTGCAGATTCCAGCCCCCAGCTGCCTAGTTGTACCTGGCTGGACACAAAAATAGGGCGAAGCCCCACGTACTTTTTTTTAAATTATTTCATGAAATTCATGAAATAATTAAGAAAAAAAGGCCTTCCCTATATTGTTGTGTCCGGCCAGGTACAAATAGGCAGCTGGTGGTTGGGGGCAGCCCGTTCCTGCCTGCTGTACCTGGCTGGACACAAATATAGTGCGAAGCCCCACTTCAATTTTTTTTAATTATTTCATGAAATTCATGAAATAATTAAGAAAAAATGGGCTTCCCTATATTGTTGTGTCCGGCCAGGTACAAATAGGCAGCTGGTGGATGGGGGCAGCCCGTTCCTGCCTGCTGTACCTGGCTGGACACAAATATAGTGCGAAGCCCCACGTCAATTTTTTTTAAATTATTTCATGAATTTCCTGAAATAATTTAAAAAAAATTGACGTGGGGCTTCGCACTATATTTGTGTCCAGCCAGGTACAGCAGGCAGGAACGGGCTGCCCCCAACCACCAGCTGCCTATTTGTACCTGGCCGGACACAACAATATAGGGAAGCCCTTTTTTTCTTAATTATTTCATGAAATAATTTAAAGAAAATTGACGTGGGGCTTCGCCCTGTTTTTGTGTCCAGCCAGGTACAACTAGGCAGCTGGGGGCTGGAATCCGCAGCGCAGGGATGCCCAAGCTTTCTGGGCCACCCCCGCTGCAAATTGCAGTCCGCAGCCACCCCGGAAAATGGCACGTTCATAGAAGCGCCATCTTCTGGCGCTGTACCCAACTCATCCAGGGCCCTGATGCGGTGGCTCACTGGGTAATAAAGGGGTTAGGGCCAGCTTGGCATTATCAGCTGGCCCTAAGCCCGAAATTCATGGGGTCACGCCAATATTAGACATGACCACCATGAATTTCTAGTAAAGTATTTAAAAAAAACACAACACCCAGAAAAAAGTCCTTTAATTGAAATAAACACACAATTCTTTATTGTTCTAAATTAAACCATACTTACCATCACGCCCATTCCAGCTGAAGCCAACGATCTCCTGAAATAAAAGAAAAATAATAAAGCAACATCATCCTTACCTTTCCATGGTTCCCATGACAGCTTCAGCTCTGCTACATCGAGATGACAGGCTGGACCGCAGCAGAACGCTGCCATCCAGCCTGTCATCCCGCAGACACTGAGAAGCGCAGGCTTGCTTGCGCTCCACAGTGTCTCTCTGTGAGGGCATCCAGATGAGCCGAGTTAATGTCCAATGAACTCGGCTCACCTCATGCACGTCACTGACAGCGTGGGAAAATTCTCCTGCACTCAGCGCTTCAGCGTGGGAGAATTCTCACACTGAAGCGCTGAGTGCAGGAGAATTCTCCCACGCTGTCAGTGACGTGCAGGAGGTGAGCTGAGTTCATTGGACATGAGCTCACCTTATGCACGTCACTGACAGCGTGGGAAAATTCTCCTGCACTCAGCGCTTCAGCGTGGGAGAATTCTCACGCTGAAGCGCTGAGTGCAGGAGAATTCTCCCACGCTGTCAGTGACGTGCAGGAGGTGAGCTGAGTTCATTGGACATGAGCTCACCTTATGCACGTCACTGACAGAGTGGGAGAATTCTCCTGCACTCACCGCTTCAGCGTGAGAATTTTCCCACGCTGTCAGTGACGTGCATGAGGTGAGCCGAGTTCATTGGACATGAACTCGGCTCATCTGGATGTCGTCACAGAGAGACGCTGAGCAGCGCAAGCAAGCCTGCGCTTCTCAGTGTCTGCGGGTTGAGAGGCTGGATGGCAGCGTTCTGCTGCGGTCCAGCCTGTCATCTCGATGTAGCAGAGCTGAAGCTGTCGTGGGAACCATGGAAAGGTAAGGATGAGGTTGCTTTATTATTTTTCTTTTATTGCAGGAGATCGTTGGCTTCAGCTGGAATGGGCGTGACGGTAAGTATGGTTTAATTTAGAACAATAAAGGATTGTGTCTTTATTTCAATTAAAGGACTTTATTCTGGGTGTTTGTGTTTTTTTTAACTTTGACTATGGGGTTAGTAATGGGGGTCTCTTATAGACGCCTCTCCATTACTAACCTGGGCTTGATGTCAGCTGGCATTATAAGCTGACATCAACCCCAACCCTATTACCCCCTGCCACCGCACCAGGGCAGCGTGGAAGAGCGAGGCTAAGTGCCAGAATTGGCGCATCCTATGAATGCGCCATTTCTGGGGCGGCTGACGGCTGGTGTTTCTAGCCTGGGAGGGGGCCAATAATCATGGCTCCCTTCCTGGGCTATTAATATCAGCCCCCAGCTGTCTGCCTAGCCTTTGCTAGCTATTAAATTAGGGGGGACCCCACGTCATTTTTTTTGGGGGGTCCCCCATTTTAATAGCTAGTAAAGGCTATGTATTCAGCTGGGGGCTGATATTAGTAGCCTGGGAAGCTCCGTGGGTATTACCCCCTTCCCAGGCTTCAAACATCTGCCCCAGCCGTCTGCTTAACCTGCGCTAGAGCCTAAAATTAAGGGGAACCCCACGCCAATTTTTTTAATAATAAATCCTTTATTTTAATACTAAATGACAAGTACAGTAACCAACACTATCACTGTACTTCATATATATGTGACTGACATGTTTCTATCTATCTAATCTATGTGTGAAGCTCTATTCTGTCTGTTATAAATTGTCGGGTACCGCTGCTGAATTGCCGGCCGGCTTTTTTAAAGAGACAGTGCATGAAAACACTATTATTTTTTTTGATAAATCCTTTACGCTAAATGACAAGTACAGTAAGCAGCACTTTCACTGTACTTCGTATATATGTGGCTGACATGTTTCTATCTATCTAATCTATGTGTGATTCTCTATTCTTTCTATTCTAAATTGTCGGGTACCGCTGCTGAATTGCCGGCCGGCTTTTTTAAAGAGACGGTGCATGAAAACACTATTATTTTTTTTGATAAATCCTTTACGCTAAATGACAAGTACAGTAAGCAGCACTTTCACTGTACTTCGTATATATGTGGCTGACATGTTTATATCTATCTAATCTATGTGTGAAGCTCTATTCTTTCGGTTCTAAATTGTCGGGTACAGGTGTATGCCGCTGCTGAATTGCCGGCTTTTCATGTTTCACTGTTGGCACTGTTCCCATCGATTTGGGCAATCACTGTAATGCCACAACCACCATGGCTGTGGCATTACAGTGAGTGGCAGACAATCCCTGCATGATTGGTGCTCTAAATAGCGCCAGACATGCAGGACACGCTTTTGGTGCACGAACAGTTATCGAACATAACCTCGAACAGCCGAATTTTTTGCAAATCGTTCGGGTTCGTCGAACAACTCGAACACCGCCCAAAACAGCTCGAATTTGAGATTGGCGAACAGTTCTAGTCGAACACCGCTCATCTCTATACTGGGCACAGAGGTTCCACCACCCGGCCCCGTTACACGTTGGATGCTGAGAAAGCATTCCATAGAGTCTCCTGGCATGCCATATATTATTCTCTTAAAAAGCTTGGGGTAGGGGTCTAGGGGACCCTTTTATAGGCAAAATCATGGCCCTGTATCACAATACGTCACCTAGGCTGAAGATAAATGGAACATTTTCATCACCTTTCATAATCACCAATGGGACAAGGCAGGGATTTCCTCTGTCCCCTCTCTTATACAGCCTAGTGACGGAGAACCTGCTCTCATCAATTCGCCATAACCCCAATATTAGGTGGATTAAGGTGGGAGGCACCGAGTACAAGTGCTCTGCATTTGCTGATGATGTCCTAGTATATATCACTCAATCACATATATCCATCCCTGCTGTTATGGCTGAAATAGATCACTTTGTTACATGGTCAAATTTTAAAATCAATGCAGCGAAGTCTGAGGCCCTCGATGTCTCCCTCCCCAAATCCATACAGGATTCCATCCAGTCCAATTTCCCTTTGCCTGGCCCTCACAGGGTATCAAATACTTAGGAATTCCTATTCATAAAGACCTCTCCCGTCTATGTTATCTTAATTTTGGGCCCTTTATTGAACAACTCCATACAGACCACGGTTGGCAAATTAGAACTGTAAGATTCACTACATGAACCACTGGTGTTTTGTGGAAAAGCACATGTACATTGTGTTCCAAATTATTATGCAAAAAGTGTTCAGGAGTGATAAGGTAAGAATTTTTTTGCTTGTCAGTTAAACTCATTGATGGTGATGTGTGTCAGGGCTCTTTATATCACTGTAAGCAATTGCAGACACCTGTGCTAATTAGTTTGGCAGGTGTGTCCAATGAAACGCAAGACTACTTAAGAAGACTGTCCCACATTATTAAGCAGCCTACATTTTCTGCCAAAATGGGAAAGAAAAAGGATGTGTTGGCTGCTGAGAAGCAACAAATTGTGGAGTGTTTAGGTCAAGGCATGACTACAATCAACATTGCCAAGACACTTCATCCTGATCATCGCACAATCAAGAAGTATGTAGCTGATTCACAGTACACACGTGTGCGTGCTGATAAGGGAAAATTGAGGACTCTTTCCTACAGGCAATTACGTCAGGTTAAAAGAGCAGCGGCAAAAAAGCCTTGTCATAGCAGCAGACAAGCTTTTGAAGCTGCTGGTGCCTCCAACGACCCCGAACAACAAGATGCAGGGTCCTTCAGAGGATTGCAGCTGTGCGTAAGCCATCCTGTTGACCTCCTCTATCCACTGTACACAAGCAGAAACGGATCCAGTGGGCCAAACAATACATGAAGACTGACTTCAAAACTGTTTTGTTCACCGATGAGTGCCGTGCAACGCTAGCAGCCCCAAAATAATTTTCCGTCTAGATGCAGCTAAAAATTCTTATTAATTTGAAAGCTGGTGGAGCTTAGTATAGATGGCCTAATAGAATCAGTACTGCAAACTGCTACAAGGCCCAAATTATTTTCCAGCCAAGATACAGGTAAACATGATTAGTAATTTTAAATCTGGTGGAGTTAAGTATAGATGGCCTAATAGTATCAGTACTGCAAACTGCTACAAGGCCCAAATTATTTTCCAGCCAAGATACAGATAAACATGATTAGTAATTTTAAATCTGGTGGAGTTTAGTATAGATGGCCTAATAGAATCAGTACTGCACACTGCTACAAGGCCCAAATTATTTTCCAGCCAAGATACAGATAAACATGATTAGTAATTTTAAATCTGGTGGAGTTTAGTATAGATGGCCTAATAGACTCAGTACTGCACACTGCTACAAGGCCCAAATTATTTTCCAGCCAAGATACAGATAAACATGATTAGTAATTTGAAAGCTTAAAACGGTTGGTGAGGTGATTTTAACAAATCATCAAGCTTTTTCTCTCCCCAGGATGACACTGGGGTAGAAAAGTCCTTTCGGATCCATGATTTGTTCATCTTTATGAACGTGAGTCTGTCTAAATTATCACTGGAGAGCCACGTGCGCTTATCTGTTAGCACATCACCAGCAGTGCTGAACACACGTTCAGACAGAATGCAGGCTGCGGGGCATGACAAGATCTCCAAGGAGTAAGTGGCGAGCTCCGGCCATTTATCCAGATTGGAAGCCCAAAAAGAGCAAGGGTCCAGTGACACACTTATGGCTTCAATGTTTACTTGGAGATACTCCTGTACCATCGTCTCTGGGTGTTGACTATGTGTCAGACTTCTTGTCTCCTGTGGCATTCCAAAGGATGGGCTAAAAAAGTGGTGAAATGATTTCGCAAAATTGATGTTACCAGCAGATACTGTGTTTCTGTTACATTTTGAATGCTGAACACTCGACGGTAACACGGTTGGCAAGTTTGAAATGTGAGATTCACTACGTGCACCACTGGTGTTTTGTGGAAAAGCACATGTAAGATTCTGCAACAGTCTCTGCTGATACTCCTGCATGCGTGCATCCCTTTCTATGGCAGGAATAATTTCTGCAAATTTACTTTTGTATGGGGGATCTAACAGTGTGGCAAACCAGTAGTCAGGATTATTTCTAATTCTCACAATTCGAGGGTCATGTTGCAGGTAGTGCAGCAAGAAGGCACTCATGTGTCTTGCGCATCCAGGGGCACCAAGTCCCTGGTGTGTTGGTGGCGAGGTAACAATCATGCTTCCTTCCTCTGCCCTCTCCCCGAAACCTCGCACAACAGAAATGTGAACAAGGTCTCCCTCATCTGATGAGTCTTCCATCAGTTCGTCCTCCACTTCTTCCTGGGCTCCTGCACCTTCCTCACTAGTTTGGCTGCTACCATGCGCACTGGTAAAACCATCTCCCCCACTCTCACATGCCTGCCACCTTGGTGCTGCCGACCGTCTGGACCTTGCAGATGTTAGCCCTTCCGCATACAACTCCTCCTCCTCTACTTCCTCCTCCTCCTCTTCTGCCACCACCTGACTTCGAAATCTGTTTAACACGTGCTCCAGCATGTAAATCACCGGAATAGTCATGCTGATAATGGCATCGTCAGCACTAAACATCTTCGTCGCCATTTGAAAACTGTGCAGAAGGGTGCATAGGTCCCTGATCTGAGACCACTCCTCCAGCGTGATTTGCCCCACCTCTGGATCTCATTGGCCCAGGCTATATGTCAGAACATATTGCACCAGGTCTTGTCGGTGCTGCCACAGTTGCTGCAACATGTGCAGAGTTGAATTCCACCGGGTAGGCACATCGCATTTTAGCCGGTGAAGTGGCAGGCCAAACGACTTCTGTAGAGATGTAAGTCGCTGAGCTGCTGGATGCGAATGGCGGAAGTGAGCACACAGCGACCGTGCCCTCTGCAGAAGGCCATCTAGTCCGGGATAGTGGGCTAAAAATTGCTGGACAACCAGGTTCAACACGTGAGCCATACAAGGCACGTGTGTGACTTTGCCCCGGCGAAGGGCCGCACCCAGGTTTGCAGCATTGTCGCACATGGCCTTCCCTGTTTTCAGGTCCAATGGAGACAACCATTCATGAAACTGGTTCTCCAGAGCTGACCACAACTCCTCAGTTGTGTGACTCACATTTCCCAGACATTTCAAAGTAAAAACTGCCTGATGACGTTGAGCACTGCTGCCAGCATAGTAAGGACGTGTGCAGGATCCCTTCTGCGCAGTTAGAAAGCTTGTGGCATGACCAGACAGGTTTTGGGTGCAGGTGGAGGACCGAGAGGAGGTTGAGGAGGCAGAAGCAGTGGGGGAACTTTGAGATAAAGAGGATTGACGCACAACTCGTGGGTACGGCAAGACTTGGACAGCAGCCCCTTGTCCTGCTGTCACCATATTTACCCAGTGCCCAGTCAGCGACAGATAACAAGCGTTGGATCATCCTTATCGATCTGAAAAAATGCCCAGGCTATGCAAGGCTTAGCACCCATGCGACCTGAACAGCCACCACGACTTGTGGTCAGAGGCAGAGTTGTGTTTGAGGATGCAGTTGTTGACGCTGTTCCAGTACTACGTCTCTGTCCAGGAAGGCACAACCTGACCTCGTCATCACTAGCATCCTCCTCCACCTTCTCTGCTGACCTCATCGACTGGTTGACTGTGGGTTGACAGTAAGTGGGCTCTCCAACCTCGTCATCATCACCCTGTGTGTTATCACACCCGTCATCCTCAGAGCCAACCTGTTCCTGCCCTGACAAAAAACTAAAGTTGTCGCTCCAATCAGGTATTTGAGTCTCATCACCGTCTTCGGTCTTCCTCATTGTCTCCACCAACAGGAATTACAGTTTGGGAAAAAGGGTCTACATTATGGTCAGAACCTTCTGCGTCTGGTCCTGGATCCGACTCATAAAGATTCTGGGCATCAGTGCAGATCATTTCCTCGTCTGGATTCACAGAAGCTCAGGAGCCGACCTCTGATTCAGAGGCTATAGTATGAGTAAACAGCTCTGCAGACTCAATCATCTGTTCTACCCCATACTCAGACGGGCAGCTGGAGACTGGGGAGCTGTGAGGAAGCAAGTGCGATTGGGGTGACACCTCTGAGGACTGGAGTATTTGTGATGTTGAAGTTGAGGTGGAGGAGAGCCCACTTAAAGCAGCACTTGATATCCGTTGAAGCACCTGCTGTTTTTGTGCCTCATCTGGAATTTGTAGTGATTGGCGTGGCCGTAAGAAAGGCATCTTATCACATTGTCCGCTAAAAGAAGTAGACATCTTAGTTTGGCTGGAAGATGGTCTTTCTTCTGCAGATGTTACTGTTGCTTTAACACCTACCCCACGGACACAACCTTTTTTTCCCTTCCCAACACGCCTATTCCCCTTTCCAGCAGCAGCAGGCCTTTTTCCACTCATTTTGGTGGTTAACTAATTGACAACTCTGGAGTTGTTTGTACAAAAATCAATGGATGGGAACCGAGCAGAGCTGAGTGGCCAAACTGTGGTATTAGCCCAAAAGTATTGGCTGGGTTAGATGCAGTAAAACAATTTTATTACATACACAGGTGGTGGAGGTTAGTACAGATGGGCTAATAGAACAAGTCCCACACACTGCTACAAGCCCAAATATTTTTTCAGAGCTAGATGCAGATAAAAATTATTTTGAATTTGAAACCTGGTGGAGGTTAGTATAGATGGACTAATAGAATGATGCTATGCCCAAAAGGTTTAACTTGGCTAGGTGCAGCAAAAAAAATAGTATTCTATACACAGGTGGTGTAGCTTGCAACACAGATAGGCTACTCCACTGACTAACACACTCTGCAAGAGGCCAAAAAGGATTTGCTTAGCTAGATTTAGCCAAATGCTGTGAAAAAAACTTGCACAGCACTGGCACAGACCTGCCTGGCAAAAAGTGATAGGAACTGATGTTACCTAGCCCTCAAAAGGACTGCAATTACAATTAGTCTTTACTCCCAACCTATCTATTTAAGAGCACAGACCTGCCTGATAAAAGTCGTAGGAAATGATGTAACCTAGTCCTCAAAAGGACTGCAATCACAACTGTTCCCTACTGCCAAGCTATTTGTAGATTTGTGCGAAAATTGGCTTGAAATTAACACTCAAAATATAGCGCACACAGCAACCGCCGTGCCGTCTATCACGCGGCTGCAGCAGTGAGAAAATGGTGGAGATGGGGAAAATGGCTGGGTCTTATAGGGCAAGGACATGTGACATACACTGCCAATGACACATGCCCTTGTTTATGTGAAAAAAAGCAGTTCGCTCCGTGTGTACGCTGCTGATAGGCTGACAGATTGCACCTCCCCACTGTAAATGCGGGAAAGAGAAAAAAAAATGGAGATCTTCATTATTTATGCAGAGATCCATCCCCTGCCCCTCTCCCCGCCCCGCTGTACACTCAAACTGCGTATTAACATTCATTTTCAGCATTACTGAAAAAAAATCCAGTTATGATTTTGGTGCACGAACAGTTATCGAACATAACCTCGAACAGCCGAATTTTTCTCAAATCGTTCGTGTTCGCCGAACGGCTCGAACACCGCCCAAAACAGCTCGAATTTGAGATTGGCGAGCAGTTCGAGTCAAACACCGCTCATCTCTAGTAGGTAACTATTTTGAACAGCAAACTGGTGTCAATTGCTTCACTGACACACTGAAACAAATTTTTAATGGATGCCAGAAATGGCAGTATTTTCAGCGCAATTATATGTGATCTGTGTGACGAACAAACCACAGTTTTAAATAGCTGGACTTTTAGCACTGTAATATGGAAAGGACCTGGATGTATTCTGCAGTGCCAACAAGCAAATGGCGCAGAACAACGACATTCTCTGGATTGCTTTTTAAGCAAATAATGAGGATTAAGATCCCAAAAAAATTATTCCTGGCCCCTGAGTCTTGGGCCTATTTCTAGAAATACTACCCCTGGCGACCAGCTACGGCATTACAGTGAGTGGCAGGAAATCCCTGCATTTTCATTGGCTCTGTAAAGAGCGCCAAACATGCAGGGAGGAGACCCAAGCTCCCGCCGAGCAACCTCGGAAATACTTGGCGAGCGCCGAGCATCTCGAGCAGTGAGATGCTCGGGTGAGCACCGAGCAATAGCGAGCATGCTCGCTCTCATCACTAGTCAGGATGTTACAGGTGCTTCTCACAAAATTAGAATATCATCTAAAAGTTAATTTATTTCAGTTCTTCAATACAAAAAGTGAAACTCATATATTATATAAAGTCATTACAAACAGAGTGATCTATTTCAAGTGTTTATTTCTGTTAATGCTGATGATTATGGCTTACAGTCAATGAAAACACAAAAGTCATTATCTCAGTAAATTAGAATACTTTATAACAACAGTTTAAAAAATGTTTTTAAAATCCGAAATGTTGGCCTATTGAAATGTATGTTCAGTAAATGCACTCAATACTTGATTAGGGCTCCTTTTGCATCAAATACTGCATCAATGCGGCGTGTCATGGTGGCGATCAGCCTGTGACACTGCTGAGGTGTTATGGAGGCCCAGGTAGCTTGGATAGCTGCTTTCAGCTCGTCTTTATTGTTGGGTCTGGTGTCTCTCATCTTCCTCTTGACAATATCCCATAGATTCTCTATGAGGTTAGGTCAAGCAAGTTTGCTGCCAATCAAACACAGTGATACTGTTGTTTTTAAACTGTTGGTAGTGTGGACAAGTGCCAAGTCCTGCTGGAGAATGAAATTTCGATCTCCAAAAAGCTTGTCGGCAGAGGGAAGCATGAAGTGCTCTAAAATTTCCTGGTAGACAGCTGCACTGACATTGGTCTTGATAAAACACAATGCACCTATACCAGCAGATGACATGGCTCCCCAAACCATCACTGACTGTGGAAACTTCACACTAGACGTCAAGCAGCTTGGATTGTGTGCCTCTCCACTCTTCCTCCAGACTCTGGGACCTTGATTTCCAAATGAAATGCAATATTTACTTTCATCTGAAAACAACACCTTGAACCACTGAGCAACAGTCCTGGTCTTTTTCTCCTTGGCACAGGTAAGACTCTTCTGGCGTTGTCTATTGGTCATGAGTGGCTTGACACAAGGAATGCGACACTTGTAGCCCATGTCCTGGATACGTCTGTGTGTGGTGGCTCTTGAAGCAATGACTCCATCAGCAGTCCACTTGTGAATTTCCCGAAAATTTTTGAATTGCCTTTTCAGAACAATCCTTTCAAGGCTGCGGTTATTCCAGTTGCTTGTGCACCTTTTTCTACCACACTTTTTCCTTCCATTAAACTCTCCATTAATATGCTTTGATCCAGCACTCTGTGAACAGCCAGCTTCTTTAGCAATGATCTTTTGTGGCTTACCCTCCTTGTGGATTGTGTCAAAGACTGCCATCTGGACATCTGTCAAGTCAGCAGCCTTCCCCGTGATTGTGGAGCCTACTGAAACAGACTAAGAGACCTTACTAAACGCTTCGGAAGCCTTTGCAAGTGTTGTTTGTTAATTAATCCAATTTACTGAGATAATGACTTTTGTGTTTTCATTGGCTGTAAGCCATAATCATCAACATTAACAGAAGTAAACACTTGAAATAGATCGCTCTGTTTGTAATGACTCTATGTAATATATGAGTTTCACTTTATGTATTGAAGTACTGAAATAAATTAACTTTTTGATGATATTCTAATTTAGTGAAAAGCACTTGTACATTTAGTAGCCATTCAAACCCATTTTTGTTAAATTCTGAGCATGTTATCAGGCCAAAATCACCAGGGTATGTTAACTTTTGATTAGGGTTATTTATATGTTTTTGGTCGTCATTAAGATTTAAAAAGTGAAAAGTGAAAACACAGTAGTTTGAAAATAAATGGCTTCATCCAACCAATAACCATGAGTGGAGAAAAAGTTTTTGTGTTATCATTAGTGTTGAGCCACCCCCGTAGTGTTCGAGTTCGGTTCGGTTCGTCGAACACCCGTGTGTTCGCCGAACTGTTCGTCGAACTGTTCGTCGAACACCTTCGAACACCGTTAAAACCAATGGCAGGCAAACAAAAACACATAGAAACTCATAGAAAACACCTTCAAAGGTGTCCAAAAGCTGACAAACTGCTCAGAAGACACAACTAACACATGGAAAAGTGACAAGTACATATAGTCATGCGAAAAGAAAAGAGGTGGAGGAGTAAAAGGAGGGGGAGACACAGATATAGGCATGTCATGCCCTTCTAAAATCCAAAAAGTGAGAAGCCGACACGTTCAGTCCGCTCCTGCCCGTGCCACCTCCGCGTCGCCGGGTTTGTGCCAGAGCCGCGGTGAACCCTGACGGCCAGTCCCCCCTCTCCCAATACTGGTGCCTGTCCGCTGGTGGGTCGAGCGAGCCCCCCTGTGGTGGAGGCAGCTCTAAGCTTTTTAATTTAAATTGTCTCTTTAATTTGAATGAATACACTTTAAATCCATTTACAAGGATCTATTGGAGGGCAAGTCTCATGCCAGCAGCCGCGTAATTCCAGCTCCAGTAGCGTCCACTAAAGCTGCTGCAGTTAAAAAGCTTTTATAAGGATCGAGCTCGGCTGTCCACCGCAAGGCATCCTACTGCCCGTCCCAGCCCCTATGCCTTGGGGTGCCTCCTGATGCTCTTCACTGAGTATCCCGTGGTCCCGAAGCATTTCCTTTGAAAAAATTAAGTGTCCAAACTACAGGTGGTGTAGCTTGCTTAACAGCCGGGATAATCCGCTGACTAGCAGACACTGCTACTAGGCACAAAGTATTTCCTGGGCTAGATGCAGTTAAAAATTTGTAATTAGATACTCTCGTTGGATGCTGAGAAAGCATTCCATAGAGTCTCCTGGCACGCCATATATGATTCTCTTAAAAAGCTTGGGGTAGGGGTCTAGGGGACCCTTTTATAGCCAAAATCACGGCCCTGTATCGCAATACGTCACCTAGGCTGAAGATAAATGGAACTGTAGCACCCTGAGGGCTCGGTTGCTACAGAGGTATTGCACCTCACCCAGAGGTGTGATATCTCACTCTCAGGTAAGGATGTAGTGTGGATCAGGACCCAACACCTGCATGCATTACACCACATTGCCGTGGGGCAGGGCGACCAATATGCCCCTGAGATGGGCACGACAGTCCCTGTCCCTGGCTGGAGTGAGGGGAGGGAACACTGAGGAAGGGGAACCCTGTAGTGCAGGAGCAGGGAGGAAGCAGTTCCTGGGTGCATTGAGAAGGGAGTATAAAAGGTGGGCACCATCTTAGTTCAGTGCAGAGAAGTCTGAGCAGAAGTGGCAGGGAGCAGGGGCTCTGCATGAGCTCCGGAGGCGGGCCTAGTAACAGAGGCCCAGGCCTGGAAGAGGGAGAAGGAAGGAAGAGGAGCGGAGAAGGCTCCAGGAACGAGGAACGAAGGGATCCCAGGGGTGCGGACGGGCGAGTCGCCACCGCACGCCCGAATCCACCTGCGTGGAGGGGTCAGGCCAAAGGGGGAGACCGGTCCCCGAAACTAGTGGAGGCAGGAAACGACCCTCAGCTAGAAACAGGAGGCTGTGACATTTTATGTGGCGCAGCCCTTCGCTACACCCGCTAGGAAGGCACCACATAGGGTCAGGGAAACTGGCGCCAAGTTTACCAAGAGGAGGCCCGAGGCAGCCGGACAGAAGGGTTGGTAAGAAAGGCCAGACAAAGGACACACAAAGGGGGTCCTGTGAAGCGCTCCAAAGTTATCTGGGAGTTGTCTGAGCCCCTCACCTGGTGAGCACAGTACGACGTGGGCAGCCGTTACCTGCAGACGTGGTCTGGATAATTAGAACTGTGAGTAAAGGCCCTGGACTGCATCACTGACTCCGTGTCGTTACTGCTGCTGCCCTGCACCATCACCCCCATCCTCCGCATACACTGCCCTGAGGCTATACTCCTCCCGTGGTGAGTTATGCTATGCTCTGCTGCACCCACAACACCAGCCTCAGCGGTCTGCCCTGGAGCGGCGGTTCACTCTGACCGCAATCCACGGGTGGCGTAGTTGGACATTTAAACATCAAAACCACATAAATAGTTCCGCCACTGGTTTGACCGCCCTGAGCCACTGAACCAAGTCGCCGCCACGGAGACTACAACCACCAGCATCCACCAAAAAGGGTCCGGCTCCGGGTGTCCCAAGGCCCAGGGGGCACGTCAGAACATTTTCATCACCTTTCACAATCACCAATGGGACAAGGCAGGGATGTCCTCTGTCCCCTCTCTTATAAATCCTAGTGACGGAGCACCTGCTCTCATCAATTCGCCATAACCCCAATATTAGGTGGATTGAGGTGGGAGGCACCGAGTACAAGTGCTCTCTATTTGCTGATGATGTCCTAGTATATATCACTCAATCACATATATCCATCCATGCTGTTATGGCTGAAATAGATCACTTTGTTACATGGTCAAATTTTAAAATCAATGCAGCGAAGTCTGAGGCCCTCGATGTCTCCCTCCCCAAATCCATATAGGATTCCATCCAGTCCAACTTTCCCTTTGCCTGGCCCTCACAGGGTATCAAATACTTAGGAATTCCTATTCATAGAGACCTCTCCCATCTATGTTATCTTAATTTTGGGCCCTTTATTGAACAACTCCATACAGACCACGGTTGGCAAGTTAGAACTGTAAGATTCACTACGTGAACCACTGGTGTTTTGTGGAAAAGCACATGTACACTGTGTTCCAAATTATTATGCAAAAAGTGTTTAGGAGTGATAAGGGAAGAATTTGTTTGTTTGTCAGTTAAACTCATTGATGGTGATGTGTGTCAGGGCTCTTTATATCACTGTAAGCAATTGCAGACACCTGTGCTAATTAGTTTGGCAGGTGTGTCCAATGAAAGGCAAGATTACTTAAGAAGGCTGTCTCACATTATTAAGCAGCCTACATTTTCTGCCAAAATGGGAAAGAATAAGGATGTGTCGGCTGCTGAGAAGCAACAAATTGTGAAGTGTTTAGATCAAGGCATGACTACAATCAACATTGTGCGATGATCAGGATGAAGTGTCTTGGCAATCAAGAAGTATGTAGCTGATTCACAGTACACACGTGTGCGTGCTGATAAGGGCAAATTGAGGACTCTTTCCTACAGGCAATTACGTCAGGTTAAAAGAACAGCGGCAAAAAAGCCTTGTCATAGCAGCAGACAAGTTTTTGAAGCTGCTGGTGCCTCCAACGTCCCCCGAACAACAAGATGCAGGGTCCTTCAGAGGTTTGCAGCTGTGCATACGCAATCCTCTCGACCTCCTCTATCCACTTCACAAAAGCAGAAACGGCTCCAGTGGGCTAAACATTACATGAAGACTGATTTCAAAACTGTTTTGTTCACGGATGAGTGCCGTGCAGCGCTCGATGGTCCAGATGGATGGAGTGGAGGATGGCTGGTTGATGGACACCCCACGCAAACACGGCTACAGCGCCAACAAGGAGGAGGTGGAGTAATGTTTTGGGCTGGAATCATGGGGAGAGAGATTGTCGGCCCCTTTAGGATCCCTGAAGGCGCTAAAGATGAACTCCATAATGTATGTGGATTTTCTCAAACAGCACTTCCTGCCATGGTTCAAGAAGAAGAACCGTGTATTTCACAGCAAGATCATTTTTTTGCATGATAATGCACCATCTCATGCTGCACATAAAACATCTGCATCTCTGGCTGATATGGGCATAAAAGGGGACAAACTTATGGTGTGACCCCCATGCTCCCCTGACCTCTACCCCATTCAGAACCTCTGGAGCATCATCAAAAGTAGTGTCTATGATGGCGGGAGGCAGTTCACATCTAAGCAACAGCTCTGGGAGGGTATTCTGTCCTCATGCAAAACAATTGAAGCAGAAACCATCCAAAACCTGACAAATTCAATGGACGAGAGAGTTCAGAAGCTCCTTTCGAACAAGGGGTCCTATGTGAAAATGTAACATCACCTAGAATAAAGTTTTGAGTTGAAAACTGTTTGATTTCAGTTTCTACTAACCTGCTAATGCTTATAATTTCAAAAATGACAATTTTTTTGGTCTTTATTAAAATGAAAAGGTTGATCGAAAAGTTTGGGGGATCTAAGAGTGTGGCAACCCAGTAGTCATGATTACTTCGAATTCTGACAATGTGAGGGTCATGTTTAGTGTTGAGCCACCCCCGTAGTGTTCGAGTTCGGTTCGGTTCGTCGAACACCCGTGTGTTCGCCGAACTGTTCGTCGAACTGTTCGTCGAACACCTTCGAACACCGTTAAAACCAATGGCAGGCAAACAAAAACACATAGAAATACATAGAAAACACCTTCAAAGGTGTCCAAAAGCTGACAAACTGCTCAGAAGACACAACTAACACATGGAAAAGTGACAAGTACATATAGTCATGTGAAAAGAAAAGAGGTGGAGGAGTAAAAGGAGGGGGAGACACAGATATAGGCATGTCATGCCCTTCTAAAATCCAAAAAGTGAGAAGACGAGACAGCCAGTCCGCTCCTGCCTGTGCCACCTCCGTGTCGCCGGGTTTGTGCCAGAGCCGCGGTGAACCCTGACGGCCAGCCCCCCTCTCCCAATACTGGTGCCTGTCCGCTGGTGGGTCGAGAGAGCCCCCCTGTGGTGGAGGCAGCTCTAAGCTTTTTAATTTAAATTGTCCCTCTAATTTGAATGAATACACTTTAAATCCATTTACAAGGATCTATTGGAGGGCAAGTCTCATGCCAGCAGCCGCGTAATTCCAGCTCCAGTAGCGTCCACTAAAGCTGCTGCAGTTAAAAAGCTTTTATAAGGATCGAGCTCGGCTGTCCACCGCAAGGCATCCTACTGCCAGTCCCAGCCCCTATGCCTTGGGGTGCCTCCTGATGCTCTTCACTAAGTATCCCGTGGTCCCGAAGCATTTCCTTTGAAAAAATTAAGTGTCCAAACTACAGGTGGTGTAGCTTGCTTAACAGCCGGGATAATCCGCTGACTAGCAGACACTGCTACTAGGCACAAAGTATTTCCTGGGCTAGATGCAGTTAAAAATTTGTAAGTAGATACTCTCGTTGGATGCTGAGAAAGCATTCCATAGAGTCTCCTGGCACGCCATATATGATTCTCTTAAAAAGCTTGGGGTAGGGGTCTAGGGGACCCTTTTATAGCCAAAATCACGGCCCTGTATCACAATACGTCACCTAGGCTGAAGATAAATGGAACTGTAGCACCGAGGGCTCGGTTGCTACAGACGTATTGCACCTCACCCAGAGGTGTGATATCTCACTCTCAGATAAGGATGGAGTGTGGATCAGGACCCGACACCTGCATGCATTACACCACATTGCCGTGGGGCAGGGCGACCAATATGCCCCTGAGATGGGCACGACAGTCCCTGTCCCTGGCTGGAGTGGGGGGAGGGAACACTGAGGAAGGGGAACCCTGCAGTGCAGGAGCAGGGAGGAAGCAGTTCTTGGGTGCATTGAGAAGGGAGTATAAAAGGTGGGCACCATCTTAGTTCAGTGCAGAGAAGTCTGAGCAGAAGTGGCAGGGAGCAGGGGCTCTGCATGAGCTCTGCTCCGGAGGCGGGCCTAGTAACAGAGGCCCAGGCCTGCAAGAGGGAGAAGGAAGGAAGAGGAGCGGAGAAGGCTCCAGGAACGAGGAATGAAGGGATCCCAGGGGTGCGGACGGGCGAGTCGCCACCGCACGCCCGAATCCACCTGCGTGGAGGGGTCAGGCCAAAGGGGGAGACCGGTCCCCGAACTAGTGGAGGCAGGAAACGACCCTCAGCTAGAAACCGGAGGCTCTGACATTTTATGTGGCGCAGCCCCTTGCTCCACCCGCTAGGAAGGCACCACATAGGGTCAGGGAAACTGGCGCCAAGTTTACCAAGAGGAGGCCCGAGGCAGCCGGACAGAAGTGTTGGTAAGAAAGGCCAGACAAAGGACACACAAAGGGGGTCCTGTGAAGCGCTCCAAAGTTATCTGGGAGTTGTCTGAGCCCCTCACCTGGTGAGCACAGTACGACGTGGGCAGCCGTTACCTGCAGACGTGGTCTGGATAATAAGAACTGTGAGTAAAGGCCCTGAACTGCATCACTGACTCCGTGTCGTTACTGCTGCTGCCCTGCACCATCACCCCCATCCTCCGCATACACTGCCCTGAGGCTATACTCCTCCCGTGGGGAGTTATGCTACGCTCTGCTGCACCCACAACACCAGCCTTAGCGGTCTGCCCTGTAGCGGCGGTTCACTCTGACCGCAATCCACGGGTGGCGTAGTCGGACATTTAAACATCAAAACCACATAAATAGTTCCGCCACTGGTTTGACCGCCCTGAGCCACGGAACCGGATCGCCGCCACGAAGACTACAACCACCAGCATCCACCAAAAAGGGTCCGGCTCCGGGTGTCCCAAGGCCCAGGGGGTGCGTCAGAACATTTTCATCACCTTTCACAATCACCAATGGGACAAGGCAGGGATGTTCTCTGTCCCCTCTCTTATACATCCTAGTGACGGAGCACCTGCTCTCATCAATTCGCCATAACCCCAATATTAGGTGGATTGAGGTGGGAGGCACCGAGTACAAGTGCTCTCTATTTGCTGATGATGTCCTAGTATATATCACTCAATCACATATATCCATCCCTGCTGTTATGGCTGAAATAGATCACTTTGTTACATGGTAAAATTTTAAAATCAATGCAGCGAAGTCTGAGGCCCTCGATGTCTCCCTCCCTAAATCCATATAGGATTCCATCCAGTCCAACTTTCCCTTTGCCTGGCCCTCACAGGGTATCAAATACTTAGGAATTCCTATTCATAGAGACCTCTACCATCTATGTTATCTTAATTTTGGGCCCTTTATTGAACAATTCCATACAGACCACGGTTGGCAAGTTAGAACTGTAAGATTCACTACGTGAACCACTGGTGTTTTGTGGAAAAGCACATGTACACCGCGTTCCAAATTATTATGCAAAAAGTGTTTAGGAGTGATAAGGGAAGAATTTGTTTGTTTGTCAGTTAAACTCATTGATGGTGATGTGTGTCAGGGCTCTTTATATCACTGTAAGCAATTCCAGACACCTGTGCTAATTAGTTTGGCAGGTGTGTCCAATGAAAGGCAAGACTACTTAAGAAGTCTCTCTCACATTATTAAGCAGCCTACATTTTCTGCCAAAATGGGAAAGAAAAAGGATGTGTCGGCTGCTGAGAAGCAACAAATTGTGGAGTGTTTAGGTCAAGGCATGACTACAATCAACATTGTGCGATGATCAGGATGAAGTGTCTTGGCAATCAAGAAGTATGTAGCTGATTCACAGTACACACGTGTGCGTGCTGATAAGGGCAAATTGAGGACTCTTTCCTACAGGCAATTACGTCAGGTTGAAACAGCAGCGGCAAAAAAGCCTTGTCATAGCAGCAGACAAGTTTTTGAAGCTGCTTGTGCCTCCAACGTCCCCCGAACAACAAGATGCAGGGTCCTTCAGAGGTTTGCAGCTGTGCATATGCCATCCTGTCGACCTCCTCTATCCACTTCACACAAGCAGAAACGGCTCCAGTGGGCCAAACATTACATGAAGACTGATTTCAAAACTGTTTTGTTCACGGATGAGTGCCGTGCAGCGCTCGATGGTCCAGATGAATGGAGTGGAGGATGGCTGGTTGATGGACACCCCACGCAAACACGGCTACAGCGCCAACAAGGAGGAGGTGGAGTAATGTTTTGGGCTGGAATCATGGGGAGAGAGATTGTCGGCCCCTTTAGGATCCCTGAAGGCGCTAAAGATGAACTCCATAATGTATGTGGATTTTCTCAAACAGCACTTCCTGCCATGGTTCAAGAAGAAGAACCGTGTATTTCACAGCAAGATCATTTTTCTGCATGATAATGCACCATCTCATGCTACACATAAAACATCTGCATCTCTGGCTGATATGGGCATAAAAGGGGACAAACTTATGGTGTGACCCCCATGCTCCCCTGACCTCTACCCCATTCAGAACCTTTGGAGCATCATTAAAAGGAGTGTCTATGATGACGGGAGGCAGTTCACATCTAAGCAACAGCTCTGGGAGGGTATTCTGTCCTCATGCAAAACAATTGAAGCAGAAACCATCCAAAACCTGACAAATTCAATGGACGAGAGAGTTCAGAAGCTCCTTTCGAACAAGGGGTCCTATGTGAAAATGTAACATCACCTAGAATAAAGTTTTGAGTTGAAAACTGTTTGATTTCAGTTTCTAACAACCTGCTAATGCTTATAATTTCAAAAATGACCATTTTTTTGGTCTTTATTAAAATGAAAAGGTTGATCGAAAAGTTTGGGGGATCTAAGAGTGTGGCAACCCAGTAGTCATGATTACTTCGAATTCTGACAATATGAGGGTCATGCTGCAGGTAGTGCAGCAAAAAGGCACTTATGTGTCTTGCGCATCTCGGAGCCCCAAAATTATTTTCCGGGCTAGATGCAGCTAAAAATTATTTTTAATTTTAAATCTGGTGAAGCTTATTATAGATGGCCTAATAGGATCAGTGCTGCACACTGCTACAAAGCCCAAATTATTTTCCAGTCAAGATACAGATAAACATGATTAGTAATTTGAAAGCTTAAAACGGTAGGTAGGGTGATTTTAACCAATCATCAAGCTTTTACTCTCCCCAGGATGACACAGGGGTAGAAAAGTCGTTTCGGATCCATGATTTGTTCATCTTTATGAACGTGAGTCTGTCTACATTATCAGTGGAGAGCCGCGTGCGCTTATCTGTCAGCACACCACCAGCAGCGCTGAACACACGTTCAGACAGAACGCTGGCTGCGGGGCATGACAAGATCTCCAAGGCGTAAGTGGCTAGCTCCGGCCATTTATCCAGATTGGAAGCCCAAAAAGAGCAAGGGTCCAGTGACACAGTCGTGGCTTCAATGTTTACTTGGAGATACTCCTCTACCATCGTCTCTAGGCGTTGACTATGTGTCAGACTTCTTGTCTCCTGTGGCCTTGCAAAGGATGGGCTAAAAAAGTGGTGAAATGATTCCGCAAAATTGATGTTACCAGCAGATACTGTGGTTCTGTTACGGTTTGAGTGCTGAACACTTGACGGTCCCACGGTTGGCAAGTTGGAACTGTGAGATTCACTACGTGCACCACTGGTATTTTGTGGAAAAGCACATGTAAGATTCTGCAACAGTCTCTGCTGATACTCCTGCATGCGTGCATCCCTTTCTATGGCAGGAATAATTTCTGCAAATTTACTTTTGTACCGGGGATCTAACAGTATGGCAACCCAGTAGTCAGGATTATTTCTAATTCTCACAATTCGAGGGTCATGTTGCAGGTAGTGCAGCAAGAAGGCACTCATGTGTGTTGCGCATCCAGGAGCACCAAGTCCCTGTTGTGTTGGTGGCGAGGTAGCAATCATGCTTCCTTCCTCTGTCCTCTCCCCCCAACCTCGCACAACAGAAATGTGATCAAGGTCTCCCTCATCTGATGAGTCTTCCATCAGTTCGTCCTCCACTTCTTCCTGGGCTCCTGCACCTTCCTCACTAGTTTGGCTGCTACCATGCGCCCTGGTAAAATCATCTCCCCCACCCTCACATGCATGCCGCCTTGGTGCTGCCGACCGTCTGGACCTTGCAGATGTTAGCCCTTCCGCATACAACTCCTCCTCCTCTACTTCCTCCACCTCCTCTTGTGCCACCACCTGACTCCGAATTCTGTTTAACATGTGCTCCACCATGTACATCACCGGAATAGTCATGCTGATAATGGCATCGTCAGCACTAAACATCTTCGTCGCTATTTCAAAACTGTGCAGAAGGGTGCATAGGTCCCTGATCTGAGACCACTCCTCCAGCGTGATTTGCCCCACCTCTGAATCTCGTTGGCCCAGGCTATACGTCAGAACGTATTGCACCAGGGCTTGTCGGTGCTGCCACAGTCGCTGCAACATGTGCAGAGTTGAATTCCACCGGGTAGGCACATCGCATTTTAGCCGGTGAAGTGGCAGGCCCAACGACTTCTGTAGAGATGTAAGTCGCTGAGCTGCGGGATGCGAACGGCGGAAGTGAGCACACAGCGACCGTGCCCTCTGCAGAAGGCCATCTAGTCTGGGATAGTGGGCTAAAAATTGCTGGACAACCAGGTTCAACACGTGAGCCATACAAGGCACGTGTGTGACATTGCCCCGGCGAAGGGCCGCACCCAGGTTTGCAGCATTGTCGCACACGGCCTTCCCTGGTTTCAGGTCCAGTGGAGACAACCATTCATGAAATTGGTTCTCCAGAGCTGACCACAACTCCTCAGCTGTGTGACTCACATTTCCCAGACATTTCAATGTAAAAACCGCCTGATGACGTTGAGCCCTACTGCCAGCATAGTAAGGAGGTGTGCAGGATCCCTTCTGCGCAGTTAGAAAGCTTGTGGCATGACCAGACAGGCTTTGGGTGCAGGTGGAAGACCGAGAGGAGGTTGAGGAGGCAGAAGCAGTGGAGGAAAAATGACATAAAGAGGATTGACGCACAACTCGTGGGGACGGCAAGACTTGGACAGCAGCCCCTTGTCCTGCTGTCACCATAGTTACCCAGTGCCCAGTCAGCGACATGTAACGCCCCTGTCCATGCCTACTCGTCCAAGTGTCTGTGGTGAAATGCACCCTGTCACACACAGAGTTTCTCAAAGAAGCGGTGATGTTGTGTGCGACATGCTGGTGGAGCGCAGGCACACCTTTCTTTGAGAAGTAGTGCCGACTGGGCATCTGGTACTGGGGCACTGCGACGGACATAAGGTCTCGAAAATCCTCTGTGTCCACCAGGCGGAAAGGCAGCATTTCTGTAGCCAAGAGCTTGCAGATGGTGAAATTCAACCTCTTAGCTTTCTCATGGCTAGGAGGAAATGGTCTTTTACTTGTCCACATCTGAGGGACCGAGGGCTGGCTATTGTGCTTAGACGGGGTTGATAAGGGTGTCCCCGGCAAACTGCCGGTCTGTGAGGAAGATGCAGGCGGACATGTTAGGTTGCCTTGATCCAAAGGTGGTGCTATCGATGTCGGACAGCGCTCAAGACCAGCTGGTGTTACCACCTCCAAAGAAAATGATGACCTGCCAATCACGCTGGCTGTTGCGGGTAAAGAGGTGGCAGGTCTGCGCCCCAAAACAGGTGTGACTGCTGTCCCCCCAGTCACAGAGGATGAAGAGGCCGCGGATGCACAAGATATGGCAGACGGTGGTTGGCCCGGCCGGCTAGACCGCATTGTAGCACACTGAGCTTCCCACTGCAACTTATGCTTCATGTCCATGTGCCGGTTCATGCATGAAGTACTCAAACTATGTATTTTTTGGCCTCTACTTAGCTTTTGCTGACAAATGTTACAGATAACACGAGTTGGGTCATCTTTATCGATCTGAAAAAATGCCCAGGCTATGCAAGGCTTAGCACCCATGCGACCTGAAGAGCCACCACGACTTGTGGTGAGAGGCAGAGTTGTGTTTGAGGATGCAGTTGTTGACGTGCTTCCAGTACTACGTCTCTGTCCAGGAAGGCGCAACCTGACCTCGTCGTCACTAGCATCTTCCTCCACCTCCTCTGCTGACCTCATCTCTTGGCTGACTGTGGGTTGACAGTAAGTGGGATCTCCGACCTCATCATCATCACCCTGTGCGTTATCACACCCGTCGTCCTCAGAGCCAACCTGTTCCTGCCCTAACAAAAAACTAAAGTTGTCGCTCCAATCAGGTATTTGAGTCTTATCATCGTCTTCCTCATTGTCTCCACCAACAGGAGTTACAGTTTGGGAATGAGGGTCTACATTATGGTCAGAACCTTCTGCGTCTGGTCCTGGATCCGACTCATAAAGATTCTGGGCATCAGTGCAGATCATTTCCTCGTCTGGATTCACAGAAGCGCTGGAGTCGACCTCTGATTCCCAGGCTATAGTATGAGTAAACAGCTCTGCAGACTCAACCATCTGTTCTACCTCATACTCAGACGGGCAGCTGGAGATTTGGGAGCTGTGAGGAAGCAAGTGCGATTTGGGTGACACCTTTGAGGACTGGAGTATTTGTGATGTTGAAGTTGATGTGGAGGAGAGCCCACTTAAAGGAGCACTTGATATCCGTTGAAGCACCTGCTGTTTTTGTGCCTCATCTGGAATTTGTAGCGATTGGCGTGGCCGTAAGAAAGGGATCTTATCACATTGTCCGCTAAAAGAAGTAGACATTTTAGTTTGGGTGGAAGATGGTCTTTCTTCTGCACCTACCCCACGGACACAACCTTTTTTCCCCTTCCCAACACGCCTATTCCCCTTTCCACCAGCAGCAGGCCTTTTTCCACTCATTTTGGTGGTTAACTAATTCACAACTCTGGAGTTGTTTGCACAAAAAAACAATGGATGGTAACCGAGCAGAGCTGAGTGGCCAAACTGTGGTATTAGGCCAAAACTATTGGCTGGGTTAGATGCAGAAAAAAATTATTTTTAATTTGCAACCTGATGGAGGTCAGTATAGATGGACTAATAGACCAAGTCCCACACACCGCTAGAAGCCCAAATATTTTTTCAGAGCTAGATGCAGAAATTTTTTTTATTCAATTTGCAACCTGATGGAGGTCAGTATAGATGGACTAATAGACCAAGTCCCACACACTGCTAGAAGCCCAAATATTTTTTCAGAGCTAGATGCAGAAAAAAATTATTTTTAATTTGCAACCTGATGGAGGTCAGTATAGATGGACTAATAGAAAAAGTCCCACACACCGCTAGAAGCCCAAATATTTTTTCAGAGCTAGATGCAGAAAAAAATTATTTTTAATTTGCAACCTGATGGAGGTCAGTATAGATGGACTAATAGACCAAGTCCCACACACCGCTAGAAGCCCAAATATTTTTTCAGAGCTAGATGCAGAAATTTTTTTTATTCAATTTGCAACCTGATGGAGGTCAGTATAGATGGACTAATAGACCAAGTCCCACACACTGCTAGAAGCCCAAATATTTTTTCAGAGCTAGATGCAGAAAAAAATTATTTTTAATTTGCAACCTGATGGAGGTCAGTATAGATGGACTAATAGACCAAGTCCCACACACCGCTAGAAGCCCAAATATTTTTTCAGAGCTAGATGCAGAAAAAAATTATTTTTAATTTGCAACCTGATGGAGGTCAGTATAGATGGACTAATAGACCAAGTCCCACACACCGCTAGAAGCCCAAATATTTTTTCAGAGCTAGATGCAGAAAAAAATTATATTCAATTTGCAACCTGCTGGAGGTCAGTATAGAAGGACTAATAGAACAAGTCCCACACACTGCTAGAAGCCCAAATATTTTTTCAGAGCTAAATGAAGAAAAAAATTATTTTTAATTTGCAACCTGATGGAGGTCAGTATAGATGGACTAATAGACCAAGTCCCACACACTGCTAGAAGCCCAAATATTTTTTCAGAGCTAGATGCAGAAAAAAATTATTTTTAATTTGCAACCTGATGGAGGTCAGTATAGATGGACTAATAGACCAAGTCCCACAGACTGCTAGAAGCCCAAATATTTTTTCAGAGCTAGATGCAGAAAAAAATTATTTTTAATTTGCAACCTGATGGAGGTCAGTATAGATGGACTAATAGACCAAGTCCCACACACCGCTAGAAGCCCAAATATTTTTTCAGAGCTAGATGCAGAAATTTTTTTTATTCAATTTGCAACCTGATGGAGGTCAGTATAGATGGACTAATAGACCAAGTCCCACACACTGCTAGAAGCCCAAATATTTTTTCAGAGCTAGATGCAGAAAAAAATTATTTTTAATTTGCAACCTGATGTAGGTCAGTATAGATGGACTAATAGACCAAGTCCCACACACTGCTAGAAGCCCAAATATTTTTTCAGAGCTAGATGCAGAAAAAAATTATTTTTAATTTGCAACCTGATGGAGGTCAGTATAGATGGACTAATAGAACAAGTCCCACACACTGCTAGAAGCCCAAATATTTTTTCAGAGATAAATGAAGAAAAAAATTATTTTTAATTTGCAACCTGATGGAGGTCAGTATAGATGGACTAATAGACCAAGTCCCACACACTGCTAGAAGCCCAAATATTTTTTCAGAGCTAGATGCAGAAAAAAATTATTTTTAATTTGCAACCTGATGGAGGTCAGTATAGATGGACTAATAGACCAAGTCCCACACACCGCTAGAAGCCCAAATATTTTTTCAGAGCTAGATGCAGAAAAAAATTATATTCAATTTGCAACCTGCTGGAGGTCAGTATAGAAGGACTAATAGAACAAGTCCCACACACTGCTAGAAGCCCAAATATTTTTTCAGAGCTAAATGAAGAAAAAAATTATTTTTAATTTGCAACCTGATGGAGGTCAGTATAGATGGACTAATAGACCAAGTCCCACACACTGCTAGAAGCCCAAATATTTTTTCAGAGCTAGATGCAGAAAAAAATTATATTCAGTTTGCAACCTGATGGAGGTCAGTATAGATGGACTAATAGAATGATGCTATGCCCAAAAGATTTTACTTCACTAGGTGCAGTAAAAAAATTGGTATTCTATACACAGGTGGTATATCTTGCAACACAGATAGGCTACTCCACTGACTAACACACTCTGCAATAGGCCAAAAAGGATTAGCTTTGCTAGATTCAGCCAAATGCTGTGAAAAAAACTTGCACAGCACTGGCACAGACCTGCCTGGCAAAAACTGATAGGAACTGATGTAACCTAGTCCTGAAAAGGACTCCAATTACAATTAGTCTTTACTCCCACAATCTATCTATTTAAGAGCACAGACCTGCCTGATAAAAGTCGTAGGAAATGCTGTAACCTAGTCCTTAAAAGGACAGCAATCACAACTATTCCCTACTCCCAAGCTATCTGTATATTTGTGCGAAAATTGGCTTGAAATTAACAAGGTATAGCGCACACAGCAACAGCGGTGCCGTCTAACACGCAGCTGCAGCAGTGAGAAAATGGTGGCGACGGGGAAAATGGCTTGGTCTTATAGGGCAAGGACATGTGACATACACTGCCAATCACACATGCCCTTGCTTGTGTGAAAAAAAGCACTTCGCTCCGTGTGTGCGCTGCTGATAGGCTGACAGATTGCACCTCCCCACTGCAAATGCGGGAAAGAGAAAAAAAAATGGAGATCTTCATTGTTCCTGCAGAGATCCATCCCCTGCCCCTCCCCCCGCCCCGCTGTACACTCAAACTGTGTATTAACATTAATTTTCATCATTACTGAGAAAAAATCCAGTTATGATTTTGGTGCACGAACAGTTATCGAACATAGCCTCGAACAGCCGAATTTTTCTCAAATTGTTCGTGTTCGCCGACCGGCTCGAACACCGCCCAAAACAGCTCGAATTTGAGATTGGCGAACAGTTCGAGTAGAACAACGCTCATCTCTAGTCATGTTGCAGGTAGTGCAGCAAGAAGGCACTTATGTGTCTTGCGCATCTCGGAGCCCCAAAATTATTTTCCGGGCTAGATGCAGCTAAAAATTATTATTAATTTTAAATCTGGTGGAGCTTAGTATAGATGGCCTAATAGGATCAGTGCTGCACACTGCTACAAAGCCCAAATTATTTTCCAGCCAAGATACAGATAAACATGATTAGTAATTTTAAATCTGGTGGAGCTTATTATAGATGGCCTAATAGAATCAGTGCTGCACACTGCTACAAAGCCCAAATTATTTTCCAGCCAAGATACAGATAAACATGATTAATAATTTGAAAGCTTAAAACGGTTGGTAGGGTGATTTTAACCAATCATCAAGCTTTTACTCTCCCCAGGATGACACAGGGGTAGAAAAGTCGTTTTGGATCCTTGATTTGTTCATCTTTATGAACGTGAGTCTGTCTACATTATCAGTGGAGAGCCGCGTGCGCTTATCTGTCAGCACACCACCAGCAGCGCTGAACACACGTTCAGACAGAACGCTGGCTGCGGGGCATGACAAGATCTCCAAGGCGTAAGTGGCTAGCTCCGGCCATTTATCCAGATTGGAAGCCCAAAAAGAGCAAGGGTCCAGTGACACAGTCATGGCTTCAATGTTTACTTGGAGATACTCCTGTACCATCGTCTCTAGGCGTTGACTATGTGTCAGACTCCTTGTCTCCTGTGGCCTTGCAAAAGATGGGCTAAAAAAGTGGTGAAATGATTCCGCAAAATTGATGTTACCAGCAGATACTGTGGTTCTGTTACGGTTTGAGTGCTGAACACTTGACGGTCCCACGGTTGGCAAGTTAGAACTGTGAGATTCACTACGTGCACCATTGGTGTTTTGTGGAAAAGCACATGTAAGATTCTGCAACAGTCTCTGCTGATACTCCTGCATGCGTGCATCCCTTTCCATGGCAGGAATAATTTAGGCAAATTTACTTTTGTACCGGGGATCTAACAGTGTGGCAACCCAGTAGTCAGGATTATTTCTAATTCTCACAATTCGAGAGTCATGTTGCAGGTAGTGCAGCAAGAAGGCACTCATGTGTGTTGCGCATCCAGGAGCACCAAGTCCCTGTTGTGTTGGTGGCGAGGTAACAATCATGCTTCCTTCCACTGTCCTCTCCCCCCAACCTCGCACAACAGAAATGTGATCAAGGTCTCCCTCATCTGATGAGTCTTCCATCAGTTCGTCCTCCACTTCTTCCTGGGCTCCTGCACCTTCCTCACTAGTTTGGCTGCTACCATGCGCCCTGGTAAAACCATCTCCCCCACCCTCACATGCCTGCCGCCTTGGTGCTGCCGACCGTCTGGACCTTGCAGATGTTAGCCCTTCCGCATACAACTCCTCCTCCTCTACTTCCTCCACCTCCTCTTGTGCCACCATCTGACTCCGAATTCTGTTTAACATGTGCTCCAGCACGTAAATCACCGGAATAGTCATGCTGATAATGGCATCGTCAGCACTAAACATCTTCGTCGCCTTTTCAAAACTGTGCAGAAGGCTGCATAGGTCCCTGATCTGAGACCACTCCTCCAGCGTGATTTGCCCCACCTCTGGATCTCGTTGGCCCAGGCTATACGTCAGAACGTATTGCACCAGGGCTTGTCAGTGCTGCCACAGTCGCTGCAACATGTGCAGAGTTGAATTCCACCGGGTAGGCACATCGCATTTTAGCCGGTGAAGTGGCAGGCCCAACGACTTCTGTAGAGATGTAAGTCGCTGAGCTGCGGGATGTGAACGGCGGAAGTGAGCACACAGCGACCGTGCCCTCTGCAGAAGGCCATCTAGTCTGGGATAGTGGGCTAAAAATTGCTGGACAACCAGGTTCAACACGTGAGCCATACAAGGTACGTGTGTGACATTGCCCCGGCGAAGGGCCGCACCCAGGTTTGCAACATTGTCGCACATGGCCTTCCCTGGTTTCAGGTCCAGTGGAGACAACCATTCATGAAATTGGTTCTCCAGAGCTGACCACAACTCCTCAGCTGTGTGACTCACATTTCCCAGACATTTCAAAGTAAAAACCGCCTGATGACGTTGAGCCCTACTGCCAGCATAGTAAGGAGGTGTGCAGGATCCCTTCTGCGCAGTTAGAAAGCTTGTGGCATGACCAAACAGGCTTTGGGTGCAGGTGGAAGACCGAGAGGAGGTTGAGGAGGCAGAAGCAGTGGAGGAACTTTGACATAAAGAGGATTGACGCACAACTCGTGGGGACGGCAAGACTTGGACAGCAGCCCCTTGTCCTGCTGTCACCATAGTTACCCAGTGCCCAGTCAGCGACATGTAACGCCCCTGTCCATGCCTACTCGTCCAAGTGTCTGTGGTGAAATGCACCCTGTCACACACAGAGTTTCTCAAAGAAGCGGTGATGTTGTGTGCGACATGCTGGTGGAGCGCAGGCACACCTTTCTTTGAGAAGTAGTGCCGACTGGGCATCTGGTACTGGGGCAGTGCGACGGACATAAGGTCTCGAAAATCCTCTGTGTCCACCAGGCGGAAAGGCAGCATTTCTGTAGCCAAGAGCTTGCAGATGGTGAAATTCAACCTCTTAGCTTTCTCATGGCTAGGAGGAAATGGTCTTTTACTTGTCCACATCTGAGGGACCGAGGGCTGGCTATTGTGCTTAGAAGGGGTTGATTAGGGTGTCCCCGACAAACTGCCGGTCTGTGAGGAAGATGCAGGCGGACATTTTAGGTTTCCTTGATCCAAAGGTGGTGCTATCGATGTCGGACAGCGCTCAACACCAGCTGGTGTTACCACCTCCAAAGAAAATGATGACCTGCCAATCACGCTGGCTGTTGCGGGTAAAGAGGTGGCAGGTCTGCACCCCAAAACAGTTGTGACTGCTGTCCCCCCAGTCACAGAGGATGAAGAGGCCGCGGATGCACAAGATATGGCAGACGGTGGTTGGCCCGGCCGGCTAGGCCGCATTGTAGCACACTGAGCTTCCCACTGCAACTTATGCTTCATGTCCATGTGCCGGTTCATGCATGAAGTACTCAAACTATGTATTTTTTGGCCTCTACTTAGCTTTTGCTGACAAATGTTACAGATAACACTAGTTGGGTCACCTTTATTGATCTGAAAAAATGCCCAGGCTATGCAAGGCTTAGCACCCATGCGACCTGAAGAGCCACCACGACTTGTGGTGAGAGGCAGAGTTGTGTTTGAGGATGCACTTGTTGACGTGCTTCCAGTACTACATCTCTGTCCAGGAAGGCGCAACCTGACCTCGTCGTCACTAGCATCTTCCTCCACCTCCTCTGCTGACCTCATCTCTTGGCTGACTGTGGGTTGACAGTAAGTGGGATCTCCAACCTCATCATCATCACCCTGTGCGTTATCACACCCGTCGTCCTCAGAGCCAACCTGTTCCTGCCCTGACAAAAAACTAAAGTTGTCGCTCCAATCAGGTATTTGAGTCTCAACATCGTCTTCCTCATTGTCTCCACCAACAGGAGTTACAGTTTGGGAATGAGGGTCTACATTATGGTCAGAACCTTCTGCGTCTGGTCCTGGATCCGACTCATAAAGATTCTGGGCATCAGTGCAGATCATTTCCTCGTCTTGATTCACAGAAGCGCTGGAGTCGACCTCTGATTCCCAGGTTATAGTATGAGTAAACAGCTCTGCCGACTCAACCATCTGTTCTACCTCTTACTCAGACGGGCAGCTGGAGATTTGGGAGCTTTGAGGAAGCAAGTGCGATTGGGGTGACACCTTTGAGGACTGGAGTATTTGTGATGTTGAAGTTGATGTGGAGGAGAGCCCACTTAAAGGAGCACTTGATATCCATTGAAGCACCTGCTGTTTTTGTGCCTCATCTGGAATTTGTAGCGATTGGCGTGGCCGTAAGAAAGGGATCTTATCACATTGTCCGCTAAAATAAGTAGACATTTTAGTTTGGCTGGAAGATGGTCTTTCTTCTACAGATGTTACTGTTGCTTTAACACCTACCCCACGGACACAACCTTTTTTCCCCTTCCCAACACGCCTATTCCCCTTTCCACCAGCAGCAGGCCTTTTTCCACTCATTTTGGTGGTTAACTAATTCACAACTCTGGAGTTGTTTGCACAAAAAAACAATGGATGGGAACCGAGCAGAGCTGAGTGGCCAAACTGTGGTATTAGGCCAAAACTATTGGCTGGGTTAGATGCAGAAAAAAATTATATTCGATTTGCAACCTGATGGAGGTCAGTATAGATGGACTAATAGAACAAGTCCCACACACAGCTAGAAGCCCAAATATTTTTTCAGAGGTAGATGCAGAAAAAAAATATATTCAGTTTGCAACCTGATGGAGGTCAGTATAGATGGACTAATAGAGAAAGTCCCACACACTGCTAGAAGGCCCAATATTTTTTCAGAGGTAGATGCAGAAAAAAACTATATTCAGTTTGCAACCTGATAGAGGTCTGTATAGATGGACTAATAGAGAAAGTCAGACACACTGCTAGAAGGCCAAATATTTTTTCAGAGCTAGATGCAGATAAAAGTTATTTTTAATTTGCAACCTGATGGAGGTCAGTATAGATGGACTAATAGAGAAAGTCCCACACACTGCTAGAAGGCCAAATATTTTTTCAGAGCTAGATGCAGAAAAAAATTATATTCAGTTTGCAACCTGATGGAGGTCAGTATAGATGGACTAATAGAACAAGTCCCACACACAGCTAGAAGCCCAAATATTTTTTCAGAGGTAGATGCAGATAAAAATTATTTTTAATTTGCAACCTGATGGAGGTCAGTATAGATGGACTAATAGAGAAAGTCCCACACACTGCTAGAAGGCCAAATATTTTTTCAGAGCTAGATGCAGATAAAAATTATTTTTAATTTGCAACCTGATGGAGGTCAGTATAGATGGACTAATAGAGAAAGTGCCACACACTGCTAGAAGGCCAAATATTTTTTCAGAGCTAGATGCAGATAAAAATTATTTTTAATTTGCAACCTGATGGAGGTCAGTATAGATGGACTAATAGAGACAGTCCCACACACTGCTAGAAGTCCAAATATTTTTTCAGAGCTAGATGCAGAAAAAAATTATATTCAGTTTGCAACCTGATGGAGGTCAGTATAGATGGACTCATAGAACAAGTCCCACACACAGCTAGAAGCCCAAATATTTTTTCAGAGGTAGATGCAGAAAAAAATTTAATTCAGTTTGCAACCTGATGGAGGTCTGTATAGATGGACTAATAGAGAAAGTCCCACACACTGCTAGAAGGCCAAATATTTTTTCAGAGCTAGATGCAGATAAAAATTATTTTTAATTTGCAACCTGATGGAGGTCAGTATAGATGGACTAATATAGAAAGTCCCACACACTGCTAGAAGGCCAAATATTTTTTCAGAGCTAGATGCAGATAAAAATTATTTTTAATTTGCAACCTGATGGAGGTCAGTATAGATGGACTAATAGAGAAAGTCCCACACACTGCTAGAAGGCCAAATATTTTTTCAGAGCTAGATGCAGAAAAAAATTATATTCAGTTTGCAACCTGATGGAGGTCAGTATAGATGGACTAATAGAACAAGTCCCACACACAGCTAGAAGCCCAAATATTTTTTCAGAGGTAGATGCAGATAAAAATTATTTTTAATTTGCAACCTGATGGAGGTCAGTATAGATGGACTAATAGAGAAAGTCCCACACACTGCTAGAAGGCCAAATATTTTTTCAGAGCTAGATGCAGATAAAAATTATTTTTAATTTGCAACCTGATGGAGGTCAGTATAGATGGACTAATAGAACAAGTCCCACACACTGCTAGAAGCCCAAATATTTTTTCAGAGCTACATGCAGAAAAAAATTATATTCTATTTGCAACCTGATGGAGGTCAGTATAGATGGACTAATAGAATGATGCTATGCCCAAAAGATTTTACTTCACTAGATGCAGTAAAAAAATTGGTATTCTATACACAGGTGGTATATCTTGCAACACAGATAGGCTACTCCACTGACTAACACACTCTGCAATAGGCCAAAAAGGATTAGCTTTGCTAGATTCAGCCAAATGCTGTGAAAAAAACTTGCACAGCACTGGCACAGACCTGCCTGGCAAAAACTCATAGGAACTGATGTAACCTAGTCCTGAAAAGGACTGCAATTACAATTAGTCTTTACTCTCACAATCTATCTATTTAAGAGCACAGACCTGCCTGATAAAAGTCGTAGGAAATGCTGTAACCTAGTCCTTAAAAGGACTGCAATCACAACTATTCCCTACTCCCAAGCTATCTGTAGATTTGTGCGAAAATTGGCTTGAAATTAACAAGGAATAGCGCACACAGCAACAGCGGTGCCGTCTAACACGCAGCTGCAGCAGTGAGAAAATGGTGGCGACGGGGAAAATGGCTTGGTCTTATAGGGCAAGGATATGTGACATACACTGCCAATGGACACATGCCCTTGCTTGTGTGAAAAACAGCAGTTCGCTCCGTGTTTGCGCTGCTGATAGGCTGACAGACTGCACCTCCCCACTGCAAATGCGGGAAAGAGAAAAAAAAATGGAGATCTTCATTTTTCCTGCAGAGATCCATCCCCTGCCCCTCCCCCCACCCCGCTGCACACTCAAACTGCGTATTAACATTAATTTTCATCATTACTGAGAAAAAATCCAGTTATGATTTTGGTGCACGAACAGTTATCGAACATAACCTCGAACAGCCGAATTTTTCTCAAATCGTTCGTGTTCGCCGAATGGCTCGAACACCGCCCAAAACAGCTCGAATTTGAGATTGGCGAACAGTTCGAGTAGAACAACGCTCATCTCTAGTTAATACGCAGTTTGAGTATACAGCGGGGCGGGGGGAGGGGCAGGGGATGGATCTCGGCAGAAATAATGAAGATCTCCATTTTTTTTTCTCTTTCCTGCATTTATAGTGGGGAGGTGCAATCTGTCAGCCTATCAGCAGCGCACACACGGAGCGAACTCCTTTTTTTCACACAAGCAAGGGCATGTGTCATTGGCAGTGTATGTCACATGTCTTTGCCCTATAAGACCCAGCCATTTTCCCCATCGCCACCATTTTCTCACTGCTGCATCTGCGTGTTAGACGGCACCGCTGTTGCTGTGTGCGCTATACTTTGTTAATTTCAAGCCAATTTTCGCACAAATCTACAGATAGCTTGGGAGTAGGGAAGAGTTGTGATTGCAGTCCTTTTCAGGACTAGGTTACATCATTTCCTATGACTATTATCAGGCAGGTCTGTGCTCTTAAATAGATAGGTTGGGAGTAAAGACTAATTGTAATTGCAGTCCTTTTCAGGGCTAGGTTACATCAGTTCCTATCACTTTTATAAGCAGGTCTGTGCTCTTAAATAGATAGGTTGGGAGTAAAGACTAATTGTAATTGCAGTCCTTTTCAGGGCTAGGTTACATCAGTTCCTATCACTTTTATAAGGCAGGTCTGTGCTCTTAAATAGATAGGTTGGGAGTAAAGACTAATTGTAATTGCAATTCTTTTGAGGGCTAGGTTATATCAGTTCCTATCACTTTTTGCCAGGCAGGTCTGTTTTAGTGCTGTGCAAGATTTTTTCACAGCATTTGGCTAAATCTAGCAAAGCAAATCCTTTTTGGCCTCTTGCAGTGTGTGTTAGTCAGTGGAGTAGCCTATCTGTGTTGCAAGCTACACCACCTGTGTATAGAATACCAATTTTTTTACTGCACCTAGTGAAGTGAAACCTTTTGGACATAGCAACATTCTATTAGTCCATCTATTCAAACCTCCACAAGGTTACAAATTCAAAATAATTTTTATCTGCATCTAGCTCTGAAAAAATATTTGGGCTTGTAGCAGTGTGTGGGACTTGTTCTATTAGTCCATCTATACTAACCTCCACCAGGTTGCAAATTCAATAAAAAAAAATTCTGCATCTAGCTCCGAAAAAATATTTCGGCTTGTAGCAGTGTGTGGGACTTGTTCTATTAGTCCATCTATCCTAACCTCCACCAGGTTGCAAATTCACTATAATTTTTTTCTGCATCTAGCTCTGAAAAAATAGTTTGGCTTGTAGCAGTGTGTGGGACTTGTTCTATTAGTCCATCTATACTAACCTCGACTAGGTTGCAAATTCAAAATAATTTTTATCTGCATCTAGCTCTGAAAAAATATTTTGGCTTGTAGCAGTGTGTGGGACTTGTTCTATTAGTCCATCTATACTAACCTCCACCAGGTTGCAAATTCAATATAATTTTTTTCTGCATCTAACCCAGCCAATACTTTTGGGCTAATACCACAGTTTGGCCACTCAGCTCTGCTCGGTTCCCATCCATTGTTTTTTGTGCAAACAACTCCAGAGTAGTCAATTAGTTAACCACCAAAATGAGTGGAAAAAGGCCTGCTGCTGGTGGAAAGGGGAATAGGCATCTTGGGAAGGGAAAAAAAGGTTGGGTCCGTGGGGTAGGTGTTAAAGCAACAGTTACATCTGCAGAAGAAAGACCATCTTCGAGCCAAACTAAGATGTCTACTTCTTTAAGCGGACAATGTGATAAGATCCCTTTCTTACGGCCACACCAATCGCTACAAATTCCAGAGGAGGCACAAAAACAGCAGGTGCTTCAACGGATATCAAGTGCTCCTTTAAGTGGGCTCTCCTCCACCTCAACTTCAACATCACAAATACTCCAGTCCTCAGAGGTGTCACACCAATCGCACAGCTCCAAAGTCTCCAGCTGCCCGTCTGAGTATGGGGTAGAACAGATGGTTGAGTCTGCAGAGTTGTTAACTCATACTATAGCCAGGGAATCAGAGGTAGGCTCCAGAGCTTCTGTGAATCCAGACGAGGAAATGATCTGCACTGATGCCCAGAATCTTTATGAGTCGGATCCAGGACCAGACGAAGATTGTTCTGACCATAATGTAGACCCTCATTCCCAAACTGTAACTCCTGTTGGTGGAGACAATGAGGAAGACGATGATGAGACTCAAACACCTGATTGGAGCGACAACTTTAGTTTTTTGTCAGGGCAGGAACAGGTTGGCTCTGAGGACGACGGGTGTGATAACACACAGGGTGATGATGACGAGGTTGGAGATCCCACTTACTGTCAACCCACTGTCAGCCAGTCGATGAGGTCAGCAGAGGAGGTGGAGGAGGATGCTAGTGACGATGAGGTCAGGTTGCGCCTTCCTGGACAGAGACGTAGTACTGAAAGCACGTCAACAACTGCATCCTCAAACACTACTCTGCCTCTGACCACAAGTCGTGGTGGCTCTTCAGGTCGCATGGGTGCTAAGCCTTGCATAGCCTGGGCATTTTTTCAGATCGATAAAGATGACCCAACTCGTGTTATCTGTAACATTTGTCAGCAAATGCTAAGTAGAGGCCAAAAAATACATAGTTTGAGTACTTCATGCATGAACCGGCACATAGATATGAAGCATAAGTTGCAGTGGGAAGCTCACTGTGCTACAATGCGGCCTAGCCGGCTGGGCCAACCACCGTCTGCCACATCTTATGCATCCGCGGCCTCTTCATCCTCTGTGACTGGGGGGACAGCAGTCACACCTGTTTTGGGACGCAGACCTGCCACCTCTTTACCTGGAAAAGCCAGCGTGATTGGCAGGTCATCATTTTCTTTGGAGGTGGAAACACCAGCTGATGTTCTGCGCTGTCCGACATCGATAGCACCACCTTTGGATCAAACAACCTAACATGTCCGCCTGCATCTTCCTCACAGACTGGCAGTTTGCCGGGGACACCCTTCTCAACCCCGTCTAAGCACAACAGCCAGCCCTCGGTCACTCAGATGTGGACAAGTAAAAGACCATTTCCTCCTAGCCATGAGAAAGCTAAGAGGTTGAATTTCACCATCTGTAAGCTCTTGGCTACAGAAATGCTGCCTTTCCGCCTGGTGGACACAGAGGATTTTCGAGACTTTATGTCCGTCGCAGTGCCCCAGAACGAGATGCCCAGTCGGCACTACTTCTCAAAGAAAGGTGTGCCTGCGCTCCACCAGCATGTCGCACACAACATCACCGCTTCTTTGAGAAACTCTGTGTGTGACAGCGTGCACTTCACCACAGACACTTGTATGAGTAGGCATGGACAGGGGCGTTACATGTCGCTGACTGGGCACTGGGTAACTATGGTGACAGCAGGACAAGGGGCTGCTGTCCAAGTCTTGCCGTCCCGAGTTGAGCATCAATCCTCTTTATCTCGAAGTTCCTCCACTGTTTCTGCCTCCTCAACCTCCTCTCGGTCCTCCACCTGCACCCAAAACCAGTCTGGTCATGCCACAAGCTTTCTAACTGCGCAGAAGGGATCTTGCACACCTCCTTACTATGCTGGCAGCAGGGCTCAACGTCATCAGGCAGTTTTTACTTTGAAATGTCTGGGAAATGTGAGTCACACAGCTGAGGAGTTGTGGTCAGCTCGGGAGAACCAGTTTCATGAATGGTTGTCTCCACTGGACCTGAAACCAGGGAAGGCCGTGTGCGACAATGCTGCAAACCTGGGTGCGGCCCTTCGCCGGGGCAATGTCACACATGTGCCTTGTATGGTTCACGTGTTGAACCTGGTTGTCCAGCAATTTTTAGCCCACTATCCCGGACTAGATGGCCTTCTGCAGAGGGCACGGTCGCTGTGTGCTCACTTCCGCCGTTCGAGTCCTGCAGTTCAGCGACTTACATCTCTACAGAAGTCGTTGAGCCTGCCACTTCATTGGCTAAAATGCGATGTGCCTACCCGGTGGAATTCAACTCTGCACATGTTGCAGCGACTGTGGCAGCACCGACAAGCACTGGTGCAATACGTTCTGACGTATAGCCTGGGCCAATGAGTTGCAGAGGTGGGGAAAATCACGCTGCAGGAGTGGTCTCAGATGAGGAACCTATGCACCCTTCTGCACAGTTTTGAAATGGCGACGAAGATGTTTAGTGCTGACGATGCCATTATCAGCATGACTATTCTGGTGAGTTACATGCTGGAGCACATGTTAAACAGAATTTGGAGTCAGGTGGTGGCACAAGAGGAGGTGGAGGAAGTAGAGGAGGAGGAGTTGCATGCGGAAGGGCTAACATCTGCAAGGTCCAGACGGTCGGCAGCACCAAGGTGGCAGGCATGTGAGGGTGGTGAATATGGTTTTACCAGTGCGCATGGTAGCAGCCAAACTAGTGAGGAATGTGCAGGAGCCCAGGAAGAAGTGGAGGACGAATTGATGGAAGACTCATCAGATGAAGGAGTACTTGATCACATTTCTGTTGTGTGAGGTTGGGGGGAGAGGGCAGAGGAAGGAAGCATGATTGTTACCTCGCCACCAACACAACAGGGACTTGGTGCTCCTGGATGTGCAAGACACATGAGTGCCTTCTTGTTGCACTACCTGCAACATGACCCTCGAATTGTGAGAATTAGAAATAATCCTGACTACTGGGTTGCCACACTGTTAGATCCCCAGTACAAAAGTAAATTTGCAGAAATTATTCCTGCCATAGAAAGAGATGCACGCATGCAGGATTATCAGCAGAGACTGTTGCAGAATCTTACATGTGCTTTTTCACAAAACACCAGTGGTGCACGTAGTGAATCTCACTGTTCCAACTTGCCAACCATGGGACCGTCAAGTGTTCAGCACTCAAAACGTAACAGAAACACAGTATCTGCTGGTAACATCAATTTTGCGGAATCATTTCACCACTTTTTTAGCCCATCCTTTGCAATGCCACAGGAGACAAGAAGTCTGACACATAGTCAACGCCTAGAGACGATGGTACAGGAGTATCTCCAAGTAAACATTGAAGCCATGACTGTGTCACTGGACCCTTGCTCTTTTTGGGCTTCCAATCTGGATAAATGGCCGGAGCTCGCCACTTACGCCTTGGAGATCTTGTCATGCCCCGCAGACAGCGTTCTGTCTGAACGTGTGTTCAGCGCTGCTGGTGGTGTGCTGACAGATAAGCGCACGCGGCTCTCCACTGATAATGTACACAGACTCATGTTCATAAAGATGAACAAATCATGGATCCGAAACGACTTTTCTACCCCTGTGTCATCCTGGGGAGAGTAAAAGCTTGATGATTTGTTAAAATCACCTCACCAACCGTTTTAAGCATTTAAATTACTAATCATGTTTATATGTATCTTGGCTGGAAAATAATTTGGGCCTTGTAGCAGTGTGCAGTACTGATTCTATTAGGCCATCTATACTAAACTCCACCAGATTTAAAATTACTAATCATGTTTATCTGTATCTTGGCTGGAAAATAATTTGGGCCTTGTAGCAGTTTGCAGTACTGATTCTATTAGGCCATCTATACTAAACTCCACCAGATTTAAATTTACTAATCATGTTTATCTGTATCTTGGCTGGAAAATAATTTGGGCCTTGCAGCAGTTTGCAGTACTGATTCTATTAGGCCATCTATACTAAACTCCACCAGATTTAAAATTACTAATCATGTTTATCTGTTTCTTTGCTGGAAAATAATTTGGGCCTTGTAGCAGTGTGCAGTTCTGATTCTATTAGGCCATCTATACTAAATTCCACCAGATTTAAAATTACTAATCATGTTTTTCTGTATCTTGGCTGGAATTTAATTTGGGCCTTGTAGCAGTTTGCAGTACTGATTCTATTAGGCCATCTATACTAAACTCCACCAGATTTAAAATTATTAATCATGTTTATCTGTACCTTGGCTGGAAAATAATTTTGGGGCTCCTAGATGCGCAAGACACATGAGTGCCTTCTTGCTGCACTACCTGTAACATGACCCTCATATTGTCAGAATTCGAAATAATCCTGACTACTGGGTTGCCACACTCTTAGATCCCACACATTCTTCAATCAACCTTTTCGTTTTAGTTAGAGATGAGCGGTGTTCGACTAGAACTGTTCGCCAATCTCAAATTCGAGCTGTTTTGGGCGGTGTTCGAGTTGATCGACAAACCCGAACAATGTGCAAAAAATTCGGCTGTTCGAGGTTATGTTCGATAACTGTTCATGCACCAAAAGCGTGTCCTGCATGTCTGGCGCTATTTAGAGCACCAATCATGCAGGGATTGTCTGCCACTCACTGTAATGCCACAGCCATGGTGGTTGTGACATTACAGTGATTGCCCAAATCGATGGGAACAGTGCTCACAGTGAAACATGAAAAGCCGGCAATTCAGCAGCGGCATACACCGGTACCCGACAAATTAGAACAGAAAGAATAGAGAATCACACATAGATTAGATAGATAGAAACATGTCAGTCACATATATATGAAGTACAGTGACAATGTTGCTTACTGTACTTGTCATTTAGTGTAAAGGATTTATTTAAAAAAATATTGGTGTTTTCATGCACCGTCTCTTTAAAAAAGCCGGCCGGCAATTCAGCAGCGGTACCCGACAATTTTGAATAGAAGGAATAGAGAATCACACATAGATTAGATAGATAGAAACATGTCAGTCACATATATATGAAGTACAGTGTCAGTGTTGCTTACTGTACTTGTCATTTAGTGTAAAGGATTTATTAAAAAAAATATTGGTGTTTTCATGCACCGTCTCTTTAAAAAAGCCGGCCGGCAATTCAGCAGCGGTACCCGACAATTTACAACAGAAAGAATAGAGCTTCACACATAGATTAGATAGATAGAAACATGTCAGTCACATATATATGAAGTACAGTGACAGTGTTGGTTACTGTACTTGTCATTTAGTGTTAAAATAAAGGATTTATTTTAAAAAAATTGGCGTGGGTTTCCCCCTAATTTTAGTCTCTAGCGTAGGTTAAGCAGATGGCTGGGGCAGATGTTTGAAGCCTGGGAAGGGGGTAGTACCCACGGAGCTTCCCAGGCTACTAATATCAGCCCCCAGCTGAATACCTAGCCTTTACTAGCTATTAAAATGGGGGACCCCCCCAAAGAATGACGTGGGGTCCCCCCTATTTTAATAGATAGCAAAGGCTAGGCAGACAGCTGGGGGCTGATATTAATAGCCCAGGAAGGGTGCCATGAATATTGGCCCCCTCCCAGGCTAGAAACACCAGCCGTCAGCCGCCCCAGAAATGGCGCATCCATAGGATGCGCCAATTCTGGCACTTAGCCTCGCTCTTCCCACTGCCCTGTAGCGGTGGCAGTGGGGTAACAGGGTTGGGGTTGATGTCAGCATATAATGCCAGCTGACATCAAGCCCAGGTTTGTAATGGAGAGGCGTCCATCCATCTGAACCATCGAGCATTGCATGGCACTCATCGGTGAACAAAACTGTTTTGAAGTCAGTCTTCATGTATTGTTTGGCCCACTGGAGCTGTTTCTGCTTGTGTACAGTGGATAGAGGAGGTCGACAGGATGGCTTACGCACAGCTGCAAACCTCTGAAGGACCCTGCATCTTGTTGTTCGGGGGACGTTGGAGGCACCAGCAGCTTCAAAAACTTGTCTGCTGCTAAGACAAGGCTTTTTTGCTGCTGCTCTTTTAACCTGACGTAATTGCCTGTAGGAAAGAGTACTCAATTTTCCCTAATCAGCACGCACACGTGTTCTGTGAATCAGCTACATACTTCTTGACTGTGCGATGATCAGGATGAAGTGTCTTAGCAATGTTGATTGTAGTCATGCCTTGACCTAAACACTCCACAATTTGTTGCTTCTCAGCAGCCGACACATCCTTTTTCTTTCCCATTTTGGCAGAAAATGCAGGCTGCTTAATAATGTGAGACAGCCTTCTTAAGTAGTCTTGCCTTTCATTGGACACACCTGCCAAACTAATTAGCACAGGTGTCTGCAATTGCTTACAGTGATATAAAGAGCCCTGACACATATCACCATCAATGAGTTTAACTGACAAACAAAAAAATTCTTACCTTATCACTCCTAAACACTTTTTGCATAATAATTTGGAACACAATGTACATGTGCTTTTCCACAAAACACCAGTGGTTCACGTAGTGAATCTTACAGTTCTAACTTGCCACCTGTGGTCTGTATGGAGTTGTTCAATAAAGGGCCCAAAATTAAGATAACATAGACGGGAGATGTCTCTATGAATAGGAATTCCTAAGCATTTGATACCCTGTGAGGGCCAGGCAAAGGGAAATTTGGACTGGATGGAATCCTGTATGGATTTGGGGAGGGAGACATTGAGGGCCTCAGACTACGCTGCATTGATTTTAAAATTTGACCATGTAACAAAGTGATCTATTTCAGCCATAACAGCATGGATGGATATATGTGATTGAGTGATATATACTAGGACATCATCAGCAAATGCAGAGCACTTGTACTTGGTACCTCCCACCTCAATCCACCTAATATTGGGGTTATGGCGAATTGATGAGAGCAGGTGCTCCGTCACTAGGATGTATAAGAGAGGGGACAGAGGACATCCCTGCCTTGTCCCATTGGTGATTATGAAAGGTGATGAAAATGATCCATTTATCTTCAGCCTAGGTGACGTATTGCGATACAGGGCCTTGATTTTGCCTATAAAAGGGTCCCCTAGACCCCTACCCCAAGCTTTTTAAGAGAATAATATATGGAGTGCCAGGAGACTCTATGGAATGCTTTCTCAGCATCCAACGAGAGTATCTAATTACAAATTTTTAACTGCATCTAGCCCAGGAAATACTTTGTGCCTAGTAGCAGTGTCTGCTAATCAGCGAATTATCCCAGCTGTTAAGTGAGCTACACCACCTGTAGTTTGGACACTTAATTTTTTCAAAGGAAATGGTTCGGGCCACCAGGACACTCAGTGAAGAGGATCAGGGAGGCACCCCAAGGCACAGGGGCTGGGACTGGCGGTAGGACGCCTTGCGGTGTACCGCCAAGCTCGATCCTTATAAAAGCTTTTTAACTGCAGCAGCTTTAGTGGATGCTACTGGAGCTGGAACCCTTTTTTATTATAAAAGTAAAAGAAACCCCTACATTCTTTTTCCCAGCGCAAACCCCCCCCCATATCAAAACCTATCCATAAAAACATACATACTACCACATAGGAAAAAAAAAGAAGGAACATGCCCAAAATTAACCCAAGTCCATCTTAAAAGGAAAAGGAAAACACACGCATATAGTCCAGAAACCATATTGCTTAATTCCAAACATTAAGTAGGAACCCTACCAGCGTCCAGAAGCTACAGGAGTCCCAGGAGTCCATTAAAAAGGAGAGGCACAGGAGTCCCATAGAGTCTCTGAGTCCTTTACCAGTCCCGAGGGTGTAAAAACAAAGTCCATCTTCCTTCCTCAACTCGGCTCTGCTCCTCTCTCCTCAGAATGTGCCAACCTTTCCCCTCCTTCTTTTTCTCCTCCTCTTCTTTCGCTACCTTTTCTCTCCTTCCCTTCCTCCCCAGGCTCCTGCGCAGGAACAGGGAGAGAGCAAGAGAAAAAAAGGGGGCCGTTACACACTACATACACATTCATTCTATTGACAACTTATAACTCCCAGTCCACCGCCCCTAACTTAAATACCATGCCAAAAAAAAAAAAAAGAAAAAAAACCCCTAACTGAAACTTATGTCTTGTTATACACTCCAAAAAGAAACCCCCCCCTTTTTTTTTTTCCTTTTTTTTTATTATTTTATTTTTTTTTTGTTTTTTTATATATAAATATATATTTTTTTTTTCCCTCCCCTCCAACATAATACAAAAGATTTGACCGAAAAAGAAAATAATATTAACTGAAACGGAATGCTGACTGAAAACCCAAAAGCCAAAAAATAACACCCAAAAATAACATTCCCTTCCACAACCCCCCACCCAACCCCACACAATATAACAGCATGATACTATATGCCATACAGCACTTACTCTGTACTATAACTCTGTACTATGTCATGACCACCTACTTACGTTAAGCATTTACTTAAGCCATGGCTCGGTGCTTGCAAGCCCCATACACCTCAATATCCCATGAAAACAAAAATCTACCGGTGAAAGTTGACAGCCCACCACCAGGAGCCGGAGCGACAGACACTTCCCCTGACACATAAGACAAACCTATCTTTCCCTTGCTATCTGAAAACTGTCCCTAAACATAAAAACCTGTCCCTATCTGTCCCTCCCTGCCCCTATCGCCCTATCTGCCTCACCACGTGCCTAAACTACCTATCCCTCCTCTGTCCCTAACTGTCTCTATGGTTATCTCTCCCTACTTTCTTCATACCTGCCCCTTCATCTGAAAACCATAAAAGAAAAAAAAAAAGTTACCTGTCCCTCAGGGCACGTCGAAGGAAAGACCCCTCCAGAGGGGGGAGGCCTTCCTAGCGCCCAGCCTGTCGAACTCCAGCGAGCGCACTTTTCCATGGTCACCCAGAATGTTCCTAACCACCTCATCCATGGGGAGGGTTTTCTGCTGGGTAGACACTAGACAGCGTGCATTCCACGTGTAAAACCTAACCACTATGCTGACTAAGAATAACGTGCACCGATCTCGGCCACCAAGGGACCCAAATGCACCATACACCCACTCAGGAGAGGAGAGGCGCGCCAGCCTAGGCCAGCCAATGGAAGCACCC